>NC_084803.1:20590427-21235427 GCF_963583255.1 Pyrus communis
TTGTCCGCTTTGGGCCCCGACCACGCCCTCACGGTTTTGTTTCTGGAAACTCACACGAGAACTTCCTAATGAGTCACCCATGATGGGATTGCTCTCGCGCAAACTTGCTTAACTTTGGAGTTCCTACGGAACCTGAAGCCAATGAACTCCTAAAAGGCCTCGTGCTAGGTAGAGATGGAAATATACATATAAGGCTTATAGGATTCACTCCCCTGGGTGATGTGGGATGTTACAATCCACCCCCTTAGGGGCCCCACGTCCTTGTCGACACACATCCGGCCAAGGTTGGCTCTGATACCAAATTGTCACATCCCCGGCTCGACTCTACCGTAGGATGATATTGTCCGCTTTGGGTCTCTACCACGCCCTCATGGTTTTGTTTCTAGGAACTCACAAGAGAACTTTCCAGTTGGTCACCCATCATGGGATGGCTCTCGCGCGCTACTCGCTTAACTTCGGAGTTCTGATGGAACTCGAAGCCAGTGAGCTCCCAAAAGGTCTCGTGCTAGGTAAAGATGGGAAAATACATATAAGGCTTACAAGATCCACTCTCCTAGACGATGTGGGATCTTACAGTGTGATGGTGGGTTGTGAAACTCGCCGGAACGGCGGAATCGCCGTCAAAACTCCATGGGTCAGCTACACAGTTTTACATGGTTTTGGACCTAAAACCCTTCAATCTTGGGTGAGAAAGGTAGTGGGGAGGTAGTGGAAGAGATTGCAAGAAGTAAATGGTGGTTGTTCAACAGAAAAATTGCAGAAGGGGCCGAAATCAAACCAGGTTGAAATCGGGTTTTGTTAGGGCTGCACAGGTCAACAGGCCCATAGGTCCCAGGATCAAAACTTGGCTCTGATACCAAATTGTCACATTCTGATCCGAGCCCCCATCACATCCCGGGCTCGACTCCACCATAGCACGATATTGTCCGCTTTGATGTTTCTAGGAACTCACATGAGAAATTCTCAGTGGGTCACCCATCATGGGATTGCTCTCGTGCGCTACTCGCTTAACTTCAGAGTTCTGATGGAACCCGAAGCCAGTGAGCTCTCAAAATGCATCATGCTAGGTAGAGATGGAAATATACATATAAGGCTTATAGGATTCACTCCTCTGGGCAATGTGGGATCTTACATACAAAGCTTATCAAGTTGCACGCTCGTCTTTCTAAAATCTTGGCATTAACTTGAGACATAACGAACCCTCGTATCCATAACAAAACTTTCCAATAGAATTAATATATATATATTTTTTTTATAATTGGTCAAATTCAACGAAAAAAAGTTTGGCTCCTTTAGATTGAGTTCCTCCTCAATATACATTGTGACTTGTTTTACGAAATTTTATATTTATGATTGGAACCGTTCATATTATAAATCACTTATAAAGCTTATTTTTGTAAAAATCAATTTAAAATGAGATCGATTAGTTAGTCAACTACAACAAATAGATAAACGACTCGTAATGCTTTTATCTTATTCGACCATTTGTTTTGGAAATTGTTATTAGCACTCCAAAAATCTCATTATATATTCCTCACAAGTATATTTTTCTTTTTAATTATAGAATGTTTGGAGTGCAAAATGAGATTTTTGAAATGTCAATAACAATTTCCTTTGTTTTTATACAGTTTAATGATTAAAAGATTTCATATTTCATTTTTATTAATTATTTGTAAAAATGATATTTACATAGTCCTTTATAATATGAATAATTTTGATCATATATAAGCATAAAATTTCGTGAATCATAAACACGGCATCTCTAGAAGGAACCCCTCCTCATCACCAGAGCTGCAAAGTTAATTCTAAATTTCAAATTACAACTAAATTCGCCCATAAGAAAAGTGCAAAAACTTTCATTGAGACTTGGATACACGGTACAGGGAAAATTTTCATTATGATCGGAACACAAGTAGTATATCACATGTTTCTATAAGTATTAGAAAATTGTATCTTTTAAGTTATTAACTTTTTAATACACACATCTCACTATTTTTATAATAATATATGATATACCATCTCATATTCTGATTACACTGAAAATTTTCTTCATCCCATAGCTTTGGTCCTTTGGGCATCACAACAGCACAAACCACAATTTATTTAGTATCTTTATGGCACAAAATCCAGTTCTAGTTACCAACAAAATGATCAATTTAATTTTGTCCTGAATCGAGATACGTATCTTTTTATGAAACATTTTTCTGCACAAAATATCTGCAGTGTTCTTGAAAACTCTGCATAACTGAGCTGGTAATTAATAAATAGTCCATTATGAATATAAAATTATTAGAAAGATTATATTTTCAAACCATGTTTGCGAATCATGTAATACAGTAAGTGATGGGTACATTTTTTTATTAATTATCTAATTGAATGTAATCATGATAAAAAAATATAATATTTTTGTCACTTAGTATTATAATCTAATGATATTCTTTCACTTGTAAGTGAGAGATTTTAAGTTCGATGTTCGCCAAAATCGAATTTGAACCATATTTTTGCTAATCTATTGTGAAGCTAAACTCATTATTTCCTTTAACGTAGATAATATTATTTATAAAAAAATAAAAAAATGATATTTCTATCATTACTATGGTGAATAAGAGTATGATTAGCCTAAAAAAGTGGCACCAGATGGTTCTAGTAGTACTGCAGGCATAAGGCAACTGCACAAGGCATGCATTTTCCATAAGGAACTACCTAAACGACCAAAGGAGGCGGATTTTCTACCTTCCCATTTTCAGTACCCTTTCGTGTATTCTTGTTTGTGTGGTAAAAGTTAAGTCACGTTAACATTTTATATTACTATTCCTTTTTGTCTTATTATCTTTATAAAAAATATATATATATAAAATATTAACGTGGCTTAATCGTGACCATACAAAACAGAAGGGCACGGAAAATGGAAGGGCAAAGAATCTGCCTCCATAAGGAATACCCCTTACACCATATAAATACATTTTTTGAACAAACGATATTATCTACACTAAGAGAGAGGAGGTGAGCATACCCTCACAATAGGCGAACAATAATGTAATTCAAATTTATCTTTGATAAGAATCGAACCTAAAACCTCATTTACAAGTAAAAATAAATACCACTAAACTCTTTACTAAGTAGCACCATATACGGATACTGAGATGTTCATTATGTAGAAGTTCTGTGTTCTTGCAAACTAGAGAGAGAGAGAGACGAAAGAAGAGAGAAGGAAGAGAGAGAGGTTTCTTAAGTATTAAGATATCTGTATATTCTCATTATGTCAAAAGAATAATACAATTACATATATATAGTCTTTTGACTATTTACATTTAGCTAGTCTAAGCTACTACATAAGATAAACTCATTACATGAATGACACCTTATACAAAACTAATAACTAATCAACTTTAGTTATGATATAGCATCTTCATCTTTACACCCCCTCAAGCTAAACTTGGAAGAATTTAGAATTCCAAGAGAAAGCTTGGACTGTAAAAACTGAAACCGGTTTTTAGATAAGGCTTTGGTGTGAATATCTGCAATTTGATCCTGACTGCACACATACTTGACTGCAACCAGATTGGCAAGGACTAACTCACGAATATAATGATAATCAATCTCTATATGCTTAGTGCGAGCATGAAAAACAGGATTGGAAGCAAGAGATAAAGCAGAGATATTATCACACCAGATAGTGGGTTTGTGAGAAAGAGGAAAGCCAAAGTCTTTGAGCACCTTGCAAATCCAAGTAACTTCTGCAGCAGTGTGAGCCAAGGAACGGTACTCAGCTTCAGTGGATGATCTTGCTACGGTTGATTGTTTCTTGGCACTCCAACTAATTAAGTTGGTGCCCAGAAAAACACATGAACCACTGGTGGATCTTCGGTCATAAGAACAACCAGCCCAATCAGCATCAGAATAGGCTGACAGATGCAAATCACCTTTCTGAAATAAAAGACCATGAGTAATAGTGCCTTTGAGAAATCGCAATATACGTTTGGCTGCTTACAGGTGAAGAACAGTGGGTTTATGCATAAACTGACAGATTTGATTGACTGCAAAAGAAATATCAGGCCGTGTCCAAGTTAAGTATTGAAGAGCACCAACAAGTGATCTGTATTCAGTGGGATCAGCAAGTAAATCCCCACTATGATCTAATTTAGTAGAGCTGAGTGGTGTGGAACAAGGCTTTGCACCAGTCATATGAGTTTTCTGCAGCAGATCAAGCAAATACTTGTGTTGGTGAAGAATCATAGCATCTGTGGTATGATGAACTTCGAGACCCAGAAAGTAATGCAGGGGACCTAGATCTTTAACAGGAAACAAAGTGCTCAATTGAGCTATGAACTGATTGCAGATGTGAGCATCAGGACCACTGACCAGAATATCATCAACATATACAAGTACTATAACCAGAGTTGGAGCATGAAGAACAAATAAGGATGCATCAGATGAGGATTGACTAAAGCCCATAGATTGAAGAGCTTGAAATAATTTGTCAAACCAAGCTCTAGGAGCCTGTTTCAGGCCATAGAGAGATTTTCTGAGCTTGCACACATGAGTAGGCTTGCTGGGATCTTGAAACCCAGGGGGTTGAACCATGAACACATCTTCTTTTAAGTCACCGTGCAAAAAGGCATTGCTGATGTCCAGTTGTTTGAGAGACCAATTAAATTGGACAGCAAAGGATAACAACAGTCTGATAGTAACCGGCTTTGCAACTGGACTGAAGGTTTCTGTATAGTCAAGACCTTCCTTTTGGTGAAATCCCTTAGCAACAAGTCGTGCTTTGTATCGCTCAATGGATCCATCCGGATGCTTTTTGATGCGAAAGACCCACTTGCAGCCAACTACATTTTGAGAGGGTGAAGAAGGAACCAGTGTCCAAGTGCCAGTGGATAAAAGAGCATTGAATTCATGTTGCATGGCCATTCTCCAATTTTCAAACTTAGAGGCTTGAAGGTAAGTATGAGGAATGTAATCTGTGGATGAAGGAAGAGGATGTTTGGTAGCTGTGAATACTCTAGGTGTATGAATACCATTTTTGGATCGAGTAACCATGGGATGCAGATTAGAAGCAAATGAAGGGGGAGGGATAGGTTGGTGGACAGGTTGAGGGACAGGGTGATGGACAGGTTGATAGACAGGTTGATGGATAGGTTGAGTGGGAGACACAGATGGAGAGGAAGAGACAGGTTGAGAAGGAATATTAGATGGGGAAGAAGATGGTAGTGAGGGTGATAAAGACACAGGTGCATGGGGTATAGGTGTGGGCATGGAAAAGTGAAGATCAATTGATGAAGGGACAGAAGGAGACTGATCAACAGAGGATTGGACAGAGATGACATCTTTAAATGGAAAGGTGGCCTCATCAAAAGTAACATGCCTAGAGACATAAATCCGATTATGTTCCAAATCCAAACACCGATAACCTTTGTGTTGCAAACTGTAACCCAAGAAGATACATCTCTTACTTTTCCCATCAAGTTTAGAAGAAATGTAGGGCTTTAACCATGGATAACAACTACACCCAAAGACCTTAAGTTTGGAGTAATCTGGATATTTGTTAAACAGCAATTCCCACGGAGATTTAGTATTGCCTGAGATAGGCAGTCTATTAATAAGATAAACAGCAGTGGTAAAGGCTTCAACCCAATAGAGATGAGGAACACGAGATTCAACTAATAAGGTCCGAGCAGTCTCCACAAGATGTCTATGTTTCCTCTCCACACAACCATTTTGTTCTGGTGTGTGTGGACAACTAAGTTGTTGAACAATACCGTGAGTATGAAGAAAAGCTTTAAATTGCAAACTGGTAAATTCACCCCCAGAATCTGAACGAAGGATCTTTATTTTATTACCAACAATATTCTCAACATAAGCTTTGAAGAGTACAAAAGTAGAGTACACCTCTGATTTATTCTTTAAAGGAAAACACCAACTGTACTTGCTAAAATCATCAACAATAAGAAAGTAATACCGAAAACCACTCACTGAAGTTACAGAAGCAGGTCCCCACAGATCACAATGTAATAGCTCAAGAGACTGAGAAGTGGATGTAGTTGATGAACTAAAGGGTAGTTTATGATTTTTCGCAATAGCACACTTGGAGCAAAAGAAGTCAACAGAGGATGTACCTTTAATAGCAAGCTTATTGCTGGAGATTACTTTTCGAAAGATAGAGGAGGAAGGATGTCCCAGTCGACTGTGCCACAATTTGACTGAACCTTGAGCACTGACAAAAGCATAAGTGCATCCAGAAGAAGGAGGAATGGAAGGACAATTTCGCAGAGGATAAAAGCCATCTTTAACGGGGCCCTGCAAAAACGTCCTCCCCGTAGTACGATCCTTTAGAACAGATCCATCAGAATCAAGTGTTAAGGCACAATAGTTATCTTTGAGAAACTGGTATGCAGATAACATATTGTGTTTCATTTGAGGAACATGAAGTACATTACTCAAATGAAATTTAGCATTAGGAGAATGCAAAGAAAAAGAGCCAATATGATGGATAGAGAGACCGTTACCATCACCGACATAAACTTTGCCCTCGCCAGTGTACGGTGTTGGTGAAGATATGTTGGCAATGTCATTAGTGATATGAGAGGTGGCGCCAAAGTCCAATAGCCAAGATGGAGAAGATTTGGAGTTGTAGTGAGCACACATAGCTGCAAGTTTTGCAGGAGGAATCTTCCCAGAAATGCCAGGATTCATGCGATCGAAGCAATCGATAGCTTCATGGCTATGAGAACCACAGATTTGACAAGAAGCATGAGAGCTGCTGGAAGAAGAATGACGAACACCTTGTGGATGACCACGATTGGAAGATGGACCTCGATAATTGCCTCTATATCCACGATTGTTGTTATACCGACCAGAATTGGGATAGTGATTACCGCGATAGGTATTTCGACCACGAGTCGAGTTGAATCGAAGAGATTGTTGAGGTTGAGCAGCATATGCTTGAGGCGGTGGAGTTGGAAGAAGAGGCGGTTGAGACTGAGCAGAGAACGCTTGAAAGGACTCAGTAGAGGAAGAAGAGAGCTTCTTGCGACGAGACATGGAAAGCTCATTGGTAAGAAGAAGGCCGTGTAACTCATCCAAAGACGTGGAAGAGAGGCGTAACATTACGGAATCAATAAATGATTCGAATTCATCAGGTAATCCAGCAAGAGTGGCCGCAATGAGATCTCGATCAGAAATAGGTGCACCAGCAGCAGAGAGAGAATCAGAGATTTCTTTGAGTTGTTGAAGATAATCCGCCATGGATTGAGCACCTTTTTGAATTGCTTGAAGACGAGACCGGAGTTGATGGATGTGAGCATCAGAGACACCACCAAAACGTTGTTCCAGCTTGATCCAAAGATCACGAGCAGAAGAGACACCAACAGTAAACGGAATGACATCTTCCGATAGTGTAGAATTCAACCAAATCAACAGGTTCTGATCCTTTTCATACCAGATCTCAAAGTCTGGATTAATTGATTGATCTTGAAGAAATGGCGGTGGACATGGCTCAGTACCTTCAACCAGACCGAGAAGTTTGTAGCGGCGGAGAATCGGTGCAAACAAAGCACGCCATGGAAGATAGTTAGATCTCTTGAGCTTGATCGGCACCATGCTGCCAATATTCTGAATTGTGAGATAAGCATACGAATTTAACAAATTAGGGTTTGTCGAAGGATTTGGGGCAGAATTCTGAAGAGATCCAGGAGATGCAGAATCTGACGGAGACGCCATGGTAATCAGAAACACAAATTGCAAGAAATGAACAGCAAAGATCAGAGAAACAAAGCGGAAGAATGGATCGAAATGGCCGTGAGGCAAGCGGCGAAGGATACCATGTAGAAGTTCTGTGTTCTTGCAAACTAGAGAGAGAGAGAGACGAAAGAAGAGAGAAGGAAGAGAGAGAGGTTTCTTAAGTATTAAGATATCTGTATATTCTCATTATGTCAAAAGAATAATACAATTACATATATATAGTCTTTTGACTATTTACATTTAGCTAGTCTAAGCTACTACATAAGATAAACTCATTACATGAATGACACCTTATACAAAACTAATAACTAATCAACTTTAGTTATGATATAGCATCTTCATCTTTACATTACACCTACAATTTCCGACCGATATTGCATTGCATCAAAGGAATGAAATTTAAGTACTAGTGTTTGATGACGTCAATTGTTGGGACACATCTCAAAAAGCGTTTGATTTATTTGGTTTCTCTCAATCTCCAATTGATCTTACTCCGTGTAAGAATGGTTTTAATCAAAACGTTTTGTCGAAGTGCATTGCATCATAGGAGACGAACAATAAATGGTGCTCAAGTCACTTGTCTTGTCAAACTCCTCCCACAAACAAACCGCTAGCCTTACTTAATGTGATTACTGACATAATCAAACGATGGTGATGAAATGCTTTGCACAATTAGCAAAAATAAAAGGTATAGATGGCCGACAACAAATTATTCATAAAACACATCTCATAAAAATATAAAATTTTTCTCACTCGATATATAAGAACTGTCTTAGTGAACAAACCTCGTCGGGCGGTTTCTCTCACGCCAAAGGTATCAATCATCAATGACAGTCACCTATAGCTGGAAAAATTTGGAGGCTGGGGCACTCGAGATGTCTTAATTTAAACACGAGAAATTTTTGGGTGTTCCGGGTACACCAAAAAATTTTGGTGTACCCTCACTCATAATGGTGGACCCTACCCTCACTTTTTTTTCAATAAAATAATAAAATCAAATTTTAATGAGTGTGGGTACACCAAAATTTTTTGGTGTACCCGGAACACCTAAAAATTTTCCTTTAAACACTGCTTGATAAACGAGTCATTCTTTCTTTAATACGTGTTAAAAGAAAGGAAGCGATTAAGAAAAGTGAAACAAAAATGAGAGCGTCTTAAACAGTGATTTCAGATGTAAATCCATCCAATCGTTATTGGTAAGGGTGAAAGAAAGCGCTGTTGAAAAGAGAAGAATTAGGAGGAAATAGTAGGAGTGTCCTACTCTGGTGAGACGTGGCGTTCTTATCCCTAGCGCCAGGCACGTCGCCCTCCAACTTGCAGGTGCTGACAATTTTCAACCAAACCACAACGTGTACAAACACAAGATTATCACAAATAAATAAAAGCAATCATTTCGTATTTTGCCTTTGTAACGTGAGATCAACTTGTTTAAAACGAAGGAAAATGATTCTCGTCGGATTCTTTTTTTTACGAATTCTAAAGATCTGACAAATATATTCGTTTATCATACATCGTGCTATCAATTTTCATTAGGTACTATTTATAATTAAATTTTAAATAATTTCTGATCGCACGATATACGATGAACAGATACGATTGCTGGATCCTTAGGATCCCAAAAAATGAATCTGACGAGGATCCTTTTCGGAAAATGAATTCACTATTTCATAGAATCTCAATTTAATAATATATTATTATTGTATATACAATTTTACACTTAATAATATATTACTGATTTAAAACGTTAAAATCTTACACTTAACAACATATTATTACTCTGAAACATCTCATTACAATAAATGCGTACTACGTAAATTATTTTCCTGTAATTTTTGTTTTTCTTTTCAACTCTGCTTTGTTAATACATATCTATCTATATAAAATGTGTTGTTTTGGGCAATTGATTGACTTTCCTCCTCTCCTGAGCCATGCGCATGGAATAGGAGGTCACTTTCGAGCCTGACGTATATTACTCCTGCACTGCAACATTGCAAACAACACACGTAACTCAAGCCTTGAGGAAGCAAAGGCTTGACCCAAAACAAAGCAAACAAAAATAAGAGGAGGTAGAGGTTAGCGAGAAGGTTAATAGGTTATGCTACTTTTTAACAAGTCAAGAAAATTATTATACCTGAATGTCAATGTGATGGTATTTGGTCACATACGAAAGTTTTGCATTTCACGATGCACTTTTGTATTTATGTATCACTTAATCCTATCTATGTAAGTACAAACTTTAATAAAATGACTAGACTCATTTGGATGGAGGTCAGACATCGGATACAGAATAATTTTAGCGTAACAAATTATCGTGCAATTTAATTTACCATGTGACGGTGATGTTATCTTAAAATAATGTCCCGTTTGCATGAATTCTTTTTCTCTCCTATGAGTCGAAAGAATCTACATGTTAATTTGGGTACCTGAAATTAAACCCTTTTAACTCAAATTAGACTTTTGGTGGTATAAGACATTTTGAGTTATCGACTTAAAGATATAACAGCAAATTCAAGCTTATGCTGCCATGCATTTGATAATTTAATATTTGTCATCAGTTTATGAAAACTTAATGCATTGGGTTCTTTAAATTTGGATTTTGGAGAAATGTTTGAGCGTAAAGGCTACAACATTATGTGATACCATTAAGATTAGGATTAAAGGAGCCAATTAACCTTTTTCTTATTGTTTTATCCATGCGAAAGCAATGGCGGGTCCAGAAATTTAGACGTTGAGAATCTTAATGTTAAAGGTCCAAGTTTTTTGATGGAAACATTGAACGAACCATGTTGAACTTATGCCAATAGATATTGACATATGTTGAAGCAATATGATGATCGTTATCAAGAGAATTTGTTGGGTGCTCTCTACGCAAACTGTTGAGTACTGCCAAGATATGTCTAGCATGTATTACATCAAATGCTTGGTGTGCACAAAAAGAACTCATATCAAACATTCGAAGGGTTTTCAAAAATCCTCACAAGTATATTTTTTGAACACCGGATGATCCTAAAACCATCTTGGTCCCAATATGCATCTACTAATGTGCGAAAATGAAAAGAATGAATTGAACAGAAGATCTTACATATGGTAAATGCCTTTAATAATTTGAGTTACAAACTCTTTGACTTCACTTATTCACAATAAGTAAGAAAATACAAACTACTAAACGCCTGCTGCCACAATTAAAAGGCATTAAAATTCATATGTTCAGTAAAATCACAAAAAAATTGACACGTGGTAAAGAAAGTATTTCAGTCGGAAACAGCATACTAAATCATTTAGTTACGATAACATTCTTAATCTTCATTTGTTCAACAATTGCTAGCTGAACTTATGCTGCCATGCATTTGGTAATTTTATATTTAGAAAATTTCATTTTAATCCTTAAAAAGGATGAGTTTTAGACTATAATCTTGTGCAAGATTAAAATCCAATTTTAGTCCCTAGTACATTTAATCATCTCATTTGTTAGTTATATTTTGATGTTTTATTTATTTTATTTTTTTTTAATGTATTAATTACATTTAAATTTAATTTTTATTTCATTCATCATAATATATTTTAATGTCTACATTTAGGCAATTCATTTTTTATAATATCTGTTCCGATAACAATTTGTATGTTCTTCATTTAGGTACATTAATACATTTGAATATTTCGGTATATCCATTGATATAAACATATAGGTACATTAATTCAATATAATACATTTCGGTATGTACATTTTGGTACACACATTTGAGTATTGACTTTTGGCAATTACTATATTTTGGTACATACATTTCGGTACGTACATTGTGGTACATACATTTCGGTATTGACATTTAGGTACATTAATTCAATATAATACATTTCAGTACATACATTTAGGTTCATTATAATATATTTCGGTACAAAAAAGTCAATTTTATATATTTCGGCATAATCATTTTTGTACACTTATGTATTTATATATTTTTGTATCACAAATTTCTTTTAATATTTTCTCATTTATGTTCATTTATAATTAAAGAATTAAAAATGTGCATATTAATAAAATTAAAATTTAATGTGGAGAGATTAAATAAAAATACACATTAAATAACAAAAATTGAATACAAATTTTGATAAAAGTACATTTTAAGAAATTATATTGAATATGTAATCTAGCACCAGATTTTTTTAAAATTTTAATCTTTTGTAAGGACTAATGTTGAAAAACCCCTTTTATATTTTTCATCAGTTTATGAAAACTTAATGCATTGGGTTCTTTAAATTTGGATTTTGGAGAAATGTTTGAGGGCAAAAGGCTACAACATTATGTGATACTATTAAGATTAGGATTAGAGGAGCCAATTAACCTTTTTTTTTAATTGTTTTATCCAGGCGAAAGAATTGGCGGATTCAGAAATTTGGACATTAAGGATCTTAATGTTAAAGGTCTAAGTTTTTTAATAAAAATACTGCGCGAACCATATAGCACATATGTCAACAGATATTGACATATGCCTAAGCAATATGATGATTGTTATTGAGATAATTTGCTGGGTGCTCTCGATACAATCTGTTGAGTACTGCTGAGATAAGCCTAACATACATTACATCAAACGCTAAATGGACACAAAAAGGACCCATATCAAAAATTTGAAGGGTTCTTAAAGACCTTCACAAGTATATTTTTTGAACACCGAATGATCCTAAAATCACCTTGGTCTCAATGTGCATCTGCTAGTTTGTGAAAGTGAGGAGGATGAATTGAAAATAAGGTCTTAAATACGGTAAATGCCCTTAATAATTTGAATTACAAACCTTTGACCTCACTTATTCACAATAAGTAAGAAACTACAAACTACCACAATAGTTGATAATCAAAGTTGTCATAATAGTGGGGTCAACTGCAAAATAGTGAAGAAGTTGGATCAATGGCTCTGCAGGTAGGAACAATGTAAGGATATGAAGGTAAAAAAAAGATCATATCAATGAAGTCAAAGTTGCCATACTTGTGGGGTCAGCCGCAAAAAAGTGCAGAAGTTGGATCAATGGCTTTGCAGGTAGGAACAATGTGAGGATGTGAAGGTAAAAAAATCTCATATTAATGTAAGGAATAACTTTGTAAGGGCTTTTAAGAGGTTTGATTACTCCTCATATTACTAATTGGTTTTATGGTAGAACCCTAATTTTCTTTATGGTATTAGAGCAGGTTGGCCATAAAGCCAACGGCCACACGTGCTTTACGTCATCCCATTTATATTGTCTACTTGTTAGGCTTGAAAATTCACCATACGTAAAGGGTCGTGTGAAAATGTGAGGACAAAATCCTTTATTAGTGAGAGACCAAACCATTCAAAAGCTTGTAAGAAGTTGAATTGCTCTCTATATTTTCAATTAATTTTAAAATGAAACTCCAACTTGCTTCAGACAGAAGGAGCAGTAGACTCTGGTCAGTCACAACAAAACAAAAAGTACTTCTTAATTATAACAAATAATTTGGTGAATTATTGACTTTGCATGGGTAGATAGACAAGGTATTTGGAAAAATAAATTCAAGTCCGTACACATACCAAATATTCTTGCTGCCAATGTAATATACCATTGTCAAGCTTAGCAGAGCATGAAACATATGTCAAGGGGGTGAGAGATTTGGTGTCACGCTTTACTTTGAGGTCAAACTAAACACGCTTAGGTCATCTCTAATCGATCTGGCTAGAAGGTTATAGGGCTAAAAATAGTCCAAAATGACACAATAATCGTCTTCAATCGAGGGCTAGGCCAAAGGGCCCGTGGGCCCCACCGAGCCAACAACACCAAATCAGGCCAACCGGTTGGCCCAAATGAGCCAGCCAGACAGCCCCGGGCCTGCTCAAATGTTCAAATCCAACTACTACCTGGCATTAGCATGACACTAGCTAGCAACGGCTAACCGACGCCAGGTTACCGTTGGATTTGAATTTTTTTTTTTTTTTCCAGAAAAAATTTAAAAAAGTATAATAATAAAATTATATTTTCATATAAATACCTAAGTCATTCCTACACCATTTCTTACATAATTTTCAACATTCCATACTATCTTACTTCATTTTATTTCAATTCTTCACATTCTATTCTCTTACCTCTTCCAATAATCTTTTCTTCAATTTTTTCAATTTTTCAAATGGCCACATCTACAATGACTGGTAAGGCTTGGACCCGAAAAGAAGATGAAGCTATTTGCAGGACTTATAGATGGGTCTCAGAAAATAGTGTGAGTGGGAGTTCTCAAACAAGTGAAGGTGTTTGGACTCATACGTCCAAAAAGTACAATGAGTTCTACAAATGCACCACTCCACGGAATTTGCGAAACCACGAGAGTTGTTCTTCAAGATGGAAAAAAGCATCTTCATCCAAGTTTGAATAAATGGCATCAAGCAGTGTTAAAGGCTGCAAGCAGACATGAAAGCGAAGCCAATTACTGCGATGAAGTAAGTGTTTTCACAACTTATTTTAAATATTTAATTATATTACATTTAATTTCATAAATTAATTTCCTTTAATTTTTGTAATTATATTTTCTAGGTACGCCAAGTGGAGGAATTGTATATGAAGGATAACTCCAACCCCTTTAGTCATCACGGTTGTTGGGAAATTTGTAAAGTGTGGATGTTATTTGAAGATCCACCTCAACAAAGAGTTGGTCCTATGCCATTCGGAAATGCATCCTCAAATGTAGATGGGGATGAAGATGGATCTCCTCCATTCAAGAAACAAGGGTAGAAAATCCGTCTTCGGGTGAAGGTTCCATACCTAAGGCTATGAGACGAAACAAGGCCTGAAAATTGAAGGAAAAGGGCAAGGTAAAGGATGATTACACCTTTCAACAGAAAATGGTCGCCTCATTGCGATTAATGGCAGAGCAAAATGCCTTTGCCACGGAAGAAAAGAACCGCAGGCACGAAGAACGGGCAAAACAAATACAAGAAGAGATGGATGATAGGAGCATGCAAATGAACACTTATGATTACACTCCAATGAGTGAGACATATTTTGATAGAAAAAAAGGGAAATTATGGCCCAACGAGAATTGTTTACATCCAACTACACTCCTACAATGACAGATGATGATGATGATGATGATGATGATGATGATGATTATAGTCTTTAAATTTAAGTTGTTGTAGTTTTTAAATTTAAGTTGTAGTTTTTAAATTTAAGTTGTTGTAGTCTTTAAATTGAAATAATAAATTATGTTTGGCCTATGGCCCCTTGGCCCCCTGGATTGGAGATGGTATGAAATATGGTATGACACTGTTCATTAAAATATAATTCCTTGAAGGGCTATAAGGCTAAAGAGATCCCTCTGGCCCTTCTTCGGTTGGAGATGACCTTAAGTCCTTGAGTTTAGTAGGTCATACCCCACTCCTATATGATGGGTGATAAACACAATTCTCAAAACTTGAATGTAGTCTACTATTTTTTTTTTAATAACTAAATGATAGTGTTCACACTGAGTGAGAGATCTGGCAAACTAGATACACAACGGGCCAACCATAAGAATTCACCAAACTTACCATCCACAATAATCAAACTTATAATATCTCACTTACAAGTGAAAAACAATACTACTAAAATCGTAGTAACAAGTAGCGAATGCAATTTACTATTAAGTCTTATCTAATATTTCACGTATTAATAAGTTGTAATAGACACAATAAATAAACCATTTTATTATATATCACTCACTCGGATAAGAGGCATGCACCATGCAAAAACTCTAAACAAAAATTAAATAATTTGATGTAATAGAATTTGAGGATGACAATGCTCCTGAAGATGATGTAACATGTCCAATATTAAGATGAGATTCTTCGTCTAATTAATCATGCCAGTAATCCCAATTCTCAGTAGTTTACACATCATAATCCAAATTCCTAACGAAATAATTACAAAAACAGCTGTTGGAAGTTGGGACCAGCCATCAAAGTAAAAGAGAGCAACAATTTCTCTCTATAAGAACAAACCAAAGCTCATGTCATCATAAACAAAATAGCACCAATATCCTTAAGATTCCGATTTGTGGGGTCCGCTAAGAAGGTAACTTGAGTTAGCAAATTCCCGTCCGAACCCGGAAATTCATGAACGAACCAACGTCTAACACACATAATCGAATTTAACAATTAATCGCGCACTAAAAAATTCGAGAGTTTCGTTTTAGATGTTAAATCAAAGTGTACGACGTTTATATGTAAATGAAGATCACTAACAAAATTAACCAAGTAGAGTGCAGGGGATTATTCTTTAACTAGTGGCTCAACTTTTTCCATACTACTATGAGCACAAATATTCAAAAGAAACTGTGACAAAATCTCTATCAGTTCCAAGTGGTCCATCCACTTAAAGGAAAAAAAGAAATGTAATGACAAATAAGTGGTTCCTATCATGGCTGTCAAATTTCAATCTTGATATGAAATTTGAAAAGTTTCATATAATTTAATCCACAACAAGGAATCTTGCATCTAATTTTACCTTAACTTTTTCAATTGCATTCAACAGAGATCAGAAGAGCGAAACTCGAAGAGACTCGTTGAGTCATGGCCTTTTATGGACCGAGACTGGCTGTGCCCATAGACGTGAAGAAGAAGCCATGGGAACAGAAGCTTCCTCTTCACAACCGGTGGCACCCGGACATACCACCGGTGGCAGAAGTGGCAGCTGGAGAGGTTTTTCGGGTTGAGATGGTGGATTTCAGTGGTGGTGGGATTACCAAAGAGTACACTGCAGAGGACATCAAACATTCCAATCCCTCCATTGTAAGTTCCCCTTCATATTCACGTGTGTTTTGTAGCTTTTCCACTTCTACTGAGTTCCATGTAGTTTGGAAGAGCAATACCAAAAACCGAGTTCCGCAAGGTTCGAAAAAGCGAAAAAAATGACATGAATTGTAAGTGCAGAGTATCATGCAGTTCTACCTTTCCAACCAAACATCCTCAAACATAGTATGATTCCAGATCTACATGTTTCTGGGGAAATAAATTTAAATGCTGGATTTGTCAGTCAAGTAAAAAAATAGCAAACTGTTGTGTTGTATTTGTCCTATGCTGAAAACTCGAAAGGTAGTTGGGGACCGACCTTTGGAAAAATATATCACCCCATTTGTCATCCAGCGATTGTAAGGATACCATCGTCCTTCCTCTTTCCTACAATAGATGCTATTGAGTTGACCTAATTGTATAAAACCTACAACCCTATGCTCCCTGTTCTTCCACTAGTTCATCTATGGCTCCCCGGACTCCGAGACTAGTCGTGCCAGTAGACCTGAGCAGAAAACCGTGGCAGCAAAAGCTACCGCTTCACAACCGTTGGCACCCTGACATACCCCCGGTGGCTGAGGTTAAAACCGGTGAGGTCTTCAGAATTGAGATGGTAGACTGGACTGGAGGTACTATTAAAGATGATGACTCTGCGCTAGATATAAAGTCCATAGACCTCTCAACAGTAAGTACGGATTGTATCCTATGTTAGAAAAACTAAAACCGTTTAGTTTTAAACAATATAGTCACATAACAGGTAAAACATGGTACATATAGGATCGAGTTAAGATCTTGAGTCTACAAATTATCGAGATCATCAGTCACTACTTGTGTATAATGTAATCAATAGTATGAAGAACAAGAACATCTAGAATGGTAAATTAATGTAAAAGTAATATGTTTCAAACTTGTGCAGGTTCATTACCTCAGTGGGCCGATTAGAATTTCGGATACTGATGGAATTCCAGCACAGCCAGGTGATCTTCTGGTGGTTGAGATATGCAACTTGGGTCCTCTCCCAGGAGATGAATGGGGTTTCACTGCGACATTTGACAGAGAAAATGGAGGGGGTTTTCTGACTGACCATTTTCCTTCTGCAACCAAAGCTATCTGGTATTTCGAAGGGATATATGCCTACTCGCCTCACATACCAGGTGAAATCTCAACCTATTTCCTTTTCTCGTGCCAGTAACCTTGTTAAAAGATTCAGTAGGGTACTCCTGTCACTAACATGGTATTGTATATGCATGTCAGGAGTGAGATTCCCAGGGTTAACCCACCCCGGAATAGTTGGAACAGCACCATCAATGGAACTTCTGAAAATATGGAATGAAAGGGAGAGGGAACTTGAAGAAAATGGACTCAAGACTATGAAATTATGTGAGGTTTTGCATCAACGACCATTGGCTAACCTACCATCAACAAAAGGTTGCGTCCTTGGAGGGGTATGCGACATTGAAAACTACTTCATTGAGGCTATCAAAATAACAATGAACCTCCAACACGACTAAATTTTTATAATTGCTTTGCTGCATACTACAAGAATTGTAAAACTCTGCAGCCAACTGCACAGAGACAATATCACAATAACCATGCTGTCTTGTTATACTAACACGTCCTGGTTATACATAGATCAAAGAGGGCACTCCTGAATGGGAAAAGATCGCCATGGAGGCTGCAAGAACCATTCCAGGAAGAGAAAATGGAGGCAATTGTGACATAAAAAATCTTAGTCGTGGTTCAAAGGTATACCTTCCAGTATTCGTTGAAGGAGCAAATCTTAGTACTGGTGACATGCACTTTTCCCAGGGTGATGGAGAAATTGCATTCTGCGGGGCAATTGAGATGAGCGGATTCCTGGAGCTCAAGTAAATATTTCACATCTCATCTCTTAAACTTTTACTACAGCCAAACTAGAGGCTTCATAAGAAAAGGCAGGAGCTGGTTATAATAGCTAAACTTTCTACTTTCACATTCAAATTTGGCATAAAACAAAATGTGACACATACAGATAAGTATACACACACATATATGTAATACAGCTCACAGTTTACCCTATATGATCCTATTATTAGGTGCGAAATTATAAGGGGAGGAATGAAAGAATACCTTACACCAATGGGGCCCACACCTCTTCACGTAAACCCAATCTTTGAGATAGGCCCGGTCGAGCCAAGATTCTCAGAGTGGTTGGTATTTGAGGGCATCAGTGTTGATGAGAGTGGGAAGCAGCATTACCTAGATGCAACTGTGGCGTACAAGCGTGCAGTACTCAATGCTATTGACTACCTCTCTAAATTTGGATACTCCAAAGAACAGGTTTTCGACTTCTTTCCTTATCACATAGCCAATTCCCAACAACTCACAATCACAAGCATACACTGAGACAACGAAAGATTCATATTATTGTAGTCTGCCTTACTGATCTAGTATCTGTCACGTATCAGAGCTACCTTCTGTTGTCATGCTGCCCGTGTGAGGGAAGAATTTCCGGTATAGTTGACTCTCCCAATGCTGTTGCAACCCTAGCAATCCCAACAGCTATCTTTGACCAGGTAATTATATCTGGCCAAGCCTCCTAAAGATTTATATTACCCTATACTAATACTACCACTTTACCATCCACAAAATGTTTCCAGTTTCAACAGGTTGCTATTTTACACTACCTACTCAAACGACTGAAGTTACAATAGCTACATATCTAGATGCTTAATGAAATAGCTTATATTCTATTCATGCATACTACATACAAATATAAATAAGAGTCCTCTCCTGAATTTTTTCACAGTAAATTCATGTTTCAAGGAGCAAAAATGAGCTTGTCTAGTCAAAACAAAAGCAATCACAAAATATAAGAACTTAATTACACAGTACACTTATATTTTACTTTAACTTGGATGATCCCTCAACCTTAATGCTCAAGCAGAAAGGTCAAAGCTATCCGTAGAAGTCGTAATTGATCAAAAACTTTTTCATATGCACACCAAGGTAACTAACCCAAGGCTACAAGCATAATGGAGGCAATGTGCTTTCCTACAACAAAGCTCACAATAAATTACTCATAAACAGAAATGATTTGTTGTAAAGCCTATTGATATGTTTAAATTACTTTCTCTAAATGCACAGGATATTCGCCCAAAAGCAAACAAGGTGCCTGTCAGTCCCCGGATAGTGAGGAAACCAGATGTCCTAAAATGTACTTATGATGGAAATTTGCCAACGACAAGGAACCCTAGCTCTGCAACATAATTGAGTGCTCAGTAAATAAACGCCATTTCGGCCTTTATTTTTCATTCCTACTAAGTTATGCAGGTATTGGGATATATAGAAAGTAGAACTGAATTGTCAAAGCAAATCATCTACATTCTATGTAAGCAGTGCAGGTACATTGTAATAGGGTAAAAAGATCATGAACAAATCATGCAGCAAAAAGTTCAACCCATGTCAGTTCACGTTTGAATAATGAAAAACTATTATAGCAGCAGCAGGTAAATGTTTAGACTGGACCTCGAAAATCTGAACAAGGCACTAATACATAAAATATGCTTGCGTCATCGGTCTGATGTCAAGCATGCTATTGCTGCTCCTCATCAGCTGAGTCTTCTTACCCATCTACTACTTAAATTGGCAATAATCTGAGAGTTGATTTTCACTAATCATCTTCTAAACTGCCAATATATATCAAGATTGAACTAATCTTCACAAGGTAGATCAGAGCCATGATACAAGTTTATACATAGATGGTAATTTTTAATGCATATAAACCAATTTGAGGAACAGACACATGTAGAGTGCAGGAGTAGTGTTTACTATTGGATTTCAAGTGAGAATCAGTGGGTTCATAAGATAAAAATAAGCAAAAATCATGCACCAATTTGAACCAGATCTCTTATCCTGCAATGCAATTCTCTGATCACAAAAACTACTAAACGCCTGCTGCCACATTCAAAAGGCATTAAAATTCTTATGTTCAGTAAAATCACAACAAAAATTGACACGTAGTAAAGAAAGTATTTCAGTCGGAAACTGCATACTAAATCATTTAGTTACGATAACATTCTTGATCTTCATTTGTTCAACAATTACTAGCTGAACTATGCAAAATTATAGAAGCCGCAACACTTCCAATAGGAAATAGGATGTCAGAAATTGTTTCATACTAATCCAAAGACTAACTAGAAACTTCAAAGCCAAAATTTTTCCATCCTCCCAATGACATAGATAGCAAAGGTGTACGCTGAGATATAGTGCACTCAATAATATATAGAGAGGGTTCGATGGTGTTGCAGAGCAGGACACTGAATGCCAAAAGACCAAAGCCAAAGGTCTAACTCAATACTCAGCACCTGAAAAAAAAACCCCACTAGTAAATCAAAGGGATTGGTTAGAGATGATAAAGAAACGAAAACTGATGCAGGATACAGTTTCAAGTGCAAAGGCACAACATGGTCCAACAACAGTTCACTTTGGTGAGAACAGAACACATACAGACAAAAGAAAAAATCTGAATGTTTTATTACTTAAATGCAGCCACAAGAAGAATTTAAATGTTCACATACAAAAAATTACAGACTACAACCACGACTGAAAATAACCATACCTGCTTCCCTGATTTCATACTGATCAACTCCTTCATTTTCTCGACAGCATATATGGAGCAAGCTCGCAGTTCAACTTCCTCCTCACTGCCTGCAACTATTTGACTATTAGCCTTGATAGCGCTGGCAAGGGTTGCACTATACTTCAGCACACCCAGCTGTTGAAGCACGGCTGGAACAATATAGTCCGCCATAATAGTGATTGAGCCAATGTCATAAAATTCTCCATATCCTTGGCCTCCAAATGCACCCCATAAGTCTGCTGCAAATATCTGAGCTCTTTTATACAAAAATACTTGGTGGCCCTTGTATACTGAGTGGTCTCGGAAACCTAGAAAGTTTAATTAGTTACAGTAAATATGCCTGTTTCCTTGGGAATAACCCCTACAAACTCTGCAGCTATCAAAAATGACTTTAAACCCTAAAATGTACCAGGAAAGTGACGAGTAACTAGAGCTACAAGCTTAACAGCTGACTTTCCACATGACTCCACAAGATTGGATGCCTTGCCATCAAAGCTTCTCTCCAGTTCAAACCCAACCTAGGCCACAATAGTTAACAATATTTTGAATATTTGACAGGGATACATCATTTTCCTAAAACGGTATGTGTATTTTCAATTGAGGTGGGATGATTCTTTAAATAAAAAAATAATCAATAACATCAACGTATATTGTCTCCTGCTTAGACTGATAAATTCAAGAGAAATTAATAGTTACAGACCCAGAGTAATAAAAAAAAAAAATCAAACAAAAAGAAACTTGAAGGGTATTTCTTAAGAGAATAAGAGAAAATGTAAGAATAAAAGCTTCCGTAAATGTAAAGGTAAATTTTACCTCATGTAACAAACGAACTCTCTCGTCCTCCAAGGGTAGTGACCTTGGCCATTTCAACAGCTCCCGTAGTTCAGGACCTTATAACATAAACCTCTTTAATCAAATTACTATCAAGTAGAAGAGTGTCACCTAAGTCAGAGTTTAGAACTTTTAAACTGCCAAACTTGTTCACAAGAGCACAGCTTCACATCCAAAAATTTAACATTCTGTAGAGGCAGTCATTTTCCTTCTACCAATTGGAACAAAGGAGTACACTTGATAGATATATCACAATTGGTGTGTACATGTGAAAATACATCTTTATGGACATGGAGATATGTGTTCAAGAAGATGAGTACCGGTGTATTTCTGCAGACGATCAGCATCAAACACAGATTTGTCATTTTGTATTGCTGCCTTCAGACCGGCAGCCAAATTGTCGTAATTTAAGTCCTTATCTGTCAAGAAAAAGAAAAAATTATAAAGAAACAATTTTAGCTTAGAAAACATAGTGAATAAAGTGCATTTGCTAACATTGATATGAATATAATCTCTTCAATCCATAAAATAATTGATCACTTTCCGCCACCAACTGACATAGGGTTCCACGAGCGACCATATGAAAACCGCTCTACAACAACCACGCAGCAGCAGACATACACACATTGAAGTATTGGTTTGACTGTCATGAAAAGTTCAAATCTTGATAAAACTGGCAAGCACATTTATAGAGAACATTTTTTCTAACCGAATTTCGCAACTTGGCTCGGTAAAGAAAAGAATGGGAAGGGCAAAAGTATAATACCCAAAACATTTTTTCGTAAATAAGTTTATTTTTTCCTTGTTCTCTAATCTAAGAAGGTGCTCTGTTTCACTGACCATTATTCTTGAATTATTCTAATAACAAAAACAAAATTTGAGCTACAAAATACAAGAAAATACACTAAAATTTGAGCTCCAACAAAACAAATTAAAATTTTGAAAAAATGGATACATACCAGGCCAAAAGCAGAAATTCAAAGCGTCCAACACAAAGAGGTACTGAACGGTGAGAGGTCCATTGTCGAAATAGTGTATCCCTTCGAAATCCCATTCCACCTTCGGAATTGTATCTATCGTCTCCGCCACTTTCTCAATACCTATAAAAAAAATTTAAAAAAAATTAAAACCCAATTAAAATAATCAATAACCAACACTAGAGAAACATGGACAAAGTGCGGAGAGACCTGAAGAATCGACGAGGACATGAGAAGAATGGCTTGCGACCCAAGCAGAGCTTGCCCTAACATCGTCCATGGCTGCTTCCACACGGCGGCTCTGCGTTCAAAGTTCAAACCCTAGAGAGAGAGAGAGGGACTTGTGCCTGGTTCCAAGTTTCCCGCTTTTGCTGGTGCCTTTTATTTCTTTGCCCTTCCCAGGATAATCATTAATAATTAATTAGAGGTAAATGCCCTCTCTGATGATGATTTTATTTCCTTTTTTTTTTTAATTAATTAATTAATTATGTTGTTTCTTTCCATTTTAGCAGTTGTGGAATTCCATTCCGCCGGCCGGAGACTTTTCCGTGTATACTATAGCCACAGAACGGCTCACGTGGGAAAGACCTGCACTTTCTCCCTGCACACTTTTTTAATGAGCTCGTACGGCCTGGGATGAGATAAAAAGGTGCACGCTTTTCCTCATGTCACCCCTCTCAATTTTTTGTGTGTTTTTGGGTCAGATATCTGGAATAGAATTCTCTCTTCTCTTAGAGCAGTTTCAACGGGAGCTTTTGCCCAATGGACAGGCTTCAGCACAGGGCCTGATTGCCCGAGGGAGGAAGTCCAGCGTTGGCTGGCGAGGCAGCCCGAGCAGGCTCAAGCACCAGGCCGGTGGATTCGTGTCAGCCCGAGAGCCTGAGGTGGTTCTAACATCAGCTGACGTCAGACGCCTTTTTTAATTTTTTTTTTCTATCAGGTTCTGGACTGGTGAGGCCGAAAACGAGGAAATTGCAGTTGGGTGCGCAAAGGTGGGTGAGGTCGGAGGATATGGAGGTGAGTTCCGGCGGGGACATGTGGGGTGCTGACGGCGGGCGGGAGGGTGAGTAAGGATGTGGGGGTGAGGGAGGAGGTGGGGAGGGTTTGGTGAATGGTGGTGCTGATGAGAGTGAGGGTGAATGCGAGGGTGAAGAAGGTGAAGAAGAAGAGGAGCCACAGGCGGTGGCTTCCGCCATTTGTCGATTACTTTGTGTTCGTTTCAACAGAGAGAGAGATGCTGCTTTTCTTTGTCTTTTTTTAATTATCTTGGTATTATTTTATGAATAAAAAAATACTAATATTTTATTACCTATTGTCAGGGCTATTGAAGTGCAACGGTGGAGATGCAAAAGGCAATTACTGTTCATTAAGAGCAGTTACTGTTCACTAGGTGGATAGTATAGTGTATTGCCTGAGGGGGCCTTTCCCACGGTGTAACTGCTCTTATTACTCATCTCCTTCTTTCCCCATTTTTCTTTTTGTTTTTTTCTGTATACAAAATTTAAAACAAAAATGTTAACATAACTTAATAATAACCGTTTATATAAAGAGAGAAAATGAGAGAGAATCCTACTCCCGAATCTCCGCATGTGTGTGTGAAATTGAATGAATGTGTGACTAGTGCATTTTCTGGTCATGTGTGAGTGGTCCAATAGTTGAATACTGGTTGTGTACTGCTACTGACCCAGAATTGAGAGGTTTTGTGTGGTCCATTTGTTTTTGTCTTATGGTCAAGGGCTCGATTTGTTGTTATTGTCCAAGGACGGGCTGGCTAGTTGGATTTAGGTGGTTTCGATTTCTCATAAATTAATTATGTCAATAGACCCAAATTTCATACGTTAGATAAATTACATTTTATTTCAGATTTTAGCTCAATTTTACAAATGATTAGCCCATTAATCTAGTCAAAGAGGTAAGATCATTAATCAAGGACTAATCACATTAATCGTTATAGCCCCACATAGTTGCTCATGGTCTGTGAGCATCAATTGCAATTGTTTTCATTAAAGGGGGAATTAAATATGTGTTTTAATTCAAGCGGTTCTAATCACTCAATGTCTCACTAATTAAAACCTAACTAATCTCATACCGAATTTTTTTTTTTTTTTTTTTTTTTTTTTTGGTTACAAAGGGGTCCAAAAACAAAAAAAAAACATCAGCCCATGGAACTTACCCAAATAGCCTTGAGTCCTAGCAACCCTGAAAATGTCATCTACAAGTAAATCAACAATCGATGGAGAAAGGTCATCCAACATAATCCAACTGATATCTGGAAAAAAAAAAAAAAAAAAAAAAAAAAACTCAGCTTTACCAAACCATCAGCCCACAATATTCCTTTCCCTTTATAGATTAAATTAAATTATTTTAATTAATTATATCAACGTTTGGGCGTTCAATTTGGGCCTAAAATAATTTCGGGTATTCAGGACCCATTGGGCTTGTATTAAGTCGGAAATGACAAAAAGGGTCGAAGGACCCAACTAAACACTAATGGCCGATTATAGCTCCATCACTCATCTCTCATTTAGAAGGTGTGATGAACTTAGAGTTCATATTCTTTTTTTTTTCTTTTTTTTTTTTTTTTGGAAAATTGGAGTTCATATTCTTTGGTGACAAGGAGAACAAGCAAATGTAGAGGATAGAAGGAGCAAGCTCAATGAGAACTTTGAAGGCTCTCTCTCTCTCATTTTCTCAAATCTCGATCTAATTTTCTCACAAACATAAAATTCAAGTATAAATTGTTATTTTCTCGTTTCTTCTTATCATATCTTAAGGCTGTATTTGGTATGCGGAAAGAAATTCATGGGAAATGATTTCGCATGGCTTTCCCTATGGGAAGGAAAATGCAAAATTATTCTCTCATGTTTGGTAGCAATGGGAAAGTAGGAAATATCACTTTCTGAAATATAATGGACATTTTAATTGTCAATGAACCCTTATTTGTCATAAAAATATATCAATTAATGGTTGTTTTTCTCTAGGGGAAGGAAAGTGAATATCAAACGGATGAATAGATTCACTCCCTCTTATTTCTTATGGGCCAGAAAATTATTTCTCAAGCTTGAACTTACCAAACATCGGAAAGGCAACACTTCCCATTCTTCAGCTATCTTTCCCACATACCAAACGCAACTTAAATGTTTTGAGTGTGCCTAAGAAGTGTGTTGTAATACTGAGCTACTAAGACTTAGTTTATTAATAAGAACTAGCAGAGAGCACACATTTGTGTGTGTGAACAAAATAGGTATATGATCGTTATTTTTTTTTTTAAATGAGGGTAAAATATGAAAAATAGGGGTATGATTGTCATTTTGTCAAAAGGTACAAAATTAAAGCCTCTTCAACTGCCCACCTCCTCCCACATTCTTCTCAAGCGCAACTGCTTCAGTTCATTCAAACTATCCAAAAAACATCATGATTTCACTTACGTGTACGATGGTGGGACAATTTCTCTTCATAAATGCATATTTTTTATCTTTTGTAAATATTTCGATATAAAATTACTATTTTGCCCTACTTATGTAAATATTGTGTATCAAAAAATGAGGGCAAAATAGGAAAAAAGGAAAAAAATTTCAACAGATACAAAATTACTATTTTGCCCTCCTCATGTCAACATTGTGTATTCAAAAGTAAGGGCAAAATTGGAAGAAAAGCGGACAAAAAGTTGACAAGCCCTCTTCTCTTAATAGAATAGAATAGATAAGTTGTAATATTTAGATGGTTATATTTTCATCATGTCTCACGTCTTAGTTGTGATACTTTGTTATGTAGTTAAGGCATGATTCACACCCTAATTTGAGAATATCCTTTTAAGGGTGGTTGTGACAAGATTGTCATTTAAATTTTAATTCTCATGCCATGAAAGTCAATATTTTCCCTTTAAGAAGAACAATGGGAAACATGAAGAACAAGGTTTTGTTATGAAATACTTTATATCGTCACTTTTTTCCGAAACTAAGTGATTTAGAATTTCGTAGCGAGACTTGTATATTGGCAAAGAGTCATCATGTATGAAGATTTTTTAATCTATCTTGACCTGTGAAATCTTTAAGATACAATTGAGCAAGATGAAGTAGCTTTCTTTGTTAAAAGTTACAAATCAACCATTCAAATTCAAACATGCCAAGCAATATGACACTCATTTTGTCTTGAACTTGAACTACCCAAACCAATAGATGGTGATATTGGCTTTGGCATGAAATTTTTTTCCCATAATTCTTATTTCTACACAACACAATTAATTAAAACATAAAAACATATACCAATTAACCAATATACAAAAACTCTATCCATATTCCAATAAATTAAACGAGTTACAAACATAAAACATATTAATAATCATATGTGACATCCCACATCGCCTAGGGGGTGATCCTTAAATGTATATTCCAATCCCTATCTAGCACGAGGCCTTTTGGGAGCTCACTGGCTTCGGGTTCCGTAGGAACTTCGAAGTTAAGCGAGAAAGGGGCTAGAGCAATTCCAAGATGGGTGACCCACTGGGAAGTTGCTCTTGAGTTCCCAAAAACAAAACCGTGAGAGAATGGTAAGCCCAAAGCGGACAATATCGTGCTACGGTTGTGGAGCGGGCCCGGGAAGTGATCCGCCCCGGGCCGGGATGTGACAAATTGGTATCAGAGCCAATTCCTGGTCGGAAGTGTGCCGACGAGGACGTCGGGCCCCTAAGGGGGGTGGATTGTAACATCCCACATCGCCCAGGGTAGTGATCCTTAAATGTATATTCTCATCCTTACCTAGCACGAGGCCTTTTGGGAGCTCACTGGCTTCGGGTTCCGTAGGAACTTCGAAGTTAAGCGAGAAGGGAGCTAGAGCAATCCCATGATGGGTGACCCACTGGGAAGTTGCTCGTGAGTTCCCAAAAACAAAACCGTGAGGGAATGGTAAGCCCAAAGTGGACAATATTGTGTTACGGTAGTGGAGTCGGGCCCGGGAAAGTGATCTGCCCCGGGCCGGGATTGCTCTAGCTCCCTTCTCGCTTAACTTCGAAGTTCCTACGGAACCCGAAGCCAGTGAGCTCCCAAAAGGCCTCGTGCTAGGTAAGGATGGGAATATACATTTAAGGATCACTACCCTGGGCGATGTGGGATGTTACAATCCACCCCCCTTAGGGGCCCGACGTCCTCGTCGGCACACTTCCGGCCAGGAATTGGCTCTGATACCAATTTGTCACATCCCAGCTCGGGGCGGATCACTTTCCCGGGCCCGACTCCACTACCGTAACACAATATTGTCCGTTTTGGGCTTACCATTCCCTCACGGTTTTGTTTTTGGGAACTCACGAGCAACTTCCCAGTGGGTCACCCATCATGGGATTGCTCTAGCTCCCTTCTCGCTTAACTTCGAAGTTCCTACGGAACCCGAAGCCAGTGAGCTCCCAAAAGACCTCGTGCTAGGTAAGGATGGGAATATACATTTAAGGATCACTATGAAGGAATATTTGTGAAAAACAAGTTCATTTGAGCAACATCAACAACATGCAATTAACAATTAAAAGGCAGAATCATGTTTATATGCACTCAAAAACAAAACTTAACCCATGAACTTCAAAGCCTAGTAGATAGGTGAACCAAGACTCAACTCAAAACAAAGTGAGTTGAGAAATCAATACCTTTGTAGATTCCTCTTTGCATAAGCAAAGGCTAATCACCCAAAGAGAGGGCCTTCATTCCTTGCATCTTAGATCCATGGATTTGGATGGATGAAAAGGTTTCTCCAAGTTCCCAAAATTGAGAACCTCTAAGTCTCCACACCAAGGCATATTGTAGAAGAAATGAGTGACCTTGAGGAAGTAAGATTGCTAGATGTTTTCCTCAAGGGTGGCCGGCCATTTCTAGAGAGAAAGGAGAGTTTGTTCTCATCTTTACTCCTTAGAAAACCCTAAGGATGAAATGGCTATAAAGATGTCTTTATACCACCTCACAATGGAGTGGCAAACTTGCAATTAAGCCAAGTTCACTACCCTCCTCTAAATGGCCGAATTTAAGGGGATTTATTGGGCTATTTGGGCCTTTGTGAATCATTATTCATTAAGTTGTCATACAACTTAAGTCAATGGACTTGACGTTCGAAGCCCATTGCGCCTTAAGGTCCAAAACTATCCCGAGGTCTTTAACGAACTTATTCGTTTGATTAATTAACATATTAATTAATCCTTGCCATAAATAATTAAACCATTTAATTATTTTTACTCATCTCCGTTGAATCTTCAATCTTTACCTTACACGGTGTACGATCCATTAGGTTCCTTTTAGCGAGGCAGTGGGCGATTCAAACTCTTTCAAATCGATTGTGAATTGGAACTTACTTTCAATTCTCCCGTTAGTGATAATACATTTTTAGGGCTTCCACAAACCATGGTTGACGCCTAGCAGCATGTCATGGTTACTCAAGCTAATCAGAAGAGGTGGAGAACCTATTCAGTTTTAGGATTACAAATGCAATACGGTCTTTCTCTAATACAATACTCTTGACCACATTGTTTGGTTTGATAGTTTATTCATGTCTACTATCCAATGTGAGTCTTGTGCTTATATGATTACCTTGAATGTGATCTGGAACGCATTCCAACATCTCATTCATACTCTGGCCAGAGATTCTAAATCATATCATAGAGTATTCTCCCTCAAACAGTTTGAAGGTTAGAGATCCCTTGTTGCGCATTCACTTGCCTCCATGGCTAAGTGGCTTAACCCCAACGATGCCGTGGACACCCTCCTGATGGAGTGACTTTGACATAATCAAAGATTAAGGACCTAACCACAAGACAACTGTGATGCCTCAGGTCAAAAGACTAATTTGCATTATCCCAACCATGAGTTCTCATGTGACATGAATATGAGAACTCTTCGTTGATCGTGTTCAGTGAACTCATTCTCTATTGAGCACCTACGTACTTGCCTTGATGTCACACACACCAATGACTCGAGACTAGTCACTCTCCCTGAGAGAAGACATAGCACGTACTGATCTTAACGGACTGTCAATGCCCAATTGACAATCCTATGATCAGGAACGTTTAGGATGTGTCAACGAAAGAATGGTCTCATGAATCTAACTTCTTTAGATCGCATTCTTCCAATCACATATTCCTTAGACTTATCGTTTAAGCATATAACATTTATATGAGACGGCTCAAACAATAATCTTTGCCCTTAATATTAAACTAGATTAGTTTAACATGTGAAATGTCCATAAAGTATCATCATATGATTGGTTTTAGGGCATATTTCCAACAATCTCCCACTTGCACTAGAGCCAATCAGCTTAGTCATCAGTGATGATACCTCTTATGTAGTCATTTCATAAATGGCTGAGTAGTAGGCCTAGACAATGGATATTTATATGTTATCCATAGAAGCAACCTTGAGAATAACGACGTCACCATTATACATGATTCTCAATCATGTGGTTCAGTCTCTCATTTGAGTTCGGACCTTGATGAGACCTTGATTCCCTGGCTTGAGCTATCGCCCCATTAGTGTCATACACTTTCTGGTTGGAACCGAATGGAGAGTTCATAAATGAACTTTCCCATCCAAACAACAATGTTGTAAGCTTCTATATGGCAATATATTTTGCATACATGATGAAACACATTAAAGTCATTACTTTTTAACGTTTCCACCCAAATATCTCTTTAGTCATAATAAAGAGATATCTCATTATCACTTCATTCATAATGAAGAGATATTCTATGATGGATTAGATTCATAATCTAATACATTTACGCTTCCATTATGTTACTCTAATTCTTCCTCATTCTTGAGGAATCCATCCTTAGTATTTCTTAAATAACTAAGGATTCACTTGACAGTTGCCATGGTTCTGATCCTGGGCTTGCACTGATATCATCTTGTACCATTCTAGGTACAACTTATATCAATGTTTTCATACAATATGAAATACATAAATAAAGGATTCTATTTATTTCTTTGGGAATCAAAGGGTACATTCCCTTTGAGAAGAACAACTTCCTAGTCTCACTAGAATTGTCATTCTAATTGAAGTTTATCATCATATGAGAAACTTCCTAGCATCTCTTGTCTATTTTAGGGATTGATATAATCCAATTATATCTTGAAATCTATCATTATAGATTTCCGTCCCATGTATGTAGACTATGTCTCCCATATACATTCTATCATTATAGAATGTTTAAAGTCATAACTTTAACGATGAAGAATTCCTTTCATTTTCAAAATTAATATATATCATGTATATATATATATTCAAATTTAGGAATATGATTAACTCCCACTAATCTTTTGTAAACCTAGTAAACAAAAGATTCATTTACATCTTTATGAGAAATCAAACGATTTGATCCTTTTTCTCATAAGATGCTTATAGCTCCCACTAATCTTTTGTAGTCACCTTAAGCTACCAATTAGCTGTGAAGGTTTCATTATTTCGGGTCAAATGGTACTTTACCATTTCCTTGAGTATATATCGTATATACACTCAATGTAGTCATAAGGATTTTCATTCTTATTTCTTTCGAATTAAGAGGTGCAACTCTATGACATAGTCATAAAGTTCAAACCATTCAACTGAGACGGTTTATAAATCCTTCTGGACTACCTTGGAGCTTGTGGTATAGGAACTAGGTTGTCTTAGAAGTATATATCATATATATATGGGTAATTGATAATGTCCAACAAACTAAATCTTATTCATGTTCGTTCTTCTCCTAATGGAGAAATTCATTATCTTACGATGCTACCTTCCTTGATATCTTTCAAGGAAATTAATCTAATGTGTTACTTTTTCCTTGGATCAAATCTAAGGAGGTAAATACTTTAGACGTCTTACTCATCTACTTACATTTCTTGAATTCTTTGAAACCTTTTGCAAAGTATTCGGACTTGTGTTTATTCAAAATAAACTATAGTCCAACCGAGAGTGATCTTCGGTGAATGTCACACAACATGAGTAGTATTATATTGTGGACAAGTGCCACTAATATCTAAGTGAATTAACCTCAACAACTTTGTGATTCTTTCTTCTTTCCAAAAGAAAAAAGATTCGAACATTTCGCCTCTATACAATTTTAACAAGAAGGTATTGGATCCGGATCTAACGATCCAAAGCATCCATCTATGACCAACTCGTAACTTATGTTTTAGAGGTATCACAACTCAGTTGGGATTAGTCACTACCTTGCAACCTTTTGGGTTTTAAGCATCGTTATATTCTTAAACAGTTAACACTACCACATCATCTCTACTATAGAGACAATTAATTAGATTACCATAATCTAATCATTCATTAATAAAGAACAATGTTTTGTCAAACAAAACATTCATCCATCTCTACAATAGTGACGGAATTAAGTTCCTTAAAATTGGGACGTAAAGACAATCTTTGGTTTTTCCAATTTCTTTGGTAGTTCATATGAGGAAGTAAGTACAATCCGCTTTCGCAGAGATCTATATTTGATTCACGTTTCGAATGTGAAGTACTTTCTCTTCTCTCATTTATCTTCTACTTCTTATTAGCCACACTTTTACAACGATTGTAAAACATAGTTGCTAATACAGAATCATGTATTCAAGTAGAAGAACCAACTGTTTTGAATTATTCAAGAACATTTTACAACACCTTCGAAAGGTGTGTTCTTGACACTTGCAAGACATTTCTTGCAAATACCCCTTCCAATGTCCATCCTTTCATAAAGAAAGTTTGTTCCCTTGGAGTTATTTTGCCTTCTTCATTTGACTTCCCTTTTGACTACAATAGTCATGGTCCCTAAACTCCCACTATCTCTCTTGAAACTTATTTCAAATGTGTTATACACATCAAACGATTTGGAGAGCGTGCGGTTATTGTTCACTATATAGTTTACAATAAACTTAGTGAACCATTAGGATAGGGACACAAAGGTGAAGTCCTTGCCTAGTTTCCGTCTCGTTAAGTGGTTTAACACTTCAACACTCAATGATTCAAAAATCATCATAAGTCCATATAAATGGACTATTTTTGTCAACCAACCATTATGTTCTAAACATAATAACAAACTTTCAAGAGTTGTTCAAGGCAACTCTCATTTCTTCATACAACAATTTGTAAGTGAAGAATCATGGCACATAAAGTGTCCATGCCCTTGTGCTTACTTCTCAAGTTCCTTGTTCGTGTAACAAAGAGACAAGCACTAGAGTTTGCATTGTCCTCTTCATGGTAGACTTATCTAACATGTTCTTCCATTGATACATTATCAATAGGAAGATTGTGAGGATGAGACTACTTAGGTACTTTTACAATCCATTCAAGACAATCTATGGGATTGTGGTACCAAGTTCGGAAACTAAAGCGTTCGGTTTTTCTTTGTCAAGTTTTGGATAGCGTTTGCAAATATATTGGTAAACAAATACATAACGAATATAAATTGATTGATTTTAAGCTATTTGATCCGGGTCTTTAAATCAAAATAGCATCACCCGCTATTTTTGGCAAATTTCACATCCCTCATCGGAATTCGAGAGTTTTGTTGAACTCTTAGCGGGGTATGGGAGACTCACCATTACCAAGCCCACCTCAGAATTATATCATGTTGGTTAGCAAAAATAATGATGAGAGAATAACACTTTAGTCATTTACAACTCTTGTAATTACCCATCTAGTTTGGCCTCTAGAGAATGAATGCCTCAGAATTATATCATGTTGGCACCATTGCACTTAGTTAAGTTATTCCCACTATGCTTAGTTTATGTAGAGGTTCAAGCACAACCTCAGAATTATATCATGTTGGTCATACTCGTTGTCTACACTCACCTCATCATATGTTTATGGACTCCTCCTGGATGTAAGCACATACTTTGTACTTCCCCATTATAGGGTGAAGCCGGTGCATGAGTCACAAACGATTGGAGCCCACCACGGTGGAAGGCCTACGAAGAGATATTCAAAGCATCTCTCGCTTATCAACTTAATAATCATTTGGTTGAGGGTTTTTAGGTCTCATCACATATAAACATACATTTTAATCCAATTAAAACATTTTGGTCCTATTACAACTATTGGTCCATATGATTGATTTAGTAGTATATAATACTCCCACTATGCTTTTAAAACGGTTTTTAAAGCAAGACTATATGGTACTACTAACATAAGATTTGCATTCATTGATGGACTATATAGTTGCCTTAGGGCCTTAGGATGACTATGAACCTTTGATTAGATCCAACACGAGCCTTGTGTTGAATCTCGGTCTAGGGATGGTGATTGATTTTAGTTACGCGTTTAATCACATTAAGGCGTGTTGTCTTATTGGGCGTTGGACCCAACTACTCCAATTTCATGCATATCGAATAAAACAAGAAAGGAGTACTTCAAAGTAAATAAGAGCTTATGCTCTTTTACAACAATTGATCAAATCAAATTACTTTAAAGTAAAGAAGAGCTTATGCTCTTTTACAACAATTGATCATATCAAATTACAACCAAAATTTAATCTACACATTCCCATGGTTCAAACAAATTTGAAACGGCCTTTCACATAGCTCAATTATCGTAGGCTAAGGTTCATAATCACCCTTTCTTTAATTAATTAACGCTTTAACTAATTAAACTTGAATGCAACATTTTCATTTGGTTTTTGTATCCATAGAATTGATTTAAATGGAGCTAAATGAAATGAAAATCCAATTCTCATTTAAAGAGACAAAACAATTTTGTTCTCTACCTAATTTGGGCCAAAATGCTATGACCTCAACTTTTGGGCCATTTTGCAAAACTTAAACTTTTGGGGTCACTTTGTAAAAACACAAAAGTCCACTACCTCATGTAATTACAACTAGAACCCAAAAATTTCCACAAAAGCTAAAACTTCATTAAAGGAGCAAAACAATTTGTCATTTTAGTGATTTTGGACCTTTACGTAAAAACGTAAACTTTTGGGTCAAACTACAAATACACAAAAGTATCAAAACTTTATGTAATTGCATAAAAGCCCCACAAGGACCCTAATTGAGTAGGGTGGCCGGCCATTGAAGCAAAGTATTAAAAAAAATTTCAAAGTTTTTGTAAGTGGGGTGGGTGAAATGGAATAAATCATTACACACCTACCCACTAAAATTTCTTTAATTTTTCAAAACAAATATCTAAGATATTTAAACATAAGAAATATTTCAAAACAAAAACTTTATGAAATAAATCAAAACTTTGAATCAAAACACCAAACCTTTTGTTCTTGGCAAGAACATATCAAGAACAATGAAGAACATCCATGAAAACCCATAAGAGCTCCATGAACATTCTTCACCCAAAAACATACCAAAACCACTCAAACTTAAGGGAAATAACATACAACCATACTAGGGTACATAGGGGTTCCAAAAGTCACTTTAAAACACTTTTAACAAGTCAAACAAGAACCCAAAAATCCACCCTTTGGATTTGGCCGAATTTCCCCAAAAACATGGCACCAAAATTTAGCTCCAAAATTCATGCTCATATGAACTACATCTACAACATTTGAGATGGCAAATTTTCTAACAAAATTTACATTCAAAGAAGCAAGAATAAAGCTTGTAACAATTACAACATTCAAATCACAAACTATGAACTACAAAACCCAAAAGGATTCACCAACTACTAGACTTAGGCTCTTGATACCACTTGAAGGAATATTTGTGAAAAACAAGTTCATTTGAGCAACATCAACAACATGCAATTAACAATTAAAAGGCGGAATCATGTTTATATGCACTCAAAAACAAAACTTAACCCATGAACTTCAAAGCCTAGTAGATAGGTGAACCAAGACTCAACTCAAAACAAAGTGAGTTGAGAAATCAATACCTTTGTAGATTCCTCTTTGCATAAGCAAAGGCTAATCACCCAAAGAGAGGGCCTTCATTCCTTGCATCTTAGATCCATGGATTTGGATGGATGAAAAGGTTTCTCCAAGTTCCCAAAATTGAGAACCTCTAAGTCTCCACACCAAGGCATATTGCAGAAGAAATGAGTGACCTTGAGGAAGTAAGATTGCTAGATGTTTTCCTCAAGGGTGGCCGGCCATTTCTAGAGAGAAAGGAGAGTTTGTTCTCATCTTTACTCCTTAGAAAACCCTAAGGATGAAATGGCTATAAAGATGTCTTTATACCACCTCACAATGGAGTGGCAAACTTGCAATTAAGCCAAGTTCACTACCCTCCTCTAAATGGCCGAATTTAAGGGGATTTATTGGGCTATTTGGGCCTTTGTGAATCATTATTCATTAAGTTGTCATACAACTTAAGTCAATGGACTTGACGTTCGAAGCCCATTGGGCCTTAAGGTCCAAAACTATCCCGAGGTCTTTAACGAACTTATTCGTTTGATTAATTAACATATTAATTAATCCTTGCCATAAATAATTAAACCATTTAATTATTTTTACTCATCTCCGTTGAATCTTCAATCTTTACCTTACACGGTGTACGATCCATTAGGTTCCTTTTAGCGAGGCAGTGGGCGATTCAAACTCTTTCAAATCGATTGTGAATTGGAACTTACTTTCAATTCTCCCGTTAGTGATAATACATTTTTAGGGCTTCCACAAACCATGGTTGACGCCTAGCAGCATGTCATGGTTACCCAAGCTAATCAGAAGAGGTGGAGAACCTATTCAGTTTTAGGATTACAAATGCAATACGGTCTTTCTCTAATACAATACTCTTGACCACATTGTTTGGTTTGATAGTTTATTCATGTCTACTATCCAATGTGAGTCTTGTGCTTATATGATTACCTTGAATGTGATCTGGAACGCATTCCAACATCTCATTCATACTCTGGCCAGAGATTCTAAATCATATCATAGAGTATTCTCCCTCAAACAGTTTGAAGGTTAGAGATCCCTTGTTGCGCATTCACTTGCCTCCATGGCTAAGTGGCTTAACCCCAACGATGCCGTGGACACCCTCCTGATGGAGTGACTTTGACATAATCAAAGATTAAGGACCTAACCACAAGACAACTGTGATGCCTCAGGTCAAAAGACTAATTTGCATTATCCCAACCATGAGTTCTCATGTGACATGAATATGAGAACTCTTCGTTGATCGTGTTCAGTGAACTCATTCTCTATTGAGCACCTACGTACTTGCCTTGATGTCACACACACCAATGACTCGAGACTAGTCACTCTCCCTGAGAGAAGACATAGCACGTACTGATCTTAACGGACTGTCAATGCCCAATTGACAATCCTATGATCAGGAACGTTTAGGATGTGTCAACGAAAGAATGGTCTCATGAATCTAACTTCTTTAGATCGCATTCTTCCAATCACATATTCCTTGGACTTATCGTTTAAGCATATAACATTTATATGAGACGGCTCAAACAATAATCTTTGCCCTTAATATTAAACTAGATTAGTTTAACATGTGAAATGTCCATAAAGTATCATCATATGATTGGTTTTAGGGCACATTTCCAACACACTACCCTGGGCGATGTGGGATGTTATATCATATCAATAACAGACTATTATATATATATATATATATATATATATATATATATATATATATATATATAATTTGGCCAAAACAGCTTCGTTTTGGGCTAAGTCATTTAAAAAAGTCATTTCTTTTTTCGTGGTCGTCTTCTATGTGAAGATGCCGTTGTAGAGTTAGAACAAAGAGCCAGAGGCCTAGTCGTCAACTTCGAGGGGTCTCCAAAAAATTTCAAGCAAGGGTTTCAAGATCGCCAATGGGTCATAAGACTGCCTAGATCTCTCTATAAATTCGCCTCTAATGACATGATCTTCGTTAATTTGGTCGTGAATAAAACAACTTCTATAGCACAAATTTCAAAACTTCTCAAACTAATTTTATATTTTCACAAGACGATATCATAAATTGTTCTATTTAATAAGAAAATTTTAATTGAGTGCAACATGAGGGTTAAATTTCCAATACTAAGAGGAGAAAGTTACTCAAAGAGTAGGTGGTGATAGTCTTCCTCTTTTACTTGTACTCCGCCACCCAATCGAAGACTTGATGCATCGAGTCAACAAAGACTCTAAATTTCCACTACACTGTCAAATATTCTGCATTCATAAAATCGAAAGTACCGAGTTTTGAAATCCCTTCATGATAAATTCCTTTCATAGTAGCATAACGTTATGTCTACGTACCACATAAAAGCAAAATTATTAATTTAAATATTTCAGTTAGAAGAGTATTATTGTGAGAGTTCATCCATCATCCTTACTCATCACCGAGTCATTAGGCAATCAAAACTATTAATAAATCTACATAAATAGCTGTACCAAAATCCCATTTATTAAAATTAAAATGTGGAATTTAATCACATAATTTGAATGAGCAGCGCTATTCACACATTATTTTTACTTCTTACATATCTTTTAATTTTTGACTGTTGGACTGAGTGAATTTAAAAAGATCAACGACAAAAAATTAACAATGTGTGCGAGAGGTCAAATTAAATGTGTGAATAACACTTATATACACAAATTTTTTTACTTTTCATCATCTTGTATTTTGATTTATTCGATTTAATGATCGAAATTTGAGAAGTGTGTGTAAAAAGTAAAAAAAATGTCTATACCAAAAGAGAGAGAGAGAGAGAGAGAGAGAGAGAGAGAGAGAGAGAGAGAGAGAGAGAGAGAGAGAGAGAGAGAGAGAGAGAGAGAGAGAGAGAGAGAGAGAGAGAGAGAGAGAGAGAGAGTGAGATACAAAGGACTGGGCATCTGTCCTACTTTTTGTATTGGGCGATTTGATTGATGGTCATAAGGCCCTCCTTGCAATTCACCGTCTCCCACCACCACAGCCTTCTCTGCCTCTTCCTCGCGCGCCCCCACCCTCCGTCGTCTCCTCTCTCCTTCTCCTCCCACTTCTTCCACCAGCTCCCGCCGCCTTTCGTCCGCTGCATAGCATCCTCGGCGACTCCGCTCCCTCACCGCCATACTTCCTTTCACCGCCCCTCGAGGCCAGTTCATCCTTATCACGAAACCCTGGCGCAGAAGATCTGTAAAGCGATTCGCCGCCCTGGCGCCCCCTCCAAGGCTAGGACTTACGCCGATGTCAACGTGGTCCGACCCAAGGATTACTGGGACTACGAGTCCCTCACCGTCCAATGGGGGTAACGAACGGATGAAATTCTCTGTTTTTTGTTTGGATTGAGAGAAAGTGGAGGAAAATTTGGTTTAGTTTGGTGGGAAAATTGAATTTTGAGGGATAAATGTTTTTGCTTTTTTGAATTAATCGGGATTATTGTACAGGGAGCAGGATGATTACGAGGTGGTGAAGAAGGTTGGGAGAGGAAAATACAGTGAGGTGTTTGAGGGGGTTCACTGTAACGATAACGAAAAATGTGTTATCAAGATTCTCAAACCTGTTAAAAAGAAGAAGGTGAGTTCCAAATTTACCTTCTTATCTGTATAACGAAACGATTGACATTTCATTGTTCTTATCAGTTGGGTAATTCTATTTGTTTGTTTCTGGTTATCATGTCTGCCTGGTTTATATTTCATGTAATCGCAGATTATTTACTAGTATACAGCTAATGTTTTCATAGGATTAGTTACCTACAGTGGGAAGTTAGTATATTTTCTGTTCTTTCATTTGTTGGATAGCTAATGAATGGGGATAAGAATAGAGTGAAATCCTATCATGATATTTTTCCTGAAGTTTCGGTGCAACCTATCCACTGGAAAACCGAAAAAAGACTTTGATTTGGAGGTTTAACCAACCCCAAGAAACAATTTTGACTGCACCTGGCTTATGAAGTAAAAGTTCTCTTCTGTACAAGAACTTTGTATTGAATCACTACCGTGACACTTACCTTTCTGTTTGGTTCTATATTCAGATTAAGAGGGAGATAAAAATATTGCAGAATCTTTGTGGAGGACCAAATATCGTGAAGTTGCTTGATATTGTCAGAGACCAGCAATCAAAGACCCCTAGTCTTATATTTGAATATGTGAATAATACAGATTTTAAAGTCCTTTATCCGACGCTCTCAGACTTTGACATACGATATTACATCTATGAACTTCTCAAGGTAAGCTTGCTGTTTTGGTTCTGCAATTTCTAAAATGACGAGTTGTGAGACTTTAATTCCCTTAGAAGAAGCATGAATTAGATGTCCATAATGATGTAAGGTTTAAACTGAGTTAATTGTTTACATCTGCAAGGTTTGAAAGGTCAGTTTATTTTCAAGGCCTAAAAAAGATCGATTTCTTTCTCTTTGGGCTTGGTAGTGATGGGTTGGGACTGGTAACTTCACTGCATTTTTCTTCTGTGCAATTTTTGTTTCTCACTTTACACTAGAAATAAGTTTGGGTTGTAGTACGGATCTAGGATTTATTTGACTGGCTGCTACTTAGTTTATGTTCTTTTTGGGAATGGCCTAGGTAATATGCTGACCTTTATGCATCTCCACCAGGGTTGGAAACAAGGTGGGATGGTCTAGCTTAGGCATCTCTGTTTCCATTCTCAATCCTCATCCCCACAATTGCCTTGGTTTTTTAAAGAATACAGAAATTCCTCACCCTGCCCTGCGAGAATATTAACCCCTCCTCACTGCCACCCCTTCCTAATTTTTTATTTTTTTTGGCTATTAGATAATAAAAATGAAATACATTTTTACAACCCTAACATAATATAATACATTTTATACACAATACTTGAGTAACTATGTACATCATAAAATAGAAAAATTAATTATTGGAATTAGCATATGTGATTCGGAGTTTGCCATCCCTATCCTGCCCTGAGTGTGAGGTGGGATTTACCACCCCACTTCAGTTGCTGTTTATTCCCCCAAATCTGCGACATTAGGGCAGGGCTTTGCACTCTGGGGCCTTGGGTTCACGAGATTATAGCGATCCTTAATCTTCACCCACAAATTTGGTTGGAAGAAAATATTGACAAAGGTAGATGAACTCAATAAGCAAGGAGAAAGCATATTGTCTTCAAAGTGACTAACACTAAGAGTTTCAATGAAATTTACAAGATGCGTTATACCTTTCTGCTTGTGATTATGAGAGTATTGTAAGAGAATGCTGAACGGTTATAGTTTTACTACTTAGAAGTCATGGATTGAGCCCCCTATAGGACTCAGATACAGGCAGCATCCTTTTTTAATCTTCTTTCGTATCTTAAATGTTCTTTAGGTTGGATCTTTTTGTTGGTGAATTTTAGGTTGGATCTTGAAATCCACTGTCCTTATACTAAAGTAGAAGTTCATTCAGATGCTTATTTCTCAATTATCCCAAGCATAAGGTTCTATTAATAGACACTGAAAGGTGGAACAACTCAACTCAGAGGAGTTATGTAGGACAAAACCATTGAAAAAGAAGGAAGGGAAGATTCATCTCTTCATACTTGAGGCAATCGGGCCTTAATTCTATACATTCTTGAATTTAAAATTTGAGGTCTCTTATGATATCTGTTAAATATTTTCAGTTTCTGGTTGAACCAACTGGTACCAAGGGCCAGGTTGTTGTTGATGCAGTTCTATGTTCTGTGCTTAATGCTCAAAGTGTGCACTTTCATTTTCTAGCTGAAAGGTAAAGTTCCTTGGCTTGTAAGATCCGCTAACTCGGTCTTTTATTGATCTCTTTGTAGGCTTTAGATTATTGCCACTCACAAGGTATTATGCATCGAGATGTGAAGCCCCATAATGTTATGATTGATCATGAGCAGCGGAAGCTTCGCCTTATAGATTGGGGCCTTGCCGAGTTTTATCATCCTGAGAAGGAATATAATGTTCGGGTCGCTTCAAGGTTATTTCCATTTGATCTTCTACTTCACAAAACACATCAAGATTTGTCACATTCCATATATTGTTATCTGAAACTTCCATAACTTTATTAATTTTATTGTGGGCTTACTATGTTTTAAACCTCGTGCCTCAATGCCCTTATGGGCTTCATGTAATTTTGGATTGCAATTTGCAAAGGACCTGTTCAATTCCTTGTTTGGCTATGATAAGACATTGTATGCATACTTTAAATACAGATTACAGGAAATTGTAAATCATGGATCTCATGCTGAAAAACTAATGTGTTATAGTTCTTGAGATGCCTGAAGCATGTTGCACGTTGTAAATTTTGAAGCACGCGGTGATGTAAAGTTATATATGCTGAAATATAACCAGGAGTTGGACCATTATCAATAAGATACTAACTTGTTTTACCTTTCTTTTACAAAGGAGGGGTTGAAAGTTAACTGACTTGAGGTGGTATTTTGGATTAGGATGATGTGGTATGGTCTGTAGGGAAAATGTGTGACATTAGGGCAAAATCATACCTGCAGTTTATTTGGGAACAGAGGAGCAATAGTAAAAAAGCAAACAGATGCACAATGAAGGGGACACTTTTTAGTTTATATTTGCATTATATGTGCGACATTATGCTTTAAATTGAGTTCTCATTAGCTACCTGCCGTTAGCATCAAGAGTCCTGTTTCATGTTTATGGTTTGACAACAACTCATAAATGTAAATGAGCATGAGAAACCTTTTTGCTTTAAATTTGGTTTATCCAAATTTCTTTAAATTTGTCTTATTCTCTATCCCCATCCACATTTGGTTGCAGATATTTCAAAGGTCCTGAACTTCTTGTTGATTTACAAGATTATGATTATTCTTTAGACTTGTGGAGTCTCGGTTGTATGTTTGCTGGAATGGTGAGCATTCCCATCTATTCTGTTCTATTAACTACTAAGCACCCTATAGATATCAGATACTCCTGCACTGACTATGGTTATGCTCAAGGTTCTAAACAGCACTAGGCAGTTTTTTTTCAATTGTAATTAAGTTTATTATATAATATATAAATAGATGTCTACTTATACTTAAAAGAATACATAATTGTATTGGGATACATAAATTGCAAAATAGAATGACATATAAATCATAATGTATTTGAACATTGTAAACATTGGGAACAAGGATATAATGAGTGTTCAAACAAGTATCCAACAAGTCTCTTACAATTTATTGAAAAAATAAAATGCAAATGGAAGTTATCTATTTTCTGTCTATGTAAGAGTTGCGACCTAGATGGTCAAGGCGGTCTTTCTTTTTTAAACGTCGTGGCGGTGGCCAACTGCCTAGTGCCTAGGTGGGGATTTTTAGAACACTGGTTATGCTGGTATTTTGGCCTGGAAATATCAAATGTTGTGTAATCTTGGTTATCCCCATCCAGCCCAGAATCATCCCCTGATAAAATGATTGCGCATTTGCTAGGGATGATGAAATATCAGAAATAGGTTTTGTGTCCCAAAATGAGTATTTTAGATGGGAAGGATGAACTTTTTTTCTTCTTACTGATCCATGGACAGTGATCTTGATCTGCTTGCCTACTTATCCATGGGTGGCAGATGGCAAGGAGGTTCAAAATTTGATACCATGTCAAAGTATGTGATGCTCTCTTGTGATGCTTATTCTTGAGCCTTGTGCTGTACAGATATTTCGTAAGGAGCCATTCTTCTATGGGCATGATAACTATGACCAGCTAGTCAAAATAGCAAAGGTATTCATTCTTACAAGAAAGTTCAGTTCTGTCGTTTCTTGTTGTATTTATTATACTCAAAACAATTAATCATATGCTTTACTCTGTTAAAAAGATTTTTATGTTGTGTATGGTTTGGAGTATATTCAATCATATAACAAATGTGTGTCTGTGTGTGCTTTATCATAATTTAGTGTTGTTTTCAAAAGAAGAAAGAGCAATTGAAATCTGACGTCTTGGAATTTGCAACAGGTACTTGGGACAGATGAATTAAACGCTTATCTACACAAGTACCGCATAGAATTAGACCCACACCTTGCAGCTCTAGTTGGGAGGTAGGTGTTCTCTCTTAATTTGTTTCTTATTCCTATTTACCTGCTATGCTGACGTTTTTTCCCTTAAAAATCTTTCTGATGCAGGCATAGCAGGAAACCATGGACAAAATTCATTAATGTTGATAATCAGCACTTAGTAGTTCCTGAGGTAAATTCCTGTCATTGTCTTTAATACTACTTGTATTGAGTTTTCCTTGGTCTAAATTTCTTCTGGTGTCATTTTCTGTAGGCGCTTGACTTTGTAGACAAGTTGTTGCACTATGATCACCAGGAAAGACCAACCGCAAAAGAAGCAATGGTAAAATCCTAGTTCTTCCTCAACCCAGACTATTCAAAGCACGACCCTAAGTAGGGTCTAGCGCTGCTTGGTCCCTGCCCCATAGGGCCCACAATCAGTAAACTTGTAGATTTGGACTGGCTGTTTCTACTCCTTACAGAGAGTCAGAAGCCCATATTTGTTTATTCTTCCGGTTCAACTTGTTACACTTTCACTTCTTCCTCATATGAGAGATGGTAGGAACTGAAGCTTTAGCATTTCCTTCACATTAATGGACAGAATCATTTCAGAGGTACTACTACTTTCCAATGACAAGCGATTACCAAACAAATAGAAATTTTTATGAAGCTTTTTTCATTTTTGTTTTGGTAGCCATTGTTTACAGCACAAGGTTAGACTTCATCTCACTGTCAAACTAACCATATAATACCAACTAAACTGTGAACGACGAATGAGTAGAATGCTAGTATTATATGGTTATTTTGTCATTGAGATGAAAGGTATAACCTTTTGGTGTTTGTGTGGCTAACAGAACAGGTTTATATCTTTTCCTCCAATCAAAAGAAGCTTTACATAATTTCTACTGGTTTCGTAATTGCTTGTCATTTAAAAGTAGCATCACTCGTTGAGATGATTTTGCTTTCCATTACTGGGCATAAACAATAAGCATTACAGTGCTGTCCATCTACCAAGCATGTGAGGAAAAAGTAATGGTGTACCAAATTGGAGTGGATGTTCATATCAATTGGTTCGGACTACCTGCTTAGAAAGTGCTGCCACTATGCTCATTACTGGGAAAGAACATCAGGGCTTTTCAGCAAGGGGGGGGGGGGGGGGGGGGGGCATGATTTGAACAGGGCTGTAACATGGGCACTATGCTTATTGTGTTGTAATGACAAACTAACATTTTTACGTGATGCAGGCCCATCCTTATTTCTACCCGATTAGGAATGCAGAAAGCAGCCGGACTCGCACCCAGTAAATTGAGTTCTGATGCTGGTCGAATCATGCTGTGTGTCGCTCTCTCTGTAATCTTACCTCAGTTTTTATTGTGGTGGTTGAGTTCAGATGCAGGGTTTGCAAGCGTTTGCGTTGTTATAAGACTTGTTTCTTTCTGGTTCATTTTTACCGTAATACTTGAATTTCGATTTATTAGATTTTTGCGGGACTTGCTTGTTTAACTGGTCATGTGTGGCTCAAACTTGTGTATGCATTTGTAATCTGATTTCAGGCTGGATTGTGTAATTTGATTTACTCAATTCCTCTTCAATCAATGAAAAGATTTTCGTTGTGATGATTTACATGCCTACCCCCTTGAGGTTAGCAGTCTCTTCTCTTGACTAATTTTAACTGGTGATGTTTGGTTTAAGTCTCCAAAGTGTTAACAGTATCGAACGACTCTTGAAAATCAACCATTTTATTGTAACTTCTGGGACCTGACCTAGACCTTGAACATCGTACCAAACGGGCTGGTCTGGTTTTTCTTGCCAACACCAATCTTATACGCCGTACACCATTCACTGATCTATTGAATTGGATTGGTTGTTAGAGCAAATCGAATTGAATTTTGATCACTTTATTGTTGTCTAAGTGTACATATTAATTCTTAGTTTCCACTTTTTTAAAAATTGAGTACTGAAATCTTGTTTAGTAATTATTTTTAGTTAAAAATGAAGATAAGAACTAAAGACTTGAAGCAAAATTTTGAAAACTCAAGAAAGTAGTTGAGTTTCATTTTTTTAAATACTGAAAACTGAAAGCAGTTATAAAATTAGATTTCAGTTTTCAAAAACGTGAAAACAAACTAAAAACTGAAAAACAAAATGATATTTTATCAAACAGCCCCTTCATTATCGCTCATTCGTAAAGGATGTAACTATGTCATTGTTTTGGCTGTAAGTAATGAACACCTTGTCACAATGTCATTTGAAATTTTTTTTGGTATCAAAAGACGTAATGTTCACTGGGTAATTCTTAAAGTACATGAAACATGTACAGGATAACAGGAAAAACAACAGCAACAATTCCCAAGTGTGAAACTAATATGGATACAAGCTTTATAAACAAGTCCTCACAGGTATAGCCTAAATTATAAGTACCACGACCAACTTTCTCTAGCTAAGAAAAATTGTACATCACAGATAATATCATTGGTTCAGAAAACCAAAAAACAAGCAAATAAAAAAAAAAAAAAAAGGTTCTATGAATTCTATATGTATTAAACCGTGCATAATTAACATTTATACGTACTAAGCCATCACATTGACATTTACACCGTAGTATTCAATGTCAATATATCACCCGAGGGTATTATATCATTATTTACGTACGTAAATCCTCACATCGTCACTTGTACCTATTCATTAACACATAATCAACTTATCATCATCTCTTTTCCAAAAAATAAGTTTAATATGTGCACTTATCAAACTGCCACTGTATTGCTCGTACTTGTGATATTTATTCTTTACCACCTTTCAGTCTTCCAAATTTTTTAACTACGACCTGGACCTAGCTATGATACTCCCCCCCCTTCAGATAATGGATTATGGAAAGTTGCCAAAGATGGAGAGTTCTAACAGACATGGAAAATATCCTTTGAAAATATTATCAACGACGGAAATTAAAAAGTCTGTGTACCTGCAACTTGGAAGAAGCAAATTAATTCATTACGTAGGCAAATGGCTATTTTTCTTTCGATTGTGCAACATAATGGTCATCCTTGTCATTTGGGGAAACCGCTTCCATAAAATACTTGTTGACCTCTATTTATACATACATATTTGTATACATTGCAATCAGTTCTGCTTGCACATGCATTCTTATATACAGTTGTTAACTGTGAATCGTTTTATCTAGAACCATAAAGTACGTGTATTCAGTATAATGTTGCCCTGTATATACATGATGAGAGAAACTAATATTGTAGTCCAATTTATATACGTGTAATTTGCACATCTATGGCAGGTTCAATGGTCCTTCTATACTCAACATCATGTATTATAAATGATCTTTGTAGTCAACTTCGTCACATATAGTAGTTTAAATGATCTGTCCAATTTAATTATATACGTGTAATATGCTTCGAGATATTAATATATTGTAGAGTTTTTGGCTTTTAAATTCTTGATTAAATATAATAATAACTAAGATTTAACAGTAAAAAATTTCAGAATATAAGAGACTCTAAAAAGTAATAAGTTAGATCTTCATTGCTTTTTATTTTTAACTAAAATCTAATCATTTAAAAGCTTAACATATTTGATAATCCAAAGCACCATCGAAAATCCCTTCCTATTAATTCTAAAGACATTTTGGTTAAACTTGAAAAAGAAAGGGAAAAATAAATAGAGGGGGATGATTATTGATCCTGAAAAGACAAAGATCCCTCCAATATTCTCCACTAAGTAATAGAAAGTGAAGGGACATCATCATATGTCTAATCCAAATTTAGATTGAGGGGCATCTGTAACAACCCGCTCTGGAAATCACGAAACAGAAGGGTATTTTCTTTTGGTCTTAATTGGTGTACTCAAGGGGCCCACCCTTGATTTTGTCCCCTGGGCCCAAATCCCTCATCTTTTTCTCTTCCCTCACAACTCTCTCATCTCTCTCCCTCACTCTCGGCCCTCTCATTTCTCTCTCAAAAACCAACCCTCCTAGAGGGTTTTCACTAAAACAACAACCTAAACTACACCACAACCTTCCCTCATTGTCCCTACGAGTTCTTGAACCAAGAAAATATAAGAAAAACCATTTGAAAACTCACCCCCGAGCTACACTGTTCAAGGAATTTCTTTGACGATTTCTCGCCATTTCCGACAAAGGTAAGCCTCGAAATTGGTCCCTATCATTGTAGATCATGTATAGGTTCATGCTTAGTAGGTTTTTGGATGGTTTTGGTGGTGTACGAACTTGGAAAAGCTCAAGGAAAGTCAATGTGAAAATCTGGAAATTTTCAGGTCGTGGTCGTTTGGCCATCTTTCAAGCCATTTTTCGGCCATCACTCGGTCCCCACTTGGTATGAATCTCTTCTCCACATTCCTAACTACATTTTGGCTTTGAATCACTTGATTTGGTTGAGTAACGAAGAAGTTATGTGCATTTGAAGTGGTGCCCGGAAACCGGCCAATTCATTGGCCTGAAAACGGGTCAACCCGACCCAAGTCCTTTGAACCTAGCCCAAAACCCACGGGCCTCCAGCCCAACCCATGACCCTTGTGACCCAAACCCATGGACCTTGTAACTCGGCTCTAACCCGGGCCCAACCTTTAAACCTATTAACCTTTTAACCGAATGCCCAACCTACCTAAACCTAACCCTAACCCAAGTCCAAACCCTAAGCCCTAAACCCGGTGACCTGACCCATTTGACTGACCTGTTAACTTCGGTCAACACTGACCGTTGATCGTTGTCTGATCAACGTTGACTTTTGGGTTGACTTTTTTGGGTTTTGTCCGGGACCCCTCCTAGGCTAATTTCGACGTCCTGAATTCGTTTTTTATGTTTGTTTTCCCAAATTTAATTGTTTGAATATAGTTTTATTAATTGGACCCTTTATGTGCTTAAGTACAAATATTAGTGGCGATTCTGTCATTCCTATTTCGTAGAGCTCTTTGACGACGGAGTATCTGTGAGTGGACCCCTTTTAAAATGCATGTTTTAATAGTAGAAATGCATACATGAAAAACAAGATCTAATGATTATTTTTTATGAAACGTTTTATGAGTATATTAGAATTACACTTTATGATTATCAAGCTTTATTGAGAATATTTTGGAATATCATACTTTATCGAACTATTGTTCTTTGTAGTATATATGATAGATGACTAAAGACTATTTATGAACATGTTTTTACACTTCTTTATAGTATATATGATGGATGACTATATACTATAAGATGTTTTTGAGATATATGTACTTATGTTGGAAAGATTATATTCAATGTTTTGTGCGTATCTAGTGGTCACTATTCTGGCTTCGGGCCGAGTGATATATAAATTGGCTTCGAACCGAGAAATATAGTACCTACAGGCGATTTGTTACCACTAGTTAGCACATTATATATGAGATATGTTTTATGAAGGTTTTATGGCATGTTAGGGTTTTCGGAAAACCTACTACATATTATGCTATTGAGTTTTCATAAAACTTTGGGGATTAGTATGTTGATAACTGTTTCAATATTCCCACTCAACTCGAGCGACTCTGGCACTGCAAAACTCGTTAGGGAATTGGTGCCGAACCTCGCCGGAGGCATCCCCTTTGAAATTGTCAGCCTTTCCATTTTCTGCGAAACCCAAAGGAAAACACGAAGAAGATAAGCTTTACATGTTTATTATTTTATTATCATTATTTAATTGTTTTATCACATCACAGTTACTATGCCATGTGACATAATCTGCTAATGCTAACACCACATATTATATGCGTCCATGCTTATCATTATAATGTGTGCCCCTTCAGGACTTAGAATGGAGGCGTATAATCCCAGCGTCAAGGCACTCTCGCATCGGCATTCCCGCTCCTGTGTTCATTCAATTTTATATTATTTCTTTTTAGTGTTCCTGATTAGTTGTATGGTTTGAACATGTTCCTCAATTACATAACATTATATTTATTATTTCTCATGCATCCTAACATGGCTTTGTCACCTTCGAGTGTCAGCCAACACATGCCTACCCTAGTGTGTAGGAGAATATCAGGGTTGGCCGTGTCAGTTTGGTATCAGAGCATGGTTGTTCAGAGCATACTTAGGACCTTCTGTTACTTCAGCAGTGTGTCAGTCATGACATCATCTAGATGTCACGACTTCCGGATTTGTTGTCTTTCGGCACAATTGTGCAACCCTTATATTGCATGAATAGTAACATCTTATGGAAGAAGAAGAAACTCGTGTCGAGATTGTACCTCATCGGTAACAAATTGGATTGTTGGACGACTTTCAACATATGATGATACTCTGTAGCATGCGTTCCCTAGGAATTGTGGGTAAAGTCGGATCTACATAGAAGTTTTAGGGAAAGGAAAATCTTATTGGTATGAGTTGGTTAAGACCAACAGAAGACCCGAGACGATGATGCCACTCTGCGACATGCATTCCCTAGGAATGGCGGGTAGAGTCGTATATATGATGAAACAGAAAAATTTAAGTGGTCTAAGTTTGGAGATCTAAAATGGTGATGTACTTTGCGACATGTGTTCCCTTGGAATGGTGGGCAAAGTCAAATCTATATGGAAATTGCTCAAAACATTTGAAGTGCGTGTTGGAGAAAGCAAGTAAGAGCTAGTTGTTACGAAGCTTAGTAAGTGGTGGTTTGGTGGGATCGAACCAGTGTCCTTAGACTTGTTCTCGCTAAGGAAATTCATGTGGATCTTTAGAATAAGTCATCGGTGATTGTTCTATAATTAACCTTCTCACTTACTCCAATCACAAGGTTAAGTTCGGTAAACCTCGATTGTTAGTTATACACCAAATTCTTTGAGCATTGTCTTCATTTAGTTAAATCATTTTCTTGGGAGATTCCTCGGTATCAGATGCTATTCTCATCAATTTCCAAAAAGTGGTTGCGACCAATGGAAATTGAAATTCCTCACAGGAGTTGTGAAGTATGAATTATCCTTGGACTTATTTTAACCCTCAAATTCTTGAGTGTCCTTTTAGCCTTCTCGACATGGTTTTTCACTCAATTCGTAAGGAATTCACGAGAGGTCAACTCGGTTGAAATGTACACCCAGTTCATATCGATTCAGACAGGAACGTTAAGAGCATAATCTTTTCACAAGCTTACTAGACTTACCAGAAAGAGTTCTACGTGGGTGTGAGGTTTGAGCCGTCTTTTAGTAAGAAATTGATGAAAGTTATAGTGCAGGTAGTCAGCGACTTGCATCACCAATCACTATCTTCATGCAAAAATGAATAGTCACCTCTCATTATCTTGCTACAATTCATAAACATCATATCGTACTCTAGTAGTTCTTTTCTAATGATGTGTTCGTCTTAATGCATCTTTCCACTGCTTCACTCCAAGACCTTTTTTTCGTGAGTATGTGGATGCCAAGACACTTCTAACAGATCTATTTGGTGCACTCTGGAATGGTACGACAACGTGATTGAGGTGAGAATCGGACGATCTTTGCACACTCTTAAGTGCGGGCAAAAATGGTATTTTGGCATCCTTGGGAACTTCTCACTTACATATCAAGATAACAAAGTGTTGTCGATATTACGGGCTGCAAACTATGATATCGATAGCTTATTCATTGGGTTCATTAAGAAAATGGGCAGGTAGACCCATCTATGGTAAATGTTACTGAGTAGTCATTGTTGGGGCTTGACGCAAAGATAACTTTTCTTGTAGTACATGACGTTATGTATGCTTGGGCGATACCCACTTTCATTTTCAGTTTTGGTTTTCAATACAAGTATTTTGTATTACCTTATATTACATTTATCTTTTCGAAGTTACAAACGTTTGGTCGAGTCTTTTCCGTCTTCAGTTTTAAGTTTAGCAAGAGTTTTCGACCTCTATGTTATTACATATCTATTTTGACGTTATTGTATTCTACGTACTTACTTTTGACCCTATGCTATCATACATTTTTGACTTTATATCTTTATAAAGTATGTTTCTACTTTTACACGGATGGGGGAAGAAGGTGTGAGCCTGGAGGCATGAAAGATGGAATCATTGCAACCCGATCGCGACAGTGTGGCATTTTCCCTTTTATGCAACCGCTCTGACTTGATTTCTTCGTTACATATATTTTCTTCTACCTATCTTCGAGTATTTTTGTATTGCAAGTTATTTCAAATTTTGGGACGAAATTTTCTTAACGGGGGTAGATTGTAACAACCCGTCCTGAAAATTACCGAACACAAGGGTATTTTCATAAATTTTCACTTTGGGCTAAATATTTTGAAATGGGATTGCTTTGTTTCCGTATTAGAATCGAGGCGTATAATCCCGGCGTCAAGACACTCTTGCATCGGCATCTTCGAGTTCTCTCAGTGTAGGACCCACTCCTTTGTTCATTCAATTTTATATTATTTCTTTTTAGTGTTCTAGATTAGTTGTATAATCTGAACTCGTTCCTCAGTTGCATAACATTATATTTATTATTTCTCATGCATCATAACATGGTTTCGTCATCTTCGGGTGTCAGCTAGCACGAGCCTACCCTGATGTTTGGGAGAATATCAAGGTCAGGCGTGTCAGCATCCATGGTGTCCCTAGTCTCCTTAGTTTGATGGGTCCTTAGTCCTTTTTCCAAGAATTTCCCACCAAATTACCATTAGAAAAATAAAAGCCTTAAGTTTTGGGGTCCTCTCATTTCTGTTTCTAGGGTTTGGGGGTCCTCCAACCCTCCCACAAATCCACCAGCTTAAGGGATTTGTCCCAATCTTACAACAAAATAATTAAAATTAAAATGACTGTATGAAACCTCAAATGGGGTGTATAATACCCAGCTTGACTAAGGGTGTGGGGAATAGGGATAGAGCAAAAGACCTAATAATTGGAGACAAGGTTAAGACATAGGATTTAAGCTTAACTATGCTTATGAAACATTTGGCAGATAATCCGATATTGGGAACTGGTATAGAAGGGACCACACACCATTACAACGCATAATTCTCACACTATTTTTTACAACATATATATTTTTTTTTATTTCACAGTGCATGACATTATTAAGGCATACCTCAATACATGAAACCAATTTCAAAAGAAGAAGCGCAAAATTTGTTTTCATTTTCAATTTGAATTAGGTCAAAGTATGAAGACTGCCAAGTTGGAACTACAAGGCAATGTCTCCAATTTTCTGCTCAAATATATTTTGTATCTTATAATTACGAATCATATAAAGAAATATAATAAGGGTCCAAGTGAAATATTATTTAAACTCATTTCTTAGGGCAATGCAATTTTCCATTATAAAAAGTTACGTAATTGTTTTGTTGGCAGTAATGTGAAAAAGGTCAATGATTGGTTGGAAATCCGCATAAAATTTCACAAATAATCTTTTAAAAATCCCATCATTTGGTGTAAAATATGCTAGTTAAAATATGACTTATTGTTCTTTAGGGTAAAATATGTATGCTTTTGGTAAGGAATTGATCAACCCTATTTAGATTAATGGGTAGATCGAGAATATTAAAGTGAAAATTAGATATTTTGACTATATTATTTTGCACCTATCCCATGTACCCTCCATCTCCATGCATGGATATAGATATTCTTGCATGAGTATTGATGATGATGATGATGATGATGATGAGATGATGTTGATGATGATTGTGGTGGCCATCATCCATGCATGGAACTGATGATGCGTGATAACTGTTGATGATGATGGTGATGGTGTGCATGCAAGGCTCGTAAAATATTTGTTCTTGATTATACAGATACAGATAGGTCTCAACTCAATGTCTCATGTTCCATACTTACCATTTCAAACTTTGTGTACATTTCGTTTTGTTTGTATGTTATACCTAAGGGTGGGTTCGGTACGGTTACCGTACCAAAACTCTTGTACCAATTACCGTATCAAACTTTCGGTTTGGCAAAGTCTATTACCATTACCATACCAAACTTTCGGTATACTGAAGTTCGGTATTATCAAATAGTTTGGTTGACATGGTATGACAATGGTAATGGTATTTGCCACTTTGTTTTGGGACAAAAACTATTTTTGCTTTTTTAACCCAATTCAAGGGCAAAACTTTTTTATTGTACCTTTATCTCATACATTGTAGCCTAAATTCATCTATTATTCATCATTCACAATTCACACACACAATAATTCAAATGTTGCATCAAGATTTATGATGAAAATTAAGCTTACAAGCCAAATAGAAGCTACGAACCAAACAAATAGAAGTTAACAATCCAAATAGAAGTTAAAGTTTCAAACCAAATGAAAATTAAAACTAAACTTCAAAAAGTAAAATTCATTGATCAATTCTTCAAGTTTGAGATGTCGAAACTTTTGGAGGAGACATGGAACTTATAGAAGATTGAGCTTGTGTCAAGCCTACATTACAAACAAAGAAAATATATTAGTAGCAAGAAGAATTAAAGTTGAAAACCATTTAACAACAAATTTACTAAAAAAATTAAAGCATATCTTACTTGTTTCCACTTCTTCCATTTCCTTGTAAAATTGAAGCATATCTTCTGTTGGTTCCTTGTAGAAGTTTACTTCATCCGCTCTAAGCCAATCACTAGTACACACTAGTGCCTCTACCATTTTAGGAGTCAAGAATGCCCTAAAAGGGTCCACAACCCTCCTCCCTAGGCTAAATGCATTTTCACTATCAACGGTAGAAGTGGAGATTGCAAAGATATCCTTGGCTATTTGTGAAAGAATTGGGAACTCCTTTGTGTTTGATTTCCACAAATTCAAGAGATCAAAGCCAAAAACAACAATGCTAATATAAGGAGTGGCGAAGTACTTATCAACTTCATTGGATATCTCCAAAAAGCGTTGCTCCCTCTTTCCTTGTATAAGCTCCTTCATCATTTCAATTTTGTTCTCATCACCCCACAAGCTTGAATTATGTACTCCTCATTGAGTTCTACATCTCCCAATGGAGCCCCAATGGTAGTAGAAGAACCCCTCCTATACTCATTATACAAATCAAGCAAGCATTTTTTTAATCTCCTTAAGCATCCAAGCTATCTTTCTAGCATCCCATCCAAGTGTTTTGAGGCTAATGGTAATCATTTAAAGTTTATAACAAGGGTCTAGAACTTGGCCAGGAAACATAAGTGGGTTCACATTCTCAAAACTTCCCCAATACTTGTTAAATTTATGCATCATTATAGTAGCCACCCTTTGCAATGTAGGATTGGTAGGATCTTTATTTTTCTTCTCAATCTCTATTTGTAAAGCAACCACTTGGTCCCATAGCAAAGTTGATGTAACATTTTTTGTTGGTCCCATAGCAAAGTTGATGTAACATTTTTTTTGTTGCACTAAGCTTCATAGTAGAATCATGAAACTTCTTAAGAGAGTGCGTAAAGGCTAGTGATTTCTCCCAATCCTCCTCATTCGGAGGCCCCACTCTCTTTCCTAAATTCTTCTTTGAATCCATCTCCATTTCTTCAAAATAATCACAAAATTGCACATTCTCCTCTGCCATCTTAAGAAACACCTTCCTAAACTTGTATGCAACGTTAAGCATTTTATATGTTGCATTCCACCTTGTAGACAAATCAAAAGGCACATTTGACATCTTGTCCATCTTGAATAAGATAGAAAAATCCCTGAACTTATCTAAACTAGCCAGTGAATAATGAATGTACCTAACACAATTTCAAATCCCCTCAACTAACTTAGCAAGCTCCTTTAACCCACTCTTGACAACTAAATTTAAGATTTGACAAGAACACTTCATATGTATGTACTTCCCACCAACCAAGAGAGAATTCATTTTCCCTAGCCTATTTTTCATGTAGTCAACCGCAACATCATTAGCAGAAGCATTATCAAACGTAATGCTAAATATATTCTCTATCCCCCATTGGTTCAAACACACCTCTAGAACTTTCCCAATGTCTTCTCCCTTATGACCCATGATCTTTATGAAGTTTATAATCCGTTTGTGCAACTTTCATTCACTATCCATGAAGTGAGCGGTAACTACCATGTAGTTAATGTTTTGTACCAATGTCCAAGTATCGGTTATGATACTTACTCTTTGATTATGCATTGCTTCAAATAACTTAGACTTCTCCAACACATATAAATCCCACACAACGGCTGCAATCTTCTTCTTATTTGGAATTTTGAACCAAGGTTGAGCCTCTTTCATCATATCAATGTACCCATTACCTTCAGCCACCTTATATGGTTGTTCATCCTTAATGACAAACATCACAACCTTTAACTCAAGTTTTTTTTTTGGTTAAAGGTGTGGGGGACCAATCCACCGCCCATAGACTCATTTGTTAAGACCGGTTGATTATTATCCACTTTCATATAAAGAGGTGAGTCTTTACAAGCTTTTCTAAGGTGATGTCTTATGCTTGATGTCCCTTTTTTCCCAGGATCGGCCGGAACCTCTTTTTTTCAATATGAGCAAATTGCAAGGTGAATGTATTTCCCTTTACTCAAGGTTCTTTTCACTCTCTTAGCATGTAACCAACACTCCGATTGCAACCCACTTACATCTTCATATTCATCGGGCACATCTCTCTTACCACTTCCCACATTTTCATCCCTTTCTCCTTGATTTTGTTGTTGAGGTTGTGTTTCAAGTGTTCGGGTTTGAGGTTGGGGTTGAGTGGTGGAAGGTGTACTGGTAGTAGAGCCACACAGAGATTGGCTTGTCCTAGACTTCATCTTGACCTAATCCCGAAAATAAAACACAACATTATATCGTATACACATCATATCCAAATATAGTAGAAGCTAATTCATATACACATCATTCCAAAAACAGAACCCATTCCAATTGTATCAATTAAAAAGAAAATAAAAAACAAGTCATGATCAAAGTAATTAATTAAAGTTGTTCGAAATAAGCAGAATCATGCATCACCTTTAAAAAAGTCATGATCAAAGTAAGCAATTGGATTATGGAGAAAGGAAATTCCCTCTTCCTGTATTTATCTCACTTTTATATATGAAATGATAGTAGGCATGTTGCATGCATCCCACACAGCTCCAAATCTCACACCTTTCTGTCACACACGGACACACCTAGCTAAAGCTAATCCCTCCTCCCTTCACATTTCACACCCAAAACCTCAAAACTAAACCCAACAAAGCAAATTATACAAACCCAACAACCCAAAAGCAGAAAAGCATAGGGAGAAAAAAAAAAAAAAAAAACATATGCATCATTGACAAGTGATAACTTGATCAAAAGGTCATGCAATTCCTAATCGATTGAATCTCATTCCATTTAACAAATCAATTACAAATCCCCAATTTATCAATTTAGGGTTTGTAAATTTTTTTTTTATCTAACTCTAGAGAACTAATCTTGATAGACGGAGTCGCGGAAGAGATGAAGATGAGATGGATGAGACTGTTCGATGGGAGAATCTGAGATGGGTCGGTGAGTTTTTGTCTCCAGCATAGAGAATAGAAGTAGAACGGCTAAAATGAGAGACAGTGAGTAGTTTGTGACTTTGTGTCTGTAGGGTTTTATTTCAAATTATTAGAATATTATAAATATGTGTTATATAATTATATATTATATTATATTTTCAGTATTGTATGGTAATACTGTGGTAATGATATTTATTACCAATACCGTACCATAAAATTTCGGTTTGGTACCATTATTGATTGGCATAAAATTGGTATGACACGGTTAGTAATTCGATTGGCACGGTAATTTGGTAAAAAAATTCATCTCTAGTTACACCTTTTAGCTGATGAACGCGCAAAAGATAAAAGGAAACAGTAGCATTTACAGACACAGCCATATCTCATGCATGCATGCATGTCTTTTGCATCACAATTTGGATTCAACTGTGAAGTGAACACAAAAGCATATAACTTATTGCATAAACAATTATTGTTGTTGAGATAGAAAAGAAAGGAAGACAACAATAGCTGTCATTTGCAGGGTGCAGTAATAATATATTACCATTTCATCAAGTCTGGAATTTTTTTGCTTCTGAATTGCTGTGCCCTAGTCAAAATGAACCCTTTCTCCAGCTGTAGCACGTTTTGATTGGACCGACCGACGATCGCAGTTTGTTTCACTTGCTTGAGCTTTTAACGAAACCAACTGCTTTGAATGTTTGTTTTTTCAATTACTATTATTCTCTAGCCGTAAGAAGATGAATAATGTCAGGAATATCAACTATTTAAATTAATTTTTATAAATTATATAACGTGATCGTTGATAATTGAATTATTATTTAAATGTTAATAAATATATTTATTCTTTATTAATGACTCATCACATGATTTACAAATTTAATTTAAAATTTTGATCTACCAAGCATTGCTATTAGAAAGTAATTAATGGGAATGTGGTAATTAAAGGAAATATGAATCAAGTATATACCTGAGTGAATTTAGTGAGGTGTGAAACATAGCAACAGGAAAGATATGCAGTTAATTAATTAATTAATGATAGGTATCAATGTATACATTATTGATTAATATGCTCTTGTAAGACTTAAACTGCTATAATACCATTTATGTTATTAAATTGTGAATTTAAAAAAAAACATTTGGATACCAGCTCAGCTCACTGCCTAAATGTTGAGTCTTGTAATAACTTTTTAGGAAAACTAATGAAAAAAGTTTGAAAACCTTGAGTTTTAATGATAATGACAAAATAAAGGATAAGATAAATAGTATCAGAATTGACTTTTAAATGTAAAAATATGATTTTTCGTTAAAATAAACAATACCAAGAGTTTTTCGTTAAAGTTTCCTAAATTTTTTTCTTTTGTCAATCCTTTGTTCATATATTTTCAGTCGATACTTGGTAATATTACTAATATATACTTAAATTGTCCCAGCATATACTGAGAAAATCTTACTGTCCTAATACGATAGCTGACAAAGAAGTGCAGCCACATATCAGTTGTATGGGAGAAGTGAAAGGGACTTTGTGTGCGTGGTCTGTAGGCCCGGCAAACGGATCGTGTTCGTTTCATTTTCATGTAATACTTGTTATCTTAATAGATTGTGTCGTGTCGTGTCCCACTTAGTGTTGGGTAAAATGACACAACCTGTTAAGATTTTTTTTTCCTAAACTTGCACAGTGTCACATAAATATTACTTTAAAACATAAAAACACATTTGTCATTAAGTACTACATGCTCCAAAATAAGAGCCTAATAAAAAAAACATCAATACACTACTATAAAATATCAAATGTGCAAGGACATGCAAAATAAAAGAGTTTTCTTTTCAAGGTTGTGAAGTCTTTCTCAGAAGTTAAAAACCTTGTCAATGAAACTCAAAGCTTACATGTTGTTGTTTTTACAAAATCCTTGAACTTTCATCAATCATTATCGTGTATGGGTTATTCATGTGTATATATGGACCAACCCTTATCTTAACAGGTACTTATCGGGTTACTCAATAACTACACGATTCATTCATGTTGACCCAAAAACCTTTTAATTTTGTATCATTTCAAATCAGATTAACAGATCGTATCAGTAATTGCCAAGTATGGTGGTCGAACAAGACCCTTGATCCGTAACGAAGTTCTTCTCCACGGTGAATCTCCTTTAAAGAACTAGATTTGCATCAACTTCAATCAATACTTAATTGAATCAACTTTCGTGGCAAAGTGAACGCACGAGGGATTTGATTGTTTATGGTTTGGGACAGAATGAAGGGTCTTGTCAAAGCATGAAGATATATCATCATAAGATTGAGAGAGAGAGAGAGATGGGTGATGGGAGGGCACGTCTCAATGAGGAGGGGAACATGGTGCATAATCTTGGGGATTCGTCGCAGCCAGGGCCGCACCCTAGTGTCGGACTCTTACCATACAAATACCCAAAACCATACAGATAAAAACAAATGCTGGAAATGACAGATCCTCAACCATCCAAATACGTCTCCCCAACCCTTCAACTTCAAACTCCCCCTCTCTCAATCTGATCTACCCATTAACACCACCAAATCACACCATATGTCTCTGCCTTCATTGTCTCCCTCTTTTGCCATTTAGTCCCAACCTTTAAAAGCTGTAACCTAAACAAATGGACATGGCAATATGGCAGGCAAAGGTCTGAAACTGAAATAACTAGATAAGGTCAAAAGAATAGCGTTACTATAGTAATATATTAAGAAACAAAACTACTGTAACAGTAAATTTTTGATAATTTTAATTCTATAAGCTTGTCATATTTGGTCATCACTTCTTACAAAGGCAGAGTTTACTGTGTTATTGAGCGATAAACTTGTATAAATTTGTTATATATCACAATAGTACGTACTGATATTTTCTCCTAGATAGTTTGACAAACCATATATCAGTATAATGACATGGTATAACTTTTTCATAAGAAATGTTCTTCTTAGGTGACTAGGGTTCATAAACAAAATCTTAATTCTTTGTTTATAAGATACAAATATTTTTTTCTCCTTGGTTTTGCTAGATCATATTAGGTCGTCATATTTATATGGACAGAAGATCAAGCTTTTAGCTTGCATGTCACCAACCCTTCATATGAAATTTTCTTCTTAAGTGACTAGGGTTCATACAAAATCTTAATTCTTTGTTTATAAGATACGAATACTTCTTTTTCCTTGGTTTTGCTAGATCATATAATTAGGTCATCATATTTATATGGACAGAAGATCAAGCTTTCGGCTTGCATGTCACCGACCCTAAAAACATGTAACGAGAAGGGAACAAGGGTCTGTTTAATTAAGGTAGCTCATATGGCTATATAAAATTTGTATTTTCGTGGATCTTCTAGACCATGGAAAGCAGTTTTGCCGGTGTAAATGTTTAAGGTCTCGATGCCAAAGAAACCCTGGCTAGCTAGCTAAGTTGACCAACTTGACCAAGAATTAACCCAAATCATCAAGCACTGAAGCATATAATAACAAAACGAAGTGAGTGAGAAGCTCCATGGCAAATAGAACCTCCACTATAATAAACTCATGCTATTATTCCTTGAGCCACACTCTCCACTACTCAATTTTCTCTAATCCTAGCTAAAAAAGTTAAAATTAAAGAAAAACTAAAAAAAGTTTCAGAATCTTAACCAAAAACATCTTAATAACTTCATTTCATGGTTAGAACAAAACTCAACATCAAACTAGCGCAATTTGACTGGCTCAGCCAAAATAATTGATCGATTTCCAATTTTGCCCCTGTCAGTTTTAGTCTAGCCCGTTTTCTTTTTCGGTCTTGTGTTCCTCCCTCTCATTTTCTTCTTTCCGATCTTAGATTCTTCATAAGTCTATCACAAGGTAACGAAATCATGTGAGATCAGAGGCTACGAGTTCATATCAACATCCCATTTCTTCTAATACATGACCCACACGTTGAAACTCAATAGCTTGCCAAAAAGGTGACGTTTTCCGGCGAATTTTGCCAATTTTCGACCAAACCTGACGAGATTGGTCCTTGACTCAAGAGAGAAGTTTAATCCTCTCCTCATGGGCTTTCTTTCCATGTAAGTGCTTCCTCAAAATTGATACTTTCTTATTTGGTTCTATAAATAATGACAGTGTTCAGTTTTAAAAATAGTGGCAGTAGTTTGATGAATATGGGTTAATGCCCGTTAGGGCAATGGTTGGCAGAAAAAATAGGAGGGTTGTGTGATGGGCTTTGCTACACGTATTTAGGGGTAAATATATGTAATTTGAATCATTTTCATTAAATAAAGCTATTAGGGTGGTGGTATTGATTAAGAAAAAGTTTGGAGAAACCACTTGAGCTCCCTAAAATTAAAGCATCAAGGGTCAACTTCAAATACTACTTTCCAACTGTCTTAATTATTTTTTTAATCAACCCCAATGACAATTCTGCTATTTGGTCGTTCCCATAGGAGCAAAAGACAATTTGGAAATATTATCTATGAACATGTTTGCCTAGTTGCTCCAACTTTATATGCTCCTAAATATCACTCAAAGCTTAAAAAATTTGACACGATTTCGTCCTCTCGGCTCTCGGCTCCAATTACCCCATGTCATATATATCCAAGGTGAGACATAACCTAATTCTGCTAGGACTTGTTTGGCACCGGGCGGCCCTACAATATTGGTTGTGGTTCACAACCCTAAGTCAATTGTATATGCAAGGATAGGGGTAAAAAGGCACGTACGGATGCCTAAGATTGATCACAACGGAAGGGAACAAGATCCCTAAACAGAAATGTTTTCGAGGCATTTGTCTTGACATTTGTCCCTAACTGTTTTCTTTCCTCCAAATATTTTATCAGCTTGGTGAAACATATAAACATGATACGTGTCGCAGACCCATGTTCTTCTTTTTTTGACCAGCTAGCTTAATATTTAATCAAAGATATTAAGTATATTGTAGATTGCGCATGAACCATGAGGAGGGCATATATCTCTTCAAACGACAATGTGGTCCTGCATATATATGCCCTAGCTGTTAGCTAGCTAACTCTTATTATTATTATTATTTATTTATAGTTGATTGGCCAAACTAGAACAATTTGTGTTGAAATGAACATTGGTTTTTTGATCCATCATCGACCTAATCAAAATTATAATGCTTAGTCAAGGAATTAATTGAGTTTAATATGCATCAAAAGCCAAAAGCTTCGCTCGAATCATGCGTTCACATTTATAGGCGCAATGGTTACATATAGATTATGCTCATGATCATCTCTTTTGTCATGGGATCAAAATTATTGAGGTCGGATCAGAGACAATCCATATTTATTCACTAATAAATGAGATTCTGAATAAAATCCAAAGCAAGAGACATTAATCCTGTAAAAAATAATTGTTGTAGATTAAGTAGTTATTCAATAATTCAAAAGTTTGAACACTTTTTATTAGGATAAAAATCAGACCAAATACTTCCTATGATTCCTAATAATCTTCCAATAGAGTCTCCACAATCGCATTGACAGAATAATATGGTGGATACGTATGTAGTTGGATTCTTAGGTTCAACTTAATTAAGCTACAAAACATAATTTAATCAAGAGCAAGAGAATCCCATTTATTTACAACTTTGTCACTTTATTCTAATCCCACACACACATATTTATATACAATTTTGTATGCAAAGTACATGCACGTAATATGCTTCTTCTATTTTGACCAGCAATCATTTGAGAAAAACAAATTGAAAATAGTTTCAATTAGCCACAAATCTTAAATAGCTAATCATATTTTATGGATGTGTGACGACTCATATTCTACCAAACTATCATCCTCGTCATCTCGTCAAACTTTTATATATACTCATCATCGTGAGTTCATTATTGTTAAATTGTTTTAACATTTAACTACTATATTTCTAACTAAAATTGATTACTAAAGAATAATCGAAATCTAGGCCTCCAATTTAGAATCTTTGAAAGATCAGTGGTTATGTATCAAGATTAAAATTCAAATTATGTTCTGCCCTTAACTCTAAGCATAATCGCTAGATTTTTCGTCTACTTTTAGAAGGACGGATGACCTCAAGTGCAAAAATTTGACTAATTAACTATAATAACATGCATCTTTTGCTGCTGTAACAGGAAAATTATCGAGCGATTCTTTATTAAAAATTTTTTTTGAATTTTACTCATGTTTAGAATATATGAAAAAAATTCTAGTATTATAGTTGAGTGTCACTTAACACTTTCAAATGTTAAAATTTAAATTTGAGTGTCACTTAATATTATAGTTAAATGGTATTTCCTTTACTTGTAAGTGAGATATTTTAGATTTAATTCTCGTCAAAAGCAAGTTTAAACCAAATTATTTTGGTTGACCCATAATTTGGTTTAGCCCTAATCCCCCACTCTTTTAGTGTAAACATATCATTGTATTAAAAAAAAAAAATTAAACTCGAGTATGTACATTGGAGGTGGTTAGAGTGTAACTCGAATGTTACTTTTCTTGTAAGTATATTTCCTTGTTGGAATGGGCCACATTTTAGACTTGTATTTATATTGAAACCCAAATATAAGTTTCAATGTAACTCAAATGTTATGTATAGGTACTTAGAGATGACCTTATCTAAAAGCTCATTGCACTACGTGAGCTACTATTTGACCCTTTACCTAATAACATAAGGATCTTTAGGGTGCATTTGTTTGGGCTCGTTAACTCTCATTGGACTCGACTTATCAGTCTAGTCCATTGTTTGTTACGTATACAGACTAAGTTTAATAAGATAAAATAGGACTCACGTCGACTTCTCATTAGTTAGAAGGTCTTAGCAAGACTCCCTCCCCCCAAAAAAAAACCATGGGATTGCTAAGACGTTCGTTGCATCTCTCACGTCGCGTCTTCTCTGTCCTCCTTTACTCGCTTCATCTGCTCATTTTGTCTAATTGTGTCGCCAACATCGCCTCACACTTGCCAACCCAGAAGAGTAGAGAACCTAGAATCGCTTCATCTATTTGTTTCGAATCTCAGATAACCTAGAACCAAGTCACATCCTTTCTCTCCTTTCTCTACTCACTTCGTCTACTTGTGTCGCCTGAGCCCTTGTTGGTAAACAAAGAAATAGAGGTTGACTGGCGGACAGCTATGGCGGAAGCCCACTTCCATTTGGGTATTTCTAAGTCCTCGGTTGAAAAATCAATGTGATTTTCATTTCGGTTCTTCTGATTTCATTTGGGTTCTTGGTTTTCAGCTGGGTTTTCATTTGAAAAATTTGTTATCAAGGGTTCTTTTTTTCTTTTTGTCATTATCCTGCTTCTTAGTCTGATACTACACCAAACGCTATATTAAATCAGTCTAGCTTAGTCTATTCTAAGTCAGTCTAAATTTGTTTCTGAAGCTAGTCCAGTTTGTGTGACATCCCACATTGCCCAGGGGAGTGATTCTTATATGTATATTCCCATCCCTACCTAGCACGAGGCCTTTTGGGAGCTCATTGGCTTCGGGTTCCGTAGGAACTCCGAAGTTAAGCGAGAAGAGGGCTAGAGCAATCCCATGATGGGTGACCAACTGGGAAGTTGCTCGTGAGTTCCCAAAAACAAAACCGTGAGGGAATGGTAAGCCCAAAGCGGACAATATCGTGCTACGATGGTGGAGCGGGCCCGGGAAGTGATTCTCCCCGGGCCGGGATGTGACAAATTGGTATCAGAGCCTATCCCTGGTCGGAAATGTGCCGACGAGGACGTCGAGCCCCTAAGGGGGGTGGATTGTGACATCCCACATCGCCCAGGGGAGTGATCCTTAAATGTATATTCTCATCCTTACCTAGCACGAGGCCTTTTGGGAGCTCACTGGCTTCGGGTTCCGTAGGAACTCCAAAGTTAAGCGAGAAGGGGGCTAGAGCAATCCCATGATGGGTGACCCACTGGGAAGTTGCTCGTGAGTTCCCAAAAACAAAACCGTGAGGGAATGGTAAGCCCAAAGCGGACAATATCGTGCTACGGTGGTGGAGCGGGCCCGGGAAGTGATTCGCCCCGGGCCGGGATGTGACAGTCTGAAATAATCCAATACAACAAACGCACCCTTAATCTCTCTAATGACCAATTGCCTATAGTTTTTAAGATTTTAAGCACTCATCACTTTAATGTCATATCTATTTGTAAGCGCATGTAGTCCATTTGCACAACTGAATCACTCATAAGAGAGAGTGTTCTTCTTATGAAGAGAAGTATTTGGCTTCTCAAAGTTAAAACATTAAGAAATTATAGCGTAAATAATAGTAGCTCATTCAGCAAGCATGCATGTAAGGAGATATAACCCCATCTAAATATAATTCGTAGTTTATGACAATCCTAATTTTTTTTCTAACGTCTGGTTTAGGATTGTGGTACTTTAAAAAAGAAAAACAACTTATTAAAAAATCTGCAACATCAAATATATTTGGTAAAACAAAAAAAAGTATTTATATTTTAAAAATAGTTGTCAATAACAGTAAAAAAACATAGGAAAGCATAAGCATGTCTACCATGCTTTTAGAAGCATAGTAATCAGTGTCATTTAATGAAATTTTCAAATGGTAAGTATACTCTTACATATTTTATAAAATTACTATCACCGCCCCTTCATTATTATCTTTGACTTTTATTATATCATATCAATTTAAGTCATTTAATATATTCAAAACAATTTATGTAAATGTTCATCAAACACTCAAACACTTTTTTTTTTTGTTAAAAGCACTTTTACAAAAAAAAAAAAAAAGAAGTTTATCAAACACTCAACAATTTTATTTTACAATAGTTTATTCTCTCAATACAGCAGAAACAAATTTAAAAAAAGCACAATACCAAATTAGCCCTTAAAAATACTAATAACAATAATGGTAGGATTATCCGTAAACTCATTTTTACTTCTCATAGATTTCTCTCAATTTATAATCGTCGGATCAAATAAATTGAAAAAAGATCAATGACAAAAAATTAACAAAATATATGGAAAGTGATAATTAGTGTGAACAGCACCTTTATAACAATAATTGCTGGTTTCCAATGAAAGACAAATCCAAAACCAAAATCAACCCAAATAATCTCAAAGCCAACATCCACTCCACAAGTAGTGGCCCACAGATATTCCAAACCAGACCCACAAAAGTAGGGACCCACTGATCTTAATCTATATCAATTTATTTGGCAAATTTATGTATATCGTTTTAATAAGCATATCAATCATATAGACGTTTGCTATGTGCACGCCCACCCACAACTTACAAAAAATGTCTTTATATGTCTAATATATATTAAGTGTAGTGTGCAAAATAATGTATATAAAATATTTGCCTCTGTGCCAAACATCGCGTCTCCTTTATTTGCTTTCCTCGCATTTTTTTCCCCACTTTCCCACCTTTTTAATTTTAATGAGCTCAATAATTTTAGCCCATTATCACAAAGCATTAAAATTATAGCAAACAAAACAATTTTCGAAATACTTTTATGCCCCACTTTAACTGCTGGCCACGCAATCTTAAGTTGAGACAAGTAGGTTAGAGTATTTCCAAAAGAAACGTCTAATTGAAAATATCAAAATTTAAATTTGACGTATTATTAATATTTTTATTTCATCTGATATGTTAAAATTTATTTCTTCATTTATGTTTTTTTAAAACAAAAATAATAAAAGTTGGGTTGTTGTTGGTTTAAAAATAATAAAATAATACCCAAATATGCTAGAATTTAAGGTAAGGCAAGTGGAATGCATTTGGAAATAACAAAAGCCATATTTGAAGGCAGCTTCAAATTTGACATCTCTTTATCCATGTCAGCTTAACCTTCTTTTTCATGTCACCTTTGACATCCCGGTTGGAGTAAATGGTATGTCATTTGTTACTGTTATATGTTTATGTCGCATTTTTTGACATCTCCTTTGGAGATGGTCTTAGGAAAATGTGATTTCCTCTCTATACTAAAATTCGAATACCCCTCATTATAGTTTAGTTGAATTCGATATAGTTATTTTATAGTTACTTGCTACTATAGTCTAGTAATATTTTTCGTCATTTAAAATGAGAAGTCTTTTTTTTTTTTTTTTTTTTTTTGAACAAAAAATGAGAAGTCTTATATTCAATATAAATGACGTGCATAACGAATTCTTGAGTATAAATATATCATTATTCTATTGATTGTCCAAACAAAATTCTCCTTCAAAGACATAAATGGGGAGTTTGTTGCACCGGACTGTCTCAGACTGGATTAGCTTTAGGGACTAAGCTGGACTGGCTTAGACTAGACTAAACTGGACTAACTTAGTGAAGCGTTTGGTGCAGTGTCGGATTAACTAGTAGGATAATGAAAATAATACTGTAGTTTATTGTCGAAATTAATTTATTATTAATTTCTTCACATAATCTCTCTCTCAGCTTCCCTTCTCGATCTCGAGTCCACCAGCAAGCTGCTCCACTTCCCTCATTAACTTCACAATTTCACCATCTCTCTACTCATCGCGCTCTCAATCTCAAACTTTATCTCACATCATTTGCTCCATCTGGGTCAGAACAAAAACACCACAAACACTCTTCTCCAACTCTAACCTAACATTTTCCTTGCTCTACTCACTCAACTCGCTCACAAGCGGCTCAATCTCCATAGCGGAACCAACTTAGCTCGAACTCCAAATATGCCTTGCCCTGCACCAACGACTCCACCTGCTGCTGGCGGTCCTTGGTTTCCTTGAGCATTAGAGAATTCAACGACTTGAGGTTCTGGAGCTTCTCGGATGGCTTGTCCATGGCGGTGGTGGTGGCAGGAAATATGAGATTGGGGATTTTTTGGCGGGTGATGGTTGGTGGTGGGAAATATGAGATGGGGGATTTTTTGTGGTTGATGTTGGTGGTAGGAAATATGAGATTCAAGATTTTAGAGGATGATGACCATGGCGAAGCGAAGCAGCTTGCTAGGAATAGTCTGCAAATCTTAATTAAATCCCATCGAAATCCAAAATTAAGAAGCCCAGAACTCACAGTGGGGCTCGCAAGGAGGAGGAAGAAGCCGATCTTAACAAGTTCCATGGTTTGGGGAGGGCCTCGCTAAGAACCTTTAAGGAGGCCTCTAGTCAACACGAGTCCCCTTTAGTCCCATTTAACTTAGTCCAGTCCCATTTATCAAACATGGAACTGTAGTCCAGTCTAGTCCAGTCCTATTTAAAGAGGCCAAACAAACGCATCCAAAAAACTTTATGTACATTAATGATTGAATAATAAATGGTTGAAAAAAGTATTAATTGTAGGCCAAATTTAGGCGACGTGTCCACTTCTTTTGAATTACCCAATCATAGTCTAGACCGTTGTGGATAATCAAACGCTTTAATATGATTAGAAGTGGCAGCACTTGGATGCTACGGCGTCCCATAGACCACGGTGCACACTACTAAAAAAAAATCGAATCGACGGTTGGGATAATCAAATATCCAAGTGTTAGCGTCACCCTAGGCCGGTGGTGGTGGCGGCTGCCTATCAATTCAAGTGCAGTAGGACGGCGTCGCTTAGCTGTCCCTAGAATGATACGATCCCAGCCGTCCATCTGGAAAATATCAAAAATTGTGATCATGATGATTTTGATGTGGTTGTTAAAAGCGAAAGCCGCTTTTGCAGCAGTGGCAGCTGCACTAGTCACTTCTCATCAGTAGTCGGTCAGAACTAAAATCGACGGCCCCAAATCCAGGGAATTCGCTTCCAAACCGGACGGCATCCGCTGCGCCACGTCATCAAGTTTCACTTCCATTGTTTTCTAAGAGACGTTTACTTCCATAAGAAAACTAGATTTGGGGAATATATCTAAAAGCCGTTCATTCCATTCGATTGGTCTCGCGTCATATGGAGAAAGATTCATATATGAGAGGTTTATCGTTATGTAGTGTTCATTTTTTATAATAATATGTTAAAGTACTCGTCGAATAATATTATATCGTCAAATAAAAACATTACGGTTTTTCATATAAAGTATTTGAGTAAAATTGTGGGTAACATGATGATTGCTATGTAGGATGAAGCAACGATGATGGTCATGTATTCATGATGGATAGATGAGAGAGAGAGAGAGAGAGAGAGATAGATAGAGAGGATTAAATTTAAAAGGATAATGATTAGAAATGGGGTAATGATGGGAAACGCCTGCTCCTTCCGTAGAAATAAATGATACAAACTGGAGAAAACAACCAAGAGTAGGCTAACTGCGCGCAGCCAAAGCCGCCATTTCCCATTTTTTCTTCTTTTTCTGTTATGATGGATTTCGTATTTATCGACCCCCAATATTCTTTTTTTTTACATTTAATGCCATTACTGCTATTGTTATCAAAGCCTTCATTTGTAAAAAGACAACAAATTTTTATTGCATTTTAGAAAATGAAAAAACAAAATTTATATACAGATAAGGCACGATGACACTTCTAAAACGCCGATACCATCTATTATTTTTTATTATATTACTACATATTCAGCAAGTAGCGGCCCCGAATTTAATAAAGCATTCTGGTTTTTCTTTATTTAATAAATAAAATTCAAAAAGTAGAAAGATTAAAAAAAAAGAAGGTGGAGAGATTCTAGAGAGAGAGAGAGAGAGAGAGAGAGAGAGAGAGAGAGAGAGAGAGAGAGAGAGAGAGAGGGAAATAGGGGAAAAGGAAAAGCCCAAAAATAAGGTATATAAAGAGAAAGGAAGGAAAGGGAAGGAAGGGGAAGGGAAAGTACACTCTGTATCTCCACAATGATGAACTAGCTACTTAAAAACGGCCCTCTCTCTCTCTCTCTCTACGTTCCATCCCGATTCCAAAACCCTTAACCCAGACCTTTCGTTTTTCAGATTAATTTCCGAAATTAAGATTTTAATTATTTGGAGATGTTAATTTCTTGTTTTATTTTATTTTTTGTTGAGGTTTTTAAGTTGATAGTATAATATATAAGCGGGCCCTTAGCAACCTGAAGCCTATATAAGGTATTGTGATGATGGAGGTAAGACATATATAGCATACCCTTTCTTGCGTACAACTCACGTTATATTGGCTCACTCTCACTCTTTACATACACCCCCCCCTCCTCCTTCCCTTCCCTTTTCATTCAGCTCCGTCACGAATAAACGACTTGGTTCTGATATACGCACCCCAATTTGATCGTCGTCGTTAAATATGGGCGAGGATGACGGAATGGTTTTTAGTTTAGTGGTGAGAGAGTTCGACCCCATCAAGGATTGCGAAATGGTTCAAGACGTTGAGAGGCGGTGCGAGGTCGGTCCCAGCGGCGGACTCTCCCTCTTTACCGACCTCCTTGGCGACCCGATTTGCAGGGTCCGCCATTCTCCTGCCTATCTCATGCTGGTATGCGTCAACAAATTAACAACCACCACGTATTTCATCAGCTTCTTTTCTTCCCAAAAAAAAAAAAAAAAAAAAAATTGGTTTAGTTTAGTTTAAGAATATTAGGTGCTGATTAATTGAAATTTTGTGTTTTGTTTTGTAGGTGGCGGAGGTGGTGGGGGCGGAGAAGAGGAGAGAGATAGTTGGGATGATAAGAGGTTGCATCAAAACCGTTACATGCGGCAAGAAGCTCTCTAGAAATGGTAAAAGCGTTACTGCTGGCGATGTCACTCTCAAACCCCTCCCTGTTTACACCAAACTCGCTTACATCTTGGGCCTCCGCGTCTCTCCTTCTCACAGGTATACTAATCGCTCCTCCACACCCCTATTTTTTCATCGGTACACTGTAACGGTGATGTTTTACAATCAATATCATTAAGTTATTGAATCGAGACGTTATCCGGAAAAAAAAAAAACAAACAAAAACCCCTCCATTTCCTTTTATTTTTTTTTATTTTTTTACTTTTTTTGTAACAGGAGGATGGGAATAGGGTTAAAGCTAGTGAGCAGGGTGGAGGAGTGGTTTCGAGAAAACGGGGCGGAGTATTCGTACATGGCCACCGAGAACGACAACCAAGCCTCCGTCAAGCTCTTCACCGACAAATGCGGGTACGTCAAGTTCCGTACGCCCACCATCCTTGTAAACCCGGTCTACGCCCACCGGGTCAAGGTCTCCTCCCGCGTCACCGTCATCGAGCTTTCCCCCTCCGACGCCGAGGCACTCTACCGCCGCCGGTTCGCCACCACCGAGTTCTTCCCCCGCGACATTGACTCAGTCCTCAACAACCGCCTCAGCCTCGGCACGTTCCTCGCCGTGCCGCGTGGCAGCGTGACGGAGGAGACGTGGCCCGGCGCGGATCATTTCTTGGCCGACCCGCCCGAGTCATGGGCCATCCTCAGCGTCTGGAACTCGAAGGACGTGTTCACATTAGAAGTCAAAGGCGCGTCGCTCGTGAAACGCACGCTCGCGAAGACGACGAGGTTGGTGGATCGGGCCTTGCCGTGGATGAGGCTGCCGTCAGTTCCGGACATTTTCAGGCCATTCGGGGTACACTTCTTATACGGGCTCGGAGGAGAGGGCCCGCGCGCGGCAAAGTTCGTGAAGGCACTGTGCGGCCACGCGCACAACTTGGCGAAGGAGCGCGGTTGCGGGGTGGTGGCGACGGAGGTGTCGAGCCGCGAACCGCTGAGGTTAGGAATCCCGCACTGGAAGAAGCTATCGTGTGACGAGGACATGTGGTGCATCAAGCGACTCGGGGAGGACTACAGTGACGGCTCTGTCGGTGACTGGACAAAGTCGGCACCTGGCATGTCCATTTTTGTCGACCCCAGAGAAATCTAATTCCGTAAAGAATCCGAATTAGTTTCCGACTTTCTCTTCTTTTTTCTTTTTTTTTTTCGCTTCTTTTTCTTTATTATTTTCCTTTTTGGGTTTTAAATTTTGGGCCTGCCATTGTAACTTGGTTGTGGCCCTAGGTGGGTAGAGTAAGCAAGTGTTGGGGGTGGTAATAGAGAAAGAAGAATTTAAGGAGAAAAACACGAGAGGAAGAGGGAGGATGGGTTAACTTTATATTTTCCTAGTTAGCTATGTAACGTTTTTTGTAAATTGATGTGGCATTTTAGATGATCTCCAACAAAATGTGACGAAGAAATGAACTAATTTCGACCCATCATTTTTCTCTACTTGCGCACACTTTATACTTGGTTACGATGATTCGATTGAGCAAAGTACAGAAAAAGCGTGGATGTGGGGAAAAAGAAGATTGCAGAATCATTTATCATTGAAAAAATCTTAAGCAATGTTGACACTCGTCGGAATATCCTTTTGAGTTTGTGCATGCAGAAGAAAACTTTGAAAGGAATATATGCATAACTTAAGCATTTTCCCAGATTACTTTTGGAGCCTTGATTAGACCATATCATTTGTCCTTGATTATATGCTAGCTAGGGAAGGGGAAGGGGAAATTTTATAAGGTTCTGTTTTTGGTTCATAAGGTTCTAGTTGATTAGTATCTTTCTAGTTAAGGGTAGTGGGAATTTTATAAATATGTGATATTGACTAGACTGCCAATTGTGTGATTTACTAGTACTAATGTCGCATTCAAATTACAAACAAACACTGTTTTGTTAATACAAGGTGTTATATATATAATGTGGTAGTACTCTCTGTGGATGAACTTTCATGTTTGTGGCTGGGTGGTGTCGGGGGATTTTTCTTTTCGGGTTGTTGGTTGTATTTGCTTTTCCATATGTGATGATGAAACCGACTGCTGAGTTTGGCTTTTACTTGCTTCGTGGGGTCTGCATATTAGCGCTAAAAAGATGATAACGACCGAGAGCAATGCAAGATACATATGGAGGAAGGTACAAAGAAAGTTTTCGAGGTCGCACGTCATATATCTAGTGTAATCAGTTCCCTTGTATTAGCCAGTGTGTAAGAAAAATTGAGGTTCCATCATCAAATTAATTGCAATATGAAGAGTTTAACCTCTTATGAGCTTTTACAAAGTATTTTTTTTCATCGATGTGCGACTCTTTTACTTTTATATCCTCACACATCTCCTCACGTGTGGTAAATTTTCAAGTCAAACATGTGGACGACACGAATTACGTGACATGGAGCACTTGTGATCTTGGGCTTCACACATGGATTAACATGCTTTTGTACCATGAAGAAAATGGAGGTTCCACTATAAAATTAATTGGTAATATAAAACGTAGTCCAACTTCTTATAAGCACTTGCTAAGTTTTTCCTTTTACCGATGTGAGAGTCTTTTACCTTCACATCCTCACCATGTGTTTATATGTAGATATTGTATCTTAAAATATGAATATAATATATATACTTATATTATAACACATGAATAAAAACAGTACGTAATAGGATGAGAGCTATATTTTAAAGTTTTTCCCAGAAAGTACGATCCAGCGGTGTGAGTGTTCCTTTTTTCTGTTCTTGTTCCTGGTGCTTCTAATTTGGACTTTGAGACATCTTGGTGGGTTCATATCATGCCTTGGATTAGGACGTTTTCTATTGAAACTTCAACTATATTATTATATAAAGGAAATAGAGATGTTGTGGAGCATTGTGCAGTGATCGGTTATGTGCCTTTTATGTCCAGCTAAATATACCAAATAAAGATGAAAGCTTTTGCATGGAGAAAGTGATGGTATATTTTATCCTTCAGCATATCAAAATAAACAAATTAAACAATGGAGTAATGTCACGCATGCCCCAACTGTTGTTAGCGAGTGCTAAAAGATAGCTTGGGACTAACATATCTTTAATAAATTACTCTCCATCTTTTGGGTATAACTGGTGTTGTTGGTCCACTATCAACATATTTAAAAGTACACTTGTTAATAATTTTCGTATTATTAATGTAAAGGACGACAAGTTACTAATTAAGTAAGGACAAATTAATTAAACATATTGGATAGTGAAGAATCCATCAAAGATTGGAAATGAGATGATTGATGACAGTGTAGAAATAAAAAAAATTATACAATACTTCGGTGTATGAAATGAATAGATGCATGCATGGAACCACTAAATTTGCATAATTAAATTTTAACAGCTTCAATCTAATCGTTAAATTATCAGTGCATCACGTTCATCAGTGTGTTATAGTAAAATTATGAGAATATAGGTACTGCACGCAAAAAAGCATAGGCCTTGATGGATGAGTGAGTGAGTCTTGTGGCCTTCACGGGGTTTGTGCTATTAAAGATCATATGATTCATGCGGTGTTGAGGGCGGATTGGTTGAAATACGAAAAATTTATGTGTAATCTGCATGCTGACTTGCTCAGTGATTTCCAGCTCATGCATGAGAATATGGACGAGAATTATATTCCATTCTCCTTCCGTCGTCTTCTTTTTTTTACATTATTTATTTTGTCTTTTTTTGTATTTTATAAAATTAAGAAATTATTATTAGCATTTCAAAAATCTTATTCTACATTTTAAACTTTTTATTTTAAGAAAGAAAAAATATACTTATGAGGAGTGTAAAATGAGATTTTTGAAATGTCAATAACACTTCTCTAAAATTAATATAATATGTTAATGTGACTTTTCAAATAAGAAGGGAGGAAAGAGGAAGAAAAAAAATAAAGAGAAAGAATCCTACTTCAAAAATATAAACCTATAGACCATATAATTGGAGGCAGATTTAAATACAATAATATCTTGGACTCACTTTACTGGAGCATGATAATAATATCAATCATACTAAAATGTAACTGTAAAGCTTCCTTTTAATTTATTAATAATTAATCATGAGAAATGCTAATAAACTCTCTCAAAAGTGAGATTTTTATAGATTCTCTGTCGCCTCATGTTTTTAGCATAATATTTTATAATATTAGTATATGAATTAACGTGAAACTGTGAGATGACAGAAAATTCATGAAAAGTTTTACTATTAGATAGTTTCATTAGCATTTCTCATTAATCATTGTTATAGGCGTACCTTCTCCTTTAGTTCAGTTAGGACTAGGTTTTCTGTTTAACAATGTCTGGAAATTATAAACTGAAAGATTTTGTATTGTAAAAACTAATAACATCAGTTTGATCAGTTTTAGAATGGTTTAGAAATAGGGCAATGATCTGTTGCTATTACCTGTACTATTGGTTTACTATAATCTTGTCAGTTATGAAGGAAATTAATACTATTTTAAGGAGGATTAGTTGGAGTTGTTAAGTTTTCTTCATAAACAATCCATCTTCTATAGGTTAGGATCTGGAACCTACACTTTTGACACACATTTTGTAGGACGCACTCTATAATGTATTTCAACAATCAAACCTTCTAATTTTTATGTATTACCTCAAAGATCATGTCTATAAAAAAAAACCACTCAATCTGAAATTATATCACCCTTGGATTAAATTTAGTGTTTCTTTGTAAAACTGTATTCGTCAATTTCTTCACTAAAAATGAATATTTTATTGGTCTTGGATTTTTCTAATTTTTTGCAAGGATATACTATGAATGATGTAATAAAATATAGACATTTGGTTCATTGAAATACATTACAAAATAGACTCTACACATTAGGTGTTAATATGTGTATCAAACCGTGTGTCCGCATTTCATAACTCTAATTTTATAAGTTCTACCTTTAACATACCTTTAGTTTTGTAGGTTATCCATTCTAATGCAATTTTGTGTACCAAATGATTCAAGGTAGTAGGACAAAACACTTTGGAATTTTTTTTATTACATACACTAATTGGTAAATTTCATTTCATCTTTCAGATTTGAATGCAATTACAACATCATACAATCTTTAAAATATTTCAATCTCATATGTTTAGTTATTATATCATTTCAATTCTCTACAACCGTTTGAAAATCTGTTAAGTTAGCAGTTAAGTGATGATGTGGTAATAGTGAATTTCACATTCGTGCTAATAATTAATAAAAAATATTTGAGTAATTATTTCAAATTAACCAACTATTTTACCCTTATTTTGTTTGTTGCAGCATCTTTTTCAAGCCGGATTTAAGGAATATTGTGTTTATATATACATTGATGAACAAACATAAAGAAATAATATTCTCTTCATATTTTCACCTCTCCCTCTTTCTCATACACACAAAGTCCAAAGGGAAATACCATCTGGACTAATCTCTGTGATGCATTGGACTTCAAAAGTTTCCTAGGTATCCTAAGAAATGCTTCATCTAAAGCTGAAGGCTGATCAAAACCTAATCATGATTCAGCTGAAAATAAATCGTCATAAACGAAAAACCAAACCTAAAGATTAAGCATTTCCATACGTATACGTACTCAACAAAAATAGATTGTTGTAAGAAAAGTTTGTAGTTAGTCCTCAATTCCTAATTCGTTCCTATGTGTACAATGTATGATGCTCACGAGCACGCGTAATCCAACTTCGCAACAAAACACAAATCTTGAGACAAAGATGGATTTGATTATTTTAGGATTAAAAGGGGCACTATATTAAGAATTAGGTAAGTTGGGGTGAAAATGTTAGGCAGCTTCAAATGACCAGGGTTGTTTTCGTTAATATGTGTCAAACTAAACCTAATTGCATGTAATATATTAAGATATGTAGCTGAACTATGTGTGGAAGCTCACTATCCAAGTCCTGTCTTTTTAAGTTTAGTAGGAAAAGATGTTCAAAAGGAAAAGGCATGGAGGATGTAGCTGCCTATAAATCGAAAAGGCTAAGGAAAAGGATTGGTTAATGGGGTGGGTTGCTTTTGTCAATGTCGTTCTTTGGGTTGACTAACCCTAATGTTAGTTTTGGTGGATTTTGTTGTGCATTTATACGTGTGAAGACGGTGACAAAAAAACATTCACAGTGGGAAAGTCATGGTACGAAAAACTTGGTCGGCCTTATCTTTTCTGGTCGACTTCGGCAAGTCAATGGCCAAACGGCTAAAGTAATCAAAGTATTTTCTGTTTAGAGAGAACTTCTTTTGAGGTGTTCCACTTTGTTTAAGATTCAACGGATTTCTTTTTCTCTTTCGATCCAATCCCACAATAATTGAGGGAGATGATAAAAACCAGCATTGACTAATTGCTTGCCTAACTCCTTAGAACAACATTTGAATTATTATCTTAAGAAAAATATTCTCTTTGACCATCTAATCTAACGTGCAATATGAATTAGACCAGTTGGTTAGACATTGTACTCGTCCATTTTCACTTAAGTGAATCACCCTTCTCATATATTTTAATATTTTAGAATATTTCTACTTCATATTTGATCACCACCCCTTATCTGCAGTGGCAGAGCTAGACATCAATAACAGGAGGGAGGGGCATATGACCTGACCCAAAAAATGAATTGATTTTTATATGGTAAAACATAAGGCTACTTATAAAGCTGCGTTTAAAAAAAACACAAAAAAACGAAAAACGAAAAACAAAAAAAAAAAAACAAAAAACAAAAAAAAAAATGTAAGAAACAAGAAGTTTCAAACCCCTACCTATCAAACTATATTGACCCACTGACGCCATGCTTCTTATTTTCTAAGCTTCCACATAGTAATATACATCATAAAAATTCTAAAATGGGCCTAGACCAACCCTGGCCTTCACGTGGCTCCGCCACTACTTCTCTACATACAACCACTATTCAGTTGTCAATGTAAAACGATTATAGAGAACATATTGCTACTTCGCTTCTATTTTTGCGGCATTCCCCATTCCACACCACCCATCGCCACCGGACAGTTTCTTGCACCGCCAACAACCTTTATTCCTCCCACCATCGGCAGTTTCATGCACTGTCAGAAGTTACGCGTTTGATTCTTCTTCTCCTTTATGACTTGTATATAAACAAAAACAAAATCAGATAAAAAAAAAAAAAAAAAACGAAAAAAAAAAAAAAACAAAAAAAAAAAAAAAACTAGTGTAGGATGAACTTCTTGGATGGGGCCTTAAAATGGCACTTGGGCCAAACAAAGGGTAAATGAAACGTGGGCTTTAAAGTAGCAGGTCAAATACTCAACAAAGTATTTTATGAGTGTAACCCATTTAGGAATAAAAATGCCAAACAAAGCGGCCTTTTTGTTGCAATCAACAAAACCGAGGAATTTAGAATTCTCTACTAATTTTTCATTTTCAAAAAATAACAGATGTTCATTTAATTTATGTATCCACTTGTTATTTAGTACTACGGTCTGGTGGTATTCCTTTTCGCTTAGAAGTAAGAGGTTTTAGATTCCAATCTCGCCGATGGCGAATTTGATACCAAATTAGGCTACCCATTATGTACTTTAGCCGAACTCTCACCTCCCCCTTAGTGTAAAAATATCGATATACTCAAAAAAATTTATATATCCACTGAAAAGCTTGTCATATGCCACTTAAACTACGGTTTAATAGTATTCCTCTTGACTTATAAGTGACAGTTTTAAGTTCAATTCTTGCCAAAAGAGAATTTGAACCACATTATTGTTAGCCCATTGTGAGACTAAGCACACCCCTTCCCCCTTTAATGTAGATAATATCGTTTGTTTTAAAAAAAAAAAAAAAAATTATCATATTTTGTTTCTATATTTCTTAATAAAAAAAAAAATTAGCAGTTAGGGAAAAGAAACCCTAAGAAAAAACCTACTGTCGCTGACCCAGTCTTTGGCCTTGGGCTCAGCAACATTCATTCCTGATCTCTTCTCTTTCTTTTACTAATTTTAGTAGAGTCGCTCTCTCACCTTGTTGAGGAGAGCCTTTGTGGTTGTGGTTGTGGTCACTCTCTCATTTTGAAGAGTAGAGCTTTTGCAGAGGTTATGACTTACTGCTCACCTCATATATTAGAGCGACAATTGCTGCACAAATTTGAGGTGGCGATTTTGTGGTTTGTGCGCCTGTCAAGGATTATGCAAGGGAAGCTCGATATTTGTTGTAGGTATAGTGAGGTTTTTTGCCGACAATTGCAAGATTATCAACAGGTGGTGTGGTCTTTCCCTTGTATGGTGTTGAAGTGGTTTGAGGGATTCACAGTCATGTTCTCTTGTCGTTGCATAGTCTTCAGGTGATGGTACAATGATTACCTTGTGTGTCTTGACAGTGTTGAGTCCAAGTCATAGAGCTTAGGCCTTATGAGCTTATATTTCCTGTTGGTTAGATGTGGGTCTCCCGTCGTTGAGTAATCGTACCTCTGGAGAGTTTATTTTGTGTTGTCATTTTGTTTGTTTGTTTTGTTTTAGTTGTGGTTTTGTTGTTTGTTCGCCAGGCAAACGACCATTAAGACATCTACATGATGTCTCATAGCAGGGCTTTTTTGCCAAATGAGAGTCGTCTTTTTCAAGTTCATCAGATAGTGATGCAAGGTTTTGCCCTCATGAACACATATTTCTATTTGGTTCGATGTGGTTATGTAGGATAGACTTTGATTGTGTGTTTTTTTTTTTTTTTTTTTTTTTTTTTTTTTTTTTTTTTGTTGTGTTTGCAATCATGGAATTATATTCCTAATGGATAATATTTCTCGTCCTTGTACATTCAATATATATATCAACTTATGCGGGCTAGTAAGTTGCAACTAATTACCTACAATTTTTTTTAGGGAACTTTAACCAAAAGCACTCGGTATTGTTCACTTAAACGAAAAACCACATTTTTACACTAAAAAGTCAATCATGATACTATTCACTTTATCCTTTATTTTGTCCTTATCATTAAAACTCAAAGTTTTGCCATTTTCATTAGTTTTCCTTTTTTTTTTTTTTTCAAAACATCCATGAAACATGAACCCAATTATATGTTTAAGTATATGATATGTTTAAACATCCATGAAGCATGAAATTGATTATAATATTTTTGCTATGTGAATTTTTATTATTTTATCATATATCTTTTTTATTTTACAATTTTGCGAAATCCTCACGATACGAAAAAATCACCATGATGCATGAATCCCTTTAATCTAATTTTATGCATATTACTCAAAAATGGTTGTTTGTGATTTTTCATGATAAACATGTGTATATCATATGTAGATTTCATTATGGGTTAAAGATTATGCCTCAATCCCCATTGCTACAAAACTCTAGCTACTTTGTTGTTAGTGGGCTTCTAGAAGTCACCCAACCCGACACCCAAAAGTGAATCCGAATATTTCCAAGAAAAGGAAAAGGAACCGAGTCAATGAGAAGGGCCAATTGTCTCAAGGTCCGAAGAACAAAAAGGGGAATGGCAAGCAAGGTTTGAACCACGGGTCCCAACCTTACAAGAAGTCTAGGAACAACTGGGTATATGCCAGATGTCTCGTATTTACGCGTATTTAGGTGTGCTATATTTGTGTCAATTGCACCGCCACAATGTTCCAAAGTGGACCCTCAACTGAGGAAACGACTTATATTGGTTACGTGTCCTCTTCCATCATCCATTACCTAAAACCCTTGACAGAAAATCTATTTACCACCCGGTTGGCGGATTGTGACTTTGATGAGTCAACCTTCTCGTCCTTAAGGGGAGAAGGTCACACTCGTGTTCTTGAAGGACACCGAGAATTGATGTGGCTTGCCACCACTTTTACTCATCTTGATCCTTGAACTGCAAAATGCAAACGTGCAGTGCGTAGAATCCTAAATTGTTTGTGATATTCCTCATGTCTAGTGCCTTTATTTATAGTAATAAGAGAGAGAGAGAGAGAGAGAGAGAGAGTATATCTTGCTCTCTAAGAGCAGTTCCACCGTTGCTTAGGCCCCCTCGGGCTATTCACTATTCAATCCACCCAGTGAACAGTAATTGCCCTTAATGAACAGTAACTGCCTTTTGCATCTCCACCCCTAAAACTAAATAGCCATGGCAACATATAATAAAATATTAATATTTTTTTTCTCACCTAATCCATTAAACCTTGCAAACCCCAAGGCCTCTTGTTCCTCTCTCTATCAACAACTATCTCTCTCTCCTCTCTGTTTGTCTCTTTTCTTCTTCCTCCTGTTAAACCCCTTCAATTCCTTCCCCAATTTCACAAAGCGCCATGGCTGAATCACTGAAGCTGCTGGATCATGTGCCACACACACACTTGTGAGGGAGGTATCAGAATATCTGTTGGATAGCCACATGGCTGGATCACTGATTTCATATATCTGTGTATGTATATATTTTTAAATAAATATTTTCTTTAATTTTTGGTTACAGGGTAGGGTTAGTTCTTGAGAGAAAAGCTTTCTAGCTGTTGGGTTTGTGTAATTAAGTTCAAAGCTAAAGTGGGTTTTCTGGGATTAGGGTGTACTGTGAGAGGTGTTGAGATATGGGAAGGTAAGGGGTGAGAGGGATAAGTAAATTGGTGTTCAGAAGAAAGGGGATGAGTTGAAGCAACAAGTCGAAGGAGGACGGGGAGATGTCAAGCTCGGCGCATGCACCGATGCCGCACATCAGCCATACGTCACACAACCCTCAAGCTCTCGGACGAGCGATTCCTGCCAAGCCTCTCCCTCGGGCTTGCTCAGGCTCCCTCGCCAGCACACGCTGGACCACCTTCCTTGGGCTATCTGGCCCTGTTTGAGAGCCAATCCATTGGGCTATTGACCACGGTGGAACTGCTCTAAGTAATACAAAGTCTAATAGAAAAGATCTTCTAGATTCTGAAGGATTCCTAACTTAAGTCTACTTAGGATGTACACAAAATGCTATGCTAAATATTAATTACAACACTGCTAATAAAATCACCACAATTATAAAAAGAATGTTTAATCAAATTCTTCAAAAGAACAGATGTTTAATATAAGAAATTGAAAAAACGGTGCCCCTACGTCAAAACCCCTCATAAAAGATTTCTAAATTATGGTGCAATCACTTACACTAGGGCTCAAACCTTCCAGGGCCTGAACAAGTCAACATGGAACCAAAATAATTTATAACAAAACGAAGACAAAAAGGAGAATTGGAAAAGAAAAAAGTTTCGTGATTATTTTGGGGAAATAATCATTATGTCCAAATCTTATCAATGTCATCTGATGGAGAAAATCTACTTTGTCTCCACAGCGGTCGTCACATGACTAGACACAAGATAATATATTCTCGGTGGTGGGATATATTCTCTCCGTCTGGGGAGATTAATGGAGCGGTGGACAATTGGACAACAAGAAACTGTTACTTAGCCGTTGGAACTGAAATCCAACAGGTAGTCTGGGACCATAAATGTGATCATGAACTCTTTCTACAAGAAATGAAATACCTAAGCTCTTTTGTTCTCTAACAACATGAATCAGAGTGGAAAATCAGCTAAAACATGTCAGTTGATTCTGTTCTCCTCATGTCAGATACGCGAGGCGGTTTTACAAGTCAACAATTTATACTTTTAATCTACTAAGCATGCCTGTACCTAAGACAGCGAATTCCTCCTACTCCTCGAACCGGTGGACTTTGTTTCTTCTGCATTGCTAGAAGAACCAGGGCTCTCTGATGTGTTAGAACTGCTAATTTCACTACTGCCTTCTTTGCTTGACCACAGCTTAGAAAATATCTTTTTCGACATGATCATACCTTTCACTTTACCAGATGGAACTTTTTCAAGATTTTTTGTAGCACCGGGGTTCCCATTTCTATCACTGCCAACTCCTGCATTCACTTCGCCGAGCCTAGATGTGAAAATCTCACATTTTAAAGCCTTGATTTCTTCTGCTGTCGGCACATCATCCCAGCCGTTTTCTGTGTTGGTTGTGGTTGACCTTGAGCTCCCATGAGACCCACCTGGGAGTAAGGCCCTGATGGAGCCTTGTAGATCAGGTGTACTGTTGCTGCCACCAGACGCTGAAACCCTAATCTGTTCAAAGAAGAGTACCTGCACAACGACTCTTAAGGGCAGCCGCTCATTTTGCACAGCATGCATGCAGGCATCTACTGACAACTTCCTGCAGTCCATTAATTTGCACATTCTCTTCTTCTCACCCTTGTTGATCTCCGGGTGTTCCTGCATCAACACTCAATTTTAGACTTAAAATTATGTTGACAAAATTTCAAGCAATTAATTATTATTGGCAGTTATGCAGGTCTCATTGGAACAAAGGTACACTGAAGCCTCAACAACCCGAAAAATGAAATGGGGGCAGGAAGGCGTATCATGAACTAACCTTTAGATACATGTCAATGGCACGGTAAAGTCCATCGTGAGTTGGTCTTGAGAAGCTTGATACCATTTCAGCGAGATGGACAAACTTTGACACAGGTAAGTTGGGATCACGTGAAATCTCAGTAAGATAGCTGTCAACCAGCTTTGCCACCTTCACCTTGGAAGTATCTGATAACCTGGGACTTCTAATCTCCTGGAATTCAGTTTCCATTGAAGGATCAGTCTGAGCACTTCGATTGTGTGTCACAAACTCTTCAATTAGGCTTTGCACCATATCAACTTCATATTTTGTTGTTTCATCAGTTGGGGCTTGAATCAAAAGATCAGAAACTGTAGCCTCGTCAAGCTGCTGGCCAATTTTGCGAATTAACTCACATTTTTCAACTTCTCCACATTCTAATAGTCTTGCCGCTTTTAACAATTTAAGTAAGAAACTGCAAGGGACACTACGTGCAGGAAGTAAGTGGATTACAGTCTCCACCAATGATTTATTCTTTACAACATCGCCCTGAATCATACCCTTGCTAAAACCTGACAACCTTCTGGTAGTATATGCCTTTAACGCTTCCCCTATAACATCACCAGAGATTTTTCCTTTGCTCTTGATTATTGTTATCACCCGCTTGTATAAATCAAGTTGAAGCCCACAGAGGTCTTCCACCCACCAGTCTTTCGGAACCATCTGTTGTTTTGCCACTCCATTCCAGTGTGAATCATCCCCATTAGATGGTAGTTTCTTGTGGTTATACATATATGACCATTCAACCTTGGAAGTATCAATGGTAGCCTTGGAAGCTATGGAATCAAGGCAGTGGCTCACCACCTTAACTTCCTCGGACCATGGAAGAAGAGACCTCGTAGTCTGAAGAACAATAATCGAGTCTTTCCAGCTCTGGAAAATGCTAGAGTTTAGGAACACTTCAACCTTGTAGAATAGGTTTCCTTTCTCAATAGTTTCGTACATCTCCAGATACTCTGCTGCGCATCGAGTTGCAACCACATTGTATGCATTGAGAGTGACAGTCATGCCGTAACAGAACTTGGCACATATTTCAAAAGCAGCAGGTCCACCAGGAATATCATGGATGTGGATTTCATCGCTGCCTTCATTTGTGGTTGCAACCAGTTTCTGCAGGCGTGCACTCTTGGACAAAAGAGGAAACTACAGAAGAAGCATCACAGATATATTAGAATGCATCATAAGTAATGTTTTAAAGAGCTAAACAATTCAACTAAGAAATTTTTGGTATCCCGAAACCCCATCAATGTGTCTAAATCCACTGAAGTTTGGCAATTGTTAAGTAGGTTTGGCAATCAAACAGATGCCATTACTGTGTACCCATCAAGCCATAATGTTAGAAAATAACAAAGTTACTGAACAAACAGGTTTAAGACCAAACAAGCTTCATACCTTATGCAAATAGAACTTCACATCTCCGACATTAACAGCTACATCAGTTGCCAACTCAGTTGTGACGTACCTGGATCCACAGATTTTCACATGACATGAAGCAGAAATTACATTAGTTATGGTATGCAGAAAGTTCACCCAATATCATGTAAATTTTCTTTTAATTTTAACAGACTGCACCTGCCATAACCTTTTTAAGACCACGATTTTAAGAATTTATAGTAGAAAGCATTGTTGAACATTAACAGTGAATAATCAACTTTCATGGGTTTTACCTTATTAGTGCGGATGCACATCTAATTGACTTGATTTTTAAAACTCATTCACTGAATAGTTCTACGCATTTAACAAAACTGAAATCATGTTCGAACATTTTCAACCTCAAAACTTTCAATACAGTAATGCCGTTGAATCACGAGATAACACTAAATCTTAGTTCCTCATGCAGCTAAACAGAGAACAAATCTACACACGAAAACATAACGAGACTAAGAGATAAAAAAGGATTATTCAGAAATTCTGAAAGTTTTACCTAATTCAATTTGAGTGAAGGCTATTTTTACCTATGCTCCTGAAATTCGATTTTGATCCTACTTTACCCCCTAAAACTCAGAAGTCACCACATCCTCCCCAAAACTCAAAACTTTGAGTTTTAGGGAGTAAAGTGGTGACTTCGGAATTTCAGGGGGTAAAGTGGGATCAAATCTGGGATCAAAATCAAATTCCAAGGGCGTAGCTAAAATAAGCCTAAGGTCAACTACTGTATTATTCACAGTTCTACCAATAATATTATGCCTCCACTAAATGTTTTACATCTAAATTTTCAGTAAAGTACATTGGTAATTTGGTACATATCTCACAAACATTGGCAGAGGGCTAAAAATACCAACCACCGGGTAAATAGCACACGTTCGGTTCATTTTCCAGCAAAAACTAAAGCAAAAGAAACCATGTTACTCAGGCAATAAGATCTGATACTAACCTTATATTGTCTCCGTCGTTCTGAAAGAAATCCGGTTTCGATCCAAGTTTCATGAACTTCATTTTTGGCAAGGAAGAGATCTACTTCTTAGTTTTGTCCCCTTACAATTCTTGAATCCTACTAATCCTGCAAATGTCCGACCACTGCTGTGAATTAAATACCAAAATCCCCCTGAAAACAAAAGGAAACACCCCGAAAGTGGGGATTGAACAACTGAAAACCTTGGATTTAAAGGTAAAAAAAGAACAGATCTTAGGAAAACTTTGGCGGTGTTGTTCCTAGTATGACCGAATCTTTCCCACAAACCACGGCAAAAGAAAGTAGTTAGAGTAGATGTGATGGAAGTGATTTTTTTCAACAAAATGTTCTTCTCTTAAATGAAAAGAGACCAAAAGGGAAGGGGTTGCTTCCTGAAATGGTTACACGTCCCAACGAGTCCGGAGAAACAGGGCCATCTCAAGAGACATTTGCCATTACCGACCTTCCCAAAACATATATAATTCTCAAAAATCCAGAAAAAAATATTTTAAATAAAACAAAAAAACCACTTGCTTAAAACTGACACCACCACCCATTGCCCTTATTTGTTTATGCTTCTCGCACTCTAGATATTTGGCTTCTTGGTACTTTTTTTAAGAACCCAAAACCCACTAGAATCCACATTCCTTCACAAAAAAAAATGTTCCTTTTTGAAATCACAACACCTGCTGCAATGTCAAATGGAAAATACAATTTTTTGGTATTAGTTGAATTAAATTAACCAACAAGAAGGTAGACAGAAAGAATCAATCTTTAGGGGTGTTTAAGCATCAGCATCAAATACCAACAAGTGGAAATTTTTTATAGAGGATTATCAGAATTGGTATTCAGAATATCCCATGCAGTTTACCAAAAAAAGCATTGAAATTCCACCCAAAGCAACTCATGCTGCAGATTTTGTAGTATGGGACCACGTGGTTATCGAGACCAAGATACATCCTAGGGGAGAGGGGTGGGGGGTGGGAGATTCATATTTTAGTAATTTCACAATAAATGCAAGAAATCTAAGCACAACCCAAGATTAATTTTGGAATTTGCATAAATTTAAACAAGAAGGCACCGAAAACCCACCTCAAATTAAGATCAACCGGACCAAATCGAGCAAAAAGTTTCAACTTTTAGAAACTGAATGATGGTATTTGGCAGAGAAGAATTAGAGAGTGTGAAGAGGAAGAAGAAGGAGAAGAAGTGAGGTTAAAAACTGAAGTGTGGGACTGGGAAGTAGTGGGTTGTGGTTCGTAAAGTACAAGGAATCAAATATTCAGTGGCAGAAACAAACAAACACAATGTTTAGAGAGACAGGCAAGGCATGAGACTGCACGATATATGAATATATCCTTTATCAGAAGTGAAAGAGAGAGAGCAGCAGCAGCAGCTAGAAAAGCTGAAATTAGCCCAGAAAGTAGAAAGAAACCAGGCAAGCAGAAGCGAGAGAAAGAGACCCGCCATAAAAAGATGAGCTGTTGCTTATCTTTGACAGCCACCAGAGCAACAAAACACTCAAAGCCAACCTCAGTCTGTTCCCACCTCAGTCTCTCTCTCTCTCTCTCTCTCTCTCTGTGGAATCAACACCGCCGCCCCCACCACACATGCACATCATTTTCCGTTCCCGACACGTCTAAATCAAACGGTTAAATATGAAAACATGCAACTTCTTTTTCTTCTTTTCCTGAAAACATGCAACTTAACTGTGAAAATGAACTTATAAATCATCAAACATTACTTGTTAGGTATAGTTTAGTGGTGCACACCATGGTCTAATCGCCTATACTATACCCCTTGCAATACGATTAAAATATCAAAGATTGATATAGTAATGGGCTAACTGTTTTTTTTTTTTTTTTCTTTTTCCTTACAGCATGAAACGAAAGTTAGGTGCAGTTAGGCTAAATTTATACTTTTGCTAATATTAGGCTTATTGTTTTCTATAACATATATGTTTGTTATTTATACATACATACATACATATATAACGTTATTGAGAGGGGATTAAAGCTAAGCTTCAAAAAACTTGAAATATTTCACTTGCAAAGTCACAAGCTAAAGGAATAGTATTAAACTGTAATGCTAGTTGTAATATGCTAATATTTTTCAGCTCTCAAACTATGAGGTGGGTAAGAAAATAGGAACCCATACCTATCTCCACTCTTGTGTTCTTTTCTTTTGATAAAAGATAGCTAAATTAATTTACACCAAATTCATTTAAACTACAAAGAGCAAGATTCTAAGTGTATTTAAATCGGTACGACTCTAAAACAGATTCGAATATTTACAAAGGATCCGTCACCTCAAATAGGAACAGCTTTCATTGCCTTCTTCATTCACTCAATTTGCAAGCCCAATTACTCTCTGAAAACACTATGAAACACATCAAAAGAACTTTCTATATGCCTCACTGCTTTGTCACTGACACCATGTCTTCTTACTCCTCCCTCATTCTCTCGTAGGCAAACCTCGTCTTCTTCCGTTTAACTTATTTCATTTGCGCAGAATCTTATATCAATTGACATCTAAAATGTCATTCTTCAATTATTATTTTTATCAAAGTTGTTTGTACCATATGATTTTGTGCAACAACACAATGATAATGGATAAGGATAAATTTGAACTTAAAACAAAGATAAATGTTTGTAACCACTTGAGTTATAAACTCATTGCTTTGTAAAAGATGTGAATTTGAACTCACACCCGCAAAAATCAATTTAAGAGTCGAATTCATCTCCTTCAGAACATCCTTAGGTCTGACCTACATTTTTGTTTATGTGTATAGTTATCCCATTCTTGATAGATTTATGGGTTAATTTGCATGTTATCCAATATCCAATGGATATGATGTTGGGTTTCCACCCATTTGTCTCGAGTTCGAAACTCCCCTATATGTATGGTTAGAATTTTTTATTAACGTTTGCATTAATTTTCTTCTTCTTCTCTCCCTTTCTTATTGGCAACTTATATACTAAATATGCTTGATATCTATACACCAAGCATCACGAATATAAAAAATATAAAAAAAATGTAGTATTATATTTGTAACTAAAAAAATGTATGCTATATATATGTTCAAGCACAACGCGTGGTAGATCTATAAGGGCAGCTTATCGTTCTTTTTGTGTTGTGGTAATTGTGTAGGGTTTTTCTTATTTGCGAGAATATGTGCATGCGGATTTATCTTCATATTAAAATATTTGATCACTGAAAAAATGTATCCACCTAACACCTTATTGTATATGTTCATTGTATATGTTCTGATCAATGAAATTCTCCACCGCCATAACGCGGGGCAAGGGATGCTTTTCTTCACTACTTTACTCGACTTTTTTGTTATATTTATAGATTTAAGTACGAGGAGGGTTGGCCCTTTTGTTTTAGTTGGTGCTTTGTTTCTCTCTCTGAGTTGTTTCGTTCTTCCTTTAGGGGTTTTTGCATGATGCATGCCCTTCTGTCTTGCTTCTCTTTTGTTATTTTCTTATAAAAAAATTGCCAAATTTGCCATAGGTGAAAGTTACGTCCTTTTAGTATCATTTTAAATCTTCTCAAGTACTTTCGAACTCTGTCATTCAAGGTACTAAACGAATATTTCTTTCATCTTTAAAACCGAATACATTTTTTATTTTGGAATTTTACATTTTTAACGTGGTAAATATGGTCTGAAAACCAACTGCACATGAAAACCACGAGATCCGTTGATGCATTCCGTTGCTATATATTCTACTGATTCAATGAACCAAGGGCGGGATATAACTTCAGTCAGTCTTGTTTTTTGAGTAATGCTAGAAATACTAAATTTATAGACTAAATTAGCAAACAAAATGAGGTGTTACCAATAAAAAATGATCACGTCTATCAATGATTAAGTAATAACAAAATTTAGTTTACAAATTGAGTCTCTCTAACATTACTCTTTCTGGAAATATCTGATTGGATATTACCTCAATTGTTTCATATTCTCTGGTCCAATCAAAATGCTGGACCTATTTCTCATTTTATCTTTTCCAATCTTTTATAATTCTCTCACATGCAATGCTCCAATCCACTTCTCCAATGTCATTACAAAATTAACCAAATTTTTATTCAGTCACTAGGGTTATTTTTAAGGAAAACTCCCTTATTTTTATCGTATATCAATATATATTTTCCTCCAAATACACATCCCCATAATAATGCTTTCATAGTTTAATTTTACTATATATATACATACATATATTATTTAGCATTGAGAATCTAATAACCTACTATTGACTCTAAAAATTACAAAACCTACATGGCGCGTAGGCCGAGTAACTAACAAGCTAACTACGTCCTTCGGTTGAATGCAGGGCGTGCCAACTCGTCGGCGGAGCTCGGCCGAGGAGTAAAATTTGTTGATGTTGCGTTGAGCGCGTTGCTGACTTCTTTATCTTGTGACTGCGGCCGAGGAAGGAACGAATCTCGGCCTTTGGATTCTTGAGCCTGAAGACAAGGCTACTAGTTCTGCGAAGTTCACAAATCGTCGGCGCCGGATTCGGTCACAGTGATTATATTCGTGAGAGTATAAGCACGTCGAATCGACACTAGACTGTAGGGACACAAATATTCAAAGGTGATGTATGTCTTGATGGTGAATGTAGTTCGGCCGTCAGAATGCCGAACTCTAAAACTCACTTGTGAGTATCCAATCATAAAATCACTCGGCGTTCAATGTGCCGAATGTCGTAACTCGTAACACCTTACTTCGCCGAGAAGGCTAATAAGATGACCTCTACCAATAAGGATTCGGAAACCCTTCTCAACCGAGACTTGGATAGGTAATCAATCGGCCTCGACGCAGTGCTGTTTATCCAAACTGAAGGTGCTCCTCGGTCGGCTGATTCTATGGTAACAATGTTGTTTATCCAAACTAAAGGTGTTCGCCGGTTGCTTTCACAATGTTGTTTATCCAAACTGAAGGTGTGTCGGCGGGAAAAAGAAAATAAAAAAATCTCAAGATGTTTGAGAGGTTTTGTGCAGGGCAATTGTGTGTTGAATTGGAGGTCCCTGAATTGCACCCTCATTTCTCTATTTATAGCAGCAAAACCCAATCCTAACCATACTCGAACTAGGACTCCTTACCCCAATCCATCTTATCTCGGCCAATCCCACTTCTATTAGGACTTTGAACTCACCCCCTTTCAAGGCCATATTCATTGTTGGTCGAGAATCCAAATTGTACTAGGACTTAACCACTTCATTCATCTGATTAGCAATAGGGCCCACCTACTTCTTTCATCTGGAATATTCTTTTCCAAACAGGGCTTGGCCGACTTTTAGCTAGGCGGCCCATGAACCAGTTGGTTTGTAATAATCCTCAAACAGAGCTTCTGGGCCGAGAACAATTCCATACTCAGCCCAACCCAATAATTTTAGGTCCAAACATTGCCCCCTCGCTTCTGAGACCGTCGACCGCCAATCTTCGATCGAATCTCGACCTTGAATAAGCGAAAGCGTAATTCGCCTTCAGACTTAACTGTCTCGATAACCATCACCATGCGCATTTATGAAATATGATTACAGCCACGTGTCGATTCTCCGATAACCCTAACAGCCCTTAATCATGGCCCTTGAAAACGTGCGCCTGCCGAAGCTTCTTTTCCTCATTAATGCATTAAATCCGCCGATGCACGCAATCGTGCATCCTAAAACCTCGAGAACCTTGATCTTATCCTTGGATATTCCTGAGATAACCGAAATGATTGGCCATTTCCCGGTCGATTTTTCCATCAAATTTTGAAAATCAAAATGCCTCTAATCCTCAAACGTTTGACCTTCCTCTTAATACGCCTATAAATACCTGAAATCCTCCCATTCGTACATTTCACGCTTCCAGAAACCTTCGAAAAATCTCTCTGCCATTTTGCTTTCGAAATCCCAGAAAAAACAAAATCTTATCCCAGAAATCCTCCCAAGCATTCTTCCAAACTCTTCCAGGTTTCCTAAATGACTTCCAACACCTTTATTTCCAAGCTTAACGACGAATGCAGCAAATGCAAAAGCTTCATCGATTGGAGCGTCATCAAAACTCTGCGCTTTGAGAGTGACCTGAGCACTACCCATCAAATCCTGGGGCCACTCTTCAATGACGTAGTCCCTTCATCTATCACCACCCTCCTCAAAGAACAGTGCTTGACACCCTTGCTGCAAGGGTTTGATTGGTCGAAGTGATGCTTGGCAAGGCCCCAAGGAGATTAGCCCTCGACCACTGCAACCTGGGTCGAACGAACGGAAAAATTCTTTGGCAAAGAATGAGAGGCTTTTGGCATTTACAACGCCATCAAACTCTCAACTATGGAGATTGCTATGGATAAAGAACTACTTATGGCGGCTCTAAGTTTGTGGTGTTTGGCCACCAACACCATGATCCTTCCTTTCGGCCCTCTCAGCCCCACCATCATTGATATCTCAGCTATCCTTGGGACATCCCCATCTGGCCTTCCAATAGATGCTGCTCTTTCTAGGTGCCCGTCAAATCTCGACCTCAAAGCACTATTCGACGATCGGGCCGTCGAGATGCTTAGCCAAGGAGGTCAGGAACCTTCAAAATAAGAAGTTCAAAAGTTGCACAAGAACCTTTTCAATTACAACACCCTTATCCTCCACTTCGCTGGTCGTAGGGAGGCGAGTTTGTGGAAAGGCGAGCACAAAGCCTTCCTATTCTATTGGTACAACAAGTTTATCTGTTGTACCAAGTCGAATAAGTGCTTGGTCGAAAATATGCCGGTGGCTCAAGCTCTGGCTAGTGGTCACTCCTTGGCCCTTAGTTCTGTTATCCTCGCAAATCTTCTTCATTGTCTGGCCGAAACAACCATAAACAAAATTGACCCGTACCAGAACGGACCCCTCTGGGTATTCCAAATCTGGCTGCAGGTTTATTTTTCCACACTTCGGCCAAAAGTTCCCGTCTTACAATCTACCGCAGCGCTTGGCCCTTAATTGTCCTCTTGACTGGCGCCTCTTCACCGAGCCGATGAAGTCTTTAAACATTTCTTCGGCCTAGACGTCATTTCTAATGACGAATTCTTAATATGTCGGCGTCAAGATTACCTCGCCTCGATCAGGCTTCCGAAATCAGCATGGGATGAGACTGAAGATGCTGATCTTCGTCAACACTGGGGTTATTCGTGTTGACACACGACCTTCCCCTCGGCTGCGATGCTCGCCGAACCAGTTGGGAGGTTTATAATCCCCACTTTGTTGCCCGACAGCTCGGCTACATCCAAGGTTACCCAGTACCCCTACTTGCTTCTCGCTTTCTCTTAAGTCGAGGACGCCTTTCTGGCTCATTCGAGAGAGAGTGTAAAGATACGGAAAAAGAGTTTCAGGAAAAGTGTAAAAAATTTTGACTCCGACCAACTGTTCCTGAATCTCTTGGTACTGACACCTTTGGGGATTGGTGGGAATAATATACCCGCGACATCTTTGATGCCTCGGCTAAAGAAGTGGTCAATAAAATCTTCGGCGACTGACCTAAAGAAACGACCCAAGGTATATTATCATTTCTCCCTTTATATCTCAACTACTTGCTCAATTTTACTAACTTGATTTCGCTCTTTCAGGTGGTCGCGTATTGAAACGAACGAATGTGGTCACCGCGGTTGCGGCCAAGAAAAAATTGGCCCCCTCCTCGAAGAAAATTAAAACCGCCGCGCAAACCCCGCCGACCAAACGACCCCATCAAGACGTCGAGACTGGAGATGACACTCATCGACCTCCAAAACGCGTCAAGAAATTGGCGAAAAAGAGGGAACGGGAGATTCATGTCATCTCCAGCCAGACCACGGGAATAACCGATCCTAGTGTCTCTCCTCCCGTTCCAGTTATCCAGGCCTTGACGGAACAACTGCCAATGCCATCCGATCACCCGGCCGCACCGATCCCTAGGGTCGTGGCTGGATCAGCTGCCACTCCATCTGCAGCTTCAGAGCCGGCCGTTGCACCTGTTTTGGAGGAAACGGCCACACCCGTTGAGGCATCCCTCATCAAACGACCAACAACTATTCTAGAAGGGGTATGATTCTATTGCTAATGATCTTCTTCGTTTTATCAGATTTTCAAGTCATAACAGCTTTTTATTTCAGGACGATGAGAGCGACGAGGGTGACAAAATTCCGCTGAAGCGTCGCCCTCGACCAGCCAACCTTTCTTCCGCCAATCTTTCCCCTGTGGTTGAGGCAGTTGTTCAATAGCATCCTTCCGCGGCTGACCGCAGGAAAAAACCCTTGGTCGAACATGAGGTGACGGTAGAAACGCCGCTCCATCCACAAAATGAAAACCTCGACATTCCTCCACAAGAAGTTACCTCTGCTTTTGTAAGGCTCGCTCCCCTTTTCTTCATTAATTTTATTATGACGCGTCTGAACCCAAGAAAATATTAAATGTCAGGTGCCCGATCGTTCATTTCACCGATAATTCTATGTGCCGAAGGGTGTTATCTGCATTTCTTGGCCACCTCAGTGGCCATCAAACGTAGATAAACTTCATCGGCCGCTTGAATTGAAAAGCAGTCTTGGACATTGGGCTCAGCCATTAAGCTCTCTAGGTTCGAGCAATGAACCAGAAGACATGGCCGAAGTCTCCTCTTGGCAGGTTTAGAAGTAAATTCCCTTTTTTATGCATTTCATATAATTTTCCTTTTGCTTACAAATTTTCTCTTTCTGTGCAGCCTTCGTGGGAGGTCAAGCTCGATGCTTTTCTTCAAAGCACCACTGGTGCGGCTGGTTCTTCTGCTGCTTCCGCCGAACCAGCAGAGACCGTGGCTGAGTTCTAAGCTTTTGTCAGGCTGCAGGAGCTTCTGTCCTTCTTTGTCTCTCAGGTCCTCCAATGCAAGGGTCTAAATTCCGTAGGGGAGTGCCTGAACGACCTTACAAACGACTGTTTCTTGAGCACAAAGAATATCGCCTATTTGTCCGATCTTCTGGAGCGGACTTAGCATCACTTGACCATTTTCGAACAAGCTCTACGGGCTGAGGATGACCTGAAGACGGCAAAGATTGCTCATGAAACCAGTCGGTCAGAGATGGAGGCCATAAAAGCGAAGAAGGCGCAGCTAACCGAGTTTGATCGCCAGATTTCTAAGCTTCAACGTCAAATCGCTGAGCTTCAACAACAAAGGTCAGTTGCTGCTTCAGAGCTTAAGATGGACTTCGAGGCGAATAAGGCTCGGCTGACGACTTTCGCTGCCGGCGTAAAGCACATCCAGCAACTGCAACTTAAGAATAAGACGAGGCAGGCTGAGATTATTTTGAGCAAAGTAAGGTGGCTGGAGTTGAAGGTTGCTATCGAGACTTTCCTCCCATCGACCTCTTAGAATTTTTAGGAGCTTTTTAAATGTATATGTACGTCCTTTTATGAATTCAATACAATGATATTCATTCTCGCATTTCCCATGTGACTGGATAGTACTTCTTTAAGAATTTTCCATTGATTGGTAGTTTATGAACTAAACCAGTTCGATCTTTAAGGTGGTATGCCCCCTTGCCAAGAACTTTGTGGACGACGAACGGTCCTTCCCAATTTGGTAACCATTTGTCGAACCTGGGGTCTTCAATCCCTACGGGCAACACAGTTTGCCAAACCAATTCTCCCTCATCAAACGTTTTTTGTCTAACGCGTTGATTATAAGATTGCTCGGCAATTTTCTTTTGTGCTACTAATAAATTACACGCGTCGAGTCGAATTTCTTCCAAGTCTTCTAACTCTTGTCTCATGGCTTGACTGTATTTGGCACTGAACAAAGTACTTTGCTCAATTACTCATAATGAGTTTATACTTAGGTCGACTGGTAACATAGCGTCGTGTCCGTAAGTTAACGCGTAAGGAGTTGTTCCGGTGGCGAATCGGGGTGAAGTTCGGTAGGCCCATAATGCTTCATTTAGCTTCAAATGCCACATCCCCGACCTCTATCTTACCATTTTTTCAAGAATACCAATCAAAACTTTATTACTTGCCTTGGCCTGCCTATTTATCTGCGGATAATACGACGTAAACCGCTCAAGTCAAATTTTTAGGTTCACCGTATACTCTTTAAACCTGTCGGCCGTAAAGATTGTGCCGTTGTCAGTTATGATCGTTTCTGGTACGCCGAATTGAGTCACAATATTTTCTTCTACGAAATTGCAAACGTCTTTAGACGTTAATTCGGCGTATGATCTTGCTTCAACCCACTTTGTGAAGTAATTGGTTACCACTAATATCCATGCGTGTTTTGCTGCTCCAGAAGACGACGTGATTTTGCCAATTACATCTATTGCCCATCTTCTGAACGGCCATGGTTTGGTAACCGAATGAAGCAATTCGGTTGGGACTTTCTGTGCAGGTCCATGAATCTGACATTGTATACATCCTCGGGGGTATTCGATGTAGTCCTTCAATATACTCAGCCAGAAATAGTCGTGTCGACGAAGCAACCAATGCATATTACGTCTGAATTGGTGATCTCCACAAATCCTTTCGTGCACATCGGCCATTGTTTGGGCAGCATCTTGTGGGCCGAGGCACAATAATAGCAAACCATCCTCACCCTTTCGATATAATTCATTCCTGTACGACACGTAATTCGTGGCGTGGAAGCTCGTCCTCCAGTCGTGTTTATCGTTGGGGTTGTCGAGATATCGTAAAATCACCTTTCTCCAATTGTCTGGTAATGTCTCGACCGCACATACTTCTACGGGGTCTCTTGACTCTAGTAACGATGGTAAAGACATCACTTTCATGCGTATGATGTGATTGCGCTGAAGGACTTGCTGGTTGACTAAGGCTAGGTAAGATCGTAGTTCTGTGGGTGTCACCTGTCCTAACTTGGTCCCCGTAAGTTATGCTCCGGAGGTTAGTTGGGTGAGTTCGTCTGCATCAATGTTTCGAACACGCAAAATGTGATCAAATGTAATCCGCTCAAATGACTTAGCCAAATAGATGGCAACCATGTGATAAGGTGCCAAAGTACAACTCATGCAACGAAAAATGCCATTTAATTGGTTAATCACAAGTTCAGAATCACCGAGGACGAGGACACGGGCTACTCTTAAGTCGTGGAGGACATGAAGACCGATGATGAAAGCTTCATACTCAGCCTGATTATTCGTACAATTGAAATCTAACTTGAGAGAGAAACACCATCGGTAGTGGTCGAGGGATTGAATGACGATACCAACACCAGCCGAGGTAGCGATGCTAGATCCATCAAAGTGCATCGTCCAGTAGTTATCGCATGTTTGGACTAAACCAATGTCGATTTCGCTGCCCCTAAAACCATAAGGAGAGGGGTGTTGGGCCAAAAAATCGGCGAGGGCTTCTCCTTTGACGGCCTTTTGGGGTACGTACTGCAAACTGAACTCTGACAAAGCCATTGTCCATTTCCCAATTCGGCCTTTAACGATAGGCTGAGTAAGTATGTAACGAATAACATCTGTTTGGTCAATGACCTGTGTAACTGATGGGAGCATGTAATGCCGAAGTTTTGATGCGACAAAAAACAAAACTAAGCAAAGTTTCTCAACGGGTGATCTCCGGCGAATACAGATTTCGGCTGAGATAAAAGATAGCTTGTTCACGCCCAGTATTGTTATCTTGCGCGATGAGGTAACCGATGGACTTGTCGACTGCCAAAATGTACAATTTGAGAGGCTTACTGCGACGAGGCGGTACTAGTACTGGTAGCGTGGTAAGGGAGACCTTGATTTGCATGAAAGTCATTTGATGTTCTTCGTGTCACTTAAAATTGTCAGAATCCTTAAGTTTTAGGAGTGTAGAGAATGATTTCATTTTGCTTGCCGAATTAGCTATAAAACGACAGAGAAAATTTATCTTCCTGAGCAACGATTGGAGTTGCTTCTTGGTAGTCAGGGGTGGAGCGCTAATGATTGCGCGAGCTTTATTTTCGTCGACCTTGATGCCACGATAGTGCACCAGAAAGCCCAAAAAATTACCGGTCGATACACCGAATGCGCATTTAGTCGGGTTCATTTTGAGATTATGTTGATGCATACAAAGGAATACTTGTAGAAGATCATCCAGGTGCGTTCGGCGGCTTTTTGATTTCACAACCACATCGTCGATATAAACTTCTACGACGGTACCGATCAAATCATGGAATATCGTATTCATAGCTCGCTGGTATGTGGCGCTGGCGTTCTTGAGGTCGAATGGCATGACGACCCATTCGTAGGTGCCGAGTGCCCCCTGGCAACGGAAGGTGGTCTTGTGAATGTCAGCTTCAACGATAAAGATCTAATTGTAACCGGCATGACTGTCCATGAAGGATAACATTTCATGATTGGCTGCTACATCAATTAGTAAATCCGAGATTGGCATTGTGTATTCATCTTTTGGAGTCGCCAGATTTAAATTATGGAAATCGATGCAGATGCCTATGGCTCCATTTTTCTTTAACACCGGGACGATATTGGCGAACCATTCGACGTACCGAGCGGTCTAAATAAACCCGACTTTCAAAAGTTGAACTAATTTGTCTTTTATGCTAAGTTGTACTGCTGTCGAGAACCGGCGTAGGGGTTGTTGAAAAGGCTTACACCCCTCTTTGATGCGTAACTCATGTTCGACGAGGTTTCGGTCAAGGCCAGGCATCTCATGATAATTCCACGCGAAATAATCTTTAAATTCATGGAGCAGTTTACAAAGCTCGACCTTCATGGGGGTGGCAATAACACACTGATAAACAACGGTCGAGGCTCATCGGCTGTGCCAACATTTATTTCTTCTAATGGGTCCTTGACCTGGGGCCGATTGTCTTTGAGTTCGGTCGGTGCGGCTTGAACTTTGTCAAATGATAAAACGGGGCCGTTATCTGCTTCGGCCAAAAATTTGATCAAGTTTATGCCCGAGTGTGATTGCTTGGCAATAACATACCAATAAGCCAGCAGACGTTCCAAGGTGGATGAAACCGCAGCCCGATGCCGTTCTTGTTTAGCAACGTTAGTCATCGGCATTGGTAATTAGATTTACCAAGCTGAGTCTCGCCGAATCCTACTGTACAGTCTCGACACCTACCTCAATGGCTTTTTGAATTGAAATTCAAGTCGGTCGTCCGTCCTTATTAAAACCCTATAGGGTAATGTAGCCGACATGATCGTCATAATAGCAAGCCTGAATCATGTTGGTTTCAAACGGCTGATTATCGGTTATATGGACTACGACCAATTTGCCATCCCAAAAGATGAGAACCTGGTACAACGATGAAAGAATGCAACTTGTTTGATGGATCCAATAGCGGCCTAGCAATGCATTATAATCGATCTTTGAGTCAATTATAAAGAATGCAGTCATGTGGTTGCGACTTGGGACGCTAACTTTTAACGGGAGTACTCATTTGGTTTGAGACTTGTCGCCGATGAAGCTGCTCATCATAATCACTAACAGTATGAGCTCGTCATTGAAGCGACGTAATGCCTTCATGATGGAGATCGGCATGATGTTAACTATGGCTCCACAGTCGACAAACACCTTGGAAATGGGATATCCTTCAATATGAGCCGTGACGTATAACAGCTTTAGATGTTGGAGATTAACAGAATGAGAGTGGGGAAATAATTCGGCCAGGGCTGTCTTAAGTTTGTCGCCTTTACTGATTTCCCCATCTTCTTCAGTAGAAATGAAATCCACTTGTGTTGCTTCTTTGGCAACCACGTCCCCATCCAAAAAAATTGACTGATAGGTTCTCGGATGAAATTCAGCCAGTAGGACATGGACCATACTGATCTCTATATGCTCGAGGACCGAATAACCCATCGGGTCTTGGTCGTCGAATTCCAGATTAGTAGATGTAGTATCAGTCGTTGGAGTGTCTTCAACTGGATTATTTAGCACCTCGGTATGTACCTGCTCCTAAGGCGTGTGGACTGAATCTATTCTATTCTGGTCATCTTCCTCGAGCGTGTTTATTGTCGAAGATTGATTTCGTGCTTGTAGTGCTTTACGGGCTCGTTCTTCGTAGGCAATTCGGGCGTTCCTTATGTCTAGGTATGCATCTAAACGCGCCACACGATTTTCCTCATCGGTCGTAAGGCCGAAAAGAGACACGGTTGAGAAAACTTCGAAATGATATCGCATATGCTAAAGGTTTTCGAGTGAAAAAGGTAACTCGGCGGTGTCTATATCTGTGTATTGGTTGACCTCAAAGTCGAGGACTCGAGCCTCACGTATATGCTGGAACCTAGCTTTCATTGCTGGATCGGTAGTTTTCTAGATAATTTGCTCAGCATCAGGGCAAGTTAGTGCTAGGTCGAAGGCTTCCTGATACACCTTGGGGAGTCCATATAAGTCATTGGTGGAATATTTCTTATGAAATTCCTGCATGTACTCCAAGGATTCACCGAGGAATGGAGGGTGCAGATTGTGCCGTAATTTTACTAACGGTTCCTGCGATGGTAACGAGGGAAGTTTACTTTCAGCTTCTTGTCTGAAATGCTCAAGACGAGTTCTCATCTCTCCGAGCCGAAGAAGGAGCTTGATGCGTTTCTCGGGTTCTTCGATGGTGGTTTCCAAGTCGCGACCAACTGCCTTTTTCTCTTGAAGTAATTCGGCCATGATGGTCTGGGCAGGCCGATCATCGCCGCTTCCTACTACCTCTTTTGGCTACCACCGGGTAGTCAAATTAACTTGTGCTTATTGTCGTCGAGCCATGCAATCTATCCGCTGACGACGATGCTTTTGCGACTTAGATAACGTCGTTTACAGGCCAGTTGGAGAATTGTACCTGTACCAACGTTGGTCACGTGGCTTAGGTGGCTTGAAGGTTTTTCGACCTACTGATGAACTCGAGCTGCCAGAGTTGCGGGAGTAATAATCCTCATTATAAAATGATGCATCAAAGTTAAGACGTCGTTTGACTGGGCTGGGTCTTTTGCTTGTACATGTGGCCCAAGTCTCTCAAACACTTGCCGTCATGGGCCGGCACCAAGTTTTTTGGGCGGTTTTGCTACGATTGATGGTGGACATGAAGTTGGCGCCGAAGATGCTCTCTTTTTAGGTTCAATTCGTGTTTTACAGTGGTCGCATAAGACCATTGATTCATCAGTTTCTTCAGAACTAGAACCTGATATGGGTTCAACGATGGTCGACCCTAAAGACTCTGTGGGTGGTGCATTTGAAAATAAATCAATCTTCAGTCTCGACTGACCACCCTACTTACGAACATGTTGTATCGGGACGAATTCAGCCTTCCCTTTTCCTTTGTTTTTAGGGAGATGAGCATCTACCATACCAATTGTCGTCGAGGGGAAAGGATTGACGTTAACCACCATCTGTTTCTCCAGGAATTTTAACTTACCCTTCTCAATCCAACTTTGAATCGCATCACGGAACATGACATAATTATTGGTAGCATGATTGTTTGAATTATGGTACTTGCAATATGTTTTGCCCTTCAATTCATCAGCCATAGGGATGTTGTGTCTTGGCCGAAGTTTGATGATCTTTGCGACCAACAACTAGTCAAAAATTACATCGGCTTTGGTAATATCGAAAGTGTAAACTTTTGATGTTTTAATCATCTCCTCGAAAACCGAGCAGGTCTTCGTATCTTTAGGACTAATTTGAGCTAATGCCTTGCAAACGTATGGTTTATCTATCACTATTTCAGCCGCGTCCACACTAGCGTATTGGGGGTCCTTGCTTTCGGCCAATGCGTAGCTGACTGTGGGATTCTTGTATATTATTCCCTGGGATGAGGACTTTGATATTTTTTCCTCTCGGAGCAAATAATCATATTGCTCAACGTGCTGAGCAAGTTCGTACATATCTCTAATATTTACCCCCAGGAATTTCTTTTTGTATTCCACGTTCAGGCCGTTTAGGGCAATTCTGACGAATTCAACTTCAGGAAAGAGTACTCGGCACCTATTCCTGGCTGACTTGAACTTTGTTAAGTATTCCATTGGCGATTCATCTGAAGCTTGAGCCATCCTAGCCAACGATGAAACGAACATTTCCATCCCTGGTCGATAAAATTGTTCATGGAATTTCTCGACCAATTCCTCACAACTCTGGATGGAGTTTGGTGGGAGATTAATGTACCAAGAAAAAGCTGAACCTGTCAGTGAAAAGTTGAATAACCATAGTTTATGGAAGTCACTATTGACGTCCCCACATTGCACCGTGAACCGAGCTACATGTTCTAACGAAGATAAGGACGATTCTCTGGCGAAAAGACTGAAGTCGGGGATCTTGAAGCCTTTAAGATATTCGAACTTTTCCACATAAGGGGATACAGATTGATGAATTTTGGGAACTTCGACCCTTTTTTTAAGGCTGAGTCGATCATTCTTTGGACCTCGATCATATTGACAGATGCTGTTTTTACTCTCTGGTCAGGTTCATCAGATCTACTGCTTGATTCACCTCTTTTTTCCAAGTCAATTGGTTATAACCAAGAGGATCATTTCTCGGCTTGTAATGTAACATTCTTAAAGGGAGGCTGTCGAGGTTGGCCGACGTGGCCATCTTCGAAGGCTTTACTGACCAATAGTTCAAGCATCCTGGTCTGTGTATCACTATTGCTTCGTATTGCATCAAGTAAATTATTCATTTTCTGGCCAATCGACTGCTCGACCTGCAGAGATTGTTCATCAAGTCGTCTTCGAAGAAACGACCTAGTTGGCGGATCAGAACCTTCCCCATCATCTTCGTCGCAATCTTCCATTATTCCTTCGACGAAAATGCCTGCCGTTTGGTTGGGAATTTCTGGGTTGCAAGGCTGTCCGCCGAGACAAATTTTCTTCTCTCGGCGTGTCGCACTTGTAGCCTTAGGTGGCGCAACAATTAGGGGATTTTGTGCCTGAGACAAATCTTGTCCAGGGCCTTGCACCGGTAAGTCAATTGTTAACTTTCCCATGATTGTTTTCTTCTTTACGGACCGTGTCTCAATGGTCATGAACTTCGAAGGTCTAGCACAAGGTCCCACTGGGCGTACCAAAATGTTGACTCTAAAAATTACAAAACCTACGTGGCGTGCAGGGCGAGTAACTAATAAGCTAAATACGTCATTTGGTTGAATGCGGGGCGTGCCAACTTGTCGGCTAAGCTCGGCTGAGGAGTAAAATTTGTTGATGTTGCGTTGAGCGCGTTGCTGAATTCCTTATCTTGCAATTGCGGCCGAATAATGAATGAATCTCGGCCTTTGGATTCTCGAGCCTGAAGACAAGGCTGCTAGTTCTGCAAAGTTCACAAATCGTCAGCGTCGGATTCGGTCACAGTGATTATACTCGTGAAAGTATAAGCACATCGAATCGACACCAGACTGTACAGACACAAATATTCAAAGGTGATGTATGTTTTGATGGTGAATGTGGTTCGACCGTCAGAATGTTGAACTCTGAAACTCACTTGTAAGTATCCAATCATAAAATCACTCGACGTTCAATGCGCCGAATGTCGTAACTCGTAACACCTTACTTCGCTGAGAAGGCTAATAAGATGACCTCTACCAATAAGGATTCGAAAACCCTTCTCGACCGAGACTTGGATAGGTAATCAGTCGGCCTCGATACAGTACTGTTTATCCAAACTGAAAGTGTTCCTCGGTCGGCTGATTCTACAGCAACAGTGTTGTTTATCCAAACTGAAGGTGTTCCTCGGTCGGCTGATTCTACTGCAACAGTGCTGTTTATCCAAACTGAAGGTGTTCGCCGGTTGCCTTCACAGTGCTGTTTATCCAAACTAAAGGTGTGTCGGTGGGAAAAAGAAAATAAAAAAATTTCAAGATGTTTGAGAGGTTTTGCGCAGGGCAATTGTGTGTTGAATTGAAGATCCTTGAATTTATAGCAACAAAACCCAATCCTAACCATACTCGAACTAGGACTCCTTACCCCAATCCATCTTATCTCGGCCAATCCCACTTTTATTAGGACTTTGAACTCACCCCCTTTCGAGGCCATATTCATTGTTGGTCGAGAATCCAAATTGCATTAGGACTTAACCACTTCATTCATCTGCTTCGCAATAGAGCCCACCTACTTCCTTCATCTGGAGTATTCTTTTCCAAACAGGGCTTGGCTGACTTTTAACTAGGCGGCCCATGAACCGGCTAGTTTGTAGCAATCCTCAAACAGAGCTTCTAGGCCAAGAGCAATTCCATTCTCAGCCTAACCCAATAATTTTAGGTCCAAACACCTGCACGTAATTTTTTTTTAATATCTTTATATTTAGCACACTTGCAGATTATATATATATATATATATATATATATATATATATATATATATATATATATATATAACTTTTTGCTTTCACTATTTCACCCAAGAGAGCGCTCCGATCAAGTAATGTAGGACAACCTTTGTATTCCGTCGCTACCTTATACACAGGTCAATCCCACGAGCTATCCATTCACTTCATCTGTCCTTAGGAACATGGATTTGAATTTCCCTTTAGTACATCCTTTCTACTGTTATAGGTTCACTACTCAATTCATTTGCTTCCCACTTTCAGTACAATAACCTGGATCGATTCACTAAACAACAAAAGAAAACCGATCTTTCAAGTTGAATCTATCTATGACATTATGAACAAATATTACTATTTGACTCACCACGGCTATCACAACGATCATTCGGGCCCTCAATTCACTCCACCACCAACCTAAAAGAGCCTCTAATGAAGAAAAAAAAAATGACGGGATAGGATCCCCAGACAAAGCCATTTTAAAGCAAAAACTGCTCTAAAGGGAGTCAATTTATCGTTAAAAAGAAGGAAAAAAGCTCAATTACTTACAAATCTCTTTTTTTCTCCTTTTTAGCCCCTTCTTACCTGGTCGAATGGTTTCGTCGGCTCGAGTCTTCGATAGTCAGGAGAGCGTGACAACAGCATTTCCAAAAATACTTGATCTTTGAGACATATCTGTCTATATTCCATGCCTTTGGCTCGTTCAGTGCATAAATAACTCTTCTTTTCCTCTCCTGGTGGTCAAGAATGTTAAATATTACCATCTCCCTTAGTTCTCGAAATCCATTGACGAAAACACACCTTGAATGAAATGAACAATTGGGACATCTTATTCATGTGTGAGACAGACCAATCCCTATTGAACAAAAGTCCTATTTCTTCTTTAACTTGAATCGGCATGTGGACTCCTCATCAGGGGTCAAAACTACGTCAATGAAATTTCACCCCAGCCATGCAACACGAACCTGTATTTAAATGTCTGAACTCTCAACAAATTCTGAAACAAAATTTGAGTCATAAATTTTGGTAAGATCTTCTCCACAAGAAATGGTCTAGTTGAGACAAGCATTATTAGGGTTTAGGTTGAGACAAGCATTATTAGGGTTTAGTCAAAAGGGTTACATTACATCATCCTGCATTGAAAATTTGCACATTATGTTGTACAAGTCATTGAAAGTTTTTAGGTCCTACAATCTAAACTTAGCTAGCTATATAAAGTTGGACTTGTGAATGTGACCACAAGAATGAGATAGAGGAACCATGCAGATGTCAATTGTACTTTGATTGATCTATATATGTCATGCCCCAATCTCGACATATGTCCAGGATTGACACGTGACGTCACCAAGTACCTATATATCTAACATACTCGCCTCCGTGATATGGACAAAGCACAACTTAAGATTCGGATAACGTAGTAATTTTTTGTATACTTTATTACTTCAAACCTCCTCATTAGACTGCCTACATACCCTAAATAGGGATTAAGCCATTCGTAGTTCACCATTTGTTAAACTCTAAACTTTTCGTAAAACACTTTCTAGCAAAAAACATAGAGTACCACACTACACATCAACCATAAGCCAAACAAGAGTTGTCATCATGCCATTCATACACACATGTGCTTTCCAACACCAATCCACAATCAGATCAATCAATAACACATACAATACACCAAAATGCAGGGCTAGAGTGACACAGTTCGGTTGAAACCTACATCTATGAAGAATGTGATTTCAGACCACTCAACGGAATTGCAGAGTAGAAGGGATTCCAGACCTCTCAATGAAATGTGAGTGGATAAGATTCCGGACCACTCAACGAAATCACGAAGTACAATGGATGTTGGACCACTCAATGAAATCCAAGGCAAGATACGATTCCGGACCACTTAACAGAATCGTGGAGCACGAGGGATTTTAGACCACTCAACAGAATCCAGACGAAGTAGGGAATCAGACCACTCAACAGAACCCCAGCAAAACCCAGCTCCGGACCACTCAACAGAACCAAGTGGAAATCTAAGAAACATAACAACAGCTTGAAGAAACAAAACATGAATTAAGTGCTCAATTTACAAAGGCTTAACGAAATGAAACAAAGCACAAGTACTAAATTTAGAACGGGTCAATGAAGCAAGAAATGAAATAATATTGAAGCAAACAAATCCCCTTGACAATGGGTTAACAGTCCACTCGTAACCCTCGCATTTCACAAACAATTCAACATGTATTTCAATTCACATTTCACAAATATTTCCAATCCACAAATCGAATCACATTTCATAACAATAGATCGATAGCCAAATACAAAAATACATTTTAATAGAAATCACATTTATAAAACCAAGTCATATCCACAAAGGATAATAAATACGAAACCAGGGTAATGACCATATCACATTTATTAAAGTCACTCACTAACCAATGTAGGCCCACTAGACTTCACTTAGTCTCTAGTAGTACTAATTTTAGTATTTAAAACAATTCGAGACATGTTGACCAAAAGTGAACTCTCTGTCAACTGTGGGGTCCATAACCCTACATGATTCGATCCGTAATATCTGCCCACGGATTCCAGATCCATAATTTCCCAAGAGTCTTATTTATTTTCTAAAACAATATCGTAACATTTGGGAATGATCCAACAGTCGGATCTCGGCCAATTGCTAGAATTAGGTGGCCATCAACAATTAGTTTTACAAACTTAAAAATTCAATTCATCAAGATCCGTACGTCAGATTCCTAATCCGTAAGTTCATAAGGTCCTCAAATATTACATATAATAACATATTAAAGTTTGGTAACGATCTAACGATCAGATCGTCGATTGTTATAATGATCAAGTGGGAGCCTCTAACGAAAATATGTTCAAATGATGGGATTTCGTCAATCAGATGTCGCATATGAAATCGGGGTATTGAATTTAGTTTAGAAATGAAAGATGAGTTGATGCTGAGTTGCTTCCAGGTGATGGGTAGGCAAATCACTTGAAAAGGCATCGAAAAACATGGTGGGAGTCGAGTCAGGTCGGGTCGCGCAGGTCGAAAAACATGGTGGGAGTCGAGTCAGGTTGGCCAACATTATTATTATTATTATTATTATTATTATTATTATTATTATTATTATTATTATTATTATTATTATTATTATATAAGTGTGTGTGTGTGTATTTGGAAATGTTTTTGCTCAGCACATCACCTTTAATTGATGGTAATGGTCACTATCTTATTAATTGCCGTAATATGAGTTTGAATTTTTGACATTTATATAGTACATATATTAAATTAAACTCATCTAACGACATTCAATAGGAGTGGTGAGCATCATCACCATTACTTAGTTTAGGCGGTGAGAAAAAAAATATATTTTTTTATTCCTGATAAAATTATGTCCTTCCAGCATAATGGAAAGTTCCCTAGTTCAAGGTAAGGGACCACTTGAGTAGCAGTAATTAACCCTCCTTATGAATCTTGCTGTGTGTTTGTGTGACTGAGATAGTTCAATTTGTCTTCATGCAGATGATGGTGACTTTCCATATTCTAAAACAACTAGGTAATTTAGCACCAGGGTTTGAGTGGAAATTTCATACGATCCAAAGTAGCTACTTCATTTACGTGATTTGTAGTCCAAAAAAGCAACCAAATGAAAAACTGGTTAAAGCAGAGATGATGAACTGTATTTTACAACTCATCAGAGAGGGCTTAAATTATTTGCAGACAGCATTATAAAGAAGGAGGAAGAGCGCTTTATCTAAATTCAGGTAATTATGGAAAGGCACATGGCCACAGATCGTTTTATAATTAATGTTAATAGCATCAGAAAACTTAATTATATATATGTTCTTGTAATACTGTGAGGACCATATGCATTCATTATGGTAGCTAATGGTTTCATGACAATATATATATAGCTTAATTAGAAAACCTTTCTGACATTCTTTACAAAATTATTATCATTATAGTCAGTGATCTGTTATCTGTAATCCTTATATTTTGATGCTGAAATCTTTTCCAAAGTTCATATATCTTCAATAAATATTTTAAATCTGTTCCATGTAGCCGTCCTAATTATTTCCTTTTGATCCCTAGCTAGCAACTTAGTTAGCTAGATGTTGATAAACTAAATCATATCTTCCAAGATTAGACAACATACAAATTGCATTTGGAAATTGAAAAGTTAAATTCACAGTCAACTAGTCTGGTGTTGGTAACCCTAAAAAGATCAATTTTAGAATCTTTCCCAGTTGCATTTCATGCCTTTCTTAATGTTTGGTTAAGAGGAGTCCGCTTTGTTGAGCAAACCCTTTAGGAAGTACTACTTCTATTTCCTTAGCAAACCCAAAAGCATGAAATGATTATTTCCATCGTTTCTAAGGTGAGTTTGGGCACAATAATATTAATTTCTAAGGCTGGTTGGCCATAGATGCTATTACCAACTACTTAATTGTTGAGACTGCATCCTATTACCAACTACTTAATTGTTGGCTGCATCCTATGGCTGGTTGGCCATAGCAGCTACATTTGCTTCATTTCCTAATAGCTTAAGTTTTTTGAGACTGCATCCTATTACCAACTACTTAATTGTTGGTTTGCACGATGCATAGTGAGACTGCATCCATATCCATATGTTTATCTTTCGGTTTGTCCACTCTCCATATGCATGAGGAGAGTGTACATAAGGGATGGTCTAAACTTGTAATACATTATTGACTTATTCCCTAACAACTTAAAATTTGAAGTTATCAGTTGTTTAGCAATAATTATGTTGGAATAATAAGGTTTGACTTAATAATACATAGTGTGCATGTCAATGTTCCAAACGTCAATTATTTTCTCTTTTGGTTGCAAACTTCAAGTTTTTGGTTTAAATGACATGGTTGTATGGACTTTCAAATGAATCACAGCATAACATTTCACAAAATGGAAATTCTTGTGGGTGAAAAACAAGAGGGACGAAGAGAAGAATTCAAACTAAAAGTGCATATCAATCGTCAGTTAGATAATCATTAGTCTCAAAAACCTAAACTATTTAGAATATGAGCCGATATTGTATAATATACATATATCAATATATAAGTTTTCAAAGAATAATATGCCATACAAACACTCTATGAGCAGTTCCTATTGATCCCATGAGCTCAAAACTAAAACAAGCATGTCATACAACATGAATTTTGTATTGTTAATCACTTGGTTTCTTTACATTAACCTTAATTAAGAGTTAACGATACTTTGTTGCCTGCGTGGTACAAACCCTGAAAGTTAGGCTTTCATTTTTTAGCTTTATATTTTTTGTCGAGTGCCAACTGCCAAATTACGAACCAAAATCATGACTTCCTGACCACGGTTTTGTTATATAATTAAAGTACACAAAACCACAGTATGTAGTTTCAATTTTTATGTTTTCTGTTAGATAGTATGGTAATTGGCCCGCGTTTCTTAGAGGCCAAACTTAAACTTTAGCCCATAAGGAGAAAAAAAAAAAACATCTGAGAAGTTTGCAACATTGTTTCATTTGTTATAAATAGGTAAAAGTGAGAGAGATAATTTTTGCTAGAGATATGAGTAAAGCGGGTGCAATATATCATACTATTTATTTTCGTAACTATGACACAAAATGATTGCAGGTAAAGAAGAGAAGAAAGGGATATTGATCTTGTTGCTTTTACTTCTTTTCTTTTATGTGTGGTGTGATCATACACGGAATCCTCCTTATATAGAGCCATATCCGTGAAGAATCATAAAAGTGAAATGAGTGCTTCTTGAAAAACATCATACAACAACAATAATGCTACTATTTTTAAGTCTTCCTCATTTTTTATATCCGGCTAAAACATGTGGACATTCATTCCTACAACTTTTACAACATTCCCCTTGGATGCTCACATATCAACATCAGCTGCCTTGTTAAAACCTTGCTGGGAAAAACCGTAGCGAATGAAAAAGAGTACAACTTTGCTTGGATTATTGATATAGTGTTAAGTATGCCTATATTGCCTCATTAAAACCTTGATAGGAAAAACCCAGTGGGAAAAATCCTAGTCAAAGGAAAAAGAGTACAACAGGCATGTATCATGGATGTTTCCCCTGATATGCAGCTCCCTCTGATTCCACATTCTTCATATTTAACTGAATGGCGAATCGACTTAATCCGATACCATGCACTAGCTTCTGAAACGTGCACTTTGGTAAAGATTTGATTAATAGGTCTGCCAGGTTTTCATTGGAACAGATTTGTAACGACCCTCCCCGAAACTTTTGTTTCGAAATATAATTTTCGTGATAGGCCAATTTAGACTCTTGTTTATTTAACTACCATTAATCACAATTCATTATTTAAATTTATTGATCACTCACAAACTCTATAACCAAAATTTAATTACCAAAACATAAGATTTAATTTTACAAGAAACCGGGTCGGGTCGGCGGGTGTAACGGGTTGGGGTGATTCTATGCCTCTCGCCTCTCTCCCTTCCACCTCCCCCCCCCCTCATTTTCTCTCCTTTCATTTCCATCACAGCCACACACGTGGCACGTCCATTGCTCTAGAAAATCTGAAGCCTTCTAGATGAGAGTTAAAATCACAAAAATATCACTGACTTATAACTCCGTTTCACGAACGGTTTGCGCCTACGCGTTCGTGAAATCGAGCTCAATTCAAAAATATAAATTGTGACCTCGAAAGGTCTATGGATTTTAGATAATTAATTTCCAAACTTCAAACTTCGTAACTAGTTTAATTTAAAACTAAATTCAAATAAATTAATATAAATTTCTCAGAAAATAACAATAATACAAATACGTACATCATAATAATTTCCGGTAACAAAATATTAAAATTCCTCAATTAAATTTTCATAACCATAAATCGATTTATTTTCGATTTTCTCCACATATTCACAATTATGAATATTCTATTTCATATATTTAAATTTTTAGGGTATTACAAGATTTGTCTGACTTCATTAATTTTAGCCTTCTGAAGCTCATGTGCACTGAAAAACTTTGGAGATATATGTTTAGTCTTATCACCCTTGATGAATCATTCCATCATTTGGGCAACACACGCTTCATTATCTTCATGAATGACAGTTGGAGTGTATATCTTAGAAGATAGATCACATGAATTCCGGATGTGGTGGATCATTGATCTTAACCAAGAACATTCACGACTGGCTTTATGTAGAGCAAGTATTTCTAAGTAATTGGAAGATGTAACAACTAATGTTTGCTTTGTTGAGTGCCATGAAATTGCTGTATTTCCATAATTGAACACATATCCAGTTTGTGAGCGGGCTTTATGCAGATCAGAGAGAAAACAAGCATCTGTATATCTAACAAGGCTTTGGTCATTTGTGGATTTCTCAGAGTAGAAGAGACCCATATTTGTTGTCTCACGTAGGTATCGTAAAACATCTTTAACTCCCTTCCAATGACAAATTGTTGGAGTAGAGCTATACCTTGCTTACAAGTTAACTAAAAAAGCTATATATGGTCTAGTACATTGTGTTAAATACAATAAAGCATTTATTGCACTCAGATATGGTACTTCTGGACCAAAAACCATTTCATCATCTTCTTTTGGACGAAATGGATCTTTCTTAATGTCTAGAGAATGAATGACCATTGGCTTGCTGAGTGGATAAGTCTTGTCCATGCAAAATCGCTTTAGGATTTTTTCAATGTAAGGTAATTGATGGATTAAAATTTCATTAGCACAATGCTTGATCTGTAGGTCGAGACACTATTTTGTTTTCCCAAGGTCTTTCATTTCAAACTCGTTTTTTATATATTCAGCAGTTTTATTGAGCTCTTCAGGAATCCCAACTAAGTTCATATCATCTATATATCCTGCCACTGAAGAAAATCCAGAATTTGATTTCTTAATGAACACACAAGGGCAAATGATATTGTTGGTATATCCTTCTTTGATCAAATCCTCACTAAGACGATTATACCACATTCGTCCAGATTGTTCAACCCATATAATGATCGCCTTAATTTGATTGAGAGCATACCTCGTGGTTTGTTAGTTGTTTCAGGCAACTTAAGTCCTTCTGGGACCTTCATATATATGTCAGTATCTAATTCTCCATGTAGATACACGGTGATGATGTCAATAAGTTGCATGTCAAGTTTTTCTAAAACCACCAAATTTATTAAGTAACTGGACGTAATTGCGTCCATTACATGAGAGTATGTCTCCTCATAATCAATTACAGGTCTTTGTGAAAAACCTCATGCCACAAGTCGCGCTTTATATCTTGCAGTCTCCTTTTTCTCGTTACGTTTTCTTAAGAATACCCATTTATAGCCCACAGGGTTTACTCTAGGCGAAGTCTGGACTACTGGTTGAAAAACACTTCGTTTTTCTAAGAAATTTAATTCTGCCGAGATTGCATCTTTCCACTTGGGCCAATCTTGTCTTTGTTTGCATTCATCAACAAAGTGGGGCTCAATATCATCACTTAATATAATTTCAGTGGCTACTGCGAACATGTCGTCGATGATTATTTCATTTCAATCCCACAATTCATTATTACATGCATAATTTATGAAGATCTCTTTGCTTTCATGTACTTCTGTCTCTTCAGGGACATGTGTCTCATCAAGAACTTTTTTTTTTTTTTTTCTAGAAGTACAGAATCATGAATTGTGATTCGTCATTGATTTTCTTTTCCTGAATGATTTTATTTGATTCAGCTGTGCCCTCATCTTTCTCTTTCGAGAAGCTGAATCTTTTGAACCTAGGGGCCTACTACGCTTCAGGCATGCAACAGATGAATCATTCGCTGCCATTTTATTTTGTCCAACAGGGACATCAGTTTTTGTAGACGCATTTGCAGCTAGTATATGTGATTTTGTCACTTTCATATACTTTGAAGATGTATGATCCTTTTCACTTCATTTTCACATTGAGTGCTTCGTGGATCAAAATGAGATAAGGAGGGTACAACCCATGTCAGTTCTTGCCGTTCTTCTGGAACGATCTTTTCTCCTTCTAACGGCGGGAAAATTATCTCATAAAAGTCACAATTTGTAAAACAAGCTGTAAAAATATCACCTGTCAAAGGTTCCAAATATCTAATGATAGATGGTGTGAATCAAAACCCACATAAATTCCCAGTCTGCGCTGAGGTCCTATTTTAGTGCGTTGTGGTGGTGCAATAGGCACATAAACAACACAACAAAAAACTCGTAAATGTGAAATGTTTGGCTGATGCTCAAATACGAGTTGTATTAAGGAGTATTGATGGTTGGCTATAAGTCTCAATCGAACCATTGATGCAGCATGTAAGATGGTATGTCCCCATGCACAAACTGGAAATTTTGTTTTCCTGAGCAGACCGGGAGCTACTAATTGAAGTCGCTTGATAAATGCTTTTGCCAAACCATTTTGAGTATGGACATGAGGAACAGGGTCTTTAACATCAATGCCTAGTGTCATGCAGTAATCATCAAAGGTTTGAGACCTAAATCCATCAGCATTATCAAGTTGGATTGACTTATTAGGGTAATATGGGAACTGTGCTCGTAATTTAATTATTTGAGCAAGAAGTCTCGCAAAAGCTACGTTTCGAGTAGACAAGAGGCAAACATGTGACCATCGGGTAGATGCATTAACCAAAACCATAAACTATTGAAATGGTCCACAAGGTGGTTGAATAGGCCCACAAATATCCCCTTGAATTATTTGCAATAATGATGGGGAGTCAGCATCAATCCTTAATTGTGATGGTCTAATTACCAACTTCCTTTGAGAACAAGCCTTGCAAGGGTTATCATTTGATATAGCAATGTGTCTGCCCAATAATTGATGTCCATTAGAGTTGGTAATGATTCTACGCAACATGGTGGATCCTAGATGACCCAAACGGTCATGCCAAAGCATGTAAATTTTTGGATCAATAAACTTCTGGCTCATGACAATATGTGTTTCAATTGTCTTTATGTATGTATAATACAATCTACTCGATAAACCACACAACTTCTCCAATGTGCACTTCTGGGTATCATTGGAGGTAGTGCATAGATATTCCACATTTTTCTGCATTTTTCGTTTCAATGTGGTATCCATTTAAACGTATATCTTTAAAACTCAACCAATTTCAAGTAGATCGAGTAACGTACAACATATTTTGTATGGACAATATTGTTGCATTTGGTAACATGATCTGAGCCTTTCCTAAGCCTTCAATTACATCTAATTAGCCTGATATTATTGTTAACTTTATTTTTGTAAGCATCAAGCTTAAGAAATATTTTCGATCTCGAAGTATTGTATATATGGTTGCACTGTTTGCAAGACAAATAACTCTACCATTGCTTTTGTTTTGAAAATAACCATAGTTTTTATCCATGCTCTCTGACTAAGGGAATCATAGTTAAAAACAATTTGTTCATAACAAAAGGAAATTGAAATGCCATTTTTTTTATTGAATTGAAATACGAGCTTTAATCTACAAGTTCAGATAATAAGAGTACATTAATCATAAAAATGATTTAATCAAACCGATATACTTCATTCCCTCTTTCCACAATTAAGTTTGAAACATTCAGGTGGGTTGTGTTCAATTGCCCTGATAAATCGAACACTGGATCAAGTATATCCATTGGTTTAGCCTAGTCGATGAAATTGGTTTCGACAATCTTCTCCTTGAGGGATGCTTGATACAGGTCCACCAAATGTTTTAAGGTACGGTAGGTACGCGCCTAATGCCTGTTGCCATCATACCTATGGCAGACTCTTTTAGGATTTCTAGGAGTGTTATTCATATAAGCTTTACCCTTGTTGTGATTTACATTTTTGAAGCTTAGGCCTGAATTATGCCTTGGACCCTGGTTGTAAAACTAGACACCATGATTATTGTCTTCCCATTCCACCAGCCTCCCTTGTGGTCATGTCCTCGTTTGTAATTATTGCCACGAGATGATGTGATGTTCACTTTGAGGGAAGCAGCATTCATTTTTGGGAATGGCGTCAATCCAGTAGTTGTACTCAGTAAAGTCTCGGTCTCTATACTGCTGCTGTAAAAGCACATTGAAGGCATGAAAGATACTGAAAGTCTTTTCCATCATATTTTCCTCAGTGATATTCTCCCTATAAAGTTTCATTTGGGAGGTAATTCTGAACATTGCAAAGTTATAGTCAGCAACCATCTTGAAATCTTGGATTCTTAAGTGTGTCCACTCATAACGAGCTCTTGGGAGAATCACCGTTTTCTGGTGATTGTACCTATTTCTCAATGCCTTCTAGAGGGCTAATGGATCTTAAACTGTTAGGTACTTACTCTTCAATCCTTCATCAAAGTGGTGACGGATAAAGATCATTGCCTTTGCCCGATCTTGGAGGAAGCATTTTCGGCGAAGGGAAATGAGAACTAGTTATTGTTAGAGAGTCATGCTGATAACGTGTTATAAATAGGCAAAAGTGAGAGAGATAACCTTTGCTAGAGACAAGAGCGAAGCGAGTGCAATGTATCACACTGTTTATTTTCGTAACTATGACACAAAAGAATTGCAGGTAAAGAAAGGAAGGAAAGGATATTGATCTTATTGCTTTCACTTCTTTTCTTTTCTGTGTGTTGTGATCATACACAGAATTTGAAAAACATCACACAACAACAACAATGCCACTATTCTTAAGTCTTCCTCACTTTTCATCTTTGGCTAAAACATGTGGACGTTCATTCCCACAACTTTTATAACACCATTGTGCCTCTTGGCACTCTGTTTTTTCATAACTTAACCTATTAATTCATTTAGGAATTAAATTATTTATTCGAATAAATTTTTTTTTTTTTTTTTTTTTGAGTTGTGACTATTCTTAATTAAGATTGTAACTATTTAATTCAAACTAAAATGATGTGACTGCTTTTTACACAACGATATATTACACTAATGGGTGTGGGGAATAAATTGGTATCAAGCTCTCTCTATTCACAAGATTCGAATTAACACCTATCACTTACAAGTTACAAATGAAGAGGAATATCGTACATGCCCTTGAAAAACAATCTCTTTATGTTGCAAAAGGGTAAAGTTTGGTTTGTTGATTTTTATGGAAATGAACATAAGCAACACATCTAACAATTCATGGATGAAGCAATAAATCATATGGCAAGGGGTCATAAGTAGAAAGAATGAGTCTGGAATATTCAAGACCTTAGAGGGATTCAACAAATAAACAACATTAACGATATTATCATTCCAATAACTACAAGAAGCACAACAAGTGAAGAACGAGCAATTTCAAGAATATGTCAAATTTATTTTCTCAAAAATAATAATAATAATATGTCGAATTTTGTGCTCAACCACACCATTTTGGTGGGGTGTCTGAGGACAAGGCGTCTCATGTAGAATGTCATGGATTTCATAGTTGTGTCAAAAATCATGATTTACATACTCTCCACCATTATCAGAACGCAAGACTTTTGTTGTAGTAGAAAATTGAGTCTGAATCATCTTAAGAAAATTATGCCATGCCTTAAATATCTTTATTCATGGCGCTGGTGAATCACACGATGGTGATCAGGGGGAGGTTGAAATACTTCTATGATCTTCCCGGCCCCTGAAGGGTGGACTGCCGTGGCAAAGCCATTAGTTGATCCCCTTTTTATTATAAAAAAGAAAAAAGAAAAAAAAAAGACCTTATTCTTGGTTTTCAACACATATAACCATGTCATTCATGTGCAATCGTCCGTGAACGTCACAAACCATAGAATCCAAAAGCAGTAGGTATAGGAAAATGTCCCCCAACATTAGAATGAACGAGAGCAAAAAGTGTGTTGGTTTTATTTGTACTTAATAAAAAAGATACACAGGTAAGTGGCCCTCTACCATAGTGGTGAAGAGTATTGTTGCTCTTGCACCACGGTGCTCCCTAATCTAACAAACCTATTTTTGACAAAAAATAAATAAATAAATAAATAAAAAGAAAATATGCACGGTGACTCTTTGCATATGCCACAGGATATTCCTGCCAGGTTTGGGCCGAGTTGTTCACCTCAACAAAAAGGCCCTCTTTCGCAATCAACTCAGAAAGACAAGGCCCTATTTCAGTATTTTGTAAGCCCAATCTCCACCCTCAAGCGTTCCCCTGATAAACGCAGTTGAAGGCCTTCCCGCGGTTTCGTCAACACTCTTGAGCCGCCGTCGAGTTGCATTGTCGCCATCCGATGGTGAGTTTCAGGATTCATGAAAATTTTCCATTCTTCTGTGATTAATTTTTATCATTTTTTTGTAGCGTAAATTCTGATTTTCATTTTTGTTTTGTTTTAAATTTTCGGTGCAAATTTTGATATCGTGCCTGTTTCTTGACGGTTTAGGGTTTAGATAAAACCTTGAAAATTGTGCTAAGTTTTCATTGTTTTCTCTATCAACGTATGCAATTTGATAACTTTGATAATCCCAGGTTGTTTTAGGACGAAAGCTCATATGGCAGATACCTTAATTATTTTCGTGTTTGAATTATGAAACTTTGGATACGATCTGAAATCTTGCAGAAGGAAATTTGATATGAACTGTAAACTTGTGGTTGCGCTTGAAAGTGTAATGTTTGATTTGATGAATTGGTTCTGAGAATCGAGTTTAAATTCGGATTTAAACAGAATATTAAAAAAGGTGTAAAATTGTAATAAGGGTCTTTTTGTTACAATCCCTTGAGCTTAACTATGTTATGAGCCATATTCTCCTGCTAAATATGGATCTAAAGTTTTCCAAGTCGAACTCCTCATCTTCAAGTAGAGGCTATATTTCCTCTAGCCTAGGGTGGGAAGTACTCGCAGGCAGTGGTACCCGTGGTTATTTGCCCATTCAAACTTGATGGTTACAGTTATAGATAATTATTTAAACAAATACATGATTATGAGTAAAACTGTTTCCCGTAAAATATAAATGGGTGATTACTGATTATAGGTGTTACTCGTGGCTATCCATTTAACAATTTGTTTTATTCGTAAACTTCTAATAAATAAAAATTGAAAACCCTAAAAACTTTTCAATGTTGCTCTTCTTTCTCATCTCTGCTTGTTCTGAAAGCTTCCAGACCGCTGTAATTCAATCTCTTCCCCTCATGCAATCTCATTCTCGAATTAGGTTTTCTCCACTGTAAGTTTTTCCTCATTTTCATAGCTTTTAATGGCGGATTGGTTGGTTTGTTCATGTTTTTGGATCTCGACCTTCTGTTCGCTCCCGTGTCAATCAATCAGCTCAGACTTTCTCGTATTTGACAAAAAAAGAAAAGAAAAAAAGATTGATTTTTATCTTGTTAAACAAACCCCTTCTGCTTATATTCCGGTAGCTCATGAATTTCTACATCTTCTACCATCAAGGTGACCTTAGCGGCTCATAATTCTTCATGGTAAGTCAGAATAGGGAACCATAAATGTATGGAAGCATACCTTAGCAGTAAGAATTAGGAATTTCCTAGTTTTGTTACTAAAATAGTTGGAGCATGTAAGTTGTATGGTCGTGTTAAATTTTCAGTTGAAATCAAAATACACATGCTGATACACGAATCAGATGGCTAGAAAATTTTTGTACAGATTTTGAATGCACTCTGGCATTATATCTTCTTCTGTTTCTCACAGCTTCAGAATTTGAATCTTAAATCACTATAGGTATTGAACAGACTTTCATATTGGTGAACAGTATTGTTTGGTTTGTTTTCTTTCATTATTTTGTTTTGCATCTTTCTGTACCGCAGGCTGGCTCCGCTCCTACTTGGTTTCTCCGATTAATTGATTCGACAGTAACAGAAAATCTTTGTTTTTTGTTGACTAATAGAAACTCTTTATTTCTCAGTGATGATTTGACCGTGAACCCTAGTGTCAGCTCTTTTGTGGTAGACATTTGGCTTATTGTGTAGATTTGGGTTGTAAATTCATTATAATTCTTTAAGCCACTGTCAGCTTGTGACATGGTGTTATAGTTTTTTATTTTGTGTTACTGCTGGATTTTATGCTTGAATTCAGTTTGAATCCGTCTCTGATTCTCTTTTCTTTGCTTAATTGATATTTGCAGGACAGAGCGGAAATGCCTTGACCCAGTCCAACATAACACTAGACAAACGTACCCAAAGGATCCTAAAGTCGTAATCTTTGTCCTAAGCTCACATCATCAACTAGGATTTCAGATTATTAACATGGACCCTAGATACACAGGAGAGATATTGAAGTAAGAATTTCAACCAATTTTCTTCGTATGAAATTTAATTTTGATACGTTATCTTTTGTTTTTTGTAAGTTCATTTTGGTTTATTTTTTGTGTATAGGCATTTGGAGAAGCAAAATGAGCTCCTCATGGAAGCCAAAATATCAATGTCTGAGGAATTGCATCAACTGAAGGTTGTTTGTTCTTATAGGAAATTATGATGTACAATCTGCAGATTCTAGATGGTTCTAATTTAGTGTGCTGTTCAATCTGCAGGTAGAAGAGGAAATGCTGATGCGTAAGTTTTATGAGATTATGTCAGCTCATGGTAAAGTGAAAAAGGTACAATTCTTTCTTAGTTCTCTCGTCGTATGCTTCTGCTTACATGGGTTGCATAGTTCTGGAATCTGGACCAACCATTTTAGGTTTTCTGAATTGTTTGTATAATTATATTTTATATTTTCATAACCAAGGAACCAATAAATGGGGTGAAAAAAGGAAGGGCTATCATGTGCCTATTCCGTGAATTAACCATGGCGATAGCCTCTGGTTACACATTGCTGTCTGGAGAGTGATCACACTTTGGAGTGAGAAATAACTGATATAGGAAAGAAAAAGTCTGATGTATCTGACTAGCAGCAACTTTTGATGCGTATAATTAAACTTTGGTAAAATTCAGTCCATGACTATACATGGTTGGTGAGAAAAGAACCCGGAGTTTTGTTTTTTGGCATTTAGACCAGTAGTTTGTTTCAGTCAGCATGTAAGGTTCACGTTAATCTTTTCCATTGATTACCTTTCCTCAAGTGAGTGGACACTTTTTTTCAATCCTGGCTGTTACTTTAATTATGTAGTTCTTTTCTACTTTTGGTTTGTCTGATTTGTGTGCGCTTTTGCAGAATGGAGATGGTGGTAAAGTTTCAGATGATGGTGAAATTGGAAGTTCCACAGCGTTAGCCGTAGCCAACACAACTAACGATGAGGAATGCCGATGACTTCAAGTTCTGTTTCTCATTGTCGAATGACTGTACATATAGTTTTGAATGTTGCACGCCTTTTACTACTTAAGCCAAGCTTCGATCAATGTTTGATCATGTAAAGATTTGCACTTGGTTTATACAAGATGAAAGAAGTGATGCGCACTGTTATGCAAATGCAATGCAACACTTCCCGGTAAAAATCAGTTTTTACCTTATTTTAGGGGTTTTCTACATCGCACCGGGGCGTATGGGGTGCACCGGTGTTTGAACATCCAGATTTGAAGAAATTTCAAAATCCAACCGTCCAACATACAGATGCACATCCCATACACGAAAATTTCAAAATTTTCGTGAGAAATAAATCACTCCAAACAAATTCGAACAACAGAAATCAAGCAAGAGGTGGAACTTGGCAACAACACGTTCGAAATACGCAAGATTTCTTTCCTAATTAGCTCGTCTTTCGGAATTTGGCAATAACTCATTAGTTTCCTCGCACTTGCAAGAGGAGGCGTACATATCAAAAGAAACCACATGTAACTACTTAGAATAAAACTAACGGCTGCAAAATTACAGGGTCACCTCGGAACATGATTTCCCAAAAATTCAAATCCTCATCATAGAACAACAGCCACCAGTCTCAGTTTCTGCTCCGAACGCATTCAAGTGAGAACGAAACGACATTGAAGATAACCTGCAATCGGAAAACAAAACTCCATATCAACAATCTTGCAGAAGAGGAACATTGGCAAACTAATCAAAATTCGAAAACTAAACGACTTTTTTTACTTGGATCATTGTTGATCAGCATTGCAGTGCCATCGAAGTTGCAAGTCCCTCCGGTCCTCTTGTTCTTCTGCCAGTAGCTGTTGAAGGCATAGGAAGCATGTGCCACAACAGAATCAGGGTTGTAGCAGTTGCCATCCGGCATGATCTCCTTGCAGTCAGCATCGCCGTCTCCGCAGGCATAATCCATCGCCACCTGCAGAGTGTCTGAAGGAACGGTAGGCTTGGCCACACACCACAGCTTGTGCACCGCCATCTGAGGGGCAGGGGCAGGAGGCGGCACATGTGTCGGAATCGGATTGCGGCAGGGTGGAAATGTGGCAGGGGAAGGCGGAGGAGGAGGGGATTCATCAACAAAAGGAGGGTTTTCTGGCGCTGAGGAGAAAGACATATCTGGTGGCGAGGCTATTTGCGGTGGTGGTGGAGAGGCTGTTTGTGCCTCCGGGGAGAGCATTAGTGGCGGCGAAGTAAAGGCGGTTCGGGGTTGTGGGGAAGGCACTTGGAGTGGCGGAGAGGCAGTTTGGGGCTGTGGAGGATGAGGGTTTTTAGCCACATTGGCGGGAACTGATACACCAACAGAAGAGTGAAGTGGGGTTTCCGAGATTTCAGGCAACGGAGTCGGTCTCGCCGGAAAGGGGTCGGCATAGAGCTTTCTGCCGCTGGGTTTTCTCTCTCCCGGGTTGTCGAGAACGACAGGAACATCGTCGGCGTTAAAGCTAACGCCGATCAGATCTTCAAGGCTTTCAGAGTGAGAAGACACCAACGTTGGAGAGACAGTTGGAGATGCTCCCCTGATAAAATCTAGGACAGGCCTCACAAATTTCCCAAAGATATCGGAGCTTCTGTCGAAACAAGAAGGAGCGAAGGTGGCCGAGAGTTTGATGTGCTCCTGGAGGCCCCACCGTGTGAGGGAGTGGTGCAAGTTCTTGAGGGCTGGGAGGACCAGAGCGAGAGTGTTTTCTTGCTGTTTCCGGCAGAGAAGAGGGCCGCGGCCGGCCCCGACGACAATGGCGGTGATGGGGATGGAAGGGTAGTGAGCGAGGACGTGGGTTTTAAGCCAAGTTTCTGCCTTCAAAATGCTGCTTGCGACCTCGCTGAGATCTCCAGATTTTACAGAAACAATGGAGTCTTGCCTTTCACCTGCACAGAAAACAAAAACCCAGAGTTTTTTCAGAAAAATAAAAATAAACAACAAAAACCAAGAATTAAATAACACAATGAGAGATTTTTTGAAGTTTTTGAAGCTTCCGCTTACCAGAAACCAAAAACGAAGGGAGAAAAAGAAGATGAAAGAAGAACACCATCTTTTTCAACATTGTTGCAGTTGCAGAGGATCAACCCTCTCTCTGGTTTTACGTCTTGGAGTGGAGGTAATAGTACGAAAAACAAAGCAAAAAAGGTGCTTTTCTAGTGAAAAGACGAAGATGCCCGGTAAAGAGTACAAAAAGCAACGAAAATTTGGCAAGAAGCCATCGAAGCAGAGCATCCAACACATTTGCCTAGGGAAGTTGGAAGGAGGGACGTATTGGCATGGTCAAGACTCAAGAGTCCAGGACCCAACCAACAGAGTTGTCCTTGTCTGCTGTGTGCAGATCTACCCTCTGCAATTTTACATGTTTTATCTCGGAATATAGATACTCTAGAGCACCATGGGAGATATGGCTACATTTGTTGGTGCGTCCAATCCACATCAATTTGAAAATCCATGATCATGATCAATCCAACAATAAATAAAAAAATTTAATTAGGAATTTTTATATATATTGTTATTCTATAAATATCCACCATTTTTTCATTTCTTCATCACAACTCAATATTTATTTTTACTATAATTTTATATATTTGTTTGCACTTTCCAAATCCTTATTTTGCCAAAACAATAAGTGAAAGGGCAAATTGGTCGATTAGGGAAGACTTTATTTGCTTGAGTGTTGGCTTAACATTTTAGGTAATATGAATAATAAAAGTCCTTACCCTTGTCCTTATCTCTTCTAAGACCAACTTCAATGGTCGAGGCTAAAATCTAAATTTTTTGTCCAAAAAAATTTAAATTTTAACCCAAAAATAATTTTTCTTCTTCAATGCTTTTAGCTTAAAAATTTAGCCTGAAACCAATGAAGAATTGGATTTAGCTTAATTTTTTATTTCGGAAACTTTTTTTTATTTTTAAATTATGTAGATTATCCTAATTTATTTTTAGGAACATTTTAACCTAAACATGTTTAAATTCTGATAAAGAATACAAAATCATTAAATATGCTTCAATATTACAACAATTACTAATATTTGTATTAATTAATGAAACCCCAAAAGAGGGTGAAAATACTACTTAGTCTTTTATCACGTGAAAAAAAAATGATGGGCAATAATGTAATTTCATAGGTCCAAAATTTACTATTTTTTTATTGAAACCTCACCTACAGATGATGTTAAAATACCTCAAATATTAAAAAAAAAAACAAAAACAAAAACCTCCCACTCCCCCCCCCCCCAACGTTCTCTCTCTCTCTCCCTCTCTCCTTCTCATTTTCTAAAAAAAAATGTGTTCATACATACAAAGTGTGTAGACAAATGCTAGTAAGAGATAATTAAAACACTAAATAAAGATTAATAAATGATAATTAAAACACTACATAAAAATTACAACAATTACTAATCATAATAATATTTATCATCATTTGGTTGATTTGGTTCTTGACTTGGTGGTGGCTTTCGTGGTGGACTTGTAGACATGAGATGTATCATCATCCTCAAAGATATTCCTTGCGGCATTCCTTCATAAGATTTCGTTTTGCTTATCACGGAAGAACTTCTCTCTATTTGGAGTGTATTTGTAGAGGTCCTCCCTCATTACATCAAAATCGAAATTTACCTGCTATAAACAATCTCTTGCATTTTCCTTTTTCTATTGTTTATTAAAGAGTAAGCGCATTCAAACAATTTCTTCCTTGGTCTCCCCTCAACCATCAATCAAATTTTCAACTTCGGAACAAAGCTTGACACCAATCGAATTTTACATTCCACAAAGTATGAAGGGAGACACTCACCACTTCTTGGGCACTCCTTCCACTAGACATGTCAACCATGGTTCTCTCCAAGCTTCCATTCCAAAAAGTGCACATTTTGTTGATGATTTTCTACCAATGGTTTCCCTTTGGTAGGTGTTGCAGTTGGAATTGAACTTCTCAGCAATTTTAGCTTACAAGACCTTTTTATTTTGATTTGCACCAATGACACCATCTTCCCTAGTAGAAACTTATGCCAAGCACAAAGCAACATTTTTAGTAGAAACTTATGCCAAGCACAAAGCAACATTTTCATCATTCGACCAATTAGGTCCTCCAATATGATTTCTTGCCATCTTGAAAATTTTGGAAATGGGAAGAAATAGTTTTGGAAGTGGGTAGAAAGAAAAAATGGAAGAATTGTATGAGGAAAATGCATTTTGTGTGGATGTTTGAAAAAATACATAGTTATTTATAGTGGTTTTGGGTGAATTTCAATTTAAATAATTTTTTTTAATTGTTTTAGCCATTAAATTTAATTTTGGAACATCAAATTTTATTTTTTTTACCGTTAGATTTGATCATTTCGATCTCAACCATTGAATTTAATGAATTTATAAATTAAAATTAAAAAAAAGTTTGAATTTAACCGTTGGTTGATTCAACGGTTTATTCACCAAGGTCCTCAGATGAATTTAAATCATTGGTGTCTACTTTTTCAGTTTGGAGTTTGGCTTCCTCCGAGGATATGACAGCGGCGGCGGTGTGGTCTTTGCTGGAAAATGATCTGGCAACTTGGAGGCCAAGCAAATTTCAGACAACAGCGACAGAGGAGAGAATTTATGTTTTTATTTTTGTTAAACAGAGAGAGAGAGAGAGAGAGAGAGAGAGAGAGGGAGATTCGAAGGGTTGGGCCATATTAGACTTGTAAAAATGAAAATGGCCTGCAACCACTCGATTTGATCCAATCGTCCAAATTTTATATTGGCCCTTAAGGTTCGTTACGGTTCAATTTTGTCGGGTGAAAATGGACTTGAAACCCTCAAGCTTCGTGCAGCGACTCAGTCACGACATAACTTATTGCTAAACTGTTTTAATGTTAGAACAGCTCGCGTGATAGCTAACTTGGTTTTGAATTCCAATTTTAGCTTAAGCTTGGTTTTCAAATGAACTGGGTTGTTGGGCCTCTTTCCCTTTTTATGTCCTAAACCGGCCGATCCTAATCATGGGGGCCCGATTCATATGCTTAAGGTTTTTAACTTTTGTAAACCGACCTAAATTGAACCGGATTGATCACACTTACATATTGGTTTTTAAACGATTTTATTTTACACGTGTTGGTCTTTTTATTAGCTAAATAAGCAATAACTAGACAAGGATGTTGAATTTGAAGGTTGACAGAGCATTAAAGATCTTTGACTTGTAACTGTCTTAGTTACTACACTTTCAAGTTTGATGGGATGGTATGTTGAATTTTTTAGGATGCTTTTGATGCACCATAGAAATTTTCCATGTAGAAAATTGCTGATTTTTTTTTTTTTTTTTTTGTAGTGCTATAAAGTTTAAAAAATGAAAAGGAAGAAACAATTTGAGCTTAGGCTCAAATCAAATCGTTCAACATTAGTTTGGTTTGTTTAGTAATTTTAGTCAAACTTAAATTGTTGCATTTTAAGAATAAACTGCTGATTCTTTTCCTTGAATTTTCACTTTTTAACTTTCGATTTTCCTCCTAAACGTTTCAATTTGAAAATTAAGGATTTAAACTAATTTTTTTTGGCTAATTTTCCCTATGTTATTCGTTTTTCATGCATTCCATCCAAATTTCTATTAAATGGAAACATGTGCACAACATGTGAAGGTAGCTCGGTCGCTTCGTTCTTTAAAATAATTGAAAACTCTAAATTTCTAAAATGTCGACCTATGCAAATATGTTTGATTCTATCATTTTTGTGTCTGAAGGTCTAGCGAGTGACATTTTTTGTCTTCAAATGAGAGTCACGTGGTGTGCACGTGATAAGAGTTAATGTTAATTTAAATGAAATTTATAGAAAACTAATGGTAGGGGGAAAATCTAACATGCCCGACCTCGATATCCTCCAAACATCAAGGTAGGCACGTGCTGGCCGACACCCGAAGGTGACGAAGCCATACTTACATGCATGAGAACTATGAAGAAAGAACGAACATAAATAAAACTCGTAAATTTAATTATAATGAATATTCAATTGTGGAACCTGTTCAGAGCATACAACAAAATCAGAACATTGAAGAAGGAATATTATAAAAATGTACGAACAAAGAAATGAGTCCTACATCGAGAAGACTCGAAGATACATTGCGAGAGTGCCTTGACGCCGAGGTTGTACGCCTCGATTCTAAGTCCCGAGGGGGCGCAAAACAAAATATGAGTGGACCAAGTTTATATATATAAGTAGTACTAAAACAATTATTCTTCAACGTACTAACTCCCAGTTTAGAAAACTCATATAGTATAATTAGTAATAGGCTTTCCGAAAACCCTAGCATGCCATAAAACCTTCATAAAACATATATCGTATAGTGTGCTTAGTAGTATCACAAGGGCATTTATATATATCTTCATTCGCCCGAAGGCTCTTCATCTTTCGCCCGTAGGCATATATAAATCTTCATTCGCTCGAAGGCCCTTCATCATCTAACCGAAGCCATATATAAGTATCATTCGCCCGTAGGCCCTACATCACCCAACCGAAGCCATATATAAGTATCATTCGCTCGTAAGCCCTTCATCACCCGATCGAAGCCATTTAATGATATCATTCGCCCATAGGCATATATAAGCATAGAAAATCATAAATATAATATTTCCAACATGTATATCATCGAAGCTTAATAGCTCAAACATCATATCATAAATCATATTCATAGTATATAATCATAAATCTTTCAAATAATGTAAATCTGATAAAGCATGATATTTCATAAAGCGTAAATCCAATTTACTCATAAACATTTCATAAAGCAAAGTCATGAAATCATGATTTTCATGTATGCATTTCTAGTAATAAAATCATGCACTTTGGAAGGGGTCCACTCACCCTACTTCGTTGTCGAAGAACCGTGCAAACAAGAGAAGACATAAACGCCACTAACAAATGCACCTAAGCACATAAAGGGACCAATTATTAAAACTTACTATAACGATTAAATTTGGGAAAACGAACGTCATAAACGGATTCAGGACGTCGAAAAACATAAGGGGGACCTTGGGCACCCCCACGAGCCGCCACGCGCAGAGTTGGGTTGTCGAAAAGTTGGCCGAAAAAGTCGTCGATGTCGTCACAGTACCTCCGGCGAAGGCGCGTGTGCTCCACGCACCAGCCAAGATAGGTGGCCACGCGCGCCCATGCGTAGGGCCACGGATGACCCACAAGCTGGCTGGAAACTAGGATTCGATTGGGTCTGGTCGAATCTGGGTTTTGGGTCTGGCTTGTTTCTGGGTTTATGCCTGAGGTTTTTGGATTGGGTTTAGTGGGCCAAAGGCCTAGGTTTGGGCTTGGTAGTATGGCCTAAAGGTCTGGGCTGAGTCGGCTGCACAGTTGGGTTTTGGATTTGGTTTAAAGGGTATTGGGTCGGGTCGACCCGGTTTCAGGTTGTGGGTTGCACAGAAACTGGGCAACCCTTCTCAAGCTCCATTCGAGCGCATTTCTTCACCATTTCAACGTACAAGCTATGTAAATGAAGCTTAGAGATAGAGGAAGAGGTTCGTACCAGTTTGGAGTTGGGTCGTGGCTGGAAAATGGCCTGGAAGGCTCGGGTTCTCGCTGGAAAACTAGGAAAGTGTCCCCGAGTAGTTTTCTGTCACAAAACGTCCACAAAACATGTCTTTAGCCTTTAAAACAACCTAGGACGTTGAAAAGGAAGAAGAATCAATAATATTTCAAGCCTTGCCTAGTTGGAAAAGGTAGAACTCGTCGAAGTTCGCCATTGCACCATCTTGGTGCTTGCCGAGGAAGAAAAATGAGAGAAGGAGGTAAAGAGTGCGGGAGAGGAGATCATGGCAATGGTTCGTGCCTACCCTAAGCTTACGGTTGTGGTGCTCGCCATTCTGGCGAGGGTGGTGCTAGGAGAGAGTTTTAGAGTGAGAGTCTACGGGAGAGAGAGAGAGAGAGAGAGAGAGAGAGAGAGAGAGAGAAGAAGAGGGATTTGGGTTGGGGACAAAACCAAAAAGGTATTAAGATCAAAAGCAACATTTCAAAATATCTCCCAAGCAAAGTGAAATTACCGAAATACCCTCGACATTCTGTAGAATTCGGGACGGGTCGTTACAAAATCGGCCAAAAATTAGCTTAAGTCCTTGATTTTCCAATTAAAAAGTTCAAAGGAGAAGGTGAAAGTTTAGGGAGGAAATCGAAAGTTTACTCTTACATTTTAATTAGTTTGATTATGATTTTGGGTTGAAATTGATCCAATTCAGACAGTGTCCATCCTTACTTCCCTATGTTTTCTTGGTAAGACCGTGAAATATGTGGTGTAAGCTGCACCAACTATACAGTATATACTAGTTGATATCATTTAAGCATTACGGTGGCAAATTACAATTACACCAACTATACAGTATATACTAGTTGATATCATTTAAGCATTACGGTGGCAAATTACAAAATCTTGTGAATTAATCTTTCTTTTCTAATAATGTATGCACCAGAGAATAAAAGTAAAGGAAGGATGATGTAATGGGACAAACTTGACGTGTGTGTTTAGACTTTCCTTAATGATTGTACCTTGGTGCTTGCACTATGGTTAATATGGGAATTTACTGCCACCTCGCTGCCAAATGCCAATTCACTTTTATTTCTGATTGCATGACAATGAAGCAAACCTAGATCCTTGACGTGGCATAGGAGACTAGAACCTCTACACTCCACATTACGAGAATTAGTCTCCTTTTGTATGTATAAGAAATTTCCTAACGTGATAAGAGATACATATATAATCTAATCCATATTTTGTTTGAGTTTGGGCATTTTAAAGTAAGGAGGGATGCAGACAAAACCGTCACATATAGCTAGTGAATGAGAGATTTTTCATGTACTCACGAGCTAGTATATCAGGTGTCATAACATAATTAAAGAGTAGATATATTTTTTAGTGCTCCTTCCCGTATATTAAAGATGTAGTGTACCGACTACTGCTTTTAGCCTTGAATCATTAATTCTTTCCATTTACATTCTAAAACATCGTCATTTGGGTTAAAATTTAAATTATTAGTTGTCAGGAGGGAGGGAATCGATGAAAATTGATTTCGTACCATGGTGCATATGCATAATTACTTCCGTTATTGCGATAAAACATCATTTGCTTAGTCTTAATCCTTAATTAATTAGTAATATTGCTTACTTGTTTAATGGATATTCCAATTCCTTATTGGAAAATCTCTTGCTTAATTATTTATGCCTCGGCCATTAAATAATAAATTGAGCCCACAACCATGAGTTTAATATTACTTCCAAGACAGTAGGCCCCCAAGTGCAAAGAAATCACACACTGCTTTGCTTGCCTCCACCACATTCCATGATTAATAATTGCTCTCTTGAATATTATTTCTTTATTTTGTTTGATAATGCTGTCACAACGACAATAAATTTATTCTACAGTTAACCTTTTCAATGATTTAAAAGGCATAATTGGAGCTTCCACGATTAAATTGTAACAATAAAACATAGCTAGTAACATTTTTTAAAGATAAATAAACTCAAAAACCAAATAAAAGTGTCGGTTAATAGGATCTCATGGCAGCTAAAAGCCAATTAATCGTCGATTTCCCCCTGTTTTAGCATAATATACGTGATTTTAAGGAGTGTTCCTTTGATCTTATTCCTACTACGTATTTATTTACACACTGGCAGAAGCATACTCCACCATCCAAACATATATATGGTCTAAGATGGTGACGTCTTGTTGGTTTTCACTAAGATCAGTATGAGACGCACGAGTGCTTGAACCGTTAAATTAGCGATTGTCAAAATTTAGTCATTCAAATTTAATCATGTAAATTTAGCATTTACGCACATACAACTCATTCACTGGTGCATTTTAGAATTTTTACATTGCATGTAAAGAGTCAATTTTTGCTTTTCTTCTTATTAGTATTTATGGCATGGTACTAGTGCACTAGACTCTAGACAGAGGAGAAAAATACGTTAGAATCCATCTTGTTTAATTCCAATTACAATTTTTTAACCCTCTCATTCTGAATAGGGTTTAAGAATATGTTCAATTTTCACTTCGGATTTTAGTCACAATATTTACATATATTTAACACAATTATCGTTTTAACGGTCAGATAAATTGTATAAAATACATATATTCATAAGAATTATATTTGACCATTAAATGATGATTGTATTAAATACATATAAGTATTGTAGCCAATATATTGTTTTGTGGAGACTACAATAATCTCAACCGTTGAATCCATATGAACATAATTGGATGGATTGAGATGCTTGCACCATAAGAAGTCTGCATAGCTTTTCAATCTTTATACATACTACAAGGACATGCAAATTATAACCCTCAATCTTAAATCTCAAACAATAAGGACAGGAAAATGGATGGTTTTAGATTCTTACATTAATCTCAACAGTTAAATCTTAAATCTCAATTTTCTTTTACTTATAATTACCGTTAAGTAGTATTTGTCTTTATTTGTAAGTAAGATATCAGAATTTCATACATAACGAATTTACTACTATTTTATTCTTTCACCCCTTAGTGTATAAAAAAGATTCTCATTTTTTTTTCCCCAACATTAGTGTATAAAAAAGACTCTTTCAAAAGTATTGCAACCTCATGTTTTTTGCATAATATTTTATAATATTGTCAGTTGTGCAAAAAATATGAGGTGTCAGAGAGTTTATAAAGAATATCACTTTTGAGAGTCTCTTTAGCATTTCTTATATAAAAAGATGAGAAATACTAAGAACATTTCTCAAAAGTGGAAATCTTCATAAACTCTTTGTCTCTTTATATTTTTTGCATAATATTTTATAATGTTGATACAAAAATTAATGTTAAACTATAAAATAACAAAGAATCTATAAAAAATTTCACTCGTGAAAATCCCGTTAGCATCCCTCACAACAGATTGAATGGAGAGTTTGGGATTGAAAAACACAATCTGGACAGCCCTAGGACATTTGGAGATTGGGACATAAAATGCATTGACGAAAAAAACCTTAGTAGAACCTAGGTTTTTGAAGGATAACACTGTTGATTGTCCGAAAAAAATACCATTACAAAAGGAAAAGGGAGTGAGAAAGCATATGCCCTTGGGCGTGTGCATGTCCCGCCCCCCCCCCCCCCCCCCCCACCCGTCCCCACCATAAGAAAAGGAGGTGTACACAGGGTCGGTGGATCAAATCTAATCAGCAAAAGAAACTAAGAAAAGCACTAACAAACAAAACACTGAAACTTAGCCCATTTAACTTTGTACTAAAATCACCGACAAAAATTTAGATTTCGCGGTTACAACTATACGAGATATTATCAGTTTATATATTATAATATAAATAGTTTAAATATTGTATTTAATTTTTTCAAAATCACGTGCATGTAGTCCTAGATTACATACGTTTACAGTGTCATGTAATAAATACGTGTGTTATTCAGTCATTAGTTATGTTAATTTTTTTAGATAGGACGTAAAATTTACGTATTAGTGAATTATTGATTATGTTAATTCTTCTTAGATAGGATGTACAATTTGACGGTCTATATTTTTCATGTATAATGCCAACAGTTTAGATGTTGAGTATAACCAAACATACAAAACACAAAATCTAAACCCAAAACCAATAACAACGATAAAAGGGTCTTATTCTATCAGACTAACACGTGGGGGTTACTGGATGGACCACATTTTAGGGTCATGTAGTGCCATTTTTGTAGGGGAGGGACAAGGATTGTCTGCCCTCCCATTTTCAGTGTTCTTCCGTGTTCTTCAGTTTGTGTAGTCACGGATAAGTCACGTTAACATTTATATTACTATTTATTTTTATATTATTATCTCTATAAAAAAATAATATAAAATGTTGACGTGGCTTAACCGTGACCACACAAAACAGGAGGACACGAGAGGGCATCGGAAGTGAGAGGACAGACAATCCTTGTTCGTAGGGGAGACACTCACTTAAACTCTCTTATGTTGGACTGTAGCATCTTGAACCAAATATACAAATTATGTTAAAATGATAAAACACATGACATCGTGTTAACACACTTCCTCACTGTAGTTTTCTTGATTTTTTTACTTACAATTAACGATCGATATTAGAGGAAAAGAGATTTAATAAAAAAGAATACAATAAACTGATTATAATTGTTTATTAAGTCCGTTATCCATAAAAGTTAAACGTAAAACTTTTTATTTACATAATTGAAAAAAAAAAATTAATGGAAATGGTTTGAAAATTTTGAGTTTTAATGATAATGATAAAATAAAAGGTAAATTGAATAATACCAATATTAACTTTTTAGTGTAAAAATATGATTTTTCGTTAAAATCAACCGTATCGTGAATTTTTCGTTAAAATTCCTAAAAAAATATGACTAGAGCGCAAGTAGGGAGGGTGAAGGGATTATGTGCCTTTGCGTTGTTGGGCATCGGCCTCCACCTCGATGAATGGTAAAATGAGAGTTAAAAATAAAGAATGGACAACAAAACTTTTTAGGGATGTGCTGCCTACATACCTTAATTCTTACATATTTTTTTAATTTTTAGAAGTTAAATTGAAGAATATCAAATAACAGAAATTAATAAGAAGTGTATGGATATCACACTCCAACTTTTTAATATCAACACTACATCGTCATCATAGTCCCTTCATCTATTTGATATCGACCACCAAACTAAATTCTCCTCACTTCTTCATTTATTTCATATCATTCATTTGAGTAATGTTAGAGATGTTAAATTTGTAGATAAAATTTTGTAAAATAAATGACATAGAAGTTGATTATTAGATTATTACTTAAGGGATACTAAATGCACTTAATTTTTTTTGGCGACACATCATTTGGTTTGTAAATTTCATCTACAATTTTAATCTCCTTAGCATTACCCTATTTATTTAATATCAACACTCTAAAACACCTCTAGTATCATTGTTACTAATCATTTCCTCTTGATTTAAAACACCAATTTGTTGTCACTAATACGGTCCGGTGGTATTCCCCCTCACTTGTAAGTGAGAGGTCTTAAGTTTGATTCTTGCTAAAGACGAATTTGAACTATATTATTACTGATCAATTGTGAGATTTAATTCATATTATTTTCCTTTAATACAGATAATATCGTTAAACAAAAAAAAAAACGACGATTTTGTATTTAATATCGTTAGTTTTTGGGTCGGCTGTGATGGATGTTGAGTGAGAAATGAGTCAGATTTAAGCTACATAAGAATTTTGCATCCCTTTCACTAAAATAAAAAAAATCAAATAATTCAAATTATTATATGAATACAGTCTGACTCAAATCTTGGTATCTCCATCTCAACCACAATCATTACCCTACAAACTCAATTTTATTTGAACCGGATGACATCATCTTAATATAGTTCATAATACATTCTAATTTTCTTGATAGAGATTAGTTTTCTATTAGGGATTATTTAAACAAAAAACCACTAATAAAGTATTTATGTATAATTTCATTAGTCTAAGACGTTAACAAATCCACATGATCAAATAAAATAAAGAAAATTAAAGAAAATAGGTTAAAAATTTTGAGTTTAACCAAAATCATAAAAAAATATTGTGAGTAAATAATACTATAAATGATTTTTTTAAAGTAAAAATATCGTTAACGTTAAAAATAAACAGTAACAGAAATGTTTCGTTAAAATTTTCAATAAAATTTAAGTGAAAAGCAACCTGAAAAAGAAAAGAAAAAAGAATGTGGCTTCCTGCTGAGGTCAGCGGCTACTATTGGCATCTCCCAGATCTTGCAGCCAAAAGAAGCTTCGACTCACTCTCTCACTTCACCCTCTCTCTCTCTCTCCCTCTCGCTCTTCCAATTTCTGTCTTTCCAATCCAACCAAAACAAACAGAAAAAATCCAAAACCCAACAACAAAACCACAGTGAGAACGAAGGAAGAAGGCGACGACGATGAATTGGGTTTATTTTCCGAAACAAAAACAAAACCAGAATCCATCACTCCGCCATTAAAATTCCACCATGAAATTGCAAGCTCCTCCTCACCATCTCATTTTCTCCGTTGTTCTCTCCCTCTCCCTCTCTCTCTCCCTCACTCCCCTCCACGCTCTTCAATTTCAAACGCCCACTGCAATTCACAGAAGAATTCTCCACCAGCCCCTGTTTCCAGACAGCTCCTCCCCTCCGCCGGACACCCCGTCGCCGCCGATTCCACCGCCGCCTCCGCCGGACACTTCAAGCGACCAGCCATTTTTCCATGAATTGCCATCTGGGTCGACCCCAGTTCAGACTCAACCCGCACCGCTGCCGTCGAACGCCACCACTGTGCAGAACCCACAAGCGCCGCAACCGACCAAGGGGACGAAGAAAGTCGCCATTGCTGCTTCGGTCGGAATTGTGACTCTCGGAATGCTCTCCGGACTCGCCTTCTTCCTTTACCGCCACCGAGTCAAACACCAGTCCGAGTCTCAGAAACTCGTCAATGGCGGAGGACCCGGTTCCCAGAGATTCGCCGACGACCCGAGAGTCCCACCCTCGAGCTTCCTCTACATTGGCACAGTCGAACCCAGCCACACGTCGACGACGAGCAGCGAAGCGGTTAGCGGACCAACAACTGTGGAATTGAACCGGTCTCCGTATCACAGACTGAACTCTGTCAAAAGATCGGATCGGTACCGGCCGAGTCCCGAGTTGCAGCCGCTTCCTCCTCTGACCAAACCTCCTCAGAACCTCAACTCGCCGTCAGCTATGTCGTCTTCCGATGAAGAGAGCAACGAAACGGCGTTTCATTCGCCGAACTGCTCCTCCATCAGCTACGACGACAGCTACTACACGCCGAAGCAGAGCAGCAACAATGGAGTCGCCAATTGTGCTCCAATTCACGTCGCCAGTTCAATTCCCCACTCGAAACGAACTTCTCCGAAATCGCGGCTTTCGGTTTCTTCCACCACAAGGAACCATGCCGCTCCGTCGCCTCCCCAGCCACCTCCCCCTCCGCCAATGCAAATTCAGACTCAAACCCACGACGCCCAACAGGGAGCTCCATCGTCTTCTAATAAGAGGCCGAAATTCTCCTCCCCTCCACCACCTCCACCAAATTTGGTGCGTGTATCTAGAGCCCCTGTTCCGCCTCCTCCGCCACCGCCGCCGTCACGACCGACGATATTAAGGCAAGTTGGGGATTCAGAAAGGGTTGTTTCTGCAAGCCCAGCCCAAGCTCCGGCAAAGCCACAGCCACAATCCTCCTTTGCAGCAATCCCAAAAGGGCCTTTCGATAATGGGACAAGAAAACCTGCTGAGAGATTTGTTGATGAGAGCTTGGCGTCGTCAGAGAGATTTGAGAATGAAGATTCAGGAGGGGCAAAGCCCAAGCTGAAGCCTCTGCACTGGGACAAGGTCCGGGCAACCTCCGACCGCGCTACCGTGTGGGATCAACTGAAATCGAGCTCATTCCAGTAAGTAAAGTTCAGCCGAAATCAAGCTAATTGCATAATGTGTGCGCAATCTGATTTTTGGTGATGTCTAAATCTGTTTGCAGGTTAAATGAGGACATGATGGAGACTCTTTTCGGGTGTAACCCAGCGAATTCAGTCCCGAAAGAGACTACTAGACGATCAGTTCTTCCTCCTGTTGAGCTGGAAAACAGGGTTTTGGATCCAAAGAAGTCACAGAACATAGCAATACTGTTGAGAGCACTGAATGTAGCACGAGATGAGGTCACTGAAGCGCTTTTAGACGGTAAGTGATTACTTCTTTCCCATTTCCGATGAGTAATTAGCTCCTTAATTCTGCGTAGCGATATAGAAACTTTGTCATCAAATTGTTTGAGTAATTTACTGAAAGCATATCAATGTTAGGGCTCCATTAAACTAATATGGATATCATGAATTTCTTAATGCGTTTTGGAATTATAAATTAAATGAGTTTCTAGTAGCACAAATTGTTTGGAGGCACACATTGTATATCGAGCCACTGTTTGGGAAAGGAAACAAGAGAAGGAGATAATGGAGGATGTCAATACAGAAGTGACAGTTAAAGGCTTAAGCAATAAGTCATTATTGTTACTTGGAAAATAAGAGTAAAAGCAGTTTAACAGTAATTACCACACACATGATTATGTCAGTTTTGGTTTGTAAGGAAGAAGAGAGAACGAAAGCACCGTAGAGCCATAAGAGCAAATTACTGACACTGACTGTAGCTGCTAACCCAGCAATTTTTGCAAAGTTTTTTCAATTCCCAACAACCTCCCTTGTGAAAATTTCATATCGTAAAAATTGAAGTGTTCTGTTAGAAGCAATAGATTCAGGTGAAACCTTTGTCAACAGGAATGCACTGCCCTGTTGATTAAAACTTTCAATAGATATATGAAGTTTACACTATGAGGAATACTTTGAAGTTTTATCCTCTCTTAAAACTGCAAACGCAATAATTGCTGCAACTGATGTTTATACTTGGTTGTGCTCCTATCAATGGCTTTCTTAAAGGTCTCTGGTGCGACCATGCAAGCGTGTCTTGGTTTGCTTTCAATTTTAGCCACGTAGAAATCTGATTAATGTGTGAAATCTGATTTGCACAAACAGTTTAACCCATTATGTAATCACATTCCAATAAACAGGAACAATCGTCGAAACATTCTTATTCCTCAGAACTCAAAATGCAAGCACACAGAAAAGCTTACATCAAACAAAAACAAATTCTCTTTTTTATCGGTGTTGCATATTCACCTCTAGAAAGTTCGATCACTTGATGTCAACGTATCACAGCCACTAGTTGACCTTCTCTCGATCCTCCGCTTTTTGGTGGTATTTATATTTGCTACATCATGTGCATTATTTGCTTATACATAACAGGTAACCCCGAAGGCTTGGGCACCGAGCTGTTGGAAACTCTGGTGAAGATGGCTCCAACTAAGGAAGAAGAAATTAAACTTCGAGACTACAAGGGTGACGTCTCAAAATTAGGGACTGCTGAACGCTTTCTGAAAGCTGTGCTCGATATCCCATTTGCCTTTAAGAGAGTTGAGGCAATGCTATACAGAGCTAATTTTGATACAGAAGTGAAGTACCTGAGAAAGTCCTTTCAAACGTTGGAGGTATTTTGGCTGAAATTAAAATTTTTGGTTTTTGATCTCTTAAATCCATGAATATTGACATAAAACCTGATACAAAATATTTTGTCATTCTTCAGGAAGCAAGTGATGAACTAAAGAGCAGTCGATTATTCCTCAAACTCCTTGAAGCTGTCCTCAAGACAGGGAACCGAATGAATGTTGGGACTAATCGTGGTGATGCTAAATCTTTCAAACTTGATACACTTTTAAAACTAGTTGACGTAAAGGCAACAGATGGAAAGACCACATTGCTCCATTTTGTGGTCCAAGAGATCATAAAATCCGAAGGTGAAGTTGTTGATTCTACAAATGAGAATGCTAAAAACATGCCTGTCAATACCAAGGAAGATGGTTTCAGAAAGCAAGGATTGCAAATGGTTGCAGGGCTGGGCAGAGACCTCAGCAACGTCAAGAAAGCAGCAGGAATGGACTCAGATGTCCTAAGTAGCTACGTGTCGAAGCTTGAAATGGGGCTTCAGAAGGTCAAACTGGTTTTGCAGTATGAGAAGCCCGATATGCAAGGGAAATTCTTCAACTCGATGAAGGTATTTCTAAAAGAGGCCGAGGATGAAATTCTTAGGGTCAAGGCTGATGAAAGAAAGGCTTTAATTCTGGTGAAAGAGGTTACCGAATATTTTCATGGGGATACAACAAAGGAGGAAGCCCATCCTTTCAGAATCTTCATGATCGTGAGAGATTTTCTAAATGTACTGGACCAAGTTTGCAAGGAAGTGGGGATGCTGCAGGATAGAACACTGGTGGGCTCTGCTAGATCATTCCGCATAACATCAACCGCTCCTCTACCAGTTCTCAGCAGGTATAACGTGAGACAAGATAACAGTTCGGATGATGAAAGCTTGTCACCATAAAAATATGTATATGAAGCACACGAAGACACATAAGTTAGAGGATAGTACCACAGTCATCAACACGTCCAAACTGAAGAAGCGGCACCACCAGTATATTTGTTTTGTTTTGTTACAAGCATGTAAAAGGAGTAGAAGAAACGCAGGAGGGAGGGCACTCTTGATACTCTTTCCAGTATAAAGAAAATCCCAATTCAGACGGAGAGATTCCCCAGTCAGTTTATCAGGTAAGTCTCTTGAGATTTTGTATGAGAATATCGGATGCATTGTCCGAAAAGTTAAGCATTGAACGATACTTAGAAGAGCATTACACTCATGCTAAAAGAAAAGGGAAAGAAAAATTGGAAATTACAAACATTTATAATTAGGGTAGGATTCTTCATCTTGATCCAGAGTCCCACACATTTTGAAGGGAAAAGCAGAATGTTTTGGTGGTGGTGTCTGCATTTATTTCACAAATTAAAATATAGTTCAATAATAATTAGTAGCTATGTTTATTCTTCAGTATTGTCTTGTTTTTATTGTTTGATGAAAATAATTGAGGGGGAGGAGGAGAGATATTGTCAATGTCTTCATATTTATGTTCAAACTTTAAGGACAAACCAAGCTCCACTTCTTAACACTAACCACTTGAAGGAAAGCAAACAAAGACTACATCCTTCTAAAGATCAGATCACCTTTATGAAAAAGAAAAATAATTCTAGAAATAATGAAACTGTTTGTTGTTACACTGAAGGGAATCGAGCTCTGTACGTATCTTAATGACAAGTTTACTTGTTACATGTGTGACCGTATGAGAATGAACGGGGATGAAAAGGAATGGGTATGAAACAAACAACTCTTTGGTTATATCCCATACCTTGATTTTTCGGTATGTCACCAAGATCAATGTGGGACTTAACATATTTATTCATTCCTTAGGTCTTAGTAAACGCATGTATGAGAATGATCTCATTCCTAGTAAGTAGGGCCTAAGAAGTTTCAATTTCGAAGCACACTTTTCCAATCAAATACGAGCATAATGTAAATGTATCATAAAGGAATGGTCCCATTTAAATTCTTGTCACAACGTGCGGTTTGAAACGATACAAAGCAAAACAAAACTCAATGTTCCATGCCTCCTTTAACTAAACTTGTTGAGTATAGAATCTCACATGGGGAACTCTCGAGCCTTGTGTCACACGTCTCGCAATATATGTGGTCGCGGGCCTCTCCGTCCCATTGACAACTGGTTTTGGTTGGACACTCCTAATTCTACAGGGTATAAAATAGACAGTCAATATCGGCCCAATATTAGTGGTCTGCATATTAGGCTCAAGTCCTACACATGAGGGGGCATGTTGAGAGCATAGCCCATTGTCGGTTTCGGTTAGATGGTCTAAACTCAAGCATGCAATGTTAATATGAAACTATGGGGGGAAAGATCGGGGCTTATAGGTGTCGTGGTTGGATCACTTGCTACCGCCACGCCCACACCAAGAGTTTGATTCTCGCGTCCCCCCTGCACAAGGGAACCCGGCAGTGATGGGAACTAGAAAAAAGGCGAGAGTTTAAGTCCTGCAGGTGCCGCATTCCCTTGCAAAGGAAGCAACCGCGTGGGACTCTCAACCTGCAGGCAGCAAAATGGCGAATTGTTCACAACCATCTTTGTATATGTGCACAGGAGCTCCATTTGCCTCTGAAAATGAGTGGAAACACGAACGAGTTTTAGCCAACCAATGTGGGCCGAGCACCCATTTTATATGTAGACCTAACTCTGCTCCTACTTGGCCCAAACAAGTATTTGAAATGAGTTATTTGTATTCTTTGTTTATGTCCTTGTAATGATCGTGTAGAGCGCAGTTTAAATCTCTCAGTCCCATGTTTTGTTGTTCATTTCTAATTTATTTTCCTTAAATCCGTTAGTACTCCTTATCCAATCTAAGAGTTGCAAACTTGCAAGGCTTCTTTAATCGTCGTGACGAAATTCTTGCTCTAATAATAGATGGAAGAAATAAACTTAAAGTTGGAGATGCTCTGAGGTTATCAAAAATAAAATAAAATTAAAATAAACATGGTCCGTATGGCAGTTGCATAGAGAAGATTAACTTTATGCTGAAACATTGGAAATAGCCTTAGGAAACAACAAATCTCACGCAAGAATTACTATGAAAATTTTGAATTTTTTACCCATTTAAGCTATGTTTGATTGTGGGACTTTACCCAGGATAGGAATGCATGTGGGTTTTTAAATCTCACTTACTATTATAAAGTAAACTCGAGATTTATTTAGCTAAATGTGTATAGTTTGGAGTTAAGCATGATCTTCCTTTTCAATTAGAAACTAAGGCAGTTTGATAACCTTTTAGTTTTTTTTTTTTTTTTTTTTTTCCTTTCATTTTTTTTAAAAACTGAAAACTCGTTCGGTAGTTACTTTTAATTTTCAATTTTAGAAATATAAAAAAAAACTCGAAAATTGAAAACTACTTTCTTGAGTTTTTAACATTTACCTTTCAGTTTTCAACTTTTGATTTTTAGTTTTTTTAATTGTTCTAAATTATTCACTTTGGAAGTGGAAATGCTACAAAATGATAACTAGGTAGTACACTTTTTTTTTTTCGTTCTCATGTTTGGTTTGCGCAGTTGTAAGAGTCAGTATTTGACATCAGTGGAGGAGAACAAAATGAATATTAAATAGGGTCACCTAGTCGGTATGGTAAATGTATCAACAACGTTTACTTGGTTACCAAGTGGCTGAAAAATGCACGATCACTCTTCATTGAATTTAATATTAAATGGTGGAAAACAAAAAAAATGTGCTTTTAAAATTTTAATCTTAACTTTTAAATTAAAAAAAATTGATAATAAATAAATAAATAATAAAGAAATACAATCTCAACTTTAGATATTAAACTAACATTTGCCTATACACTTTGTGTGCATGAACATATTCTTTTAGAAAATGAGAGAGAGAGAGAGAGGTTTTTGTTTTTGGTTTTTTTATTTTTTTTATTTTTAAAATTTATTTTTAATTTTAAATATTAGAGATATTTTAACATCACCGGTAGGTGAAACTTCAATAAAAAGCAGTAAAATTTGGACCTGTGAAATTACATTATTGCCCATCATTTTTTTTTTGAGTGATAGAAGACTAAGTTGTATTTTCATCTTCTGTTGGTTGACAAAGAGAGTTTCATTAATTAATAGAGATTAAAAATCAGTGAATGAACTTAAAAGATCGAGACTCGTAAACTCATTCTCAATGCATGAGAATTGCGTACAAGAGATCCCATCCAGATCCTTTTTGTAAGGATCTTAGAGATCATTTTATTCTATCTGTTCATCATACATCGTACAGCGAGAAATCACTTAAATTTTTATTAAAATTAAATACAAATAGTACCTGACAAAATCTGACTGTACAATGTACGAAAAATAAATAAGATGTGAAGATCCCCATAATCCTTACAAAGATATTTGAAAAGGATCGTCATCCTCAAATTCCCTCTTCATTCTCATGTGATGTGATAGCTTCGTAATAATGAATACCGAGAATTATGGTAATTTAATAATGAGAAGCATGAGAATTGGATAACCAATCCGGCACAAGCATTTCGAGTTCTCCCTTCATAAATATTGGATTACTAAACACAAGATATATATATATATATATATGTATGTATGTATATATATATTCAGACAAGCTATAGACATGTTTCTAAACAAAATGTTGAAATATTGGATTACTAAACATAAGAATGCGATTTAACACATAATAATTTTAGGACTTTTGATTGATATAGCGTTTGTGTTTCTTATCTTTCGTTTGTTACATTAACATTTCGTCTTTTTGATCATCTAGTGAAAATTGCTTATGCAAAATAAAAATAAAGGGAAATGCTTATGATGAAATCAATGGAAGAGTGACAAAGGATGTCACGGTAAGTTGCAAAAACAAATGAGAGTTCAAAGGATGGTAAGAACAAATAATAAGGAAACAAAACAATTCGCAATTTGATGGTGGAAAAACCCTAGTCTTGCAATGGAACCATGATTTTAACCACCCTTGTCTCTGTCTGCTTGCATCTCTCCTGCAAGCAATACAGCAGCATCATGTTAACGGTCAAAGCTAGTTGCTGACCATCTTGGGCTTCGCAGCCATTTCAGAGTCAAAGGTTCCTACTCTACTTCTGTCTTAGCAGCAGGACCCAAGTTTTGCCGCCACCCATCTTCCAAACTTTCAATATTATATCCTAAACAATATATTACTAATTACTAATATATTAACTAATTAAATAACATATATATATTTTTTTATCAATTAGTTAATAATATTCAATAATATCCATTGATATGAGTGGGTGGCAATGACCAATGAGGTCCCCCTGAGAGGAGCGTCTTCTTCCTCCTCCTCTTCGTGCTTCTGCTACCAGTGGCTGGAGTGGTCCAGCCTTTTTAACACGTGAAGACGCTCCTCCCCCTCCCCCTTCCCCCCTCTGCAATTATAATTTTTATTCACGTGTGTTATCATATCTTCATCAATTCTTTTTTATTGTTTTATTTTCTTCATAATTCCCTACCTCCTACTGTAACTGTGACCCAAAGCAATTCAAAAGCTTTCCACCTTTGGTCCCTTCCAAATATCTACAACTTATTTCTTTACAAGAGTGGCCGGTAGGACTATATGACTATGTGTTTTGAACTAATTTCGAAGTCACAAGTTTTTTGTATAGTATCATGGTGCGAAAACTAAAAGGTGAAAACCCGGTCGTTATATAGGTACGTAGTATTATTGTTTATTTATATTTTTGGAAACTTTAGAATAAGTTTTTAAAGATACTTTTACAACAAGCTAACATGTCTATTAATAATATTACGCAAGACTACAAAGATATATTATTCTCAAATTTGTATATGGGACGAGGCGATGCTAAGACCTCCATCAATTAAGTGAAGACAATTACCACTATACTTAATACTAATAAGTAATTAGCACCTATTAATAGAGTGTGATCGTTCATTTCTTTTTCTTTTGAGCAAATAATATTATCTATACTAAGGGAGTGGGGGAGTGGACTAAGCGTCACAATTAGCTAATAATAAAATTGTAGTTCAAATTCGCATTTGGCGAGAATTGTACCTAAAATCTTTCACTTATAAGTGAAGAGAAATGTCACTTGACCATAGTTTTAAGTGGTGTGATCATTTTGATTATGTTCTATTTGTTAATTTTTAAGCAGAGTTTTAGTATTATAAATTGTTAAATGAAGGATTATCTTTGACTTTTAATATCGAACTTAATTGAACAAGAAAATCCTTTGAATCTATAGCAAATGAAAGTTGAAATGTCAAGTAGATTTGAGTTCAGTAAAGTTGGCTAGAGTAATGTACAATATATCTCCTCTGTACTTAAATTCGAAGCTCCCTAACTCTTCATACTGTTGATGAATTTACTGTAAAATATCCAAAATTTATAAAAATAAAATAAAACATATCCAAAACATCCAAAATGCCAAAATAAACGATTGATTCTTTTGTTCTAAAAAAGTATTCTCTTGTCAAACTATTTGTGCATGTTATGGTATTCGAATAATTAATGAATTTAGTGCAAGAATGTAGAGGATCAATTGATGACACGCTCCGATCGGAATCAAGACGTGCTGGCTGTCATGTGAAGATAACGTAACCAAAAGTGCAAGTGATGTAAGAAAAATGTGAATAAATTAAAACTGAAACTAGAACCTAATTAACTAATAAGGTGAGTGCGCAGTAGTGGCTACAACCCATAACTACAAATATTCAGAGCATAGAAACACAAGGGTAAAGCAATCGAATTAGAGATGTACTTAATACACAATTGGAGATAAGTTCCTACATTAAGAATGGCGATATGTCAGAATCGTAGGTAATCCTTGAATGCCACAGAGTAGGTTAGCTATGTAGGATCTGGAGGGGCGAAAAACAGAAGGGTGAACAACAAGTTACGCTCTCTATTTTAAAGAAGAAAAGGATTGGGTTTTCAGACTTAAATAGCAAAAAGTGCTTAGAAAATCTATCCAAAACAGTGTTTCTAACATTGATAAAATAGTACATTCGTGTGTACAATTCTACCCGACGATTACGCACTTTAACGAGATGTACTTTTTTCGTTACGAACCCGATTCGGGTCAAACTCGCGCTCATGCGATCGTATCAACGAATACTATTTAATTACAATAGCGAGAAAAAAATAATTTCAGAACAAATAAACACGTCCACGTCACTTGACAACAAGGCATAAATGTCAATTCACATATTCGGGGAGAAATTACATAGAAAATTAGGGACAGGTCATCACAATTGAGAAGCTAGTGGGGGCATCAACAAGTTGAGTTTTCATGAATATTTGTCTATCCACTTGTAATTAACTTATTTTCATCGTATAAATATTTTATTGGTACTGTACATGATATATGTGCATGATGAAAATACATTAATATCAAGTAAGTCGTGAAGTGGATAGAATTGTTGAAACATTTCAAAGGTAAAAGCAAACAAGCAACTTCATATGGACTGTTATCAAAAGAAAATTTTCTGAATTCATCAGTCTAAAGATGATACCATCAAGCAGGACGGTGGTTATTGTGATAGATTTATTCGTACGATCGCAAAATATAATCATATTTCCACACCAATTATTTTATGATTTATATATGTGTAATTAAAAGAACAAAATCTAGTTGTAGTTAATTAATAAGATAGAATATCCTTCCTCTACTTATCGAAAAAGATAGAATGTCACCAGTGCTATATGAGTCTGGTGAGAGACTGGAGTAATATTCTTATTATAGTTTGAGTTGCAGAATAATAAGATGGCGGTTAACTAATTTTACTGACAGCCCAGATTTTGGATCTTGCGTCCTTTCATAATTTTTGTATTGGAGCTATATAGCTTACCCTTTTTTTTTGTTTTCCTTTAAATAATTTATGCAGACCATAACCTTACACTTGTAAAATAACTCAATTTCATCTTTTGCCTTTTGGCCATACTCAATGTAGCCTAGCTAGCTAGCTAGCTACCGAATAATTAAATTCACTTATAGAAATTTTGTAACCTAGGAAAAAAATCTTACTCGTAAAATAGGTGCGACGAAATAGGTGTAATACGATCATAAAAAAAAGGGTTTATGCACGTCTTCGTTCATTTTTTACACTCCTATTAATTCTTGTGATTCATTTATTTATCATTATTCAATCCAATAGCTAAAAATAAATATGGGTTTGTAAAGATGAAAACAAGGCGATAAATCATTTCCAAAAAAAATAAGGTGTTATATTATGGATTGTTAGTGGTGATACAATTGGAAGCCAAATAATGAAAATATAAAAAGGTCTCTTTAAATTGTGGTTTGCGAAGAAAGGATGCAAGTAGTCTCAAATCCTATTATCCCAGACGTTCATAAAGAATCAAGAGTGATTAATTAAAAGGGAATTTCTCATATATAACCAATATTTAACCTCTAATTTCATAAATGTTAATTTTTATAAAAAGAACTATCAATTATAGCATAAAACATACTTAAATAGACAAAATTGTCCTACAAATTAAAATCAAATTACATAACACCGAAAATCGTTGGAATTCATTTTCATTCAAACTCACAACAAGATTGTTGTCATCGAACCACCTACCGCTGCGAGACAAAACTGTCCTACAAATTAAAATCAAATTACACAACACCTAAAATCGTTGGAATTCATTTTCATTCAAACTCACAACAAGATTGTTGTCACCGAACCACCTACCGCCGCAACACTCTCCCCTTTTGGCCTCTGTTGTCCTTTTCCTTCGTATTGTTTTGAAATGTTCAATTAAAAAAATTAAAATACTAATTAATTTTTGTTCTTGTACTTTCGGTATGCCTTGGAAACCTAACATATCAAAAGGAAATATACTGGCAAAGTTGAAAAGGGTCTGGCTAATTGGGAGCGACGACGGCATGCTGCCATATGTTCGGCGATCATCAGGAGCTCTTCCATTTGTCAAAAACCCATCACAATTGCATGTAAGCAAACAAATTCCAGTTTTTATTGCAAAACCAAAATCATAAACAAAACAAAACATTTTCATCCATAAACAGATGGAATTGTCATAATTTTATCTAATAATGTTTGGATTTAGGGTTTGTTATTAACTTTGAGGGTATTGAAGTCTATTCCATTAAAATTTTGGATATATTTGATTGTTTTTATAAAAACTGATATTTACGAAATTAGAGTGTAAATTTTAGCTATATATGATAAATTCTCTAATTAAAACATATCCTTAACAAAAAAGAAGTCCCCAAAACAAGTAGGGAAAAGATGACAAAGTTATTAAAAATTGGTTTATCATGTTTGGACCATCATTCTTTCAAAACTCATGTGCTTATACGAATACAAGTACATATGTTTAAAAAGTTTGTGGCAGCTTCTTGCTTCGGGTTTTAAAAAGAAGTTTTTGTTAACGGAATCAAATGTTTAACCTAACTTAATTCTAATACATACATTTCTGTACTCATCACCACTTATTAAATGGTGTAGAATCCATGATGGGAGACTAATTAAGTCTAAAAACAATAAACTTCTAACTTTGCATATTTAAATGACATATATCGTGTTTTGCAGAGAACAATTAGACAAGTCAAACTCACTACTTTGATGTTATATGTAAACTTTTTGGGCTAATCTATCGTTTATTAATTAGGTCAAACAACATATTTAAGGTTAGATATTTTTTTATATATTTTTAATTTTAATTTTCGTAGCGCTTTTTTTTTGGGAGGAAAATCATGAATAGGAACATATGTTTCGTACCATGACAATAATTTTGCATGACATTACACAACAAAGGCAGACAAATAGTTCCAGCCGGTACAAAACAAGCAAGGTAAAAGGTGTTTTCCCCGTTCTTTTTTATTTTAAGAAAACTAAAAATAAATATTAACAAGTCAAATTAAAAAGATCAATACTGCATTTAGAATTCTTATATTTTTTAGTACATCTATATATTTTTACACTGAGGGGAATGAGAGTTCGGCTATGCCACATAATGAATAACCTAATTTGGTATCAAATTTACTATTCAAAAGATTCAAACCTAAAACTTCTCACAAGTAAAAATAAATATTATCATATTATTGTTTTGAGTGATTACTATATTTAGAATTCTTAACTCGATTATTTATATAATTTTTGTTGTACATGCTCAACTTCATACCCCAACACCAACGACACACATTCTGTCATCCTTCACACAGAGTCGGGCCCTCTCCCTCTTGTTCCTCAAAGAAAGATGGAAAAAGAAGGCACACAGAGAGAACTGTCGAGGACAATGAACATGATGAACCCTAGAACCAAAGTGCCAAATAAGGCCCTTATAATCAGATAGGACAAAACTTCCCATCCTACAGCTGTCCAAAATTTAAGGGTACCCCATAAAAGGTCGGGATGTGATATACACACACATTTTTTTACTTCTCACACACCCTTTTAATTTTCGACCGTCGGATCGGATGAATTGAAAAAAATCAACGGATATAAATTAACTAAGATGTGTGAGAAGTAAAATGAGATGTGTGGATAGCACATCCCAAAAGGTATACTATGTAAAGGGAAAAATATCCTCGATAGATCATTTCCCTGGAAATCTTAAGAATCTTGTGATCGTAATCGTTTATCATACATTGTACAGTTAGTTTTTGTTAGGTATTATTTACATTTAATTTTAAATTTTAAATTTTGAAATAATTTCTGACCGCACGATATACTATCTACGATCACTATCACTGAATCCATTGGATCCCCAAGAAAATGATCCCACAAGGATCCTTTTCCCATGTAAAGAATACCATAAATGAATACTCACTCATTTTATATTAAGGTATGCACAGCCACTCCTTAGATTTGATATTAAATTAGAAAAAAAATAGATTACTTACTACTACGATTTAGTGATATTTTTTTACTTATAAATGAGAGTTCTTAGATTTCATTCTTGTCAAAGATGAATTTGAATTGTGAGATTTAGCTCAATCCCCCAACCCCCTACTACATAAAATATCGTTTGTTTAAAACAAATTGAAACTCGTAAGTACAATACTTCGTTTTATATTTTGATTTTTTTTCATAAAATAACTATTTTATTAACATTCATCTTCATTTATTGCATGACTTAGCTAAAGTTTCACACTCCTTAGTATTATATATTGATAGAAATTAGGGAGTGAGAGCATGTGCGTAAAGTTTGAAATTGAATTATTATAATACTTTAAAAAAAAAAAAAAAAAAAAAAAACTCGTCTAACTGTAAGCGTTATAAGGAGCATTTAAGACTTTTCGATTACAAAAATGATTCTCTTAATACATAGTATAAACAATTTATTTGCATAACCCATTTGGGAACTACTTCTACCTTCAAAATCAAGGTTTCAAACTGATTGGATGAATGTAGATCCTCCCCCAACAAGTTGGGAGTTATTTGTAATTAGGGTTTTCGAACTTGAATGTAGGTTATCCTAGCTAGGCGTTGCTAGAGCAACTGATCACGTACAACTTAATTTTTTTTTTTCTTTCAAACATTAGAAAGAAAAATATCTAATTTAAAAAGTAAAAATACTTAACAAATTAACTAACTTAATATTTTGAAAGGACCAAGATATGCCCATGCAAGTCAAGATATGTATCACATGGCTATGGTATTATCATCTTAATTTCTCGAAAATATTTAGCCATTAAAATGCCAACGCAATTAAATTGCATTTATTGGAGCGAAAGAGTTCCAATATTCCGCACGCCAACTTTGCAGCGGCCTCTCTGTGGCCATATCAAAATTTGACACCTGTCCATCACTGACATCACTTTTAAACAGCGTTAACTCTCCCAAAAACATTAAAAAAAAATAAAAAAAAATTAAGAACCAGACAACCACCATCGAACCCATCCCTCTCCTCCTCCTCTCTCTATCGTCCTCCTCCTCTTTTGAAGGAAACGACGAAGTGCGATGGTGGTGCGCTGGGTGTTGCAGTGCGATGGTGGTGGTCTGGTAGCGAAAGAGAAAATAAGGGCGACAGTCAGAACTGGCCTCAAAGAGAATTCGACAAGGGAGGTGCGGAGTAATCACCAGCGATGCACTCCAGCTACTGGATCTACACCCCACAACCATGGTAACAGTCTCGCTGATCCGATCTGTAATTTTAGATGAAATCATTTGGGTTTTCTGAAGTTTTGATCTTTGATACAGATCTGTAAAATTGAATCCAATTGTTTTGGTAATCTGCCTGTGAAATTGGGATTATAATGATGAGCGTGTATAACTGTATATATATGAATGTGTATGTATATATATATTTTAATTTGGATTGGGGATCATGGTGGTGGGAGTAAGCGGGGACGATTGGGTTTCAGGGTTTAATATTTTTTTACTTTCATTTTTTTCAAAAAGTTAACAGTGTTAAAATTGGGGTTAGGGATGGACACGTGTCAAACTCTGAGAGAGGCCACAGGGTTTTGGGTGCAGAGGATTGGTCTCAGAGAGATCGTAGGAATAGTATCAGTATGGTCTAGGAGTACTCTACACACATTATACACTCTAACCGCTTATTTAACTTCCCCTCCCCCTCCCTGTATCTCATCCGGTCATTTTGGCGGCACCAAAACCGCCACTTTTCCTTCACTCCCCACTTTCCACTCTGTCTCCCTCTCTCTCTTTGTCCCTCTCTCTCTCTATCTCCCTCTCTATCTCTCTCTAAATTTGTTGCACAATCTAATCACCGTGGATTTATCAGTTGCTTAGTAACATGCACGTCCTGGTTTCGACAGTTTGTAGTATCTGTTGATTGTTCATTCATCATAGATGTTCAGATAGACTGGGGAGAAATGGGGGACTCTGCACAAACTTCATTCTCTCTCTCCAGCCTTCTCTGCCAAGAAGATGAAACTTGTCTGAACCAGTTGAAAGACGAATCGAACACATCCGTAGAATTCAAGCCATGCTTTCTTTTCGATAACGATGATGAATATGTCGAAAACTTGGTTCAGAAAGAAGCTCATTGCTTTGGATCCAATGGGTTAATGGATTGCTCTGCCTCTGGCATGAGCTGGTTGAAAACTGCTCGACTGGATGCCATTGATTGGATTTTCAATGCATGTCACTCTCCCTAAAGCTCTTAACTTTCCCAGATTCTTGTTTTTATATTTCTTGTTCAGTCCCTGAAAGTTTGTGGATTTTGCAGACAGGGGCAGTTTTTGGGTTCCAGTTGCAAACAGCTTACTTATCAGTGACTTACTTTGATAGGTTTCTTTCAAAACTATCCATTGATGTAAGTTAACCAATACTTTTAATGTTTTGCAAACTGGGTTTCTGGAGTATATATGTTTTGCTAGTAATATCTGGATTTTTATTGGTTTTTTTTTTTTTAATACATAGGATGAGAAATTGTGGGCTATTAGATTGTTATCAGTGGCATGTTTATCCTTGGCTGCTAAGATGGAAGAATGCAAAATACCAACTTTATCAGAGTTTTCGGTTTCGGATTATGATTTTGAAAGCAAAGTCATTCAAAGAATGGAGCTTTTGGTGTTGAATACATTGGAATGGAAGTTGGGTTCAATCACTCCTTTTGCTTATCTGCATTACTTCATCAATAAGTTTTGTGCTGATCAAGCAAGGCCAGAAGGACTAGTTTCTAATGCTATAAAACTTATTATGGCAATGGCAAAAGGTAATCTAGTCCCATATTCCCAATTATAATTAAATTTGCATAATTTGTTGCATTTCCTAATCAACCTGATTTCTGTAATGCAGAAATTGATTTAATGGATACTCGGCCGTCGATTATTGCAGCTGCTGCAGTTTTAGCAGCATTTGATGGTCGATTAACTAGAAAGATTCTGGAGATTAAGATGAATGTGATCTCATTCTTGCAGTCCCAAGATTATGTGAGCCTACTAATTATACACTGTTCACTGATTTATTTAAGTTAACTAATCTTAATTAAATTTCCATTGGAACAGGAACATATATATTCCTACTATAATTTTATGCAGGGAGTGGTGGAAAGAAAAGCTAAGACACCAGCGCCCAAGTTTTCAATTTCCCCTTCATCAAGCTCGATGGAAGTGCTTGAAACTTCATCATTTGGCACTAAGAGAAGGCTTACATTCAGCGACTCTTCTGATCAAAGTTGCCCAACCAAGAAGGCTTACGATAGAGGTTTTTGATTAATTTGTTGGTTTTTTATTGAATTATAGAGAGGGAAAAATAAATGACTCATGATATTTTAAAAGATGGGGGGGGGGGGGGGGGGGTTTAAATTATAGGTCTAATGAGTGCCATAATTAATTTCTACCAATTTATGGTATATATGGTTTGGGATTTGATGATTGGTTCCAATTTCCAATACCAAACAAAAGATTTTAGCTGGTGACAACCAAGAGGACGGGAAGAAAAGTGAAAAAGTAAATAAAGTAAAAAGTAAGAAGAAGTTGACTGAAGTTTGTGGATAGTAATTTTGAGTAGTATTTTGCTTTCAGAGTGCCATTATTGCTTACCCACGTTTTATTTTCTTCAATTTGTTGTTGTTTTGGGCATGGTTTTTTTATCCGTGGCCATGACGATTTGAAGAAAACAGTTGTATTTTCGTTTGCGATTATTTAATTTAATTTATTTATTTGTGTTTCATGATAGAGAACATTAATTTATAAGTACTTATACATCACTAGCTAACCCTACTTTTATGGGGAAAAAAGGGGGGCGGGGGGTGGTTGGGATGCTTCCTATCTGTCTTTCTAAAGGCTGAAAGCCATGAGGAGTGAAGAATTGTTTTTGCTTGATTTGATATGTCTATGTTGTATTTGGGCCACTTCAAAAAATTATATATACATATATAAAGGTGATGTGATTATATTTGCTGGGAATGTTGTGTTTTCCCTTTTGATGAGTGGGAAACTACTCCCCTTTCACTATTAGGGGTTGCACTTTTGCCTGTAAAGGTGCAAGAGTCGAACTCTTGACGTGAATTTGAGCGTATGTGTGCTCTCTAGAATCGTCAGGTAGATCACGCCCTATACAACAAAAGAAAATGAATGAAGGTCGGGGTATGATTTTCTTGAATGGGGCATTTGAATTCACCAGAAAATGCAAATGCTGATATTTGCAACCATTTGAGAGAAGTTGTAGGACCCAAATGAACCATCATTATGAACATAGAGACCCAAACATTTGGGGTAGGGCGGTTGGATTTGGGTGCATAAGATTCATAGTAAAAATGGTGTCAGAAGCCTCACATGCCTTCTTAGGATTCTTAGGCCAGTCTGTCATAGTACACCGTTGTATTTTAGCCTGAACCAGAAAACCACACTGCCTGCTTCATAAATCTGTTTTCATATATATATATATATATATATATATATTCGTGTAAAATTAATTTTAAAAAATGGAAATGATTTTTGCACACCCCCTTCTCTTTCCTTGTGCGCCCCTTACTGTTTCCGATCTTTGGATTGAATAAATTGGGAGGAGAATTAGTGGGCGAAAATTAACTGGAGTGTGTAGAAGGAGAAAAGACGGGTATTATTGAGGGCTGGGAGTTTGTGATGCAAATTTGGGTCAGACTCATCTTCTGGCCAATATGTCTCACTGTATCACGGGGAAGGAAACCAACCTCATCAATGAAAGTATACATAAATTCTGTTTAGCTTTTAAATTGCATTCTGCAGAATTTGCTGCTGTCGTTTTTGGTTGTGTTTTTACTTTCAGTTTTAGCATCTCTATTTAATCCCTTGGGTTGGAGACAGTTCAGCACCTTCACCCTAAAATAGCCTTGTATTTACTCCTGTGCAGAATTGGGGGTCAAACGTGGTCACAAAATCCACCCAAAATCTACACACAATTTGTCTTGGATTATTATTTGGCAAGAGATGTCACATGGCACGATAAATATTAATACAGAGATGTGTACGGTTAAACAAAAGTGATGTATATATTTTTTTAACAAACAATATTATTTACAATAAGGGAGGAAGGGGTAAGCTTAACCTCATAATAAGCTAGCAATAATGTAGTTCAAATACGCATTTGTCGAGAATCAAACTTAAGACCTCTCACTTTGAAGTGAAGAGGAATATCACTCGACTGTAGTACTAAGTCGCAACCAAAAGTATTTTGTGATCTTTAATGATTTCAAATTCAGAAATTTTAGGGTCCCAAAAGTCAAAACCAATAATGCAGGGAAAAAAAAGCTTTTTAGTTTCCAGATTAACACCAAAATGAAGTTCTATTATGTTATTAAGATGGTTTTTGTGATTAGGTAATTATGTAATTTGCAACCATGTTTGCCAGAATTGCCGGCTAGGATGCTCAGAGGTGAAAATGGACCACGTTTTCATACAGATGGATGTTATTGGTTTATGGTATGAACAAACATTTCACTTCTTTTAAGAAGAAAATAACCTAAGGGACCTAAGGGGGATTGAAAGAAAATTGAAAAAAGAAAAATGTTGGACATTACCATCTTGAGAGCATGGTAGTTAGAGAGAAACAAAGGTTACTTTCACCTAGCTAGGACTAGCACGACATTCCATTATCACAAAGTTATGGCGCTTTCACAATGCATCAATGACTCACAATCACTTATGCACGTGTGAGCTACTTGTGCTAGTAGAATTTCAAATTGTCATGATTATGACGCTTTCACAACGCATCAACGACTCACAATTACTTAGCAAAGCTCCGAGCTGTAAACGTGTAATCTCCATCTCTCTATTGGTTTGGAACAGGCAACATTAGCAAACCAATAGAACCCAGTTGATGTTCCATCACCCTATTGCTCCCACCAAGGTTACAAGCTAGAAACTACTTAATCTCAAGGGTTGGAGTCAAAAGCATTGTATCGTGAGTTGGAAGGGCCAACTTTAGTTAGTTTTTACCAATCTCTGCTGCACAACACTTTTTCAGCAGAGGGACCCTAGTGTGTTTTACTGTTTGAACCAAACAAATAAACCAACTTTTTTAACAGTAACTAGTAACGACTAGCGAGTTTGCAAAGTTTTCAATAACCCCTTCATATGGTGATAACAAATAAGCAAGAGAAATGACAACCACACTTTTTTACTCTTTCTATACATATATATTTTTTTTACTTTCGTTCGTTGAGTTATAAACAATAAACATGATTAAACAGTGATATGTATGAAAAAAAAGAGTTGTTATCCCTTTCTAATAAAAAAGGTACACAAAATCCAACACACAAAACTAAGTACGGTTTTAGGCACTCCCAATATGAACTCGGATCAAGAAATGAAACTATTTCTTCCAAAGCTTCAAAATGTCATATTTTTGTTGGTAAAAAAAGTTCTCTCCGAATGAGAGTCTTTCTCTCTATGTTGAGATCTTCTCAGTTTTAGTATGAGGATTTTAATTTTGAGCAAATCTGGTGGTGCCGACCCTAGCTGCCGATGGGGTTGGTCGCCTTTCCCCCTTTCTTTCTTCCACTTCTTTTTTCTTAGCTTCTACTGTTTTCCCCCTAATTTCTTTACTGATCTGTAGTGTTCCTCTGCCCCTGTGGATATCCCTCTTCTTGGTTCATCCCTGTTTCGATCTTTAGCCATGCATCCTGTTGAGATTGTGTGTAGAGTTCCGGTGTTTTTCCCTCCTAACTTGTAACTAATGATGACAGGAAATAACGTCTATCAGCACTAATTGTAACTAAAAACTTTAGAATCAGAACTTCGACAAAGTAGTGAACTACCAGAGTGATATTAAAGAACCTTGAAATTAAAGATATATTAATTTGATATGGAAGAAACAACCACACACAAAAACAAAGAAAACTAAATACTAAAGGACGGAACAAGGACCTAGAGAAAAAAAGAAACCAAAATGGGACCATGTGGTATTTTACATCTCTCTTGCATTATTTTTACATTAGTGGCAAGCTAATAATGCAAAAAGGATCTTCAGTCAATATTGGATAGCGATGATAACATTAACAATACGTGAAGGGCGTTGGATTAACTAGATTTCTCATTCTGTTGGTAAAAAACTTTGTCTAAATTGTTGCTATATATAATCTTTTCGTTACCATGCATGTCAGTGCACCAATTCCCCAAAACTTGGTAAGATAGTTACTTTTATTTCCAAGAACTAGCTAAAATATACAGTTCAAGAGAGGGATACTTATCATGGGTTCAGAAGGTGAGGTCAAGCTTCCTGTTGTAGATTTAACCAATGTTGAAAATTTGAAGCCTGGAACTGAGGCTTGGAAGTCGACATGCAAACAAGTCCAGCAATTAAGCAGTTGAAGACTCTGGCTGCTTTGAATCCACTTACCACGGAGTACATTTGGGCCTTCACAACGCCATGTTTTCTGTGATTAAAGGTCTATTTGATCTTCCAGTTGAAACCAAATGCCAGAAGAACAGTGATCCCAGCTATGTTAGCCAATATTCTTTCCTTCCTCTCTACAAATCCTTGGGAGTCGATTACGCAACAACTCCTGAAGGAGTAGAAAAATTCACAAATATGATGTGGCCTGCAGGAAATGACTAATTTTGGTATGTTTTTATTGGTTTAATGACCTAATCTAAATTTCTGTAACTTTTTTTCAGGATATAATGTAGTATACTCACCATTTTTTTGGTACGTATATATTATGCCTTGCTAATACTGTGTTATTTCTTTGAGTAGTGAAAAAGCTTATACCTTCTCAAATCTGGTGGCTGAGCTGACTAAACTGGTGACAAAAATGGTGTTTGATGTTTATGGGGTAGCGAGGCTTTACGAATCTCACATGGCGTCAACAAATTACCTGCTCAGATGCTTTAAGTATAAAGAACAGACGGAGAATGAAACCAACGTGGGACGACTCCTCACACGGACAAGACCTTCATATCCATTCTTCACCAAAAGGAGGTGAATGGTTTGGAAGTGAAAACAAAGGATGGTCAGTGGTTTGTGCTGAGCCTTCACGCACATCATTTATAGTTATGGCAGGCGACACTTTCATGGTACGTATATAACTCACTTTCTTAATTTCAACTTGTTAGTAAAAGGAAAAGGGTGTATGATTAATTAATTATGGAGTTTCAAATATTTATTTTATCTTTTGATTAATTGGATGGACATGAAATATAGAGAGTTTAATTATTTTCCATTTTTTAAGTAACTTTGTCTTTGCTGGCATGGTGCAATGGCAGAGTGCAGTCTTGTTTTCACCAAGTGGTCATGAAACTGAACAAAACCAGATTATCCATGGGACTCTTGTCATTCCTTAACTGTACAAGTTCCAGAAGAGCTGATCGACGACAAACACCCCTTATCCTATAAACCATTTGATCATGTCAGTTACCTTCACTTCGTTGAAACACCAGAGGCAATGCAATCCGAATGTGCTATCAAAACCTACCGTGGAGTTTGAGATCTCTTTTGGTTTAGGAGAGAGGGGGGCAATGGCTATCTTACTTTATATTGCATAATAGTTCTCTGAAACGCCCGCAGGCTAGCTAGTATGATCTTCAATTATGTACCTAAGTGTTGGTTGTGCATGTCATATGGCTCTTTTGTGGGTTGTTGATCTTAGTTTCTTCTTGGCTTCCGTTGAATAAATAAGGTTTATGGTTTACTTTCTTTATAATGTGTTTTTTTAGTATGAATTTGCAATCCCTTTCATCATGCTTGAGTACTGATTTCGGATTTGAATGAATTTTTACCAATGATAATATCTAGAGGAAGCACTAAAAATTAAACAGTGCAAAACGTTAAAATATAATGTGGTGTGGTCATTTAAATATACTTAATTGAGGAATCACACAATTGAAGGTGAGCTCTCAACAATATGTGTGTAAGGCCTTTGATATTTCAAAGGCTAAGAAACTAAGCAATGTTGAGACATCAAAAGATAAGAGCAAAAAAATGCAAGCAATATGTTTATTCAAGAGGAAACAAAAGGAGCAAGTAGGTTTTAACTTCTCACCACTGAACAAGAAAATAGGGAAACAAAACAGAATGACATTGCCAACTAAAGAAAATAGATATGAAAAATCTTCGTGTTATTTGCTACAACTTTACTCATCATATTCACTGTGTAATATATGATTCAATGTGAATTTTTTTATTAATGCATATAGTTTTATTCAAAGATAAAAAAGAAAGAAAGATCAATGATGTGAATAAACAATAGTAAAGGAAGGTCCACTAGTAAACATCTCTCTCCTCCGCTGTTTTGTTTTTGTCAAGGTGAAATTAGGATTTTATTCCTGATTTTTCTACTTCATTTATTTCTTTTTAATTTTTTTATCAAGGTCCTTTGATATTTATCCACGTCATTATTTCAATAATAAAAAAAATTTACATGTCAGCTTATTTTATAATTAAAAATTGTTTAACCATTTCCAAGTAGATCAATTTAGTGTTAGAACCGTTACATATTTATATTTATATTTATGAATTTTGTATCATATATTTCTATTTTTATTTATACCCATTGTCAATTTGTAACCATTTTTTAATATGTACCAATTTTCTTTTTAAATTTAATTTGTACCTGTATATTTATTTTTTTGGACCATATTTCTAAACTTTTATTTGTACTTTTATTTTTGTAATCTTCTACCCATAATTTATGTATGATGTTCCCATTGTTAATTAAAAAATGTACCAATTTGTTATATATATATATGTATGTAAATGTACCAATTTTCTTAATGTAAAATCCATTCACTTTTTGCCCATATTTTGAAATAAAATGTACCATTTTTGAATTTAAAATGTACCAATATATACAAATAAAATACGGTTATTCGGTATTAATTTTTGCATGATTTTAGGAAGGATTTGATAATTTTTTGTTATTAAATTTCTTAATTAATACTGAAATTTAATATTTTGTACTCCAATTAAAGTATTCGAACTAATATTTTTGTTATATGTAAGGTTTATCATTTAATATATTTTAGCCTCGGTTGTTCTTTAGATCCCTTGTTTCACTTCGATAGTATCATAAATGGAGTCAATACATACGAAATGAATACATTTCTATACAATTTAGTAAGTGAAATATATTAAAATTTGTTCAATTGCGACCTTATAATGCAATCGCGTTCTCCAGTCCAATTGCTATTTTTGGTTATGTATTCCTAATTTATCTGTTAGGTTAGTTTGGTTGGTTCTTTGCACTCTGGGAAACAACATAGTTGTTGTCCAACGACATACTGCATGCCCTAAGATATTGTTTTGGGCGAGTTACATATTGTGCCACTTGTTTTGGTTTTACTATTTTAAAAATTTTAATACTGAAAGTCGTGATTTTTTTTTGGGAATTACGATAGCCATTCTGCCTATTCGTCTAGATAAATAAGACATTTCTATCACAACTCACGTTTACGGCCACTCTATAGAATCCTGAGATTTTCACCTCATATGGGTCCTCTTTTGACCCCTGTTATTTTGAGGTCATATCTAGTATTTAGAGTTTGCCTTGATTTGGTACTGCTTTCGCGGCTCGCTTCAAAACAGTGTTTTACCCCTAGATGTCCAATTAGCTGTTGCACCTCAACATTCAATTGATTTGTATGAATTTATCACAAGGGCAATTTTTTAAGTTAGCATAGCTTCTTTGGGAATCCTTATATTGTCTTTTTTATATAAGCTTATTTATTTTTGAATCAGACCATTGACACTTATTTCAATAAAAGAAGAGCAGACCTTCTCGATAGAAGGATTTTTTTATTTTTTTATATTTTAATCTTGGTCCTAGTTCAATAGTAAATCTTTTTTTTTTTTTTTTCTTTTTGGATGCGAGGAACTTAACATGAATATACTGATTTCTATCACTTTCGTTATTGCTGCTTGGTTGGCTGTTGGGCTTACTTTTATTGGACCTGGGGTTGGTCAAGGAACTGATAAGGGATAGGCTGTATAAGGGATCGTGAGACAACCAGAGGTAAGCCAAAGGTGCCACGAAGTGAGGAATATCCTTAGTCTCATGTAAGATAACTAAATGCACCTCGTGGTGCTTCCGAGTGCATTGTTGGAATAGGATTGAAATGCCAAGTGGCTTTAGATTTCAGAATGACTGCTATAGCCAATTTGGGTAGGTGTCAAAGTTCCAACAAAAGTACTTGGCAAAAGGCCCAACAACCCTCCTTACACTCCTCCAATACGGGTTTATGATCCAACAGATATCCTCGAGGTAATGCTCACTATGAAATTATTCAACCACTTTATGTGTTACCTCCTAGACAGAATCGAGGAAAGCCGCTAGAAAGGTACTCTCTAGAAGGGGAGGTATGAGACCCTATTGCAAATTGTGTCTCCACTTATCGACTCTCGTCGAAATACTATGCGCTTGTTAACAAATGAACACCATCAAAATACCTACCAGAATGGAAGAAGCCTTGAAAAATCCAAAATGGACAGAGGCAATGCAAATTGAGATGGAGGCATTACATAAGAGTAATACGTGAAGTGTGGTTACACTTCCTAAGGGGAAAAAAATTGTACGATCTTAAGCAGTTGCCTAGAGCATGGTTTGGAAGATTCACTTAGGCCATGAAAAAGTATGTATACAAATAGGGAAACTCAGATCATACTTTATTCATCAAATGCAAGGATGGTAAATTTACTTTACTCATTATATATGTTGATGATATGATTATCATATTGGATGATACGAAGGAAATTGAACGGCTACATAGGTACTTGGCTTCAGAGTTTGAAATGAAAGATCTAGGGGGACTCAAGTACTTCCTAGGTATTGAGGTTGCTAGATCTCGAGAAGGGATATAATTGTCACAATGTAAGTATGTGTTGGACTTGTTGTCTGAAACAGGTATGCTGGCATGTAAACCGGCAGATACTCCAATTGTGCAAAATCATGACCTTGCAATCTATCAAGATCAAGTTCCAACAAATAGGGAGAGATATCAAAGGTTAGTGAGAAGATTGGTTTACTTGTCCCTTACTAGGCCATACATTGCTTATGCGGTAAGTGTGGTGAGTCAGTTTATGCATGCACCGAATGAAGATCACATGGCAACAGTAATGCGAATCCTAATCTATTTAAATGGAGCTCCAGGAAAGGGTCTAATGTACAAAAAGCAGGGACACATGGAGGTGAAAGGCTATACTGACGTAGATTGGGCTGGGAATATTACTAATAGACGATCTACATCAGGTTATTTTACATTCATAGCCGGTAATCTTGTGATTTGGAGAAGTAAAAAACATAATGTAGTGGTGAGGTCGTTGGTAGAAACTGAATACATGGGAATGACACATGGTATTTGTGAACTTTTGTAGATTCAAATTCTTCTTATTGAGATTGGCTTTAAACCTAAGGGGTCTATGTTGTTGTACTGTGATAATCAAGCAGCTTGGGAGATAGCTAACAATCTGGTGCAACATGATAGGACCAAACATGTGGAAGTGGATGGACACTTCATAAAGGAGAAACTTGACGTTAAGTTGGTTGACATTCCATTTGTGAAGACAGAAGAACAGTTGGCAGATGTTCTAACACATGCAGTTTCTGTTACCAGGTTTCAAGACTCACTCGACAAGTTGGGCTTAGAGGATATCTATGCACCAACTTGAGGGGAAGTGTGGACATGAGTCAACCCCGACAAGTTAGGAGAATAATTATTTATTAGGAATATAATTGTGTTTCCTAATTTAGTTAGGAGTCCTTTATTATTCGTTGTATCACAAGATATATTTCATATATAATGCCTCCTAGAGGGAGAAGAATAATATAATGATTAAACCTACTATCTTATAGTTTTATCTACTCTTGTTGATATGAAGATCATCTCTCCAAAAATTCATTTAAACCTAAGGTAGTTTAGTCAATCATTGGTAGCAAACAGATAGACGTTTTGTAATGATTTTATCAGTTCAGGCCATATATTTTTACATAGGTCAATGTCTAAACTTATGTAACAAGTCCTCCATATTAATTAATTAATTAATTAATAAAGTGCAGACTAATTCATTCATGAGTTTTGGTTTTATATTATAGAAATAATAAACTATGAATGAGTCCATATGATTTAAGGTATGGAAACAATGTCCTAAACGAGGTTAGGGTAGGGAGGCTTGTATTCCATAGTTACTTAGTCCTTAAACAAAGTTCCTAACTGTTTAGGAAGTCAACTAGACATTGACTATCTGGAAGGACCGGTCTATATCGCAATAAGGTTAACATGGTTTCATATCACAATAAGGTTAGCATGGTTTTGTGCTAGGCATGATGGACATGTAATGGATGTACATGTGTTTGTTTATTGAAAAAGTTCACTAAACACTGACCGCCCAAGAAGCTTAAACATATGGATGCCAATGGCAGGTGGCACTGACACCACCACCGCTACCTACCATCATCACCAATGTCCCGCTGCCACCACCCACAATCGTTATCACTGCAATCATCTCCACCTCCACCACCACACTATCATCACCACCATCTCAGTGTCCACCACATACCACCATCATCGTTGCTACTGCAAACCATTGCCCAAAATCATCACCGACGTCACCACCACCCACCATCACATAACAGATTGGATTACCATTTTAATTAGCTATAACCCGTCTCATCCAGCCCACGAAACGGTTCTTACTCCTTAGAGAACTGAAAAGCGAGTTAGGCTCATTTATTAAATAAATTAAACCCTTATTCGGCCTATATATCGAACCTGGGCTCAGCCCTTTATTCGGACATAAACAGTCAAAAGTGCAGATTTTGGAACAAAACCCCTTCTTGCTCTTTCACGCCGCTGCCATTGAATTTGAACAAATCTCCTGAAGCCGCCCCGCTCCGCTCCGTCCACTCCACTCCACTCCACCCCACTCCACCATCACATTTCAGCCATGGCGGAGCTCAAGCTCTCAGAGAGTCGAGACCTGACCCGAATAGAGCGCATAGGCGCACACTCCCACATCCGCGGCCTCGGCCTCGATTCTGCCCTAGAAGCCCGCGACGTCTCCCAAGGCATGGTGGGCCAGACTTCCGCCCGAAAGGCCGCTGGCGTCATTCTCCAGATGATCAAGGAAGGAAAAATCGCGGGTCGGGCTGTTCTTCTGGCGGGTCAGCCGGGAACCGGCAAGACCGCCATCGCCATGGGCATGGCGAAGTCGCTCGGCCTTGAAACCCCGTTCGCGATGTTGGCCGGAAGCGAGCTCTTTTCTCTGGAGATGTCGAAGACCGAAGCCCTAATGCAAGCTTTTAGGAAAGCCATTGGGGTTAGAATCAAGGAAGAGACTGAGATCATCGAGGGGGAGGTCGTGGAGGTTCAAATTGACCGGCCTGCGGTGGCCGGAGCAGCTTCGAAGACGGGGAAATTGACGCTGAAGACAACGGAGATGGAGACTGTGTACGACTTGGGGGCCAAGATGATTGAGGCTTTGGGGAAGGAGAAGGTGCAGAGTGGGGATGTGATTGCCATCGATAAAGCTTCTGGGAAGATTACCAAGCTTGGTAGGTCATTTTCGAGGTCGAGGGACTACGATGCCATGGGACCGCAGGTTAAATTTATGCAGTGCCCGGACGGGGAGTTGCAGAAGCGCAAGGAGGTTGTGCATTGCGTCACACTTCATGAGATTGATGTCATCAACAGCAGGTACTTCAAAATCTCAGCTTGCATTTTTTCCTAGTCTTAATTTACGGAGCATGCTGCTGTAAATTACAAGTTAATGAGTTTATGCAATCATATATTCTTGGGAAAGTTGCAATCTTTTTGGGCTAATGGGAAATTAGTAATTAGCCTGTTAATTTGTTGAACATTAATGAATGTATGTATTCCGTACTTAGAAGTTACCTTTTAGAAACAAGCTCTATGGGTTTTTTTTTTTGGTTCGTTCATTACCCCAATAATTAGTCAATGGTACCTTTTACTCCTTGTTAGTCCACTGTTGAGGATGATGGTCTATCGATGAATTCTGTGACGTAGTTATTGGTGGTGTAGGGCACTAAGAATCCTTTTGTGTCTGAGTTGGATGTTTTGTAGCTCAGCTGTGGTTAATTTGGAATTTACTTGAGTAGTAGGTTTGAATCATTTAGAAGTTAGAAAGTAGAAGTTTCTCTGCTCTTCTATGTGCATCAAACAAAGAAAACAGTTTATATCGTTTTTCTGTTTTGAAAAAGTATATGTAGGATTTTAAAGCTACATGTACCAAGGGAAGGGTTTGAAAAACAACATAGTACCCTTAATCTTGAATTGCCAAAGCCGCTGTAGCAAATCAAATAGTTGAGAAGTTTACAGGCCGGCTGTTGTGAGATTTCTCTCTGTTGACTGATCTGCTTACCGAGCTTCTCACATTTCTTTAATTTTTGTTTTTCGTTTTTCGTTTTTCGTTTTTTTTAAGGTAATCATGTAAGAAGGGGAGAAGAGGGGAATAGCATAGGATTTAGCCATCCCAAGAGGCTCTAACATCAACACATTCATCAGGTCACCTTCCTGGCAAACTTGCTTTGAATACCCAGTTGTTTGCATCTATTGGTGCCTACATGTCTTGGATGGGCTTATTTTGTTACAGCACCCCTAGGAAAACCTTCATTCAGTCACCTTCCGACCAAAATTAGAAAGTTTAACCTTAAACTTAAAGGCAGCTTGATCAAAATCTGTCTTTTCTGAACCTTGAACCCAAACTTATTGCCGGGTTTGGGCGAAAGAGTGAACTTTTTTCTGTTGCTACAAAGTGGTTCCAGTTTTTATCTCGTTACTCAGATGTACTTTTTTTGGTCACTTAAGTTTGCAGGTTAAATCTGAATATAACAGAACTCTGTATCTATTTTGCATCGTAGAATTCACAAGAGAGAAGTACGTATGTGTTACATGCTTGGATGTTATAGAATATCATCACTTTTTAATTTTTTGGGTTATTAAGGTTTGATGTAATAAGTGGCTTCTTTCATAGGCATACACATGAACATAAATCTCTACACGATGTTTTAGGAATTTATCAATCTTTAAGATTGTGTGACTTTGTTTGGTGTTATAATTGTGATCATGATAACTGTGGCTGCTTTGTTGCTTTATGTTTCTAATGAATTCTGTATACAATGGATACATTGCAACTGGCACCTATATTAAAAGTCTGCTCAAATTTAATAAATGAATCTTGGCTTGTAAGTTGAGGAGGTGGGGGTTGTTCTACTTTAGACTCAGTACCGGCTGAGGATACATGACATTCTGTTATCTGATTTTATTATCTCTCTCATCCAGAACACAGGGATTTCTGGCTCTCTTTACCGGTGATACTGGTGAAATCCGCTCAGAAGTGAGAGAACAAATTGACACAAAGGTAGCAGAGTGGAGGGAGGAAGGGAAGGCAGAAATTGTACCAGGTGTTCTCTTTATTGATGAGGTGCACATGCTTGACATTGAGTGCTTTTCATTTTTGAATCGTGCATTGGAGAATGAGATGGCTCCCATATTAGTTGTTGCTACCAACAGAGGAATCACTACAATCAGAGGCACAAATTATAAATCCCCTCATGGAATTCCTATTGATCTCCTTGATCGACTGCTTATTATCACCACCCAGCCTTACACAGAGGATGAAATTAGTAAGATTCTGAACATCAGATGCCAGGAAGAAGAGGTCGAGATGTCCGAAGAAGCAAAGCATTTGTTGACCAAGATTGGTGTTGATGCATCCTTGAGATATGCTATACATCTCATAACAGCTTCTGCGTTGGCATGCCAAAAGCGAAAGGGAAATATTGTGGAGATGGAGGATATTAACCGAGTTTACCATCTGTTTTTGGATGTGAAGAGATCAACACAATACTTGATGGAGTATCAGAGTCAGTACATGTTCAGCGAGGAAGGTGACGACGATGATACCAATGCCATGCAATCTTGAGTGATTTCTTCAGCCTAGAAACAACTGTTTATTTTTGTATCTTACTTTCGTGTAGGCAGCACTGAACTTATTCATGTGAAAATTGCATTAGTACCTTGGTATGTAATGTTTATCTGTTAGATTTTCGGTGTGAATCTGTAAGCTGAAAGCCGCAGCAGCAGCGTTTAAGGAGTTCTGAGAGGCCAAAGTTGAACCGATGCTGTTTTTAATCCGTCGAAGATTTATTGAGCTTTGCTTTTTACAACTCTTGGAACAGTTAGATTCAAAATGAACTTGATGGAAGGTGTGTATTTGTTTTGCAGGTACAATTTTGTCAAGACTGAAAATAGACGGAAATTTGCTATCGCATTATACTTTTGAAGTTATGTTAGTGATAATATGATTCACAACTAGGTAATGCACAGAAAGGGGAACCGCGTGAAAAGTTAAACAAATCGTTGCCCGAACGGAAAACTAGTTAAATAGTTACATAAACGATAAGTCGATAAGAAAATACAGTGGACGAATTACAGGACCGGCAACCAACCATGGGTTTCACCATGTCAAACTTGAAGGATTCCTAATTTTCAGTTAAACATAAGACATTGGCTTAATTAGCTAATATCTGCTAATTCTGTTCATTATCTCATGCATCTTTGCAGGATGTGGAATTTTCGGAGAAATGTTTCCCAATATAGGCTTCTAAGCTCCCTAACTTTGTTCTTTTGTTGTCTTACTAATCTCTAAATCTTCTGTTGTTCAAACAGGAAACATCTTTAATCCGGCAGCAATCGGCATCCCTAAAAACCCAATGAATACAGTGACGAACCATTGTGCCAAGGAGAGGGGTGCTGTGCTTGCAAATTTTCCCAGGAACTCGATAATAATGATTTGGAACACAACTGTGAAACCGAGGACTGTGACGAAGACATGGTTATCCAGTATGCCCTTGAAGACATCTATTTCCTCCATCTCTCGCGAGCTTATTTCGTTGAAAACCTGCATAAACAGAATCAGGTCACCCTTCGTAGCAGTAAAAATCGTCAGCAGTAGTCCTTGTATGAGTAATCTTAGAAAATATTACCTGGCAGAACACAAATGTGTTGAAAATCAATGTGTTGAGGATCACATGAGAATCTGGTCCGTATAGACCAAACATTGCCTCTCCTTTTGCCTGAAGGAACCAAATCATCGTAAACTGATAGAAAGACTGCCCCAGAATGTTCCTCCACATTACATTGTTGATAAAATTCTGTCTCTTTCCAACTGGCGGACGCTTCATTAGGTCATTATTCGGAGGCTCAGTGGCAAGAGCAAGGGCGCCTAATGTGTCCATGATCATGTTAACCCACAATAGCTGCACAGCTGTGAGAGGAGCGCTCCCTGAAGCACGATTTTTGAAACGCAGAAGTGAGAAATGGTGTCTACGAGGGATAGGAAAGTATGGCCAATTTTGTTACACAAGTGCACAACATATTGAAAATGTGAGCCGGCTAACCTGTCAAGCAAGCAGAGGAGAAATTCACGATCAATGCAACTATATTAACCGTCAGCTGGAATTGCACAAATTTTTGAATGTTGATGTAAACCGAACGTCCCCATTTCGCCACTGTTACGATGGTGGAGAAATTATCATCCAGAATTATAACATCAGCACTCTCTTTGGCCACCTGAAAGCATGGGAAATATGATTAGTTAAGGGCTTATTCTGTAACGCTTGCTTCGTAAGGGACAACAATGAATGTGAAGATATCTGGCAATATAGAGGACTATATAATATATACTCGCCTCAGTTCCAGCAATCCCCATGGCTAGTCCAATATCTGCCTCGTGAAGCGCTGGGGCATCGTTTGTTCCATCACCGGTGACAGCAACAACTTCATCAAATGTGGTCCGCAAGTGCTGCACCAATGTATGCTTGTCAAGAGGTGAAGATCGAGCCATCACCTACACGAGAACTCAAGTTTCAGCATCACAGATTCATAAACCATACTTGTTAGTCAGTAAGAAACAAACCCGAGCGATTATGTTCCTCAAAGGAAAGGGAGCTAGTACCTGAATTTTAGGAATCAGAGAAAGCAATTCTTCCTGATTCTTCTCTCTGAACTCCGGACCTTCAATGGCTATGCCATCATCGGTGAGAATCCCACATTCTCTTGCGATAGCCTTTGCAGTATTTATATTGTCTCCAGTAACCATTCTTACTGTAATGCCAGCTGAACGGCAAATTGCAACAGACTCCTTGACACCGGGACGAACAGGATCCTTAATTCCCACAATTCCTAAACAAGTAAAACCAGAAACAGGTATGGGATTCTCTGGAGAGAAACCAGTTTCTAGTTCTGTATACGCAAGACATAGAGTTCTAAGAGCCTCGCAAGCAAATTGCTCAATAGTAACTTTGAGATGGTTGAGGGATGCTTCATCAAGGGGAACAACATCGCCATTTGAGTTAATCACCTTGTCGCAGCTGGCCAAAACTATTTCTGAGGCACCTTTGGTGTGGGCTCTCAGACCTCCTTCGGGAAGCTCCAAGATTACCCCCATCTGTTTCTTCGTTGAGTTGAATGGCTCGACTTTAACAAGCTTCGAAGCTTGTCCCGCTGCTTGGAAATTTCCACCTAGTGACAAGCCAAGTCCCAACAAAGCAGTATCTGTAGGTGTTCCCAACAGCTCATACTTTCCAGCTTTGTTAACCACAACTTCTCCGCCGGTGTTGTTAAAGATTGATTCTAGCAAAAGTTTCTTAGCAGTTTCCGGAAGATCAGAGAATAAGCTAGAGGCCTCATTGGGATTGCTCACCTCCTTGACATTCATGCAAATGCATGATTTTACAACGGTCATGCGGTTGGTTGTTAGCGTCCCAGTTTTGTCACTGCAAATATTTGTGGCTGATCCCATAGTCTCGCAAGCTGCCAGATGGCGAACAAGTGCTTTATCATTCATCATCTTCTTCATGGCAAAGGCAAGGCTCAATGTCACAGCCAGCGGCAACCCCTCAGGGACAGCAACAACAACAATTGTAACTGCAACAGCAAAGAATTCCAGCAGCTGCATTGCATCATCTCCATTCCAGCTCCAGTGTGTCCCCTCAGCCAGTTTACGACTAAACAATCCTTGCACCATAACTGCAAAAGTCACAACGGCGAATAAAAGGCCTATCTTTCCAATAATGGTTGCCACTCCATTCAGCTTCACCTGCAGGGGGGTTTCATCATCTCCACCTTCGCTCAGAGTCGCCATCAATTTACCCCACTGGGTTCTCATCCCAACCGTTGTAACCATCATCTTGCATGACCCGTCTTGGACCTTAGTCCCCGAAAGAAGAAAAGGGTTTTCAGGAGTCACCATTATTGGCTCACTCTCACCAGTTAAGCTTGATTCGTCAATCAACACGGAAAATCCTGATACGAATAGCCCATCTGCTGGCACTTGGTCTCCAATAGAAAGATGCACAATATCGCCAGGCAGTAAATCATAGATTGACATTTTCTGCCTATATCCATTTCTTGTTACTTGCATCGCAATCTTCTTTTTCTCCTTGTCCAAGTCCTTGAACTGCAACGATTGGCGGTAATCACTCGTTGCTGTTACAAGAACAACCAACAGGATACTTGCAACGATTCCAAGTCCATCATGTGCTCCAACTGGCCACCCTTCCATTGCTATCCCAACTACCAAAGACACGAATGCGCACACTCCGAGGATGATAAGAGTCATATCCTGAAGGGCTTCCCAAACAAATATCAAGAAACCCCGTTGCTCACTCTCGGTAAATTTATTGATTCCATAAATCTCCTGTCTTCGAGTGTGCAAGTCTGATTCGGTGTTAAGCCCATCTTTTACTGATGTGGAGATCTTTTCTGCGATGCCACTTACTCCGCCATGAAATTTTAGCTTCTTTACATCGTGGCCTTCAACAATGGATCCCAGTTCCTCAGCGCAAATGTGAAAACCTGCGTCCGTAACTTCCTTGGGTACGACGTAGTCGCTTGGTTGCACACCTGCAGACATTAGAAATTTAGAACAACTATAAAACCACCTCGTCTTGTTATATGATGAACTGATGATGTTTCATCTTTAATGCCAAATACACTCACCTTGAATAAATTGAAATGCAGCTTTAGAAACCAAAACAGCAATCCTCAGTTTCTCCTGCAATTTTCAAACCAGAAATTTATCGGAGGATTAGTAAAGAATTTGAAGTTGAAAACTATAATTTGAAACGTCTTGGTCGTCTCTGTGTTTGTTAAACAGAGCATGAATGCTCTAGTACGCATGCTATATGATAAATCATGGGAATCATATTGTTTTATGGTCTGTAACCTTCGTATTAATTTATTAAATAATTAGCACTTGAGCGTTACATCAATACATAACATCCATCGACTGACGGACGAGGTATTTCTAACGAGAAAAAGAAGAAGAGCGAGAGAGGTGAGATGAAATAAAGACCTGATTGGTACGGCGCATAGCAGCAGCCTCGAAACGTTTGGAAAGATTGGCAGTGAAGCGAAACCGCCGTTTCGGGTTCTTGACAACGCTGCAAAGGTTCCTCCATTTCTGCAACGTTTCTTCAGACGAACCCTTCGGCTTCACTTCCCCGAACTCTTGCAAATAGCTCTCCATCGACCAACTAATTTAACTACCCTTCTTTCACTTTCTTATCCAAGCAATTAATTATATTTTATTCTTTTTATCACAACCTCCTCCTACAGATTAAACACACAGGGCATATATATGTAGAGCGAAACGCGTAGGAAAAGCGCTTTTGAGAAAAGGAAGTTTCAGTAACATTTCTCGGAAAGAGGAGAGAATAAGAAAATGGGATTTGTTTTCTTCTTCTCTGTGCAATTGTGTACGGAAAATACGAAAAAACTGAGTGGAGGAAGAACGACCGAGGATCCGAAATTTTGGTGGGAATTGCATGGCTTGAGAGCTAATAGCGCTTCTTCGTCTTCTTCCTCTTATTTGTTGCCCTATCTCTCCTAATATTTGCGCGGTCAACGCTCAACACTAAAAACTGCAAAGTTTTGGATGTTAAATAGAGTTTACTTCGAAACAATTGATGCTTAAAAAAAAGACCAGATTAAATCATTCTAAACAATTTTAGTGGAACAATGTTTGAAAATCAGAGAAGAAATAATCGACCAAATATCAGTTAAGACAGTTAATTTTGCATCCAAGTTCAATTTCTCTCTATATTAGAGCAGTTTAAAACTATGCGAAATTAATAATTATATAAGAATTTAAGTTTACGTTTTTTCTTTTTTAACAAACGATATTATTTATATTAAGGAGCAGGACTATCAATAATGTAGTTCAAATTCATCATTGGCAAGAATCGAACCTTAGACTACTTACAAGGGAAAATAAATATCACTAGATTGTAGTACTAAGTGGTGGATTTAAGTTTAAGTTAAATGTTAGACATTGTATATTTTTACAACGATGATATTGGAATTTCAAAATCATGATCCTTTTTACATTATCTTCAGGTGGCCTCATGTCTCTACTTTAGCTAATGGAGTCCTTCAAACAAAAAGAAAAGTTATGGAGTCACTATCGTTGTAATGCTGACACAACTATTAATCAATGTGAGAATCATCAAGAAATCTACAATCATCAACGGTTGTGCTCGCGTCTCACACATCACAACCATTTTTGTGTATATATATATTGTGAATTTAGTATTGTAAGTCACATGAAGTACTGATAAAAGAATGTGAAGAATACTACTGAAATTTAAAAGAATAAGATAACGCGGTTTGGGTACTGAAATTTAAAAGAATAAGGTAACTATACCGCGTTGGGTACGCGTATGGCAGAAGAGGGGACCAAGACTTAGAGACAACTCGAACCGTTTAATGCGACAAGAATAAAAGGAAAGACCAAAAGCTTGTTCAAAAGTCTACCGCTAACGTTTCATGGCAACCACCTTCCTCTTCTTTTAAGTCTATATTGTTTAATTAGGGCATGTTTGACAGTGTTTGGAGAAAGCATCATTCACAAATCAGGAGAGAACGTATGCCTTGAGTTTTTTTTTTTTAATGGGTAGAGACATTTAACATAACTAAATTGGGTTTGTGAGGATAGTTTATGTAGTAAATTTGGATTTAAAGAGATATTGATAGTTTAATTAAACCTAATTTTGGTATAGTAAGTAAGCTGGGTATAGAAAAAAGTTATATGGGTTCAAATAAAATTTTCTAATATCAATTCTTATGTGATATGATATGAAAAGACACGTGGCATGACATAGAATGATAAGAGGATTGCTATTAAATTTGACAACAACTTTAAATATTTTTTTTAATTAATTATTACATGCTTTTTATTTGTTTAAACATTTATTGTTTCAGTTCTCAAAAACATTTATTGTTTCACATTTCTCTAAGGAGAGGGATGGGAAAGTTCCGGGAGCACGTGTATTCGGGGCGGTACCAAAAGACCGAGGAGATGTGAGCGCTACCAATATTCTAAAAACTTCCGCTTAGTTTGTCTATGTCACATCTTCGGTGATAGGTAGTTGACTACCACGCTTATTAATCTTTAGCCGTTTGAAAATAAAAAAATGGTGTCTAGACTTCCTTAGGTGTCCACCCAGCCTGCATAAGCACTCGCTTAGCCCGTCTAGGTACCCGCTTAGTTTGCGACTCTCACTTTGACAGAAAATTAATAACTCTTTCATTTTCGATTTTATTTTTGTTTAATAAATTGTAAGAAACTTGTTAAAGACTTGTATGAACACTCATTATATGTTTGTTTCCTATATTTTCAATATGTTAAAATACTTTAATCTATATGACATTTTATTTTGTAGTTTTTTTTAGCCCAATACAATATGTACATTTGTAAATATAAATAGACATTTATTTATACAGTATATAATATATTTACTTAAGTTGAGTGCCACAATTCGCAGCTCCATTGTGATGCCCAGATTAGCCAGGTTACAGGACGGAGAGGCCACTATGATGATCTCCTCCAAAACAGCCATGATCTCGTCACCCCCAAAACTAAATGAGTACATATAAGGTCAAGTCATCTGCAGAATTCGAGTGGAGGTTTCTGTTGCAGTTGGAATTTGGTGGTCTTAAAAATGTTGTTCTGTTTTAATGTCTGTTTGAATAAGAGTCCGTGTATTTTTGGTGTTGTGGAAGAAGTTAACTTTCACGTGTTAAATCTACAAGTTTTCTAGTTCTCGTACACAAAAAAAAAGTAATAAAATATAGTTTAATTTGACATATTGGAGAGCAAACTTTAAAGATGTCAAAGAGCTACATAAGCTAGCAAATTTAAATTTAATGATTAAAATTTTGCATCTCCTTTGGAGATGGTCTAATTATGAGAAAATTAGACTATGGGTCTTTGAATTTTAACTCAATTAAAACTTTAATCTCTGAAATACAAATTTGTGAGTTTTGATCTCTAAACTTATCATAATATAAAAGTAATTATTTTTTTTAGTAACATTGTTAGAACTTCTATCCAAAATATAAGATTTAAAGAGGAAAATAACAAACCAAAGTTCTAACGCCCAAAATCCCATTATTCCACATTATGATAAATTGGATGATAGGGGTGTATTCAATTGGGATTTTGAGAGATATAATTCATTTTATAAATTTAGGGATATTCAATCATGATTTTAAGTGATTCTTTGAAAGTCTAGGTATATTCAATCAGAATTCTAAAGGAGTTTAAAACATTATAGGTGTATTCAATTAGAAATTGGTTTTAAAGGATTTTAAAAAGTTAAGGAATTTGAGAGATTTCATAGTATATTTTAAGCAGTCTCAAAGCTCACCTCTCCCCCAGAGAAATTGAGGGAATTCAAATCCATTAAAATCCTCCAAAGTTCCAATTGATTACACCCCCTGATCCTCATAGATTTTCGTAATTTATTATTCAATGTAAGTGCTACAAACTGGGCTATAAGATATGTAGCAACATGAGCAAAAACCTGATCCAACCAAGAAACACTTGAGGCCCAAAAGGAATGAATGCGTTGACTACTAGAATTTAAGATTTTTTACAAGATCATGAATAAGGAAGAAGTGCGTACTTTTTTTTTTTTTTTTTTTTTTAATAAACGACATTATTTATATTAAAGAGATGGGAGAGTGAGTTTACTCTCACAATAGGCTAGCAATAATGTGGTTCAAATTTGTCTTTCATAAGAACCAAACCTAAAACCTCATTTACAAGTGAAGAGAAATATTATTAGACCGTAGTACTAAGTGGCAACCCAATTATGTACTTATTCAAAGATAATCAACATTTCATGCTAGAATTCAAGCAAGGTTTGGAGAGAAAAAAAAAAACATTTCCCACTGTAATTTGGGTTGAAGAAGCCCCTAGCGGTGCGACCATGCAAGAAGGCCTTATTTGGCGACGGAAATGAGATTTTCAAACTTCTATCTAGAAAGTGATTCACTCCAATTCCTTACGACGTTTCATGTCCCCTCTATTAAAATGTCCAGTGTTGGACAGATTGGGGATGATTCAAAAGTGATGCTAAGTGGGATTCTCTACTAGAATTTGATCTATAGCCACGTACAAACCCATGGCTATTGATGTTAATGGGCACTAACGACTAGTGGCCGTTTAGGGTGGCCTGGAGCTACTTCTTATATGTGTCGCGAAACCAATGATGTAACTCGTCTCTTTGCCTGTTATTCTTTTGTAAGAGAATAAATTGATTTCGAATTCGCCATCTACAAGATTCGAACCTAAGATCTCTCACTACCAGAGAAGAAGTGACACACCCTGCCTCGGAATGTTCACCTGGACTCCGAATCAAGTTATGTTAGCCAACAGCAGGAGGGTGATGAAGCCATGAAATGTAGTGATGTGGAAAATGTGAGTAAATTTAAACCTAAAAGTTCTTAAATGTAAGAGTGCGCTAGTGAGCGGAAATGAACCCATTTCACACGTGATGTCAGAGTTTAAGTAAAGCACAATAAAAGTAGAATGAGAGTTATACCATTGAAGGTAATCTCCCATACAAAGATTGGCCAAGATCTTCATCGATACGAAATCTCAACTACTAAAACCTGGAGGGGCGAAAAATAAGGGTGAGTGGGCCTAAAAATAAAGTTTTGTAAAAACCTTTTAAAAAACATAATAATCCCTCGCTGTAAAACAAGTATATTTTTTAAACATACCAGACTAGTGTAGTATGAAAATACTTACCGTAAACAGTAAAATCGTCGAGGATGCAATACTCACATAACACTTGGTAACCCCAATATCTTGAATAAATAAACATATACTAACATGTGCTCATCGACATATGCTGACACACGAGTTCATGCAGAGGTATTCTAAGATGAACATGACTGGGTGTAATAATGATTTACGCTCTAGTTCTACAATCACGTGAAAACTGACGCTATGTGCGTCACATATGAGTCTTAATTGTCTATTGCAATCTAGGAAAGAACTTGCACAGCTTTGGGTCGCCATTATGGGGATGTAAAGTATATTGAGAGTAATACATAGTTGTTTTGGGAAGCCTAAGTTAGGAGAAGTGGGATAGGATTAATTTGCAAAAGTCCCGGAGTGTAGAACTATATTGGAATTGCCACAGTAGGGTCCTAGTGTTAAATCGTCTAGTTGAACTTCAGCGGCTTAAAGTTGATGTTATACAAATATGGTTATGCAAGCCTCCGTAATTTTTTTTTTAATTTTTTATTTTTGAGTACTTTATCTCTGTAAGGAAAGAATTTATTTTTTTTTATGAGAACGTTTTAGAATTTTAGTCAAAATAGAACGTAAGAGAAAGACTGCATAATGATAAGGATTTGATTATTGAAAGTGAGTTTATTGATAAATTTTAGTTTTATTGTTAATCTTATTTTGTACTTTATGGTAATTATGTAATTGGGTAGAAAAGACACTTCATATTTAAAATTTAAGTTGGTTGTAAAAAGAGGTTATATGAGTTCAAATAAAATTTTTCATTGACATCTCAACTAGAAACCACCGTCTTTTTTTACTATTATTGTTGACACTTTATGACATCTCCAAAGTCTTAAATATGAGATTTGAAATTAATAAAAATGGTTTCTGAGTTTATCCTCTATCAATCATTTTGATTATTCTCAGAAAAATCTCTGTTAAATAAAGCTAAAATGACAAAAATACTCTCAATTTTTATCAAATCATTTGGGCCATTGTTTATTAAATTGAGGGTATTTTTGTCATTTTAATTCTTATTTAATATAATTTTTTCATAGAATGACTAAAATGATTGATGATGGACAATTTCAATAATGCACTTTTATTGATTTTAAATCTTATAAACCAAAATGATAAGTTATACAAATTTCGTAGATTATTTTAACTAAAAAACCTTTCGCTTCAAAACGAATTTTCAAATAATTTGACAGTGAATCGTCAAATCAAAGCATTGATTCTTCTTCCTTAACCATAAATAACTATTAATTCCACAAATCAAAAGCAGAGAAATAAGAAAAAGAGAATTTGAGTATTGAAATCGACGGTTGGGAAGCGACGATTCAGCACAAGACCGCGACAGCCGTCGATCACACACCACAAACTTGCCACCACGAAAATAAACAACCCTCTTCCTCTTTCATTTCGCTTCCTCCGCTCTCGCTCCCCAATTTTCCCAGACTCTCTCTCCGCCGTAAAGATGAGCAAGGGACCTGGACTTTTCACCGACATCGGCAAGAAAGCCAAAGGTAACGAACCGTTGTCTCTCACTTTCTCTCTCTCTCGCTCTTCGTCTCTGTGATATTTCTATTGTTTGTCGCTCTCTCGATCGCGTAATTTGCAACTGAAACGTTGTGTTTTGGCTTCTGTTGCAGATCTTCTGACCAAGGACTACAGTTCCGATCAGAAATTCACCGTCTCCACCTACAGCGATGCCGGCGTGGTACGCACTCGAAGCTCTTATTTAAAGAAAATGTAATTGATTAGTCGAGAAAATATTTTTTCGGATCGGTGTTGTTTTGCTAGTGTGGCTTCTTTGAGCTCGATTATGGTGCAAATTTCATGCCATTTTCCGTGTTGGGTTCGAAATTGAGGCTGTTGCATTTGAGAATTGAGTCATTTTTGTAGTTTGTAGCTTTCCTCTGCCCGAAATCAGTTTGTACGCTTGTTTTTTTATAAACTAGATCATATTTTTCGTTTTCGATTGATAACCATCTCGTTTTTAGTTTTTAGCTTTCAGTTTTTGCGCTAGAGATAGAGTGAAAGCGTATGTGTTTTCCATTCCTCCTTTCTCCCACATACTTTCTTCTATCTGTAGCAGGAAAAAAAAAAAAAAAAAAATGAAAACCAGAGACAAAATGGTTATCAAACGGGACCCTTAGTTGTTTTGGTATTCGAATACTAAATTTTTGTTATAATTCGGTCTCTTAGGCAATAGAAGAGTTAAGTGTTTCCTTGTCTTTGTTTTTTCTTGGAAACTGGGAGATTGTGGGGTTGTCTAATTTTCATTATTTTCATGATTGAAGTACTTATCTGTTGGGATTTTTGTGGAAAAAAAATATAATTTACTATCATGACAGTTTCATTTGTTGTTACTCTGTATCTTATTCCTCCCTGTGCAGCTCTTTTCTTTGTGTTATGTTATTATAGATTTGGGCATATATGTGCATGCATCTTATAATGACATAGGAAAATTCGCTTAGTAACACTTTAAATACATATTTTCATAAATAATAAAAGTGAGCTCTAACATACATGAAGGGAATATCTTGACTTATTAAAGGACATTGCTTCTGAAATTTCATCTCTTATGTTTCTTCTTTACTAAGCTGGAGTGAATATTGTATTTTTCTCCTTTGAATTGTGTGTGTGTCAATTGACTCAATTCCAATCATTATGGTTACAGTTGATATTTGAAATGATATTTAAGTTTACTAAGATTCATCGTGATTCAATTTCAAGTAATATTGTATTGAAGCTTCAAAACTTGAGCTGAGAATGTTGGTGTAGAATTGGAACAGTTGGCTGTGTAGTATTATCAGGTCGATTAATGGATGAAAGTACAACAATTTTAAGAGTAACCTTGAGATTTTGCATACTTTTGTGCACAGGAACGGTGTCTTGATTTATTTATTTATTTATTTATTTTTTTGAAAACAAAAAGATGAGGAGACACCTGAAATGTCATCTAGTACCCATCATTTTTAATTATCAGTACTGCAGTTGTTATTTGAATTGATATTTATAGCTCAGAAGTTCCATTTCCTACTATGCTTTAAGATCCATGCCATCATAAATTTTGAATTCTTACGATCAACCTTAGACTATGGTAGTGATGGTTTCTTGGAAGAAATTGTGCGAGTTATTGAGTTTATTCCTTGTCTGATAAATTTTTGTTTTTGTTCCAATACTTTCCTTTCTGGATCCTTTAGGCCCTCACCTCAACAGCAGTGAAGAAGGGAGGACTTTCCACTGGGGACATCTTGACACAATACAAGTACAAGAACACGGTGGTTGATGTCAAAGTTGACACAGAATCAAATGTGGGTTGCGTTGTTTGTTGAATATTACAAAAAAATTTCTTGTTCTTTTAAGCATGCCACTTTTCTCTTTGATTTGGCAGATCTCAACGACCTTCACGATCAATGAGATTGTCCCATCCACAAAAACTATAGCTTCATTCAAAGCGCCTGATTTCAACTCTGGCAAGGTATAAAATCTGGGATCTTTAGGCTAGGTGATATTTACATCTGTTTTTGTGATTAACTATATGATGAGTCATTTTTTAAATTTATTGTTCAGTTGGAGGTTCAGTACTTCCATGACCATGCAACCATCACTACAGCCGTTGCCTTGAATCAATCCCCAGCTATTGATTTTTCAGCCACCATTGGAACCCCAACCATTGCATTTGGTGCAGAAGGGGGTTATGACACTACGTCTGGAAACTTTACGAAGTACACTGCTGGAATCAGCATCACAAAGCCAGATCAGTCTGCTTCAATAATTCTGTAAGCATTTGTACCCTAACCTTTTATCATGTACAATAGTTTAAATTCGGTTGTTCTAGTATTAACGGTTATATATTCTGATATCAGCTCTCTCTCTCTCTCTCTCTAATCTCTCAGGGGTGACAAAGGAGACAGTATAAGAGCATCATATGTGCATTATATGGATCTGTTGAAGAGGAGTGCTGCTGTGGGAGAGATCACTAGAAAGTTCTCCACGAACGAGAACACTTTCACCGTGGGGGGGCAATATGCTGTTGATATCTACACTGTAGTGAAAGCTAAGCTCAACAATCACGGAAAGCTAGGAGCCCTCCTGCAGCATGAAGTCATACCAAAGTCGGTGCTGACAATATCTGGTGAGGTAGACACCAAGGCCTTGGACAAAAATCCCAGGTTTGGCGTGGCCATTGCACTCAAGCCTTGATTCTTTGGTGTTAATGAATTCAATACCTGGCTCAATTTTTTGACTGGCTCTTGAGAGGAGCGCTTAATAATTAGTTCCACAGAAAGATTTGTCCTAGTCCGTGATGACCGTGGATGGATCGTTTGGCGCTTGGGCCTCTATTGCGTGGTCGTGGTCTCTTCTTTTCCTCTATATTCTTTTGGTTTGTAACCGTAGGTTGATGAGGCGTTGCACGTTCAGGTCTCCTTGTATGGAGAACCCTAGAATTTTGATTGATAGAAGATATGCTTGCATATATTGTTGGGGCAAGTGATATGCGATTGTTAACTACAATCGAGTTTATAACTGCAACATTGATATTACTGACCGATGTGTTGCCGCAAGTTATGGTCAGTTTTTCTTCTTTTAGCTTTTCTAAAAAATGACTTTAACCTTCAATTTTAGTGGGTATTAGCGTTGTGCTTGTTTGGGTCGACGTAGTGATCGAATTTCAACGAATTCTATGTATGGGTTTCGTATTTTTCGTTCAGTTCCCCTGTATTTTAATAAAAAAAAGGTAGGCAAGTCAAACCAATACGGAAGACAAAGTTCGAATCATAAAGAACTAGCTAGAATTTGGAGTTAAAATTAGATTGACATTGACGAAGCAGATGTGTGGTGGGAGGAGAAAGATCAGATGGATCAAATACATAGATTCGCAGCTTCTGCCATCATCACGACGTAATACAGCTAGCTAGCTAGCTAGGGTTTTGACTTTTAAATGGCAAAGCAAATATGCTGCTTAATATCAAGTAAACAGAAGAGGGAAAGATGGGATACAAGGAAAGAAGAATAGGATAGGCTAGGCTTTCTCAAGGGATACGACTTCTAGACTTTTAACACTCAAGTTAGGCTTATGTATGCTTATTTTGTGTTCACTCGGAATTGAAACAATAAGAACCGAACAACAATATTTAAGTTGTTCATCCCTAAAAACTGGACTACGTCTACTGTAGTGCTCAGAGTAATCTACAATCAGCACTAATGGCCACCATGGCTCTTTGGGCCTTTATTTTTCTTTCTTTCTTTGGGTCTTTATGGGCTTCTTCCAGGTTTATACTATTTTAAGGGTCGAAAAGGGTTCTTTGCTAACATTTTGAACTTAAGCAAATACGTGACTTGAAATTGGGCTTAGAAACGAATACCCTTCCATCCTAAATTAATTAATTAATAATATTTTATTCGATTCATTTCGGTTTCTGAACCTACGAAACCGAAACCTAACGAATAACTTTCGGTTGTATTTGGTTTCTTCAATTTGGTTCGATGAACAATTTTGGTATTTTATGGTGAATGTTTCGGTTTTTTCAGTTTTTTGAACCCAACTTGCTAAGGGTGCGTTTACTAATCCATAATCAGATTGAGATGAATTGGATTGAGGAGGAATTGGAATGAGGTGGAAGTAGAATCAGATTCCTGTTGAAGTTGTTTACTAAAACTATCTGGAATCGGAGAGGAATGATGTTGGTTTTATATAAGTTGTTTACTAATTCACTGGAATCGGAATTAAAACTAGCTTGATTACTACATTGCCCTTATATAAATAAATTATTTTTATACTAATTAATCAAACTAATTTATTGTTCAAAAAAAAAAAAAAATTCAAACCAATTTTATATACCAAAATTTATCTATATAAAAAATAATTAAAGAGGTTCCTTTTTGTTAGAAGATGGTTATTTCCATTTGCCCCCCATCATCCAAAACCACCCTGTCTGTTTTCCCACACCACCCCTTTCATCCTGAAAACTTTATTTTCCTAGCCATAACAACCCTCCCCCATCCCTGCCTTTCCTTGCCCTCCTTCCCACTTACCCCTATAGCCACCGCCCCTAGCCTCAAATTTTGAAATCCTCCATCTCTCTCCTCTATGCCCTCCTTCCCACTTACCCCTATAGCCACCGCCCCTAGCCTCAAATTTTGAAATCCTCCATCTCTCTCCTCTATGCCCTCCCTCTCCGCTTTATCGGTTACTCCCACCATGGTTCGCAACACCGTTCAATCCAACGTGTTTGTGAAAGCCGATGAGTGGGTCGAAGTTCAAAGATCTCATATATGCTTCCTGAGTGGGTTGCCTACTACCGATCGTAGTGGGTATATGTTTGGCTGATGGGTTCTTTCTTTTTCTTTTTTTTTTCTTTTCATTTTCTCTAAATTTGTGGCTGTTATATTTGTGGTGGTTTTAGGAGGGGTTGTGATAGGCGTGGTTGGTATGGTTGTTATTGTGTCCGTTTATGGTGGTAGATTTGGGAAAGACAGAAGATTGAGAGGGTGGTCTTGGGTTGCAAAGGAGTTGGAAGGTAAAACTGTGAGTGTTTTAGAATTAGAAAAAAACTATGGGGCTAATATTGGTACAAAAGGTGGATTCTTGATAGGCTTCATTTCGGGGAATTCAATTACCACCTCAATGTCGAGAATTGAATTCCGAGAGTTTGGGGAGTCTGATTCCCTATATTAAGTGGGTCCCACACACTTTTTTCATTTCCAAGTGTTAGTAAACGGAGGAATGATTAGGAATGTGGAATGACCCTCATTCCGCTATATCCATTCCCTATATGTAAACACTCCCTGAATGTATTTTGCCACCGGTCATGGCATTGATAATATATATTTTTATATGTTCTTTTGTTGAAGATTGTTAGAAATTCAATTAGTGGAGTCATGGACCTTTTGGTTTTCTACTTCAAATTTTATTTTCAGGAAGGATTTGTTTATAATTGCATGAAGGCAAAACAAATAAAAAGGAAAGTGATCATGATACTTTACTGTAGCTAATCCATCCATTGACAAATTCATGACGGTGTCTTTGGCCAAATGCAGTTTGATTCCGTATAAATTTATTTTTAGAAAAACTAATAAAAATGGTTTGAAAACCTTGAGTTTTAACGATAAGGACAAACTAAAAAGTAAAGTAAATAGTATTATGATTGACTTTTTAACGTAAAAATATAATTTTTTGTTAAAGTGAATAATATCGAGAACTTTTCGTTAAAGTTCCTTTTATTTTTTTGGCACTTGGCTAAAGGCAGATTTTGTCAATTTTAAGACGAGATGTAACATATGAGATGGCCTCAGTGCATTTCACATCTAATATTAGACCGAACTTCCTTTTTGATCGAAAATGTGTGTTCTCTCTCGCTACACAGTTCTCCTTGTCCAACCGTCCTCTGTCAGAAGCCCAACCTCAATCAAATCTCCACTTAACATCTTTCGAATAGATTTTTCAGTGTGTTCGAAACACAGACACATACATCATATGTTATATATATGTAAACAGACATTTAAAAGAAGAATTTCCATTTACTTGTATAATAATATATGATCTATCGCCTAATGTTAAGGGCACATTAAAAAATCTCTTCCATCTCTTGAATTATAAACAAGTCACATTTTGTTAGAAATAAAATGTAGAGAAAGACAATGAACAAGAGAGACGAGTGAATGTGAAGGAGAAATCAAATGTGCCCTTCCTTCTTATTAAAGTACCTATTTATAGGCTTATAATTTACATAGAAAATGTCTCAACTATTTACATATTACATATTGACTCAGAATGTGAACAACCATATAATAAATCTTATTTATAACACTTCTTCTTGGATATTCACCAATCAATGGTCATTGCCTCAATAAAACCTTGCTTGGAAAACTCAGTGGGAAAAAACCTAAGTGAAGGAAAAAAATTGGGCACCATGATTATGAAATATTGATATGGTGTTAGACGATCATAATGTTGCCTTGCTAAAACCTTGACTGAAAAAAACCCAGTGGGATAAAAACCTGGTCGAAATGAAGGAGCACAATGCGGTTGTATGTCCATTATAGCATGTTGTCAAAGACTCCCCCCAATGAATAACTCTGAATAATTGACTCCCATAGATGATTGTAAGCCTTGATTCAACTAGTCATCACTGTCACGTTTGAAGTAATGTGCTTTAGTATTAGCTTGAGTAGGGCTTGACTTGGGGAAACGCGGAAGTTCATCGGGGGTTGACAACAGCTGTTTGTGTTTCTACAAAGAACAAATATAAAATAAAATATAGGATAAAATAAACTAAGAGTAGTATAAAAACTCCATCGTAAATATAAACTGTAACGCCCCGCCCCTGAAATATTTATTTTCGGGTATTAATTTTGTTGATAGGCCCAAATTAATTAATTTTTCTTCTAACTATCTACAATTACAAATCTCTACTTAAGTTTCATGATTCCACACAACTATTTATGCCCAAAAATTTACTCACCAAAACATAAGGGTAAACTCTTATTTTTCAGTATTCCTTACTTAGATCAATATCTCAAACAAGGATTTTGTCTCGATTATTCAATCTCACTTATTTTATGGAAGATCAAATTAAAATATTTATCTAATTCACAACCATTCACCACTAATCCTTATATAGAAGCCTTGATTCTACATATGCTCAATAATCATCATTGACTTAACAACACATGCCATAACACTTTCAATTGATTTCCATTTCTTCTCTTCCATATACCTGCCATTTCCTTTTCTCATAATAAATTCCCAACCAAGAGGTCTAAACCCGATTGTTTGACTACTATAAATTTTGATTCATTATTTTCGAGCCTTAGTTCTACCCATGATCCATAATTATAATTCCTTACCAAATGTACGATATTATTTTTTTTATATTTTATCACCATTTCCTTTTATGGACCAATTTCCATTTTGTAACCTAAATTCTCCAATTTATTTAACCTCACATATTTTATGGCTGCATCTAACGTCTCGTTAGGCTGCCTACTTACCCTAAACAGGGATAAGCCATTCGTAGTTCACATTTCCAAATTTCAAATCAAATCCGAATATATTCATTTAATCCAACATATACCACAAACATATTAATATTCAAACCACAGTAGTTAGATCTCAAAAGCATAATTAGAATAACGAAATTCTCATAAAAACACAATGTCGGCTCCTTGGCCATGCGCCACCGCGAGTGGCGGTCGGCAGCCCCAACTCGCCGGAAAATTCAACTATTTCTAAAAATTCTCAAAAATTACAGAAATGAAGATCTCAAAGAGTAGAGCAAACTTTATACCTACGGCCAAGTCCAATTTGTCCTGGAAAGGTTCCAATTTGCCTCGAACCCGCCGGAAACCCTATAAATGGGTGGCCTCGAATCATCACCTCCGGTACTCTGCCGCCCCTACAGTTGTTTGGGCTTTGTTCTAGGCCTCAAGGGAAGTCTAGTCATAGTGGAAATTGGAGGAAAACATTTCACAATTGATGGATTTCGGCCAAGGATACCTGCGGCACCCATGGTGGGTTTTCCACCAAATTTCAACTAAACTTTTCCTAATTTTGGGTGGAAAGGGTAGAGGAGAGGTTAGGTAGGTATTTCCAAGTGAGGGATGGCAGAAATTCCACCGTGGAACGCTGCAATTTGACGTCGAATTGCTGTCACGGGTTGGGTCGGGAAGAACTCCTGTTCCCCCCCCCTCTTTTTTTTTTTCTTTTTCTTTTCTCTCCTTTTCCTCCTTGCTTTCCCCCTCTTCCCTCCGATCCCTCAGCTATCTCTCATTTTTCTCCTTTGTTTCCCATCACAGCCATACACATGGCTTCATCACAGCCATCCTCGCTCTAGAAAAACTGGAGCCTTCTAGAATTGAAAGTCAAAATTACAAAAATGTCCCTAACTTCAAACGTATAACTCTGTTTCACGCTCGTGAGTTCAAACTCTATCCTAATATGCCAAGAAAACGATAAAATATGCAAGGATAGGATACGTCCTAGTATATTTCAATTTAACCAACTAGGGCATTTTCGTCATTTCACTTATCGACAAGGAAAACCGACGTAAATTATAAAAATTCCTGGAAATAAACCTTTAAACGTTCTCAATTCAATTTTTCATAATCATAAATCGATTTATTTTCAATTTTCAGGGTATTACATAAACCATGTATACAAATAGCCTTGTAGGCTCTTCAAGAGTCATACTAAAAACTCTGAACTCTTTTAAGAGTATGTTACATCAATATAACTTAGTTCAAACTAATAAAAAGTACTTGTTGAAGCAATTTATACTAAATTTATTTAATATAGGTATTGAGTACATATTTTGAATTATACTCCTCATTTGAAATCTTTGATAAAGAATTTCATGCATTCAATATTTATTATAAAATTGCTTCGATGGAGAGACCAAAACTTAAAAATCTCAAATAGTATGAAATCTCCACATGCTATGAGTCTCACGTTAAAATAACATTGTACTTGTAGAAACGTGGTTGCATATATGATGACAAAAAAAATACTCATGTCTCTACTATGAAGCACCATGTCATATGGTGATTTTATTTCATTATAAAAAACGTTTGGGGTATAAATTATAGGTTCCCTTATTTCACGTTTTTCAATGGCTCTCAAAGTGGAATTTGCCTCTTTCCAATTTGGCCAACCCTTTTACAATTTGTTGACATTTAATGAAAAAACGTGACTTACTAGTCCTTGATGATCATCAATTTGTGATCCAACAATTCTCTTTCGCATGTGCATACTTAAATTTATAAGTATTTCATTGCTTGGGTACAATGCCTCTTTCGGGCTTCTATTGTCATATCTAGAACAAACATCTTAAGATGAGTTACTTAGAGACTTGGATCATAACCTCCTACATAGAGTTATTTTCAATTAGGGCTTGAACTTTATTAATCTCCAATTGTGGAGAGTTCAAAGCTTAGAACCTACATATATATATATATATATATGTATGTATCATGCTTTAGGCATACAACATATTAATCTAAGTCACTTATGACTTGTATATAGTTTGGATGAGACGAAAGCGGATGTATCAACGCTAATTCTCGATGATTCTTTGAAAACTGTCATTTCTCCCCCTAACGTCAGGACCAAAGTGACAATCGGCAAAACTACGGTAACTATGAGCACAACTTAAAATAAATTGACTTGAATCCTCATGTTAATAGATGAAAAATGTCATTGTGTACATAATTACATAGTGGTTAGAAAATATACCTCAACCAAACTGATCATGATGATGCAGTGATCAAGATGCATCTCCCAAACAAAAATTTGCAATGCATAAAATGCTTAAACCTTGTGGTAAGCCATGAAAAAGAATGTGTGCTCAAAAGTAATCCCAAGTGGCATGAAATAGCCTACAAAATTTGAGAAATTGCGCTTGTATAAACAAGCAAATAATATTACGACCATCTTGGAGATACATCTAGGTCAAATAGTCCACAATTAGATGTTGATTAAGCTCACAATGTGCTTTTAAATTCTTGAGAACAAAATGGGGATCCAAGTTCAATGGTGACTTAGATGGTCTGAGTACTAATTTTCCATGTGAGCAATCCTTGTAAGGACGTGCACAATGCACTACGTTGAGGCCTCAAAAATGTATGTACAGATTTATAATAATTTGTCACATCATTGCGGATCAGGAATGGTCATGATAAGCTTTGCATCGAATTAAACCACATGCTCCACCGCTTGTGCGGGCCCTCGTCAATTCCTTTGAGTTTCATTCTTGCGAACGTACTCCCCATGGCGGGATACTTAACGCGTTAGCTACAGCACTGCATGGGTCGATACGCATTCCTTACTCAAATCATTTGTATTGTATGCGTATCATGCATATATATCACACACAAGTCTTGTGATAAGAAAAAAATTTCCTCTTAGATGCATTTGTGAAAGAAAAGAGTAGAATGAGATACGTAATTATCTTGAATATATTAACTATTTCTGGTCTCTAGTAGACCTCTCAGTAAGATTCGAACCCAGATGAAGTTCTAACCATCTGTCAGAGAAAAAAGAACGAATGGATCTTGTAGGATTCCCAACAAAATTCTTTGATTTCTTCCGGAATCATATGCTTATTCATCTGCTTCTCACGTTCTGTGAATAGCCGAGACATCTGATTCTATCTCTGTTCGTTCCGTTTGAAGAAAAGAAGGATCCCAAAGAATCAATCTTTCTTTTAGTTGTTGAATTTGATTGATCAATGTGTGATATTCTGAATCCTCATTACTAATGGAATTGAAATAATCTCTGGATTGATTAGAGGATCCTTTCAATTGGCTAGAATCCGTTACTTGAACAAAACTAGATCTTGTGGAATCATATTGAATATTTGACGATGCATTCCGTAGAAGTAGAAGTTTCTTTCGAAAAGTGGAATGAATGGAATTAAATACTATTTAATATAAAAGTAAATTCAATTAACGATTTCATAATAACATAAGAAAATTGAAATAAATAGAAACGAAATGAATATAATAAAATAAAATGAAAAGTCAAGCTATTGGGAGATATCTCTACCGTTAATTGCTTAAGCTCAATGTAGGAGATAAAACTCAACCACTAATAATGGAATGAAATGATTTTTCCATGTGTATGGAGAGCAAATCTTATATCTGAGAGCTGGTTATATCCACAGAGGTCAAATTCATTGCATAATCAAAGTTGTCTCAACCATTTTTGAATCAAGACTTGGCAAAAATACACCAAATATTGTGGCATATAGCAGAGTCGTGGTCGATGCCTAATTTCAATAGCATAAGTACCACCAAAATAATTTGTCGAATGTGGTTATGCAATTAAAGTCGAGGAACTTTAGGTCCTCAATTGTGTTGAATCAACGAACACCAGGTTCTGATTCAATCGAATAACTTTGTCACTAGGATGTGCTGTTTCATTCCTATGAAAAAAAAAAAAAAAAAGACAAAATAATATTTCATCAATGTCGAGAAAAAAATATTCAAGGTGACCATACATCGAGTTGAACATAGTCATATCCCATATGGTTATATGGACAATGAGCTACAGACTTCCAATTGCTTGAATACGAACGTTAAATTCATATTATATGGGTTTGTAAGCTTCCCACGCATCGTTGGATGAGAATAAAAACAACGGATTGGAGTTTGGTTCTTCTTATAGGATGAGAGTTAGAGGGACTGCAAGTTCTGATCTCTTACATGAAACTCATCATCACAGAAGTAAACCAACGAACTTTTAGTTTTGGTATGTTTATTAATTAAGGGTAATGCTAGGGAGACCAAAATTTTAAACTAAATGTGCAAATCAAATGATGTGTCACCAATATAAAATAAGCATATTAATCAACGCTTAAGTAATAATCCAATCATCAACAACCACTTCATTTGATTTGCAAATTTGGTTTAAAATTTAACACTACCCATTAATTAAATTGAAGGACATGAAATATCACTCATCAAGTGCTCATAACTATAATGGTGCAATGACATTTATATTTACTATATGCAATCAATTTAGTATATTAGAGAGAGAGAGAGAGAGAGAGAGAGAGAGAGAGAGAGATGTGCATGTTCATGTGGCTAGCTTCTTCAATCCAAACTCGAGCAAGTTCTCGTCAAATAGAGAGAGGGAGGAAGAGAGATTAGGGGTTGCAGATGAGAGATTGTAGCAAAATGGCCTAAACTTCTTGGGTTTATTAAAAGACACTTATTTTTATTATTTTTTTTCTAAATATTATTATTAAGGGGAGGAGAAGAATTCGAAAATATTACAATATTTTGGAGAGGGGAAGTTTCGAACCTAGGACACGTTAATAGAGACTCAACACGCTATTCAATAGGATATGGACCATGTACACTCTTGTTTTTATATTAAACATGCATTGTGTTTTTTTTTTTTTTTTTTTCATAAAAAATGGGGACAACGGGTGGCAACTATGGTTATCCACTCTTCCTAGGCCCAAAGAGGCTATGAGGAATTTCATCTTGTTCGTGGCCACAACATGCATTGTGTTTGATTTAGGATTATTGTGACAGCCCGTCCCAGAAATATTACAACGTACGTGTGGAAAGACAAAATTGCCCCTAGTTCGATTTCTTTACGTTTATTGGTTGTTTTTGAGTTTGGTTGGCATGTTGTAGGCCACACACACCTCCCCACACACCACAACCTTTCCCCCTGTTTCCTGCACACTGTCCCGAGTCCCCATTCCCTTCCCATTTCCTTTGAAACGTACGGACACACCCACACACCCATCAAACCTTCACAGATCGTGGAATCCAAGCACATATTCGAGCTTGTGAGGCTTGTAGGAGTCCAACTATACCTTTTTCAGGTAAGAACACCATCGTTTTCATGTCGAATCCACGATGCCCGATTTCGAGTACTGTTCATGCACACGTGATTTCTCACGTTTTAGGGAATTTCAAGCTTATAGGTAGCTTGGTGAGGTCCCTAGGAGGCTTGGGGTGGTTCGTTTGAAGGATTTGGACGTCGGGATCACTAGTTTCGAGGTTGGCCGGAGTTGGGGTGATTTTCCAGGTGAGATTTCGTGGATTTTAGCCCTTGAAAGTAGTATGATTGTGTTCTTCTAGTTCCAAGCTTCGTTTTTCACCCAAATTTGTCAAACTGACACACCCATCAAACCTTCACAGATCGTAGAATCCAAGCACATATTCGAGCTCGTGAGGCTTGTAGGAGTGCAACTATACCTTTTTCAGGTAAGAACACCATCGTTTTCACGTCGAATCCACGATGCCCGATTTCGAGTACTGTTCATGCACACGTGATTTCTCACGTTTTAGGGAATTTCAAGCTTGTAGGTAGCTTGGTGAGGTCCCTAGGAGGCTTGGGGTGGTTCGTTTGAAGGATTTGGACGTCGGGATCACTAGTTTCGAGGTTGGCCGGAGTTGGGGTGATTTTCCAGGTGAGATTTCGTGGATTTTAGCCCTTGAAAGTAGTATGATTGTGTTCCTCTAGTTCTAAGCTTCAGTACCAATTTTGTGAAATTTGGGTGAAAAACGAAGAAGATATTAAAGTTTGAAAATTTTCCAATTTTCCGGCGCCGGAGAAGACGACGGAATATTCCTGATGCTGTTGACAGAACCGTTAGGGATAACGGAATATTCCCTTACGGCGTCAGTTGATGCCGTCAACGTGCCAAGCACGTGTGGCCGTGCCTTGGTCGGCGCGTGGGGGCGCGTGCGGCGGTGAAAAATTATTTTAAAAATATGGGGATGTTCCTGAGGTTGAGTAGATCACGTTGGTGTATTCATACACCCCATTTGAGCATTGTATGAGAAGTTATTTCAAAAGGTTGGTTATGTGCTTTAAAAATTAACGTTTTTGTAGTTATTTCGCATATAGGTGATACCTATCCCGAAGACGAGCGTGGTCACTCGAGGCAGGGGGACTACGACCCTTCCACATACCAGTGAGTGGGCTTTTGGTTTTCCGTATATACCTATATACTTATATTTTCCCAGAAATTGATTTGAATTGTCATTTGCCATATGCCATGCATTAGATTATCGTTATTTATGCATCATTAGTTGCATTATTAGTTGTATATATATACATATGCATATTGGGTGCTGCGGACGCACAGGTAAGTGCCAGGTAAGTGTTATTCATGTTTACATTCAGTGGCGATTGAGATGCTTAGAGAGCTCATAACCTGCACCCCCGGTGTTAGTGCTCCCGCCCAGAGTAGGGCACAGTCCTTCACGTGATGTTCACCTCCCGCACCACACGCTCAGCTTGGATCCAAGTTAGGTGCACAGTCCTGTCGTACAGACCATATTAGGTGGTTCCGACTCGTAGGTGACCCGCGATTATTCGCACAGCCTTCACGTGATCGTATCACTAGAGCGTTTATATGTATTACACCCAGGCCTGTCGTACAGACCACTTTAGGTGGTTCCGACTTGTGGGCAGGTTTAGTTATTGAGATTGAGACTTAAGCTCTAGATTCAGCCGTACAGGTCACGTTAGGTGACTCCGGCTGCCAGACTATATGATATTGATATGACTTTCACCTGAGCACTTGCATTTCATATTGAGTTTTGGCATGGCATATCCTGGAGCATGATTCGTATATGCGTATATATATGTACATATGTTTATTTTCTGGGAAGTATACAGGTTTTACGGCGAGGGGTTAGAACGTATTTACTAAACGGTTTTCAAAAGCTTTGTTTTTGCCCACTCACGCTTTTGTTTTGCGCCCCTCCAGGTTCTAGTTGTCCAGCAAGTTTGGTGGTTTCCCAGAGGGCTTTCCCGGCATTTCTGACAGACGATCACCAGCGTAGGGTCACCTTCGGGTGTACTGTTGTTGCGTCATTTTCGTTGGACTGCTTTAGGCGTTATGTTTTGAATCTGTGTCACACTTACGTTTGCACCTATTATCATTTCGTGTAAACTAGTTTTTATTTATTCGTATCACTATTTCCATTATTGTTTTATTAGCTTCCGCACCGTGCACATGGTTACATCACCTCCGCGTGACGGCCAGCACGCCCTGATCTTGGTCGGGGTGTGTCAATTATTTTAAATTTAGTAGGATGTCCAAAGAAAGTTAAAAAATTTAGAAGGGTGTCTAAATAAATGGATGTCCATAGACGACAATCAAGTATAAACAAAATTTTCCTTCAAGAGATTCTAAGTGAAAAAGCCCAAACAAGAAAGAAAAAAAAAAAAAAAAAGGTTCTTTAGATATAAATTCATGCAACACTTACTTCCTTGTCAAAAACTCATCTCATTTTAAACATCCAAATAAAACTCAAATTTGAAGTAGACTGCCATGTAAACAAATAAATACCTATTATTTTCAAACTATTTACAATTGTGCCACAACACTCTAATTATGTTAATGACTTTAATTATCCACCATAATTGTGGGAAATAAGTGCCTTATTATTATAAAATTATCTACCTTATACTTCTCTTACCCTCATATATTTCATTTCTTTTATTTGTTTGACAATCATTGTAGGTAAATTATTTTGCATGTATGTATTAGGCACATTTTGTTAAAATTATATATATGCGTGCAAATAGTTTATCTATATTTTTATGTAAAATAATATGTAATTAATTAATTTTGGATCAATTGGCTAAAAACATTTATTTTTTTTGTAGGTAAATTATTTTTCATGTGATATTACATATATACTAGCCACATTTTGTTATTATTATATAGAGTGTGCAATCAATCTACATTCTTTTATTTTGTAGGTAAATTATATATATATATATATATATATATATATATATATATATTTTTGCAAAATATTGGTGTTTAATTAATTTTGAATAAAAAATATTTATTTATTTTGTAGGTAAACTATTTTGCATGTATCATTACATAATTTACTAGGAACTTATATTGTTATTATATATATGTTGTGCAAAATAATTTACCTATGTTATATTTAAAATATTGATAATTTTGAATAAAACACTTTTTTTATATTTGTAGGATATACTAATTTACTTGTTAGCATCATGTGAAAACAATTATATAAGGAACATTGGTATCATGTAAATTTTTGTTATTAAACGCATAGGAATCATGACATTTAAATTTTTTTCCAAATCCCCATAAGGTATTTGAAGACATTTAATTGAATGAAATAATGTAAAATAAATGTAGATGATAAGTGAGAGACCCAAAGTAAGTTTTATTAGGGGTAATTTAGACATCCAAAAACACAAATTTTGCCAAGCCAAACTTAATGATGAATATTGCTTAGTTGGAGCCTAGTCATTGAGTTTTTGTTAGAGAAATTTACCATGATGGGTTTTTGACACACCCCGACCGAGATCAGGGTATGCTGGCCGTCACGTGGAAGTGACGTAACCATGTGCATAGTGCGGAAGCTAATAAATAATAATAAAAGTACAAAAAAAAAAAAAAAACAGACCTAGCTATACACAAAGTAAATAACATACATGTGCAAGCGTAAGTGTGAGAAACAAAGTTCAGAGCACAAAATACCTAGTGCAGTCCGGGAGAAACAACACTAAATAAACACACCTAAAGGTGGTCCTATATTGGTTATAATATGTCAGATAAGCCGGGAAAATCCTCTGGGGAGCCACCAAAAGCGCTAGCCAAACTAGAACCTGGAGGGGCGCAAAACAGAAAGCGTGAGTGGGCAAAAACAAAGTTTTTCAAAAAAAATCATTTCATAAACAAAGTTCTAACCCCTCGCTGTAAAACCTGTATACTTCCCAGAAAAATAGTATATATATATATATAAGTCATGCTCAGAAATATGCCATGTCAAATGCTTCAAAATAAAATGCAAGTACTCAGGTAATGTCAAATCAGTGCCATGTAATCTGTCAGCCGGAGTCACCTAATGTGACATGTACGGCTGAATCTAGAGCTCAAATCTCCATCTCACTAACTATACCTGCACACGAATCGGAACCACCTAGAGTGGTCTGTACGACAGGACTCGGTGTAAAATAAGTACGCTCAAGTGCTACGATTACGTGAAGACTGGGCGAATAATCGCGGGTCACCTACGAGTCGGAACCACCTAAAGTGGTCTGTACGACAGGACTGTGCACCTAACTTGGATCCAAGATGAGCGTGTGGTGCGGGAGGTGAACATCACGTGAAGAACTGGGCCCAACTCTGGGCGGGAGCACTAACACAGGGGCTGCAGGTTATGAGCTCTCTATGCATCTCAAATCACTACTGAACATAAACATAAACCATAACTTACTTGGCACTTACCTGTGCGTCCGCAGCACCAAACATATATATATATATATATATATGCACTAATAATGCATAATTAAATATGCAATTGTAATTCATGGCATTTAAAACATATAAACGTTTCATTTCACTTTCTGGGAAAAACACAAGTATATAGGTATATACGGAAAACCAAAAGCCTACTCACTGATATGTAGAAGGGTCGTAACCCCCTTACCTCGAGTAACCGCGCTCGTCCTCGGGATAGGTCTCACCTATATGCGAAACAACTATAAAAACTTAAATTTTAAAGCACATAACCAACATTACAAAATAACTTCTCATACAATGCTCAAATAGGGTGTATGAATACACTAACGTGATCTACTCAACCTCATGAACATCCCCATATTTTTAAAATAATTTTCTGACACCTCACGCGCCCCCACGCGCCTGCCAAGGCATGGCCACATGCGCCACCCACGCGTAGGCACGTGACTGGCACACTGACGACATCAGTTAACGCCGTCAGGAATATTCCATTAAATCTAACTGATTCTGTTAACGCCGTTAGGAATATTTCGTCCAAACTGACGGAATATTCCGTCATCTTCTCCGGCCAACATCCGGTGCCGGAAAACCAGGAAAAATTCTAAACTTGATATCTCCTTTGTTTTTCATCCAAATTTCACAAAATTGGTACCAAAATGAAGCTTACAACAAGAGGAACAAATCCTTATCACTTTCAAGCACTAAAACCAACAGAATCTCGTCAGGAAAACACCACCAACTCTGGCCAAACCTGCAACTCACGATCCCGACGTCCAAAATCTTCAAACGAACCACCCCGAGCCTCCTAAGAACCTCACCAAGCTTCCTACAAGCTTGAAATTCCCAAAAAACACAAGAATTAATGTGTGCATGAACAGTGACCAAATCGGGGATTTCGAGTTCGACGTGAAAACGAAGGTATCCTTACCTGAAATGGGTATGGTTGAACTCCTAACAACCTCACGAGCACAAATGTATAGTTTGTTTCCTCGATCTGTGACGATTCCAAGGGTTTGTGGTGTTGTCTGTACGAAAAGGATAGGAAAGGGAGAGAGAGAGAGAGAGAAATGAATGTGGATGTGTGTGTGGTCCAAAATCAACCAACCAAAGCCCAAAAATGACCACACAACGAAACAAACATACTAGAGGCAAAACTGTCATTTCACCCCTACGATACGAAAAGTCCGGGAAGGGCTGTCACAACCTACCCACCTTAATAAAATTTCGTCCCGAAATTCAAAACAACCACTCATAGCAACTACTAGCGATCAAAGAACAACCGAGGATACAAATCCCTCATTCGATCTTCAGTTTCCCAAGTAGCTTCCTCCATAGTATGATTCCTCCACAAAACTTTCACCAAATTCACTGTCTTGTTCCTCATAACCTTTTTCCTTCCAATCCAAAATCGTCACTGGTTCCTCATCATAAGTCAAATCCGGATTAATTTCCAAGGGGTGAGGAGGTATCACATGAGACGGATCCGCAACATAATGCCGAAGCATAGACACGTGAAAAACGTTATGTACTTTAGCTAGCTCAGAAGGCAACTCAAGTCTATAAGCTACCTCACCAACTCACTCAGTGATCACGTACGGTCCGATATACTTGGGACTCAACTTACCTTTCTTTCCAAACCGTACAACACCTCTCCACGGTGAAAGCTTCAGAAATACCCAATCACCAACCTTATACACTCTGTCAATAGGATGCCGATCTGCTAAACTCTTTTGCCGATCCTGGGCCACCTTCAGGTTAGACTTGATCACCTGAACATTTTGAGTAGTCTCCTCAACAATCTCCGGACCCACCAAAACTCTTTCTCCGACCTCTGACCAACACAAGGGTGTGCGACAAGATCTACCATACAACGCCTCAAATGGTGCCATGCCGATACTCGAATGAAAGCTGTTGTTGCAGGCAAATTCCATTAAATCCAATCGCTTATGCCAAGCATCACCCAACTGCAACACCGAAGATCTCAACATATCCTTTAACGTCTAAATGGTTCTCTCTGACTGTCCGTCTGTCTGAGGATGATATGCCGTACTATAAAGTAGTTTTGTACCCAAAGCTTCCTGACAAGCTACCCAAAATTTAGATGTAAATCTTGGGTCATGATCCGAGACAATACTCACAGGGACACCATGGTATTTCACGATCTTCGAGATGAACAACTCAGCTAATCGGCCCAAAGAATACTTCTCCCTCACTGGAATAAAATGTGCTGACTTAGTGAGCCGATCAACAACCACTCAAATGCCGTCAAAACCGTTATGTGTACGTAAAAGCTTGTACACAAAATCCATAGTAATGTTTTCCCATTTCCACTCTGGAACGGGAAGCGGCTGCAACAACCCAAACGACTTCTTCCTTTCCGCTTTAACTTGCTGGCATACAACACACGTACTCACATACTCAGCTATCTCCCTCTTCATACCTGGCCAATAGTAAAATGGTCGAATGGTATGATACATTTTAGTAGCTCCTGGATGCATAACATAAGCCGAGATATGTGCTTCATCGAGAATTACTTTCTTTAAATCCAAATTATTAGGTACAAACATCCTACCCTCCTGCATCAGCATGCCATCCGTTTCACAAACTCTGAGGTCTCTCCTCCTCCCTTGATCTCGAGCTTAGATTAATTCTTGAGTTTCCTCATCCGCTACCTGAGCTTTAAGCACCCGATCAACTAAAATTGGCCTAACTTGAAAATTAGCAAGTAAAGCCACCTCTCGATCTTCTGCCTCCAACCTCACTCCCGTGGATCTTAAATCTGCTAAAAGAGGAACGTGACTACAGCCTTGAGACTTCCTGCTAAGTGCATCAGCTACCACATTTGCACGACCAGGGTGATAATCAATCGTGCAGTCATAATCACTAAGCAGTTCCAACCACCTCCGCCGATGAAGATTAAGATCCCTCTGTGTGAAAAGATACTGAAGACTCTTATGATCTGTAAAGATCTTACATTTCTCTCCATAAAGGTAATGTCTCCACAATTTCAGCGCAAAAATAATGGCAGCTAACTCCAAATCATGAGTAGGGTAATTCAACTCATGAGGTTTCAATTGTCGTGAAGCATAAGCAATTACCCTACCATGCTGCATCAACACGCATCCCAGGCCATTCAAGGAGGCATCACTATAAACCTCGAAATCACCGCTATTGTCCGGGAGTGCCAAAACAGGTGCATGAGTGAGACAATACTTCAATTGCTGGAAACTCTGCTCACACTTATCATCCCACTCAAATTTAACATCTTTCCTCGTTAACCTCGTCAGTGGTAAAGAAATCACAGAAAAATCCTTAACAAACCGTTGATAATACCCTGCTAAACCAAGGAAACTCTTTACCTCAGTGACGGTTCGCGGTTGCTCCCACTTCTCCACAGCTGCCACCTTTTGAGGATCCACCAAGATACCCTAAGTTGAAATGACGTGCCCCAAAAATGCAACTTGGTCTAACCAAAACTGGCACTTGCTAAACTTAGCATACAATTGGTGTTCCCTCAACCTTTTCAACACCAAAGTAAGATGTCGACCATGCTTCAATTTAGACTTAGAGTATACCAGAATATCGTCAATGAAGACAATAACAAACCTATCCAAATATGGCTGGAATACTCGGTTCATCAAATCTATAAAAGCAGTTGGTACATTCGTCAATCCAAATGGCATAACCAGAAACTCATAATGACCATAACGAGTCCTGAAAGCCGTCTTAGGGACATCCTCCCTACTAATCTTCAGCTGATAATATCCAGACCTCAAGTCAATCTTGGAAAATACACAAGCACCTCGAAGCTAATCAAACAAATCATCAATACGCGGCAACGGATAACGGTTCTTAATCGTTACCCGATTCAGTTGCCGGTAATCAATACATAACCTCAAGGTTCCATATTTCTTTCTCACAAACAACACTAGGGCTCCCCAAGGTGAAGTACTAGGCTGAATAAAACCCTTATCCACTAATTCCTGCACCTGGACTTTCAATTCCCTCAACTCAGCAAGAGCCATACGATAAGGAGTCAAAGATATATGATTAGTATCTGGAAGCAAATCAATGGTGAACTCCACGTCTCGGTCTGGCGGAAAACCAGGTAAATCCTCAGGGAAAACATCAGGAAAATGTCTGACTACCCTTACATCCTCCATATTACTAGGAGTAGCATCGTCCAACACTACATGAGTTAAGTACCCCTGGCAACCTTTAGATAACAACCTTTTCGCTCGCATAGCAGAAATAACGCCATGTCTCACCCCACTCTGCTCGCCCACATAAGTAACCACAGGTAATCCAGGACGATGGAAAGTAACTATTTTCCCGTAACAATCAATATTGGCACGATTGAAATGCAACCAATCCGTGCCCAAAATCACATCAAAGTCAACAATATCCAACGGGATAAGATCAGCTGGCATAATAACATCATCCACCATCACTGGACATCCTGGGTACACATGATCTACAATACATCTCTCCCCTCTAGGCATAGCAAACTCTAAATCATACCCTAGAGGTGTAGGGTGAGGTTGCGTCACTTGAGCAAATGTATGAGAAATCACAGAATGTGTAGCACCACAGTCAATTAATACTCTAGCAATATAACCAAGGATATTTAACGTACACATGATCAAGTCTGGATTATTTTGAGCGTCCTGCAGAGAGATATTGTGAATACACCCCTGGGTCTGCTGCCGTCCACCACGACCTCTACTCGACTGGCCCCCACGACTCTGTGCACTACGCCCCTAATTGGGTTGACCAGACTGCCTCGAAGACCCCACACTACTCGCAGTAATCTCCCCTTGTTGAGACTATCCTTCCTGAAACCACTGAGACCCGCCTGCTGAAACTGGAGGATACGACATATAGCCACCAGAATACTAGGGATACCACCCTGAGAATATGGATCCTAGGGATATGGATATTGTCCAGAGGCATAAGGAACATCATCACCTTGATAGTAATAGGCACCACCTTGACCTGTCTGCCCATAACTACCAGGACCAGAAACTTGCTGGATCGATGCAGGTGGTGGCAAGAAAGTCTGCTGGGGCCTTTACTGACTCTAGGGACAATTTGCAGCCCGATGTCCCATCTGCCCACAAGTAAAGCAACCGTCGCTGCCGTGCCTACACTCACCAAAATGTCGATTATTACACCTGCGGCAAACTGGGGCCCTACCTCTACTAGCATCACCCTACCTCTGGCCTCTAGCACCACCAGTAAATCTACCACCATGACCTTGACCAGTGGCACTAAAACCACCGCTAGAAGAACTAGAACTAGTGCCACCCTTCTTGAAACTCTGGGTCTTGCGAGGTCCGAACGACGCCGGACCCTTGCCCTTGTCATCTTTCCTCTGGTTACCATCTTTTTCTTTCTCCTCACTCTTGCTGGGCATGTTCTCGGAATCCTCAATTCTCAACAGAATCTCATAAAACTCCTGGTAGGTGTCACAAGGGGTAGTGGTCGCCATCGAACGCCACTTCTTCTTAGTGCCCAAATGGAAACGACGAAGCATCTCTGTCGGATTGCCAGCAACATCCAGATGATAGTGAAACAGATCAATAAACCTTCGGTAATACTCGTTTGCCGTTAACTTCCCCTGTCTCAACGCAGTGAATTCCTGTTTTTTGCGATCAATATACTCAAGAGGCACAAACCTTCTCCTGAACAGATCTCTGAATACCTCCCAATCAGTCATCTCTTCTGGGGATAAACGACGAACCTCCTGCTCCCACCAGGATGCAGAATCCTTACCCAAAAACCACGATGTTGTCTTAACCCACTTCTTAACAGGGAGATTCCCCTGATTATGCAGTACACGAAAGGTCTTCTTAATATGTTCTAGCCACCGCTCCGCTCCCTCAAAACCCTCGTGGCCCTCGAATTTATCCAACTTCAGATTGTACATAGTCTCTAGAGGAGTCATCTAGGGAGGGCGGATCACCGACTGAATAGTTGTAGCGATAACTTCCCCCAGTTGAGCTACATCGGGGAAACTAGGCTCAGCAGAGCGACGTGGTTCCCGACGAGGCAGCATAATTCTGACAGAAGACACCAAAACCATTAGAATACTCACAAAAGTATAGGACTGCCAAACCAAGGCTCTGATATCAAATTGACACACCCTAACCGAGATCAGGGCATGTTGGCTGTTACGTGGAAGTGACGTAACCATGTGCACAGTGCGGAAGCTAATAAATAATAATAAAAGTACAAAAAACAGACCTAGCTATACACAAAGTAAATAACATACATGTGCAAGCATAAGTGTGAGAAACAAAGTTCAGAGCACGGAAGACCTAGTGCAGTCCGGGAGAAACAACACTAAATAAAAACACCCAAAGGTGGTCCTACACTGATGATAATCTGTTAGATAAGCCGGGAAAATCCTCTGGGGAACCACCAAAAGCGCTAACCAAACTAGAACCTGGAGGGGCGCAAAACAGAAAGCGTGAGTGGGCAAAAACAAAGCTTTTAAAAAAAAAATCATTTCATAAACAAAGTTCTAACCCCTCGCTGTAAAAATTGTATACTTCCCAGAAAAATAGTATATACATATATATATATATATAAGTCATGCTTAGAAATATGTCATGTCAAATGCTTCTAAATAAAATGCAAGTACTCAGGTAATGTCAAATCAGTGCCATGTAATCTGTCAGCCGGAGTCACCTAATGTGACCTGTGCGGCTGAATCTAGAGCTCAAATCTCCATCTCACTAACTATACTTGCACACGAGTCGGAACCACCTAAAATGGTCTGTACGACAAGACTGGGTGTAAAATAAGTATGCTCAAGTGCTACGATTACGTGAAGACTGGGCGAATAATCGCGGGTCACCTACGAGTCGGAACCACCTAAAGTGGTCTGTACGACAGGACTGTGCACCTAACTTGGATCCAAGATAAGCGTGTGGTGCGGGAGGTGAACATCACATGAAGGACTGAGCCTAACTCTGGGCGGGAGCACTAACACCGGGGGTGCATGTTATGAGCTCTCTATGCATCTCAAATCACTACTGAACATAAACATAAACCATAACTTACTCGGCATTTACCTGTGTGTTCGCAGTACCAAACATATATATATATATATATATGCACTAATAATGCATAATTAAATATGCAATTGCAATTCATGGCATTTAAAACATATAAACGTTTCATTTCACTTTCTGGGAAAAACACAAGTATATAGGTATATATGGAAAACCAAAAGCCCACTCACTGGTATGTAGAAGGGTCGTAACCCCCTTGCCTCGAGTGACCGCGCTCGTCCTCGGGATAAGTCTCACCTATATGCAAAACAACTATAAAAACATAAATTTTAAAGCACATAACCAACATTACGAAATAACTTCTCGTACAATGCTCAAATGGGGTGTTGAATACACCAACGTGATCTACTCAACCTCACGAACATCTCCATATTTTTAAAATAATTTTCTGACACCGCACGCGCCCCCACGCGCCGCCCACGCGCAGGTACGTGTTTGGCACATTGACGGCGTCAATTAACGCCGTCAGGAATATTCCATTAAATCTAATTGATTCCGTTAATGCTGTTAGGAATATTCCGTCCAAACTGACGGAATATTCCATCATCTTCTCCGGCCAACCTCCGGCGCCGGCGACGGCGCCGGAAAACCGGGAAAAATTCTAAACTTGATATCTCCTTCGTTTTTCATCCAAATTTCACAAAATTGGTACCAAAATGAAGCTTACAAGAAGAGGAACAAATCCTTACCACTTTCAAGCACTAAAACCAACGGAATCTCGCAGGGAAAACACCACCAACTCCGGCCAAACCTTCAAACGAACCACCCCGAGCCTCCTAAGAACCTCACCAAGCTTCCTACAAGCTTGAAATTCCCAAAAACACAAGAATTAACATGTGCATGAACAGTGACCAAATCGGGGACTTTAAAAAATAAGAAACACATGTCATTTTTTAATTAGGTCAAATAATAAAATGAGTACATAAAATGCTCCCCCATAAAGTACTTTGATACAGCCGAAAAAAGGCATGTATATAATTTCACCAATTTTAAATCTTCTCCACCTGCAAGTGGCTCTTTACCACAATGGTGGAAATTTGTTAAGCCCTTGCATGACGGTTCAAATTCCGTCAGTGACTAATCTAATATTTAATCTAACAAAATATATCATTTGACAGAAAACAAAAACACAAAAAAACAAAAAAACAAAAAAATCTTCTCCACCTATTTTGTGTGTGGCCTGATTGACACGTGTTAAGTTTATGGACAACATGTTAAGGATGGTTAAGTTTATAAACAAGTGTCAATTAATGATAGATGCCCCAAAAAGACCATAAACAAAATAGGTTCATAAAATTTGAACTCAATTCCAGTGTGTGTTGTAACTTTTTGGCAAACACATGCATGTTGTCTAAATAATGCGTACGTTTGCCTTATTGAGTTAATATATAAGAGCATCTCCACTAGTTAATGGAGGGTGAGGGCAATAAAATTGCCCTTACTTTTTATTTTAAACAATAATTGACTTTATGCAAGTCCACAAGTTTGGAATGAGGAAGGCTAATGGCAAGGGCGATTACTATTTATAAATGTATTCTTTTAGTTTTTTTAATGAATGTGTGCATTAATTTATAACAAACATAATTAAAGTCTAATTCCAATAAATAATTTCAAATACAATGAAAAATCATTGCATTACAACAAACATAATATCTACTAATTAATAAAACACTCATTGTCAACCAAAATTCTATGAAATTACCAGTTTAACCTTCTAATTGAAACAGAACATGAATAAGAAATATAGGGGAGAAATGTAATTTTACACAACCAAATTTTACTGTTTTTTTTTCTCAAAGCCTCACCTACATGTAATCCTAACATATCTCTAATTTTTTTTTAAGAAAAACCTTCACACTCCCACATTCTCTATCACTCTCTTCCTCTCTCCTTCTATTTCAAAAACAAAAATAAAAAAATTTCTCACACACTTTGTGTGTGCCCATATGCTAGTTATATTTAAACTAGGGGATAAAATCATTGTAGTAAAAAAATATTGAGTTGTGGTGTGAAGAATGAAGAATATAGTTGGGTATTTATAGAAAAAATAATAATTTTTTAGGAATTTTTTTAGCAATTTTTTGAATTTTTTACCATTAGAGTAATCTTAGCCGTTGATTTTCAAAATTATAACCTTTGAAGGGTCAAGATTCTACCACGTGCCAACTGACCACAAAAGGACAATTTTTTTCCCGTTGAAAAACCAACCGTCCAAATTAAAGAACAGTTAGAAATCCAATGGTTCCATTTCATCATGAAGGAGCCATTTGGCTCATTTGGTCATCACGTAGGAGGGGCAATTGGCAGGGCTGCTGCCATGCTACCTGCCCTTGCATCAATTGCCCTTCATCCTTGCAACTGCTGGAGCAGATATTGATGGGTTGGAAGGTAACTTTCTCCAATTGCAAGGGCAACTCAACACCGGTGGAGATGCTCTAAACTACTCACCAAACACCAATCAATACAAAAGAGAAGTCAAACAAGAAATTAAAAAGGAAAGGAAAGGAAAACCTCTTTTATGTCCACACATCTCCCAGTTCATCCTTATTTCTTAGAGCCCTCAAAACGTTTTAGCTATTGAGAAGAAAATGTTGAGTTGCTTGAGTACCCCTACAATGACCAAACTTCCAGTGGTAGATTTCTCCAAAGCGGACTGCTGGAAGCCAAAGACAAGTTCTTGGCTCACGGTCCGCAAAGATGTTTGTCTGACACTCAAAGAGCACGGTTGTTTCGTAACAACGATGCCCGAAAAAGTTTCTTTGGAGCTTCACAACACCATCTTTGATACATTGAAGGACTTGTTTGATTTCCCTGTCGAAGTTAAGGCTAAAAACCGATACGAAGGAAATGTGTATTTTGGCCATTCCAGTTATACTCCCATCCAGGAATGCTTGGGAATTATGAATGCTCCAAACACAGAAGCAATCCAGAAATTCACGCATCTATTTAGGCCTAATGGAAACGAGAAGTTTAGGTATATATCTATATAATTTTATCTGCCTTTAACTAATTCTCGTAATCTTAATCATATGCTTATCGTCACACACACATACGTTCACTTTCAAACTAATAATATTTTGTTATTTGTTTGCCAGTGAGAGTGCATATTCGTATGCAAAAGTGTTTATGAACTGGATCATGTGGTGACAAAAATGGTATTTGAAAATTATGGTGTGCAGAAGTACCATGACGATCATATTCAGTCGACTTTTCCAATTTTCCAATTTGCACAATACAAAGAACCCAAGAAAGTTGGAAGCGATGTGGGTCTAGAAAGTCACACAGACAAGAATTTTAACACCATTCTATATCAAAATCATGTCTGCGGTCTGGAGATAAACATAAAGGACGACGAGTGGATAATGTTTGATCCACCTTTGCCTTCATGGTTCCTGTTCGTAGCTGGTGATTTGTTTAAGGTACACCACAACTTTTGAATTGACACACGAACACTATTAGTCTTTCTTCACATGAGTATATATATTTAATACAGAATACCACTCCATATGCATGTGAAACAAAAGAAACTTTGCATGCTTTGATTATCTTTGGTTGGCTTAGGTCTGGAGTAATGGCAGAATAAAATCTTGCAGACATCGAGTTAGCATGAGGGGAAATGATGAGGTGAGATACCCGTTTGGATTATTCTCTTTAAAATTAGGAGTAACACACACACTAGAGGAGTTTGTGTATGAAGACCATCCTACACGTTACAGGCCAGTTGATCAGTTAGAGTATATTGATAGGATTTTTACCACATGTAAAATTAGGGTTAAAATCACTTAAAATACTTGCAAGAATACAAGGTAATTGTAGTATAATTGCTCATGCAAGGTCGTTGTCCCCAAAGATTGTTTGACTAATTCGTAATTAAATCAACTCTTTAACTATTAAAACAGATTTTTATCAAAGATTTGAGATTTTTTTGAGTTTGAAAATATTGAATTAACAATTAAAGAAACCTAGAAGTTAGAAAATAAAGCAGCAAACAAAAAACCGTTTTTTAATTAAAATCAATTTAGGGAAAGACTAGCGTTTAGCCGTCACCGTCACAATCCTATGCAATTCTATCAATTACTTATGAATTTCCACATCCATGCTTTGAAGGTTAGGTTTTTCTAATGCATATTTTCCTTGTGATATTCAAGCGAAAACGTATATCTAGCATGCAATCCGTCTTTGATGTTCAGATCAAATATAAACATGCAAGACTCACTAAGCTTCGTGAAAACCCTTTGAAAAACCATGCAACCCTTAAGAGCGTGATGTTCGCCCTAAGTGAACTTACAGTTACTAATCACAAGAAGCCCACCTCAATTTCAGGGTGATGTTCCAACAGAAATTGCATCAAATAACTTGTCTAAATACCCTAATGGTGATCATTCATTAAAATATATAGATAGTTTTAATCGCAGTGATTAATAATTCAAAGCAAGCATGCATCCATTCAGAAGCAAATTAATAAAATTACATATTTATGCTAAGGTTCATGGCCTAACCCTAGCAAAAGGAATTAGTTACGCATAGTCATAATTGAAATCATAGAAAATATTATTGAGAATAAAAGGAATGAAAACACCTTAAAATAAAAAATCTTCAATAACCCTAGCAATCACTCTCTGTCTCCAAAATTTCATAAAAGAAAACCTAGTCCCAAACTAGGGCTGACTAAAACCTTAAATATCTCCCTCAAACCCAGCCTCACAAACCCTAGGAACCAAGTCTCTTATTTCCACTAGGAAGCTAACTAATAATAAAATATATTAAAACTTAAAGTCCTAATTAAGTTAGGATAAACTGCACAGAAATTGTCCAGTCACGTTTTAGCCTCAAATCTCCTCCAAATCCGGCTCGAGATAGCTTGTTTTAAAGATCAGGACATTCTCAACACATCTCCAGAAGGCCACGAAACCATCCGAGGCCATCTTGGGCTCCAAAAATGCAAGTTAAGCCCAAAACGTCATTATTCCAGCACCGCGCATTGCTCCTTTATTTTATCACTAGAAAATAACCGTTTGGTAGAAAATTTTGATATTTTGACACGATCAAGCCAAGTGACTCACGAACGTCCTCCAACTAGAATTACTCCAAAATTCGTCCATTTGATTATGTTTTGCTCCATAGGAAGTCGAAAGTCCTATATTAGAAATATAATTCAAAGTATTAAATTTTTTTCAAAATATTAACCAAAATATACTAAGAATAGAGTTAAATATATAATATTAAAATCTGCTCATCATATATCAAGTCATTTAACGACAAGAAGGGAGGTTTATGGAACATCGAGGAATATTGTGGAGTTTGATTATTTTACTATTTTTCATATTCATTTCTTAAATTTCTGATGGATTTCTTTCTTTTGAGACTAACTACAGTAGTAACAATTATTTAGCACTATCGTCATATGATGACCAAATATGCTCTTTTAATATCATTAAGCATATCTAACAATCATATTGATGATAATACTAAGTACTTCGTAGTATTGTAGCCAAATCTCTCTTTTTTATTTCTTTGGAATAAACATGTAGTGTATGCTTTCTTTTCTTCCGCTTATGGTACTGTTTTATTATTTTGTTTGTGTCCTAAAAATATCAAAGGCCATCGGTGCCCAGATGTATACAATTATGTTAGTGGGGTGGTTGTTATGTCAAATCCTCAACGCCCTTTCGATAGTAGAATAAAGTACCAAGATAGTTTTATTCAAGGCAAAGTACTAAGATTAGTTCTACTATCTACGATTCAATGATGTTTTAGTGCAGCTTCAAAGAAAATATAAAAAATACCAATGGACAAAAATAGATATTTTTAATAGCAAAAATGGTTCCAACCGATGAGTCAAATGCGTACTTGGATTGAAGGAGGTGCTTCCAACCGTAAGAATGACAGGAAAAGAGGCTGATGACAAATTATTTTTAATTTGATTAATGGTAGAGCCCACAATAAATACAACCTACTTTGTTTTTTTAACTTGTTACTTTTCATGAGTGCATTTTTGCTTACCACCATTTAGTGTGGTGTATACTCACAACTATATTTATCACTGTTAGATAACTTTGAATTTTGAGATTTGTTCCTATCCACTACACGAATCTCAAAATTCAAACTCATCTAACTGTAATAAATAAGATGGTGAGGATACATCATACTAAATGACGCTAAGCAAAAATCCACCGTCCTTTGTAAATAACTCTTAAATATTACAAAAGAAAATAATATAAAATGAACATTCTAACACAGCGGATAGAGTAAGAAGTTTTGCATAATGTCAAATTGTCACATAAGAGCATCTCTAAAGGAGATATCAAAATGTTCAAATAAACAATAATGGTAAAAAAAGACAGTAGCAATGTTTTCCAACTGAGAAGCCAAATTTGATGTGGCATGACATAAAATGTCATCTCTTCCTCTTTCTGTTAAATTTGACAGTAGCATCAAAAAATTTTAACTAATTTTAAATACATTTTATTGATTTTTTTAATTAGTTTAAGACCTTGCCTTTTAATTTCTTTTCATTACCAATGCAATGTTTAAAAGAAAAACCAACGAAAAGTTAAATAAAAATTAGTTTTAATGAAAAGTGACAAATAAATGTGTAATGAATAGTACCAGAGAAAGGTACAAATATGGTTTTTCGTTAAAAGTGAACAGTACCAGAAGTGTTTCGTTAAAACTCCCATGTTTAAAGAGCATCTCTAAAGGAGATGTCAAAATGTCCAAATAAACAATAACGGTAAAAAAGACAGTAGTCCAACCGAGAAGCTAAATTTGGTGTGGCATGACATGGAATGTCATCTCTTCCTCTTGATGCCAAATTTGACAATAGCATAAAAAAAAAAAAAAAACTAATTATTAAATACATTTTATTGATTTTTCTTTTAGTTTAAGACCTTGCCTTTTAATTTCTTTTCATTACCAATGCAATGTTTAAAAGAAAAACTAACGAAAAGTCCAATTTTTTTTTTTAATTTTAATGAAAATGACAAATAAAGGTATAGTGAATAGTACCAGGGAAAGGTAAAAATGTGGTTTTTCGTTAAAAGTGAATAGTACCAAAAGTGTTTCGTTAAAACTCTCATGTTTAAAGAGTATCTCCAAAGGAGATGTCAAAATGTCCAAATAAACAACAATGGTAAAAAAGATAGTAGCAATGTTTTTCAACTGAGAAACCAAATTTGATGTGGCATGACATTGAATGTCATCTCTTCCTCTTGCTACCAAATTTGACAGTAGCATAAAAAAAATTTAACTAATTATTAAATACATTTTATTGATTTTTTATTAGTTTAAGACCTTGACTTTTAATTTCTTTTCATTACCAATGCAATGTTTAAAAGGAAAATTAACGAAAAATCCAATTTTTTTTTTTAAATTTTAATGAAAAGTGGCAAATAAAGGTGTAGTAAATAGTACCAGGAAAAGGTAAAAATGTAGTTTTTCATTAAAAGTGAACAGTACATGGAGTGTTTCATTAAAACTTCCATGTTTAAATACTTTTATACCTTTTAATTCATTTTCTTTCATTACCAATGCAAAGAAAAGAAATATGAGTTTTTAATTTTATGTTTACCATCTGATCTCCGTTGCATTTCCATTTTCATTTGTTCAAAAAAACAAATTTTGACATATCGGATAGATAACAAAACTTTAAAAATGTCAAAGTGCCACATTAGACCATTTTCAAGGGAGATGTCAAATTTTGAACATCAAATTCAAATAAGATGCAAAATAGAAGTTATGTATTTTCTATCTGAGTGAGAGTCGTAACTTTGATACGACCTAGGCGACACTAGGCGTGGACTTTTAGAACACTGAATACATATGTATTTATAGAGTTTTTGGGTGAATTTTGATTTAAATAAGTTTTTAAATTGTTTTAGCCGTTGTATTTAATTTTGAAACTTTAAATTTGATCATATTCAATCTCAGTCGCTAGATTTAACTTATTTATAAATTAGGTTTTAAAAAATAGGATTTAAATATGGACCATTGGATCAACCAACAGTCCAATCATGTGAGTTGAAGGATGAAAAATAACCGTTGGGGGGAGAATTTGGGTGACCAACAAGGCTGTCAGTGGTGTTTTCCACTGCTACAACTCTATCGCGTGTGGGAGGTGGGGCGCATCAGTGCGCCGACGCGCATTTTTTTCTTGCACGTGCACGCATAGTGATGAACTAGGAAAATAGGTTTGGCTTGTGTTTTGGGCTAAACGTGCTCAAATTTTAGGTTTGATCCTAAAACTTGTTTTTAGCCCAATGATTCTTTGGAGATGGTTTGTGTGGGTTTAAAACCTAAATTTTAGGTTGACTCGACCATTGAAGTTGGTATGAAAGTTTCACTATTTAGTTTATCTAAATTATATATTAATAAGATCATTGTCAACTAAAACTCTATAAAATTATTATTTTAACCATCTAATTAAAACTGAATAGAAATAAATGAATATAGGTAATTTAGTAATTACATGAACATAAATTTTATTGTTGTTTAGGTGAACCTCACAGCCATATAGATAGAGCAGCCATTTTCAAAAATAAAAAACTAAACGCCCCTTCATCTCCCTTCTCTCGCCACGTTCGTCTCTCATTCTCTCCCATTCTTTTTCCGTTGCCGATGTCATAGATTCGGGACGGGTGTGGTGGGGATGGGTTTAGAAGGACGGGGCGTGTAATAAAAACATTTTCGCACTTGCATGTGGGTTTCACCATTGTCGCAACAACTATGGGGCTTGCTTTTTACCTTTGGCTACTTCAATTTTATGATTCAATATCTTGTAGTTGTAGATGACTGGTTATGTTATCCAATTACTACCGACACCATTTTTGATGGGTGGAATTCGTGGAATTCTGGAATGGTGAGACTGTTACAATTTACAAGTAACATTTCCACTAACCAGGCGATTTGTGACCAAAATTTGTAGAAAGGCACTGAGTACACCGCTCACAATATTAACTTAAGGCATCCATCAATCTCTTCCCCATTTGACACCTCCACCAAATCTTGCGGGTGTATTTTTCTTATCACTCTCAAGTGATGGCGGTGCTCACCTCCTTATTTATCAACATTGAATGAGATCAAATTTCAAAATTTATGTAGGATGTTAAGTACTGTATATCCATGGTTGATGTTGGATGAATAGGAACAGAGGATAGGTTAAGGATAATCACAATCACAAGTGTCCATTAACAAACGAAAGTCACCAATTAGTGCCTTGGATGTCGATTACCACCACAACTCCCGAGCATACAAAAAGTGTCAATTGGTTCCACCACGCAATCACCATCCACTTATACTTTTTGTGCCACTTACGATAGCTACATGTTTGGTCCACGCATCATTCATGCCAAAATTGGATTATGAAAATTGAAAAATAAAGCAACAATGCGTCAAGTGAGTTGTCAAGTGACATGGCCTTGTTCGATTTGCCAAATTCGATAGCATGAGGCTAATTAACTTGGATTGGAATTTTGTTTGTTGTTCGGTGGAGTTTTGTGTATCACGGATCGGATGTGAATTTGGGATTCATATTCAAAGTAATTAAGATTTTTGAAGCACAACCTTAGCCAAATTTCCAAGCCAATCCAAGTCATGCCACCAAACATGCTATAGGTGTGCTAGGAGTTTGAGAAGAATTCCTCAAATTTTAGAGTTTTTCTATTTGAACACAAAAATTTTACATGTTTAGAATTTTAAAATTGCTCTCATCACGTGATATACATGTATATTTTTGGACGAAAATAATAATAAAATGGGGACAAAAAGTAAATTATAGAGTCGAGTTCCCATATAATTTTTTTTCTCCTTCCCATGGAAAAATGGAGTTCTGAAAAGGGCACCAAAATGAGGAAGACCATGGGTCTGATGTTTCCAATTAGTTCTTTCCTTCATGTCAGTTCTTTAGTTGCTCGATATGTGTCTTCTTAATTAATAGAGAGTAACCACTTAATAGTACGGTCTAATAATATTTCTCTTCATTTATGAGTAAGATGTGTTTAGTTTGATTTTTGCCAAATGCGAATTTGAACCATATTGTTGCTACTTGTTAGGTTTAGCCCATCCTTCCAGCCTTTAATGTAGAGAACATCGCTTGTTTAAAAAAAAAAAAAAAAAACAAAGAGTAAAGAGAGTTACAATAATTTTATATAGGAAATGAAAAACTGGAGTACATAACAGACACCTAAACCTCCCACTAACTCAACCACAACAATCCAACCTAGTAGCACGCTTTTTCTTTGTCTACTGTTTCTCCAACCTCATCACTGGAAAAAGACCAGGTATGGTTCCATTGGATTAGTCTGACTCGTGTGCGATTAAATTTGTTGACTCCGATTTATCCTGATAAGATTTGTCGATTCTAGTTCAATTCGATTAAATTCAATGGACTCATGTTCAATTTTGTTGAACAATAATTGTTAAATCGTTGGGGATTGGTGTGTATTCTTCCCGACAATGACCATGATAACTAGATAATGCGGGAGTTTGATGAGGAAGGAAGAGAGAGAGAATAAGAGGCGTGGTGGCGAGGAGAGGCAGGGTGGATATTGCGGCTGCCGACTGGGTTTGTAGAGAGTGGTTGGGTCTTTAGGCCATCTCCAACCGAGGGCTAGCCGAGGGCTCGTTTTAGCCCTCTGGCCCTCTAAGATTCTCCAAGATATTAATATTTTAATGAATAGTACATGGCCATATTTGCCTCCGTCTCCAACCGAGGTCCAGAGGGCCAAATGGCTCGTTTTAGCCTTACCATAAAAAACCGTCTTCAACCGAGGGCCAAAGGGTCATAGGGCCAAACATAATTTATTATTTAAAAACTACAACTTAAATTCAAATCCAACGGTTAAGTGACGTCAGCATGATGTTAGCTAGCCGTTGGTAGTTGACATCATGCTGACGTCAGCTAGCCGTTGGATTTGAATTTTTCTAAATAGGGTGGATATTGGGCTATAATTCACACAACTTTGAATTCAATCTCTTTCAATTCAATCTTTTTCAATTCAATCTTTTTCAATTCAAGTTTGCAATGAATTCCAACTTTGGATCTTCTTCGGATTCCAACTGGGGGTCTTCATCCAATTCCAAATTGGAAGAAAAATGGGCGCAAATGAGACGTGAAGATGAGGAGTCTAATGAAGAAGTTCAAGTAAAGCGAAACAAACAAAACATAGCAGCAGCCATGGCTGCGACCATGGTGTGTCAGCTAACTGAGGAACAACCTCAATAGGGTGGCTCTATTGTTGGTCGCTCTTACAAACCACGAAACAGAGTGATGTCACATGCCAATCTGATGAACAACTACTTCAACCTTAACTCGGTGTACATAGAAGAGGATTTCAGACGTCGTTTCCGGATGAGGCGTCATGTGTTCGAGCGTTTACTTCGTGATGTCTAGCAAGTCAATCCATACTTTCGACAGAAGTGGGACAGAGCAGGCCGCCCTGGTTTCTCACCTCATCAAAAGGTTACTGTTGCACTCCGAATGATGGCCTATGGCTCCCCAGCTGATTTGATGGATGAAACCCATGGTATGTCTGAGTCTACATGCCTTGATACTCTTCAACAATTCTGTGACACAATTGTTCAGGTTTACAAAGACGAGTACCTTCGCAAGTCAAATCAAGAAGATCTGAATCGGCTCATTCGCAAAGCTAAAGATCGTGGGTTTTCGAGCATGATAGGGTCATTAGACTGCATGCATTGGGATTGGAAGAATTGTCCCACCAGATGGCAATGAGGCTTTAGTGGAAGGTCGAGATAGCCAACTATTGTGTTAGAGGCGGTTGCCTCATATGACACATGGATTTGACATGCTTTCTTTGGAGTCCCTGGATCCCAAAATGACATTACAGTTCTTGGGCGTTCACCCCTCTTCAATAACTTGACGGAAGGTAAAGCACCTCAACTTCACTACTACATCAATAACTGTCAATACAATATGGGGTATTACTTGGCAGATGACATCTACCCAAAGTGGGCGACACTTGTCCAAGCAATTCCAAACCCTAGGAATGACGCAGAAAAGTTGTTTACCTTACACCAAGAGGCATACCGGAAAGATGTTGAGAGAGCTTTCGGTATTCTATAAGTACGGTGGAAGATTATTAGCGAACTGGCAAGAGGGTGGAGTCGAGAAAATTTGGACTCCATCATGATGTCTTGCATTATATTACACAATATGATAGTGGAGGATGAGCGAGATAGGTATATTGATGAAGAGTCCGATGAGGACCAAGAAGATCCAAATAGGTCAAAAAGGGCTCGTGCAAAAATATATGATGGGCCTAATTTGCTTTTCAATCCAAGAACCGGTAGTATCTCTATAAATGAGTACATGAGGCGCTATAGAATGATACGTTCTCGTGCCACAAACAAGTACCTACAACATGATCTTGTTGCACATCTTTGGGCCAAAAAAAGCATGGAGTAGGCGTTTAAGTTTTATGTTGTTAAATGTTTTTCAAAATGTTGTTTAAGTTTCATGTTGTTAAATGTTTTTTTTATGTTGTATAATTTGTATGTTGGTTAATGTTATTTAATATTATTTCATATTGTTTAATGTTGTTTCATGTTACTTAATTTAATTTGATGTTGTATAATGGCTTAGGAAGTTATAGGAAAAAAATATAATTTAAAAAAAATATGAAACAAATTTTGTGAAATAGAAGTTATAGGATAAAAATAGAATTTAAAATAAAATAAAGCAATTTTGTGAAATAGAAGTTATAGGAAAAAATGGAATTTAAAAAAAAAATGAAACAAATTTTGTAAAATAAAAGTTATAGGAAAAAAATAGAATTTTAAAAAAATATTAAAAATAGAAATTATAGGAAAAATTTTGTAAATAAAAAAAAATAATAAAACTATAAAAAAAAAAAATTTCAAATGCAACGGCTAGTTGACGTCAGCTAGCCGTTGCATTTGAATTTTTTTTCTTAAGCATTCTTGTCGATTATTTATATTAAATAATATAAACGTATTCCTGTCGGTTATAACCGACAGGAAAACTGAATTTTCTGGCCACCCCCGGGCAGGTAGCTAGCCCTCCAGCCCTCTAGCCCTCTTCGATTTCGTGGGGCCCTCTCAGATTCCACAGCCCTCTGGCCTAGCCCTCGGTTGGAGACGATTTTCGAGATATTTTCGACCATCTGGCCCTCTGGACCCTTCGGTTGGAGATGACCTTAGTTCGTGTTCTTCGATGCCTTATGGTCAGTCCTATTTTTAAAAAACCTTTTACATCTAATATAGACCTTAACACTGCTAATTATCAATCAACTACAAAACACATGGACACATGTCAAACAACTTGACAATTACCGTTATAAGTATTAAATACCGTTGAAAATTAAAAAAGAAATTTGTCATAATTTTCTTTTTTTTTCTTCTAACTATTAAATACTGTTATAAGTACATTTAACATGTATTTTTATATTAATGGCAATATTATTTATGAATATATACGATGTCTCCCAATTATTTGACGGTCAATCTATTACAAGAATCGTGCATGGTTGTAGGTTAATTAATATTCTTGTATACATATATATATATATATATATATATATATATGTAAGTACACATCAGTATGCTAATAAGCTAATATGATAAATATTTGGATTTTTATTTAGAAACATATGTTCATCGATCCAAGCCATTTAATCGATTTCTAATTTTGGGGTCAAATATTTATTGAAAACTCGAGGCCAATTAAATATATATATATATATATATATATATATATATATATAGGTATGCATCATATGATAGTAACATGTTTCTCAATGCTCAAGGTAATCATTATCTTGAATTGGTCAAGGCTCCAAAAGACTCCAAAACAAAACTGTCAAACACTCTAATGCTTTAGCACATTCAATCATATATATTAAACATTAACCCGTTCTATCAATTATATTTTTCTCTCAAGTGAGGCATATATATATATATATATATATATATAGATTGCTTAAGGGGAGGGATCCCTATTTTTTCAAAAAAAATGAAGACACGCTCCACACCGTTAGATTGGTTTTAATGAAATTGTGTGGTTGGGATTAAAACACAGGCCACACGATCTCAACCACACAATTTCATTAAAGTTAAATCCAACGGTGAGGTGCGTGTCCCATTTTTTTTGAAAAATGAGGATCCCTCCCCTTAACCAATTTGTGTGTGTGTGTGTGTGTGTGGCCCTTTATAACCAAATATATCTCGAGATACTAAACCTAGTTAGAAATTTTTTTTTTTTTTAAAGTTTTACGTATGTTAAAATAAACAGTTAAATGGGTACCTATTTATAACCACCGGTAATACCCATAACTGTCCATTTAAATTTCACAGGTAAACGGTTATACCCATAACCGCTTATTTATCTAAACGTGTTTGGGCCCAAAATAATATTATTCGGCCGAGCGTAGGTTTATGTTCGGCCCAAAGTTTTTTAAATGTACTATGGGCTGTCTGGTGGTCCTAAGCCGCTCAGTTGGGGCGGTCGAGTCTTATTGTAAGAATGAGTGATTTGGATAAGAGCTGATGGGTCGAAGTCGTAGTGCGATAAGGGGTCCTAATGCAATGAGGATTCTTGGCCGGAAATGAATACGACCTAAAAATGAGGTGAGTTCAAAGTCCTAATAGAAGTAGGATTGGTCGAGATAAGGTTGGATCAGAATAAGAAGTCCTAATCCGAATACGGTTTTAACTCGATTGTAAGGAGGGTTTGTTGCTATAAATAGAGAGCATAGTGCATCATTCAAGCTCCCTCCAATTCAACACATAACTGCCCTACGCAAACCTCTCAAACATCTTGAGATTTTTTATTTTCTTTTTCCGCCAACACATCTTCAGTCTGGATAAACAGCACTGTGAAGGCAATTGGTGAACACCTTCAGTTTGGATAAACAGCATTGCGTCGAGGCCGACTGGTTACTTATCGAAGTCTCGATCGAGAAGGGTTTTTGAATCTTTATCAGCGGAGGTCATCTTATTAGCCTTCTCAGCGAAATAATGTGTTACAAGTTACTACATTCGACACATTTGAACGCCGAGTGATCTTATGATTGGATACTCACAAGTGAGTTTCAGAGTTTGGCATTCTGACGCCCAAACCACATTTACCATCAAGACATACATCTTTTTTTGAGTACCTGTGTCCGTATAATTTGGAGCCGGTTCGACGTGCTTATACTCTTACGAATATAATTACCTTGACCGAACCCGACGCCGACGATTTGTGAACTTCGCAGAACTAACAACTTTGTCTTCAGACTCGAGAACCCAAAGGCCGAGACGTGTTCCTTCCTCTGTCGCAGTTGCAAGATTAAGAAGTCAGTAGCGCGCTCAATGCAACGTCAACAAATTTTACTCCTCGGCCGATCTCGGCAGACAAGTTGGCACGCCTCGCATCAACCGAAGGACATAGTTAGCTCATTAGGTACTCGGCCTGTGCGCCATGTAGGCTTTGTAGTTTTTAGGGTTAACAAAATGGTTATCCATAACTGTAACCGTCAAATTTAAATGAACGGATAACCGTGGTTAGCCATAACCAATGAATATTTGCCCATCACTAGGTGGGAGACATGAAATGAGGGGCAGGAGACCCATAGATTTTTCAATGTGACCATAACATGGACACATATGTTATATATTATTATATAAATGAATAAACATTTAAAAAGGGAAATGGATACTCTCCAGATCCCTTCCTCCTAATCCACCAAATTCAGGAATCTAACGGCTAAAATTATTATAATTTTAAAATGAACTCCTGTTTATACTCGTTGAATCAAATTTCAATAATTTGGATCCCCAAATTTGATTGATGGATTAGGAGTAAGAAATCCGGAAAGTATCATTTCCTTAAAAAACAAATTTCACTTTTATAATGACATAGGACCTATCGCTGTCCGGCGCGCCTCCGCCGTTTGCATTAGTTAGTAAAATGATTGGTTCTGGACTCAATTCATTTTTGCTTCCTTCTCTGCCCATCTATTTTGCTACGTTGTCAGCCCCTCTCTGGATCTTCCTCTCATGTATACAACATTCGTTCTGTTACTTCTCATCGGTGCCACCAGCCGCCATTTTGGAGCTCAATTTGAAGCATTTCAAGTGATTCCTAGGAGGTTGATGATTCAGTAACCATATGAACCTTGCTTCTTTCTTTCTTCTGCTCATTTATTTTTCGGTTGAGACGTAATTCAGTTAGCATTTTGTTGGATTCTTGCTGTTTTGGTTATGAATCGGCCTTGAATTTCGTACTTTTTTTTAGCCTCAAGGGCTGTTCATACCTGCTTTATATATTAATTATCTGATAACGGATCTGGTGAATGTTGGAGGGGTTTTTTTTTTCTTTTCTTTTTGCATAAAATTTTTCACTTGTGTTAAATATAACTGATTAATGATCTATGCTTTAAATTATGGAGGATGTTAGCAGAATTTAAAGGTTTTATTTGGCAATTTGGCATTAAAGTGAAGAAAAATTCTCAGTCCATGAGCATGAGTAGTGTTATTGTTATAGAATGTTGTAAGGTAATATATTGGTTTCTATAAATGGATTTGGGGTTCTAATTTAGACCAACCATCTAACTAGGTAGAAATTTGTACCGGATGTCAACCATGGAGAACCCGGAAAACATTGTCTGGCATAAGTGCTCGGTGGAGAAACTTGATAGGCAACAATTACTTAAGCAGAAAGGCTGTGTCATATGGATTACTGGTTTAAGTGGTTCAGGTTTGTTTCTATTCTCTTTTGCTATACGAAATGCTAATTGGCGTCGCAGAAGCAATCTTTGTTATCTGCACATGCCCACAATGTTTCAGCTCTTTTCTTATGTAGGTATTTTTATGCAAAATTTGTTTGTTGTTTTTATTTTTTTCACAGTTCTGAAGTTTGTAAGATTTGGCTGTTTTCTGTTGTGCATATTTTAATATGGGAATTTGTGGTTTGTAGTTAAACTTGCGTAGACGTAATCATGCTGATACGGCATAACCCTTCTGGCATTATGCATCTCAATAACCAGAAGGCAAGGTGATGATACCTAAATGAAAGGTGGTGCCATCATTTGACCTTACCTTTCCCTTTCAAAGAAATATGTCCAAGGAGGATAAAGAAAAAGAAATTGACTAGTATGAGTGCATTACTTATCTCGCTGTCTCTCATACACAAACACGCACAAACACGCGCGATGAAATGGAAAGAGATCTGTTATTAGCTAACAATCTCTGTTGTTTTCATTTAGTACCCATCTCTGCTGCTTCTTAGTTGTAATATTGCTTAGTATACCTTTGTTTTTTAACATTGGTAATATGCAGCACATAGGAGTACCATTTTAATTTTAGCTAATAGTTATAGCCACATCGGAGTGTTTACTATTAAGGAAGAACTAGGAGAGAAGAAATTTAACACATGAACTTTCTCCCCAGTTGGAAGAACTTTAAGATACAGACATTTTGAGATTGCTTGGTACAACTTTATTTACTGCTGTAATTCATTCTGTTCAATTTGTGACTGCTTAGTTTACGCAATCTCATAACCAACATTATCATATCTTGGTCTTTGAATTTAGGAAAAAGCACTGTGGCATGTGCTTTGAGTCAAGGCTTGCACATGAGAGGAAGGCTCACCTACATACTTGATGGTGACAACGTTCGTCATGGTCTAAATCGTGATCTTAGTTTCGAAGCAGAAGATCGTGCAGAAAACATACGAAGAATTGGTGCGTATTTTTGTAGTTAAATTATTGGCCCCTTCATTTTCTTATATCCTTTTACTGATTTAATTCTGAAAAAACAAAAAAAAGCCGAGGTAGCTAAGCTCTTTGCGGATGCTGGCATCATTTGTATTGCTAGCTTAATATCTCCCTACAGAAAGGACCGAGATGCCTGCCGTGCGCTGTTTCCTGAAGGAGATTTTATTGAGGTATGTGGTGTCTTTAACACGAGGAATGAATTCAATCCAAAAATATAACTGATTGAATTTGGTTTGCTATTACCACCAAATGAAACAACAGACAAGAGGCTCTATCTTGCCAGTGATGACAGCTGACAAGACTCACAATTCTCAGGTGTACATGGATGTGCCGCTGCATGTGTGTGAGAATAGGGACCCAAAGGGACTCTACAAGCTTGCACGAGCTGGAAAAATCAAAGGTATTTTCTAGGAGTTTGTATTTAAAGCCAATCCAGTGCCAAATTATCATTTGGCATTATTTATTCCACCACCCCAGCGAAATCAGTCTTACCAATAGTAAGCGGTGAATAATTTCTTTAGCATTCTGCAGGCTTTACAGGGGTTGATGATCCATATGAGCCGCCATTAAAGTGTGAGGTACATAAAATCATGCTTCTGTGCAGGGTAGCATTCCTTTGCATTTTTCTGAATGAAGTAATTACTCATCAGACAAAAGAATAAAATGGATTAAAAAGAAAGATTATGCTAGTGTGATTGACTTTGGTGGTGTCGAGATATGCGTATGCAGTTCTAAAGATATGCGTATGCAGTTCCAAAGATCTGCTGTGCAGTCTGAAACGAAATTATATCATGCAAGGAATGTGACTGGCACCATCTCACTGAACTTTTATTAGAATTTATACTGGACCATGAAACAATGAAATCAAGCTTGTAATTTTCCCTATGTCATTCATGTCCTGTATTTCCTTGTTTTAAGTTTACTGTTTTCTTATTATTCTTTCATCCTTCGGATGTTAATCTCTAACACTGGAGTCCAACTTATTGATTTGCAGATAGTATTGCAGCAGAAGGGTACCGATTCTGTCACCCCAGGCGAGATGGCTGAAACCATGATATCATATTTGGAGGAGAAAGGGTATCTGCAGGCGTGATAGAAGAAAAGGTCTTTCGAGTTTGTTGGTTGGTACCAGTTGCGGCCTTTCCTGCAACATAACATCCTACAAAGAACATAGTTTTACCAGTGAAGAAGTAAAACGAGAAGTTATTTTCTCGTTCCCTGCAGTTAGGAAATTGTTCGTTTCCTGCATAATCCAGTTCCTTCCATGGGGTAAATTAATCAATCGATTAATCGATTTATTTTGTTTGAAAGCTGCCTTGCGCAATGTGGCTTTCGAACAGTCAACTAGTAATAAAGTAGTGGAAGGGAACTTAGGGGATGAATTTCATGTTTACAGTGTCATTGTGTAATGAAATTGGACGTCTGTAAAATATATGTTTCAGCTGAATATGTAGTTGGTTTGAAGATTTGTTAGACAACTATTGCCGGTGTGATCTTTCCACTTCCAAAGAAAGAACGCCGAACTGGTACCCGAGAAGAGGAAGAGAGTCAGAGAACATTGAACTCGAGGGATACAACTAGAGACTAGGGGGGATAGAGAAGGGAGGTGCAATGGCTACCAAGGAGTCTCCCCAATCAAATCGGCTGCCTACGATCCAATCTCGGCGATTAACATCCATCCAGAGACAGAAAATGCTTCCTTCTCAAGCTCAATCGACAGACTGATCTGCCCGCTCAACTGCCCTGCACTATTAACTTGATGCATGATCTCGGCTATGTGGTTAAATTAATGAAACATAACAATTTACTGGTAAGTAAAACTGATTGCGGTAAGTAAGACAAACAGATAAAAGGGGTAAAAAGGAAATCCCGCTATGAGCTCAAACTCGTCAAATCGATCTAAAGAATTATCAGGTAACAAACGTCATGTCTATTTGCCGGTGCTACATTTGTTTGTCTAGGACGTGTATGTGACAAATCAAAGTGAGTGCAACGATTAAGGCATTTCAACGATTGGATTTCAACTTCATTTCTTTGGCAATACAAGGTAGCCATTTCTCGCCCCTAATTTTCTTCAGTTGTGCAACTCTTTCCTCTTCTCTCTTTGCTGCTGCTTTCGCTGCTGCATCTTTCGCTTCTCGCCTAGACAATGATGTCTGGCAATTATCTCTTGCGGCAGCCAATATATCTTTCCCATCAACAGCAACAGATTCGAGTTGTCGTTTAAACTGCCAACAAGACAATACAATAAACGGATAAGTAGCTATTGTGTAAACAATATATCTCCTAATGCAATTGAGAATCCAGGATAAAAAATCAAGACCTTCTTCGATTTCTCATTAATTACTTTTCCAGGTAGAATTCTTGGTCTCTTTCTCAGCGGCTGTGGATCTGGCAGCATGCACATAACTTTCAGTTCAAGCTCACAGTTTAGCAATAGGCATGAAATACATCAGTGGGTTGGCACCAGAGAACGGCCAACTCGCCAATGCAAAAATTATGAAGGGCATGTCAAAATTCACTAGTCATCTCATGGTGGAAGAACTCGACAGAAAATTAGTAGTAACTACCACTACGCCAATTGCATTGAAGTCACAGCCTACATGTGCCTGAACCCTAAACCATAAGGCCTCATTTGGTGTCTACGATTGTCTTAGATTGGATAACTCGCTAGAATCAATGAACGTTGAATGAAAAATGGATGCCCCACTTGCATATTTTGTCCAAGCAAAGGTAGAAGATCGCGAGGGATTAGTTTCCCTTCGTGACTAATCCATCTTCTACCCTCAACTGCGAGTTGGTATCCAATTCTTCATCAGCACCGAATCTCAGAAGTTATCCAATTCAAACCAATCTTACACACCAAACCGGGCCTAAATCCGTTGTTTACAAACAAAAAGTTTGATGGGAATCACTCACCTACATGATCGAACACAATCCCAGGGGGAGCATTTTTGAACAAGCGAATACAACCTTCCTCTTCAGTATCCCCCATAGGCTCATCATCTGGTAAGTGAATCAGGGGATCGCTAACAATCTCCAAATTCTTTCCTATTATTTCATCCAAAATCTTTTGTGCCTGCCAACAAAGCTTCTTACCTTCAGTTTCTATACAATTAAATACTCATCTTTTATCCCACAAAATGCTTATTTCACAATCAAATTAGTAAATAAAAATAAAAATAAACCATTAAAATTACACCATTTTTAAAGGATACAGATTGAAAAAAGTGAAAATAAAATATGGGGATTGATTGATTGAGCTGGGTGACCTTGATTTGGTAGTGCTTGGGAAGCTGCTGCTGCTGGGTTTTACTCTGCTTGTTATCTCCACCGCCGCCGCCATTATTTTCGGTAGCAGAAACGCCGTTGACGAGGGAAGACATAAAAGAGGACGCCCCCGCAGCGGCTGAGCTGATGGCTGCTTTCCACTCCAAGTCTCCATCTTCCTCGCTACTGCTGCTGCTGTTGCACTCCCCCATTTCTCTGTTGAAACCAGTTTCGGGTTTTAGAGTACAGTCGAGTCTCGACCTTATAAGCTTTAGGCCCATTTTTTGTTACTGGACTGAACCCATTTGTGGGCTTAGACTACCATAGGGTCATTTTGTATTTGTATGGATGAATTGATTATTATATTTTTTTTTTAACAAATTATATTATATACTCCAAAGAGGAGGAGAGTGGGCTAATTAACCTCACAACTTAAAAGAGTTATTGTCCTTCTAGCGTACCGTACTAATTTCATGTTAATCGATATTTATACCGAACAGAAGATATTTAGTTTGATATTGTATTCAAAATTACTATTACCATACTATACCGAAAATATATATAGAGCCTTTAAACAAAAGGATTTCCATTCTGAGAAAAAATTAAAGATTAGTTGTGGGGTTCACACCACATCAAATTTTGATGATTAACTCATCTATTTTTCAAGTAGTACCTTATAGATCATTTTTATAAAATATTAGCCAACTCGAAAATTTGAGGCATCTAATTGAGTTCAAATAATTAGCAAACAATATGTTTAAATCAAAATTGAAATTTCATCTTGACAATTAAATGGTCACATGGTTTCAGATTAATACATCGATATTTTTACACTAACGAGAATGAAAATTCGGCTAAACCACACTATGTGGAACCTAATTTCGTATCAAATTCATCATCCATGAGATTCAAACCTAAGATCTCTAATTTACAAGTGAAAATGAATACTACCAAATCGTAGTACCGAGGGACGAAAATTGAAGGTTGAGGGGGGCAAAAATGGGAGTATGCCTCAAAGTTTAGTGGGCAAAAATCCTAAAATTCAACCCTATCCTTGAGACCAAAACGACATAGTCTTACGCATTACACGAGATTTGGAACAAAAAAATATACAGCACGAGACATCCGGCGCCGAAATGATTTTCTTCTCCGTCTGAAAACGGGCGTAGACTGCGTTCCACCGCCTCAGTTGCAGGAATCAAAACGAAACCCTAGCTTACTGCAGATTCCGATCGATTGCAATTATCCAGAGAAAACCCAATTGCAATTGGGGAAGAAGAGCAGCCAAACCCTAAGTAAACAATCAGTAAAGTCAGTGTCCGTACAGGTAACAAACAATGGGAAAGAAGCAGCACAGCAAAGATCGAATGTTCATCACCAAAACGGAGTGGGCCACCGAATGGGGCGGCGCCAAAGCCCAGCCCACCTCCACTCCTTTCAAACGCCTCCCCTTCTATTGTTGCGCGTACCGTCCTCTCTCTCTCTCTCTCTCTATATATATATATATAATTGCACATTCTTTGTTTTTGGCTAATTTCAAGTTTTGGTTGTTAAATTTGGTGCCTTTCTTCAATTTTTGTTGCAGGCTTACGTTTACGCCATTTGAAGACCCAGTGTGTACCGCAGACGGCAGCGTTTTTGATATACTGTGAGTTTTTCGTATTATGCTATTCTGAGGCACATTTAATTTCGTGGGTTTTACATTAGCTTCACTGTTTTTTTGTTGTGTGGAGATTTTGTGTGACATGAATTTTGTTTTTGGATTTTGGAAAATGGGTGCAGGAATATAATTCCGTATATCAGAAAGTATGGTAAGCATCCTGTTACCGGAGTCCCGCTGAAGCAGGAGAATCTCATACCGCTAACGTTCCACAAGAATTCTGATGGTTTGTGCTTGTTAGCCTTGCTTTTGCATACATTTTGACAAATCATGCATTCAATGGATAGAGTAGATAGTGGTTCATATTCTATAGAAGAACATGTAGGATAGTACCTCCTTGAGTTAGTTGAAGTTGGAATATAAGCAAAACTGGAATTATGGCACTGGATTAATGTTTATTTTTTCCAGTCTTGTGCTGACAGAAATGCTTTTAGAATTTTTAAAGTGGAATATTCAGGACAGGAAAGACTGTTAGAGTGCATGACTTAAATGAGATCTCAAACCTGAGTTGGAATATGTGTATACACGCATATGTACGTATCTGCATGAATTTAGTGGTTTATCGATATTAACCATAGAAAATGCCAAAATGAGAAATTGTTTCCATGACCATGAGATGTGGTGGTAATTGCTTTCCCAGTTTTAGAACCAATATAACCATGTAAGTTTTGCATAAGGGAACACAACAAGAAGTCGTAAACCATAAAGTTATCGCATGTCCAGTTAGAACTTTGAGGTTGAAAGTGTTACTGGTATCCCTTTGGACAAACCAATTTCCTCTGTTTTGGTGAATCAAATGAACATTTGGAGGCCTACTTTGTTGTTTACAGAAACCTTATTGAAACTAGTTTTTAAGCACAATTTTATTTTTTTTGGGGCAACCCATCAGACGGAATGGTATGATGGATATTTTTGACTACTAGTTGGTTTTGTTGTCAACCCTTTTGGGTGATATGATCGGCACAATTTTTCATAGTTTCTTCCTCTGTATAGTCATGGGAGTATGTCAGCCAGACGGTTTTTGTTTGCTTCACCATTTTTATACCTCTGATTTGGCAGTTCATAATCTGTTGTTTAGGTATCTTCTCTTAGATGATTGAATTTTTTTTTTTTTCACTTGTTGTGTAGGAGAGTTTCAGTGCCCTGTTTTGAACAAAGTTTTCACTGAATTTACACACATAGTTGCCGTGAAGACAACAGGAAATGTTTTCTCCTATGAGGTTTGTTTTCTTGCTATGATATAGTGTCAGTAGTATAAGTTTTCTTCAGACAGTATAATACATATAACTGAAGTATACATTTTTATCTCACTTTTGCTTTCGCTTTTTAGGCAGTTAAAGAACTAAACATCAAGACCAAGAATTGGAAGGAGCTCCTCACAGATGAACCATTTTCCAAGGAAGACCTGATAACCATTCAGGTACTTGAGAATTTTGAGATAAAATTTTTTGTATCGATACATTGTAAGTTCCTGTTTCTTATTTGAATATCACATTGGTTTTTATGGATGCCCTTTGCAGAATCCCAATGCACTTGACAGCAAGGTTCTAGTGGAGTTTGATCATGTTAAAAATAGTCTGAAAATTGATGATGAAGGTGAGCTAGTGGGTCAACTATAGTGTTATGTTTCTGTTAATAAATTTTATTTATTTTCTTCTTTTTATTTCATCTCTTTTTCAGATTTTAAGAGAATGAGTGCAGACCCCACCTTTAACATTAATGTAAATGGAGATATCAAGCAGATGCTCAAGGAGCTTGGAACTGAAAAAGGAAGGCTAGCTGCACTGCATGGAGGAGGTGGCAGCAAGGCACAAAATGAACGGGCTGCTGCACTTGAAGCCATTTTAGCTGCAAGATCGCGTATTAAAGAGGATCCGAAATCAAATTCGAATGGGGAGGTGAAAGCTCAGGCATATAGTATTGTGGATGCTGCTTCTGCTTCTGTGCATGGAAGAAGTGCTGCTGCCGCCAGAGCCACATCAAGTGACAAAACTGCTGCTCGAATTGCTATGCACAAGGCTGGTGAGAGGGCACCAGTGAATGCAAAGATGGTTAGTGAATTTTATTTATAATCTCTCCTACCCAATAGTAAATGCTAGGAGCTACAGTATGATTATTAAACTTAATTGTGTTTAATGTTTAAAAGAGTAGCACTCTTCCAGCAACAATTATTTTTCCTTGCTGTCTGTTTAACACAAGTATTAATTTCAGGTAAAGAGCAGATTCACCACGGGTGCTGCTTCCAGATCTTTCACTTCTACCGCCTTTACTCCTGTTACTGAAAATGAATTTGAATATGTCAAAGTTGAGAAGAATCCAAAAAAGAAAGGATATGTACAACTACACACAACACATGGTGATTTGAACATTGAGCTACACTGTGATATTGCCCCCAGAGCTTGCGAGAACTTCATCACTCTTTGTGAACGTGGCTATTATAACGGAGTAGGCTTTCATAGAAGCATTAGGTATGGTGATATGCTCTAGTTTAAATTCCTTGTTCAAGTTAAATTCTTGTTGTGAATGAAAATAGAAATGGTTAAGGATTTACGATTCACTTTTTTGTGTAGGAATTTTATGATTCAAGGTGGTGATCCTACTGGTACTGGGACAGGAGGGGAATCTATATGGGGAAAGCCTTTTAATGATGAAGTGAACTCCAAGTTACTTCACTCTGGAAGGGGTGTTGTTAGTATGGCTAACAGTGGGCCACACACTAATGGCTCCCAATTTTTCATCCTTTACAAATCTGCAAACCATTTGAACTACAAGCATACGGTTTTTGGTGGAGTTGTCGGTGGCTTGACCACATTGGCAATAATGGAAAAGGTTCCTGTTGATGATAATGACCAACCTTTGGTAAGTTTATTGTTTTTTCTTTTATCAAAACTAAAGTCCTGCATTCATGTTTTATAATTTTTTACCTTTTCAAAGAAGTTTTCATGTCTGTTGATTGTAAGCATTTTATCAGGTGTGCATCATCCTAATAAGAATCATCCATCTACATTATGTGTTTACTGTTTTAAATTGTCACTCGTTCTAGATCGTGCTGGCTAGAGTTTATTGAAAGCCCTAACGTAATATTATTGGTTCTCTTTACCATTTTATAGCTACTATAGTCCAAACCTAGTTCCTGCTAGTTGCAGCAGGAGTTTATGTATATCTACGTACATGCACATGTTAATGCACACCGCTGTATGAATATCTATAGCATTTCATCGTATCAGTAGTAGTAGCTGAAATTGTTCCATGAGTTTCAATGTTCGACACTGCTACATATAACCTACTGAATCTTATGATTTTTTAAACAAGGTCAAGCTCCTGTGTACCCAGGCCTCACTTTCTTTTTTCTGCCATGTCTTGTGCAGGAGGAAATTAAGATAAAAAGTGTCACAATTTTTGTTAATCCTTACACAGAGCCTGATGAAGAAGAAGAAGACAAGGCCAAAGCTGAAGAGAAAGCTCAGGATGAAGATAATGTTTGTTACTAGACCCTTAAATTTGTGCTGGTGCTTTTTTCAACTTTATTCCGTTTGTTACGATAGTAAAGCAACTCATTTTGTGTTAACTTTCAGGACAAGGTTGGGTCATGGTTTAGCAATCCTGGTACGGGAGTGGAATCTGGCCCTGGTGGTGGTGGTGGTGTTGGGAAATATTTGAAAGCAAGGAGTGCTCTGCCTGAACCGGCTGCTGTTGACGCTGGTCTGACAGAGCTTCCTTCAACAAAGAAAAGAAAATCAAGAGTTTCCGCGTCCAATTTTAATGATTTTTCTTCATGGTAGTTGGTGAATATCCCAAATGTTGTATTGTACCGTATGTAGATATTGTTTTGGAAGAGTGAGTAGGCAGAGCATTGTAACCTATTTTTTTGAAGGTATAGAAATAGCAGATCGAACTTCCGAGGGATAAACATTGCTTATGATTCTATTTGAAATTAACAATTGCATATGATTGACATGAACCTCCGACTGAGACATGCATGGATGGAGTGTGAACCATTATAGCTTTTCAATGGAAATAATAATTGAGGTGGGTTTATATTGGTTTGAGGGTGAACCATTATAGCTTTTCAATAATATTTGTTATAATGGTATGGTGGATAGCTTTCAAATGGAAGGTGGTGACCATTTCCATAAACCAATTGGAATCCACGGCTGGAGGCTATTATTGTTGTGATAAATATTCACAAAGTTGTCACTATTGAAGTAAATGCATCTTCTAAGTCGAGATTCATTACTTGCCTCTTCAAAATAAGTCATATATTTTGAGAAATGGCTCTTCAATATCTGTAAATAGGGTAATCCGGCATTCACGTATTCATACATATAGTGCACTAGATATTAGAGAGTGTCTGATTGAGTCCATATGAGAGTTTTCAATACAATCGTGGTTCACTGGAGCCTTTTCATTTGGAATGTTGCTGTTATAAGGACATGGTCGTTATATCCTGATAGACAAATCCCAATCAACCATGAACGCCGTAGTGGAGCGTAAAATTATCTTAAGGATCCTATATCTAACATTTGCCTCAGACTGATTTTTCACATTTTTCTAATCCATTTCCATGTGCATTTAGCATTAGTTATAATTGTTCGTATGCATTAATCTTATGTTTAGCTACATGATGATTTATTCATTTCTCATATGACTAAAATTATAGCAATTAGACTATTTTTATAACAATTCGATGACTACAAAATAAAGAGAGATGCTAAAAGGAGTGTGAAAATCATCCCACAAGCTAATTTAGGACACTCTAGTCTAGCTTAAACTAATATTATCGTGTGCTCAAGCACATGCTCACTGCATGCTTTATCTAGTGATGACGGGCGTACGTAGAACATATCTCTGAATCATTACATGGTGTTTCAAAACAATCTCTCTTTTTCACAACATATCTCAGAAATTTGATGACAAAGTTGCAGAGAATGAATTTAAGAAGTTGAACTCTTTCAGTATCGTTCAACGGTTTCTGCAATTTCATATCGTATTTCTGACATCTACTTGATTTGCAAATTGTAGTTTCCTCTAATTGATTTGCAAATTAAGATACTACTATATATATCTTCTTTGGAAGCAGTAATATTTAATCATGTAATTAAATCTCTAATGTAAAAATATCAATGTACTATAAAAAAAATAAAAATAAAACATCACTCCACAACAATAATCGGACTTTTTATTTTATTTTATGGACTAAAGACTCAATTTAGTTAACAACTCTCAGTTAACCAATTAAACCCCCACAAGTAGGGCCTCCTAACATCATCAACACAGAAAGGAGAGTTCTAATTCAAGGAATAATTAAGAAAAAAGACATGGTCATGACTACAACTTTTGTAACCACGGGCCTATAATTTTCAGTTTCCATAACAAATTAAGAAGATAAACTCTTGATAAACATGATTAGATGAGAAGTATGTGGGTACTCCCAATTAATTATTTCTTCAAACCATATCCCTACGTTCCCTTTAAACTAATAGAAAAGATAATAGTTTTCTAACATATAACTAAACCCACTACACTAATAACTTGTTGAGTTGTCATCGCCATCCTAATCCAAAACAAATTTTGTATTGTTGAGGCAGTGACATTTCATCTATATTATTCATGTGATATTAATTATTATTATAATAATAATACTAAAATCAAACAATACGGTATCACAAAACAAATCATCCCTTAATTATAGCTAGCTTTGAAAGGTTGTGATCTTACCGTCTCTCTACTTTATTCTTTTCTTACTAATAGTATATTTTATTCTAAATTTCCAGTATCAAATTTACATCACAAGAAGGATTTATATAGTATTATATATATTATATTAGAAGAATACGATAATTTCTTTGAGGTCACAAATGTTAGGCTCAAAACTGGGAGGTCAACACAAGATCCGTACGGTCAATCATTGGTGGGCTTGGATAATAAATCTAGAATATAGATAGCAAAATATAAGAGCATCTCCAACAGAGGAATGCTAAGTAGGCCAAATATTTAAACTAAATTGTAAACTAAACGATGCGTCGACAATAAGAAATAAGCATGTTAATTAACACTTGAATAAGGATAATGCTAGAGAAACTAATTTTTTAAACCAAATTTGCAAACTAAATGATGTGTCACCAATAAGTATTAAGCACATTAATCAACATTTAAGAAATAATTCAATGATCAACCACCACATCATTTAGTTTACAAATTTGGTTGAAAAGTTTTGGTCTCTCTAGCATTATCGCTTAAGTTAACCCAATTATAAATAATCATATCATTTGGTTTAAAAATTCAGTCTCTCTAGCGCTAACCCCCCAAAAAACGTCAAATGTAAATTTGAAGGCTTATGAGGCAATGTCAAATGTTTTTTTGCTCCAACCCATATATTTTTTTCTTATTCAATTAATATTTATAGGACCCACTCTTAAAAACAAATAAATAAAAACTAATTTTCATGATTTATGATTGATGCATTATTAGGACCCACACAACAAAACATTTAAAAAGATTTTCTCATATGTCAAAATTGGCAGCACACAATAAATATGTCAATCCACATAAGACTGGCATATCGGTTGGAGCTTCTATTGCCTTTAATTTTTATTACGTGGCATTCCACTAGGATTTGGCATCTCTTTTGGGGATGGTCTAAGTGGTTCACCATTAAAAATTGGTTAGTCCACTATGGTGGTCTGATAGATATTTGATGTGGATTGCAATAGATCTCAAAACAGTGTATTATAATTTTATTCTTGTGGATCCAACCACTTATAAGGAGTACTCAGTACCTTTTTATAGGCTTTTAGTGAGCCCCAAAAGTTCTGGATCTTTAATTCTCTCACCTTCATATTAATAAAGGGAAATTTTATTTGAAACCATATAACCTATTTCTACTCTCAACTTACTCTCCACACTCATATTACTTTTAACTAAACTATCAATATCTATTAACCCAACTTTACTACCTAAACTACTCTCACAAACCTTATTCAATATATAAATTCGTCTTTACATCCATTTAGGAAATAAAAACCAAAATCAGTGCTCTGCAACTCATTACAAGCGTAAAGATCTCTCACATATTTGTCTCATGCTTCGTCCTCTTCTGCTAATTTTTCTTTATCTCATAAATGTTTTAAATAATTCCTCATCTGCTAATTTTGCTTAGTTCCATATAGATGATTAAAAAAAAATAAAAATTTTAAATCACATACATGTTTCTGCTAGTAATTATGCCTTGGAAAAGAAGCTGATGTTGTTCCTAAATCCAAAAAAATTGAAATCAAATGAAAAGAAATTTGCATAAATCGATTTATACTTTAGTCGAAGGATTCAAAACTTCAAAATCATTATTCATCAGTCAAAAAGAGTTTTTTTTTTTTTTTTTCAATTAAATTTTTTTTTTCTCTCTATGAGGGCATCTTAGAGTTTTAGCTAGAATAAACGTATGATAAAGATTTTGTGATGGTAGGGTTTGATTATTAGGTGTGGGCTTATTGAGAAATTTTAATTTTATTGTTAATTTCATCTTGAAATTGATGGTAATTATGCAATAGGGTAAAAAACAAACAATTCACTTTTAAAGTTTAACTTGGTGTAGAGAGAGGTTACATGGGTTCAAATAAAATTTCTCATCAATAAATGGGTTGAGCACGTAGGCACCACATGTAAGCTACCTCCTCACTATCCACTTAATACATGGAGAGGAAGTGTCATTTACACGGAGCTACTTGCATGACTTCCTAGATCGACACGTCCCAAGCGCGACACTCATCCAAGAGTGGTTGAAAACTCACTTTGACCCAAGCGCTAAGCCTGACAGAACTTGTGTCACTTGATAGACTTCGTTTCTCGTCGATGGCCAACACGTGGCTCGAAGTTGATGTGTGGAAAGATCTATCCTTTGAGCTTCGTGCCAGAAACTTGTTAGGTTTGCCAACTAGCCTAGGCGATTGGAAAGTATTTTAGGTTCTACACTCATCTCTTTCTATCGGTAAACTATCCAAGACCAAGAGCGGTCCTTGTTGGTGGTCGTCTTCATCGTTGCAATAGTGTTCTATCTAATGGTTTCTTTGGGCTAACTTGTAGGCCCCATGTCTTGATCTTTTCATCTTTTAGTGGGCTTTCTCAACGCCCATCTATTTAAGCCCAAAACAACTATATATTATTTTAAAGGAAAACTAATTAAAAGGGTTTGAAAGGTTTTAGTTTTAATAAAAAAACCATGTTATAAGTTTTGTTTAATGATGAGTACAAGGCTCATATTAAAGCAGTTCAACTAAAAATGGCCCAACTATAATAAATTATGATTTGTCGATTTTACCCCTAACTTTTTTTTGGTTGAGTTCCAGATTTTCATCGTTAATGAAGTTCATTGTTGTTTTGCAGACCTTCTTCTTTTTCTTTGAAACAAAAATATAGATCCTCATGCTATTTAATTTATATTTTGTATTATTTCGTTGAAATGTGATCGTCGTTATTATTCATAGTGGATTTGAGGTAATGTTTTTCAATTTTTCTTCGTTAGGGGAGTTCATCGTTTGTTTCTCCAGAAAATAATTTTGAGATCTGCATGCTATTCAATAACAACGACATGTTACTGTTTTTGGATTTTAAGTAACATTGTTTCTGGAATCTAAGTCATTGTTTCCAGAGACAATGTTAATTTTTCCAGAGACAGTGTTTTTCCAGAGATAATGTTAGTTTTTCCAGAGACAGTGTTAGTTTTTGCAGAGACAGTGTTAGTTTTTCCAGAAACAGTTATGGATTCAAAACATAACGGGTCGCATTGTTTTCTAAAAAAGTGGCAAAAAAATCATACTATTTCCTAGAAATGTTTAACATTAACAGTGTTATGAAAGTTGAACACCATGGTTGAAGTCACTTTTCTCTTTCTTTCTCGTCTACTTTTTCTATTTTCTTTTTCTTTTCCAGATTTTGTAATTGGGGAAGGTGGTTCTATCACAAGTAGAGATATATTTTTCTTTCTAGTTTTATGGAGAAATGGGTGCAAGGAATTGGAATTTTTGGTTTTTTCCTGTTCCATGGAAAATGGATTCAGTTTGAGTATCCTCCTCCTTGATTCAATTGCACAACTTTTTCCCTGTTCAGTTCTTTTTAATTGTACTTTTGGAGATTGGATTCAATAATTAGGGATTTCTTTTCTTCTCAAAGTCTGGTTATGCTCCAAATCTGAATCTAATTTGGACAAGGAAATTCAAAAACTGATATATGCACCAAGAATGAAGGAAGAAAAATCCAGAAAACAAAACGCTGATCGACGCTCTGCTTGGAGCTGACGTGAGTTTTCTCCTTCATGAGAACAAACAAGTTTTAGACCTACGCCTCTTTGTTGGGGTAATTTTGGAAACTTATTTTTGTTTTTGTTGGGCTTTGTAATTCAGCCCATGTAGAATTGGAGGCCCTTGTCTTTATGTTAATTTTGAGGTGCTTTTGGTTAAAGAAAACTATAGGGTGGTTTTTTATTAAAATAATCTTGGTCTAAGCCCTTTTCATTAAAGCTCCCTTATTTTAATGGATATAAAAGGACTTTGCGTTAACAACAAAATATTTTCAGTTCTACGACCAGGACAATCAACATGTGTGGTTTTAAGGACATGTTAATGAAGAGAATTTTATCGAGTGATATTGACTGTAGTTTGAGAGGGTTATTATTTTTCTTAGTCCTAGTTGGACATGAAAATTGTTTTATTAACTTCTATGGAAAAAAATAAAGGGAGCTTTAATGAAAAGGGCTTAGACCAAGATTATTTTAATAAAAAACCACCCTATAGTTTTCTTTAATCAAAAGCACCTCAAAATTAACCATAAAGATAGAGGCCTCCAATTCTACATGGGTTATAGAGCCCAACAAAAACAAAAATAAGTTTCCAAAATTACCCCAACAAGGAGGCGCAGGTCTGAAACTTACCAAAAGGTTAACAACCTATGTTGGAATTAGGGTTGGGTAAACAAATCAAAAAATTAACCTATGTTATTTTAGGGTCTTTTTTTGGTCCATTTGGCTTATACATTGCTCTAAAAGTTCTCGCATAGTAAAGCCTAGGCACTAAGCGACTGGCTACCGTTCCAATTCGTCCTTAGACGTTTGAAAATTAAGAAATGGCACCTAGACTTTTTGAATAAATTGTAAGAGACTTATTGAATACTTGGATTAACACTCATTATATACTTGTTTCCCCATGTTTTCAACATGTTCTAATATGATTGTTATTTTTTTTTAAAGTATAAGTAGACATTTTATATGTTATATAATAAATTTAATTTAAAAAAAAAAAAAAACAGCTCGGCCCCTGCCAAGGCCTTACCTACAGGCCTAGGAGTTAGACCTCTGCTCCTCGCTTGACTAGCACCTAGTGCATTTCAGAACCTTAGGTTTATAAAATCAAACCAAACCAGAAGAATCAGTTTAGTATGCACTTTTGATTTTCACAAACCGTGGATTAACCAAATCAAACCGCTTATAATTAAATACAAAGAATAAATATCTAAATAAATATATAATATTATATATTTTAATGTAGTGTTGTTTTAGCATTCCAAACTTTTTATATTTAGAAAAAAAAAATTCACTTTATGGAGTGTGCATCAGCCATTGCATTGGCTTCCTTGAAAGATGCTTAAAGGAAATCTTTGGCCTTACAAATGAGATTTTTGTAGGGATAATACTTGTACTCTGTCTTGGGGAGTTGAGTTCATTCCTCCACTTGCAAATAACGTACCTTAACCGTAAAAGTTTCATAATCGGAACCGCTCAATCTCTTAATCTCCAGTTGAAAATCATCCCAGTAAAAAGTCATTTGAATTGAAGACTATCTGGTCATCCAAGTGTATCAAAATGGATTAACGTTGTAGATACCAAGTACCATATTTCATCAATCCCGTAATTACCAATCATCAGTCAACTAAATACCTTCAAAGACCTCATGTTGAGACATCCTTGCCGAAACACATAAGTTTATCTCCAATCAAGAGACCAATCACAATGTGACATGTGTCCAAAACAGAATAAAGTTCTTAGAGTCCCACATTAACCACAAATGAAAACATGGGACTCTCCTCAACGATAAAAGGAGATCATTCTCCTACAATTAATCCCTAAATTTTCACTCAATATACTTTTAGAACTTACTAATAATGATTATGCTTAAACCTTTGTATCATGTAAACTCTGCATTATTAGAGCTCATCTATCCTCATGGACGTAACCCAACTTAAGGTGAACCACATAACTGCTCAATCTCTTAATATCCAGTTGAAAATCATATTAGTAAAAAGTCATTCGAATAAGAGACTGTCTGGTCATCCAAGTGTATCAAAATAGATCAACGTTGTAGATACCAAGTACCATACTTAATCAATCCCATAATTACCAATCATCAGTCAACTAAATACCTTCAAAGACCTCATGTTGAGACATCCTTGCCGAAACACATAAGTTTCTCTCCAATCAAGAAACCAATCACAATGTGACACATGTCGACACCAAAATAAAGTTCTTAGAGTCCCACATTGACCACATATGAAAACATGGGACTCTCCTCAACGATAAAAGGAGACCATTATCCTACAATTAATCCCTAAATTTTCACTCAATATACTTTTAGAACTTACTAATAATGAATATGCTTAAACCTTTGTATCATGTAAACCCTACATTATTAATGAGAGCTCATCTACCGTCGTGGACGTAACCCAACTTAAGGTGAATCACATACCTCTTGTGCTTGCTTCTTCATCTCTATCTCCTTACATATTATCTTCACTTCGCGACTGAAGCAACTTCTGACACTTTACGTTGTTCTAAAATTAATCTGATTTTGTGCATCTTAAACCACAAATTAGTTAACTGATTACATCAATTATGAGTCATTGTGGTTTATAAATTAGAATTTAAACAAATCACAATATGTATGCAATTCATTGAGTGCGCAGTTTGAACTGAAAACCGAACCAAACTCAAACCACCTCAAGCCCTAGCTGAAAAACAAAATTGTTTATTGAACTGAATCAAATTTTCTCTAAAATTATATTAAGATAAATAGACATGATGGGTAATAGTTATACAAACAAATAACGTACTTTATGCATATGTTAAATACTGCGTGTAGCTTTTTTTATTTGAAGTTTTTTACCATATGGTTTTGCCAGTGGGGTCGGAACTGCTCCTCATAGGGAATATTATCTCTTCTGTTAATTCTTGGGAATTGAGCGACTTTCCCACAGAAAAAATTTCTTTGACCGTTGGCACACTTTAGAGGGGAAGAAAAATTTTCTTATATGTTTTAAAAAATTGATGCCTCCCAAGAAATATTCCTCAAACCCACTTCTCAACAAGAGACAAAAAGTAGTCCAAAGCATGGAATTTTCCTAATGATTCATGAAGGAAACCAAGAAGAACAGGAAGGATCCATTAACATTCCTGTTTTTTGTAACTTCTACACAATACAAACTCATCACCCTTGATAATTGGCGTAAGAACAAGTATATATTGTTTTCCTAATCTTATATATATATATTAGAAATTGAGGAAACTAGCAGCCTAGATATATCTCGGGGCCAAGGGGACAAAGATTTTCTCTCTAGAAGGAATTATGTTTTAGCTTCAAGACAACCAGGGTTAGGACAATGAAAAATCAAGTTGGGGACTTGGGAATTTCTGGCGCATGCGACTATAAACAACACCCGACAGATATTGGCTAACTAGCTAGCTAGTTACTGCATGTAATTCTTATATTTTAGAGAGAGAAACTAAAACTATGAACAATAATAATGGTTGGGTAGCTATAGCTGTGTTATGAAGCGGAGAGATTATTGAGAGCATGCATGTTTGTGTTTATAAACAATCAATTATGTAGCGTGATCATTGAGTGGGAAAAAAGAAAAGCAAGTGTGTTGGAAAAGAAGTGAAAGGGCAAAGGCATGCCCTTGGGTTTTGGCGAAGGGTACATTTTGGTATTGTTTACTACGTTAAGATATGCGACATTGGTGTATGGGTTAATAATGTAACAGCCAACAAAAGGTAAAAGTGGTGGGAATTTTGGCAGGGATTGTTAGGACTGAGGAGTGGGTTTTAATTATATTTTGTGGTGGTGGCTTTGATGATGATATAATGCACGCCGGCAGCTTTACTGGTGTCTCCATCTCTCTCTCTCTCTTCCCCCAGAACCCAATTGGCACGCCTGCTCCCACTCAAAACTATTCCAAAACTACTCTAGAGAGAGAAACAGAGAGAGAGAGAGAGAGTGAAAAGCTAATCCACTAGCCAGTTGGTGATCTAGACCCTGTTAACTTTTTCTCAGTTTTTTTCTTCGTCTTTTTGTCAGATGGTCCATTTCACCTTCTATGTTTTAACCGAAAAAACCTCTATATATATTTTTTTTTATTAAGTCTTGGTCGTCCATCAAGACCATATATATGTCAAAAAGAAAATGAAAAAAAAAAATTACCCATCAGATTCCCACTACCATTACTACAAAAAAACATTTTACACGACGTAGATCTTTCGTCGCGCAAAGTTAAAAAATGTCACGTAAAATTTAGCCTAACGCACTTTCGTCGCACGCTAACCATCGCGGCAAGACAGTAACTAAAGGGTTTGCGCGATGAAAAAGAAACATCCGTCGCGGCCAGGCAGTGACAAAACTTAGCCCAACCCACTACCACTAATATACTCGCATAGTCACATATATTCCTCATGGAATAGGCTAAGCTAGAAAAGAAGAAACCAAACCCACTGCTCAGATATATTCCCCATCGATTAAACCAAAGGAAAAGCAAATATTATCCACTTAAGATTCCCCAATTACCTCCATATCTACCTCTTGCTAAGACAATTAACCTAATTAACTAGAGTTTAATATAACATGTTAAGTTGTTAGATAATTTACATATACATTCTTAAAAGATTTCATCTATTAATAATAATACATAGTTATAGGTAGGAAATTAGTATGTTATATTTTTGATAAAGTCATGCACATTAGTTTATTATAGATGATTAGATTAGTTCTCAATATTACAACGGTACAAACTCCCCTCTCCTAGTCCTATACCTATGTTATGTTATTGAAATTAACCCAGCTAAAATCCAACTTGAAGATATCCTCCTCCACCTTCTAATCATTTTCTATCCCACATTCTCCCACAGTTAAAAACACAAAGACCCATCTATCTATCCATCTGCTGTCCAAAACAATCCAAGACTGCAGACACACACACTCTCTCTCTCTCTTCTCTTTCTCTTTCTCTCTCCGAAAGTTAAGTTTATTGATGTGGGTCTTTGTAGGTTAAATGGATACCTTGTTTAGGTTAGTCAGTCTCCAATCTGATCACCAACAATCTTTCAACAACTCAACCACCAGCAAAACCTCAACACCTACAACAACCACCACCACTTCCAGCAGCTCCAGGTCCTCCTTCCTTAGTAATCCTCCTCACCCTAATTACCCCCACCAAAACGACGACGCTGGAGAAGAATGCTTCAACTTTTTCATGGATGAAGAAGACTTCTCCTCGTCTTCTTCCAAACACTACTTCCCATCGAACCACCCAACCCCTCCCACCCCAAACCCTCTCCCCATCGCCACCACCACTCCCACCCCCGCCGATTTTTCCTTCTCCCCCTCCCTCGTCAACTTCGAGCTCTCCAACGGAAAGTGGGCCCCGGAAATCCTCTTGGAGACCGCCAGAGCCATCGCTGACAAGAACAGCTCCCGCGTCCAGCAGCTCATGTGGATGCTTAACGAGCTCGGCAGTCCATACGGCGACACTGACCAGAAACTCGCCTCCTATTTCCTACAAGCCTTGTTCAGCCGCATGACCGACTCCGGCGACCGCTGCTACCGAACCCTAATCTCCGCCTCGGAGAAAACGTGTTCCTTCGAGTCCACAAGAAAAATGGTGCTCAAGTTTCAGGAGGTCAGCCCTTGGACCACTTTCGGACATGTGGCGTGTAATGGCGCGATCATGGAGGCCTTTGATGGTGAGCCCAAGCTTCACATAATCGACATCAGCAACACTTACTGCACCCAGTGGCCGACTCTGCTCGAGGCGCTGGCCACTCGTACTGATGAGACGCCGCACTTGCGTCTCACCACTGTTGTGGCTAACAGAGCCAACGACGGTTCTGGCGGCGCAGCCGCGCAGAAAGTAATGAAGGAAATTGGCGCCAGGATGGAAAAGTTTGCCCGGTTGATGGGGGTGCCTTTCAAATTCAACGCCGTCCATCACTCCGGCGATCTTTCCGAGCTGAATTTATCAGAGTTGGATATCAGAGACGATGAGGCCTTGGCAATCAACTGCGTCGGCACTCTACATTCCGTTCAGTCAATCGGAAATCGCCGCGATTATCTTGTTTCGGCGTTTCGGAGTTTGAGGCCGAGGATCATTACTCTCGTTGAGGAAGAGGCTGATCTCGACGTTGGGGTTGACGGGTTTGACTTCGTTCATGGGTTTCAAGAGTGCTTGAGATGGTTTAGGGTTTACTTCGAGGCATTGGACGAGAGCTTTTCCAGGACCAGCAACGAGCGGTTGATGCTCGAGCGGGCTGCCGGACGAGCTGTGGTGGATTTGGTGGCCTGCGCGCCTTCGGAGTCGGTGGAGCGGCGCGAGACCGCCACCCGCTGGTCGAGGCGTATGCATGTGGCGGGGTTTAGTCCCGCGATGTTCAGTGATGAGGTGTGCGATGACGTACGCGCCTTGTTGAGGAGGTATAAGGAGGGTTGGGCAATGACACAGTGCACGGATTCCATCGCCGGAATATTCTTGTCGTGGAAGGATCAGCCGGTGGTTTGGGCTAGTGCTTGGAGGCCTTGATACGGTGGTTGTTGATCATATATTTCACACGTGTTTTGGTTTTTTGTCGCACGTGCATGGAATGAGTGTACTTGTGTTTGAAAAAGGAGAGAGGGAGATAATAGTGCTTTGGTTTGAATAGAGTTAAGTAAATTAATTTAATTTTCATGGACGACTTGTTATTAATTATTTGTATTTTTTTTCTTTATTTTTATCGAAAATTAAATAGGTTATGATTTTGAATTTTCACCATCTTGTGGCAAATCATCCACTATCAACTCCCACTAATCAACCACCATGGGTGACCTAGTGGTTGGTTGGGGACGAATTTTAGGCATGTATTTCACACATCATGTTCTGTGTTCGATTCATGCTGCTGGTGAATCGCACAATGGTAGTCAGAGGAAGGCTGAAATGTCTTTGTGAGCCTTCCCGACCGACGGAAGGGTGGATTGTGTCGTGATGAAGCTACCGGCTAATCCCCTATTTAAAAAAAAAAATATAAAAGAAAACTGCCACTAATCCATGAGATTTTTGCTTAAATGTTATAGAATGAGTGGAGCATATCAATATTATGTAATCAAAAAAATTATCTCCATGCTACTAATTAGGTCTAACTTTGACTAGAGTTGGCTCTCGACATTGTCTCTATGTTTAGTCGACAATTATTAGTTAGGACAATAATACTACAAAATTAAGAGGTTATTTGGTATCCTTTTTAAATTTGAATTTTTTTGAATTAATGAGTACTAAGCAATTTATTAACTACAGTCATTATTTTTAAAAGATCATTATTTTTAAAGAACTGTAACGTGTTTTAAATTGAATACCAGACAAAACCTTCTGTTTCTTTTTTTCCAAATATAATTTAGGTTCAATTGTTTTGGCATGTAGGTTCAAAATTGAAATGGGGCGGTTTGGTTTGGTGTATTAGTTGTGGGGGGCGATGAGATCAGCTAAAAGTATAATTAAGAGCTTATAAAAGTGTGTTTATGTTAATATAACGGAAGCGTGTTCAGTACTTAATTAATTTATGGGTTTAAACTTTAAATTATAAAAAGGTCCTTATCTATTTTTGGTGCCATAGAATCTTAGGGCGGTTTTGGGGAATCTCATGGAAAAAGTGGTTTGGTCAATAGTGGCATGGCATAAGGTTTTAGTGGGCAGCACGCTGTCTATGATTTTGATGTGGTCTTCTTCTTCATCCGTTTCCTTCTTTTTAAATTTCTTCTCTCTTCCTTTTACAAAAGCTTCGCATCCAAACACTTTGCATTTGTGTGATTATTTTTCCTTTGCATGCATTGGCCCCCACCCACCAAAGTCACCAGCTCCATCAAAATCAAACACTTTGTCATCGTGGTGGTGGAGGAAGCGGTAGTGGTGTATATATTAACGGTTAGATTAAGAAATGTAATGTTAATAAAACTAAATTTCGAGATAAAATTTACAAGTCAAATGATGTCTCATCAATAGAAATGAACACGTTTATCAACGCTTAATTAATAAATCAATCATCAATTTTTATATCATTTAATTTTTAAAATTTCGTTTACAAATTTATTTTTTCTAGTATTACCGAGAAAGAAATTGTACTTTTTTGCCCACGGCAAGGGGAGAAGAGAGAAGGGAGAAGGGGGGGGGATTTGGATCCTCTCCTGAGCTAATGGAGAGGATCCTCCTGACCAACCATCATGGGCCGTTGGATTTTTATCCAACGGCTACAATCATTATAAAAATCTAATGGCTACAATCATTATAATTTTAAAGGGACTCTCCTTTTTGTAACTGTTGGATAAAAATCCAGGTCCACGATGGTTGGTCAGGAGGATCCTTTCCATTAGCTCAGGAGAGGATAAATTCGAGAGGGGGGGGGTGGGGAACACATGAAATGTGAAAATTATTAAAGGATAACAAATATTTAAAGCGGGAACTTCTTTTACCAAGAGTTGCGTATCTTAATCCTGGGTCCCTTTTTGTAACCGTTAGATAAAAATCCAGGTCCACAATGGTTGGTCAGGAGGATCCTCCCTATTAGCTCAGGAGAGGATAAATCCGAGGGAGGGAGGGGGGGGAATGGGAACACATGAAATGTGAAAATTATTAAAGGATAACAAAGATTTAAAGCGGGAACTTCTTTTAATAAGAGTTGCGTATCTTAATCCTTTTGATGAGACTTGCCCCCCTCCACGTGGACATGCTCACTTTTCCTTCACTCTCTCAGAGCCATCGTGAATATGCGATATAAAGAACAAAGAAATCGAACGAAATAACCCTAACATCTAACGCTAGATTTTCCTTATAGCAAACTAGAATTCTTTAGGAATTGACAAAGTCTCAAAGTTTATTATTAAGTATGTGAAAAATAACAACCCTACCACCCTAAAGGTTGCTTGGCTTTTCTAGTGCCTCTTGACCCTAGATTTTCTAAAAGTGCAAATGGGAAACAAATCAAACAAACAACAACATAGTAAAATGTTCCTAGAATCTTAAAATTCTGTTGTTGGCTAGTAAACGAAAGAATATAGCCAAAAATGCTCCTATGTTAGTTTAAAAATTTAGCTTCTCTGGCATTACCCATCCTTATGTTAATTTTGTTCAATTGAATTTATGGTGGAATTTAGCTTCTTCATGGTATGATAGCAACTTGGCATACTGATGAAGTCTATCAGCCTGACGTATTAACGGATTGGTTACCTATGTAGTTATTTATAGTAATTTTCCCATTAGGGTGTTTTTAATGAGAGATGCTTGAAGTGGTTGCTGCCCCATGCCCTCCTTTTATTAGACTAAGCTATGGATCAATCTTCCTTTTTATCACTTCGCCCATGGCCAGCTGTTGCCTTTTTTCCAACTTTAAACGGGACCAGCTGGTTCAACTTGCAACGTGTTGAAGATGATCACACCATATATATGGCGCAAGCAAGCCAAGCTCTCATGACCAAGAGTTTTCATATGAATAATATATATGCATACACACACATATTAATGTAAATCGAAGGGGTTCCAATTCCAAGTGTAGAATGCTTCAGAAAACTTAAAACTTTGAGATGCAACCATATATGGCTGCGGGGTACCAATTCAGTACCATATGGTACGCTTTAATTGAGCGGAGCTTATTTTAGTGCCTGGAGACCCATATATCTGAAGGACCTTGTTAACTGTAAGGAATTGTACTGACGATTTAGGGTTTATAGCCCTAGCAACATTATAGAAACAGCGGTCAGCAAAGTTATATATATAGGAGGGAGGGAGGGAGGGAGGGAGGGCTCGGAATGATTATGACTATATAGTCTTAATTATGAATCAAACCTCATGAACAACAATTATTAATAAAAATTGGAGTGATGGCGATATAATTGAGCTTTCTCTGTGTAATGGTTGATAAAGGTTCTTCTGTTAATTAAGAAATAATAGTAGTAATGCTTTTTAGAGTTTAACAAATCATGATGTATTATATATTTAGGGGTTTTTTATACTATAATTTAGGGTGTATACTCAACAATTCATAAAACATAAAAGTTATAGTATCTGGTCTAAAGAAAACCATTCTTTATTTTGTTGAAGTAGACATGAATTCACATTTTATAGACTACAGTTGTTGATAATAGACAAAGTAGTGTGTGATTTAACGAATCAACCATTAAAATATTCTATGTAATTGGGAGACGTTTTTTAGTGTGTCTGAAACACTGACGCATACCTTATATATCATTATACAAATAGAAAAACATTTGAAAAAAATTCTCTCTATTTGTATAATGACTGATATATAACGTACTGCTCAATATTTCAAACACATTAAAAAATCTCTCTGTAATTACAGTATAAGTATTGACATTTTCTCTATGTAAATGTGGATAAAGACTGTTCTCTTGATTATAGTATATCTACTAAGCGAGACATTATAATCCTAGTCATAAGAATAAAAATTATGCCGACATGACACACCCAATAGGTCAATTGCGTAAAGCAATGTCTTGTTATAAACATAAATGACAACTCCTTTGTTAAAGAAATGTACCGTTTTATTTTGGACCCAATCATTCATTTCTCTTTTGATTGGGTTGGGAGTATCACTTTCACATCAGAGAAAAAAAAAAAAAATTTGCATGTGCTTACACTGTTCTAAAATTTTCCACCCAGGTGAGATTTTGCATGTGTACACATTATTCTAAAAATCTCCGCCTAAGCGCTAGGCAGCTGGCCACCAACCCGATTAATGCCTAGGTATTTGAAAATTAAGAAAAGGCACCTTGACTTGCCAAGGAGTTTGCCTAGCTCGCCCAGGCACCTGCCTAGGTCATGACTCTCACTTATATTGAAAATTGATAACTTTCTTTTTGCTATTTTTTTTCTTCATTTTAATGTAAGAGACTTTTTGAATACTCAAATGAATACTCATTATATGTTTGCTCCTCATGTTCTCAATATGTTTTAATATTTTATAATCTATATGCCATTTTATTTTGCAATTTATGTATCAAAACTAAAATTATGTATTTGATTTAAGTATAAATAATAGACTTGACATTCGTGTTGTGTTTCTTGTGTTCGTGTCATACCCAATAGCTTAACAGGTTGTGTCGTGTAACACCCGTTAAATTAAAAAGGTAATATGACCTGACCTAAAATCGACTGGTTAATATTATTAGGTAATATGATCCGATCAGTTATCCGTTAAGAAAAATATAATTTAAATCAATAAATAATGAAAATGAAAAACATAATTTGACCCAAAAAAATGTAAAACGTAATGCTAAAAGTTTGGAGTTGATCCCTTCACGTAAGTTGTAAAGCTTGTCATTACGAGTGATTATATATATATATATATATATATATATATTTTTTTTTTCACACTTCTACAATAGTTATTATTAAAATTTTTTTAATTTTGTACTCAAATAAAAAACACTATTTGTAAGATTTGGAAGGTTTTAAAAATCAAAACGACCATATAGCTATCGTCTAAGTATAGAGGATGCAATTACGAGCGTTTATATGTGCTTTCACATTTTTCAAACTTATACATTAATGATTATGAGATTTTATTTATTTTGAACTGCCCTAAAAATACTATTCATGAGGGTTTGTATGGTTTTAAAAATTCAAACAATAATGTACTCATCCTCAAAGCGTAGAGGATGCGATTACGAGCATTTGCATATTTTTTTCACATTTTCCGCACTTGTAAATTAATTATTCTAATTTTTTTAATGTGTTTGGTATTTTTAAATTACTTGATATTTTTAATAGGTTTTATAAATTTTTAATCTCACTCTTTGCCTATAGTATACAATAAAAATAAATAAATAAATAAAACTTAAATTTTTGAATTTTATATAGAATAATAATACAATAATAATTAATAAATAATATACACATATCCACTGTATCTATTGTATTTTATAGTAAGGTTTTTTAGTAGTTTAAAAAATTAAAATCATCATAATATTTTTTTTCTTATCGTGTCGAAACAGGGTACCCATGTGTCACTCTCGTGTAAACTTGTTAAGGACCCGTTATTAATGGGTTCTTATCGTGTGACCCGATAACGACCCGATTAGTTATCATGTTGACCCGAAACCCGTTATTTTCGTGTCGTTTACATGTCATGTTAACGAGTTGTGTAAGAAATTACTAGGTCTAATAAATAGGCACTTGTTTATACTATATATAATAAATTTTCTTACATCCGCCTAGTTCGCCTAGCCACCTAGGCGCTAGGGCCAAGCCCACTACCTGACTAGCACCTAACGTTCTTTAGAACCTTGTGTGCATATAAGTAGATGGACTATTTTCTATATTGCCAATTGGTTTTATGGTGAAGTCTCAACTTTCTTCATAGTACTAGAGCAGTTATCCTATGTGAAACCTAGCGGCCACACACACGTTCCACGTCACTCGATTTGTGTTGTCCATGTATTAGGCTTGAAAATTCATCACACGTGTAGGAGCATGTTGAGAAGGTTAATCCCCTATCTAAAAAAAAAAGAAAATTGACCTTGCATCCATAAATAGGTGGACTACATATTGCTAATTAGTTTTATGGTAGAATATCAATTTTAATTTTTTCAGTTAAGGTTGTCAAAATCTAGTATGCAAATGCTTAATAAACAGATGCATCGCATACATTAGCGTATTGTAGAATTTTTGTAAAATGTTGCCATGGCTGCTTGGTTTGTACAACAAGTTCAGCCCTACCACAAAGTACCAAGTGAGAAATGAATGATTACAACCTTGAAGGACTTAGTAGGCTAGTCGTTTAGGAGGGACTCGCATGACCTATTCTGGGCTATACTACGATTAGGCTCAAATTATGGTGGATAGTCCTATTTATATACAAAACATAATATTTACATACAAAAGATTACTAAATTGTCCTATTTACGTATAAAATATGGTCAAAAGATTGTGGATAGATGTTTATAGATATGTTGTAATAACCCGTCCCTAATTTTACGGTTTTTATAATTTTAACAATTTGAATTGACCAAAATGCCCCTAGAGGCGAGAATATTGACTTTCGTTGACCAGCATATAACGAGACGTACGAAACATTCTTTTAGCATATCCTTGTAGTACTCGACGTTACGAACGTGTGGGCGTAAGTGGAATTGAAATTGGAGTTCCAATGAAGATTTTACGGAATTACGAAACTTGAGGGTATTTTAGTAAATTGGTATATCAGATTTTCTCTCCCATTATTTAATTATTTTCGGCAGGATTTTTATGGGCTGTAGGGCCCACACCTTACTCACCATCTCCCTCTTTTCCATGCTTCTCTCGCTTCACCACGCTCTTGGGGACTTTCTCGAACTCTCCTCGCCTCTCTCTCGTTCCAACTTTTTTCTCCCTCAAACTTACTCAAACTCCGTTTGTTCTCTGCCAGCCACCAAGGCACCACTACTGGCCTCCCCACTTCGGTGAACTTAACCTCACCAAAAGCTCGCGAGCTCTCTTAAACGCCCTATCATCTCTCATCTGTGATCAAACTGTTACCAGTGCTACTATTCATTGTCTTCTTCGGTGAACCATTGACATTTCTGACTAGGTAAGGATCAAACATCCTTAAATCACGTCATTATAGTCGTTTTGGGTTGTTTTGTTGGTTATTTGTACAAGTTGGTGATGATTTTGTGCTAGAGATACCTCGAGGACTCCTTCTCTGTTTTCCGGCGAGGAATCCGAAGACTTTCAAGCCTTTTTTCTAGCCAAATCGGCCACACCTGAAAAACCCAATGGTATATTTCGATTACTTGTTCTCTAAGCTTCAAATTGGTATAATAGGTTACTAGTTTTGGTTGAGTTTTAAAGCTAATCAGAGCCGTGGAAATTTTCCTGCCAAAATCCATAGAAACTAGCCTACTCGTAGCCCAGACCAGGTCAACTCGACCCAAATATAGAATCGGATTTGACGAATCAAATTCGATCATAATTTGCGAATCGATTCGATAACCCTGACCCGGATCCGAGCAGACTTGTTTATGAAACCGGATCAAAAATATTCCTTGAATATTCCTGGAATACTCCCTGCATTGATTTTTGGGTTTTCGTCAGGATCTCTCTTAGGCTAATTTTGATGCCCTGAGTCTATTTTTGTCATCCATTTAGTAGAATTTCAAAGTTTTAACGTGCTTGATCGTTGACTTTTTACGAAATTTACCCGTGACCCTTCTTAGGATATTTTGATGCCTTGATTCCATATTCGCGCTCCGTTTTCCAAATTTAATTATTTTAGTTGAGTTTTACTATCAGTCCCAATATTATGCTTAGATGTGATTACTATCGGAGACTCAGATTTTCCTAGTTTAAACAGTTAGGGACTAGGTATGGTAATTTCTGACACGACCTGTTAACCCAACATGACACAAAATTAACAGGTTATTGGGTCAACACGATAATGAATCGGGTCTTTATTGGGTAACCCGATAAGCACTTGTTAAGATAACAGGTTGGTCCGGGTATACACGTGGGTAACCCGATGCACGATAAACAAAATATTAATTTAATAATTTTATACCGCTAAAAATACTATAATAATATTATATATATATATATATATATATATATATATTTGTTTGGGCCCAAAATAATATTATTAGGCCGAGCTTAGGTTTTTGTTTGGCCCAATGCTCTTCCAAAAATATTGTGGGTCGTCCAGTTATCATAAGCCGCCCAATTGGGTCGGCCGAGTCCTATTGCAAGAAGGATTTAATTTGGATAAGAGCGAAGAAGTCGAGTCTTGGTGCGACAAAAAAGGTTTCAGAGTTAGAAATGCTGAGAAGTCGGGAGTGAATTTGATTCATTATAGAAGCTTGGTTCGGAAACCTATTGGAACTAGGATTGGCTGAATCCTAATCAGAATAGATTTGGGAGTTATAGTTCGGATACATTTCTGGTTCGGCCAGGAGTAGGTTTGCTGCTATATAAAGATGTGCGTGTATCATTCAAGCCCTTCCAATTCAACACACAAACTGCCTTGCGCAAACTCTCGCTCTACGCGTAACCTATCAACAACCTTGAGATTTTATTTTCCTTTTTTGCTAACACATCTTCAGTTTGGATAAACAACATTGTTGCCATAAAATCAGCCGACCACGGAGCACCTTCAGTTTGGATAAACAGCACTGCGTCGAGGCCGATTGGTTATCTATCCAAGTCTCGGTCGAGAAGGATTTTCGAATCCTTGTTGGCAGAGGTTATCTCAATAGCCTTATCAGTGAAGTAAGGTGTTACAGGTTATTACATTCGGCAATTGAAAGTCGAATTTGATATTGAACTTCGTAGAACTAGCAGCCTTGTCTTTAGTCTCTAGAACCCGAAGGCCGAGACATGGTCCTTCCTCGGCCGCAATCGCAAGATCAAGAAGTTAGCAGCGCACAACGCAACATCAACACATTTTACTCCTCGACCGAGCTCGGCCGACGAGTTGGCACGCTCCGCACACAACCGAAGGACACAGTTAGCTTATTAATTACTCGACCTGCACGTCACGTAGGCTTTGTAGTTTTTATGGTCAACATTTTGGCACACCTAGTAGGACACATTGCTGAAGCTACGAAGTTCATGACTATTGAGACACGGTCAGTAAAAAAGAAAATAGGGATAGGTAAATCAGCAACTAACCTTCCACCTATAGTCCAAAACCCAGATCATGATGGCTTATCACAAGCACAGAATCTTCTTGCTGCCATCACACTCGAAGCCACGAGTGTGACACGCCGAGAAAAGGAAGTTAGTCTCGACAAAACAGGCTTGTAATGTGGAGATCACCACCAGAGCGACAAAAGCAATTTTTGTCGAATGAATAATCGAAGATTGCGATGAGGATGGTGGTGAAGGTTTTGATCTGTCGATTAGATCTTTTCTTCGGAGAAGACTCGAAGAGCAATCTCAGATTTTCAGCCGAGAAGTAAGAAGCATACTTGAAGTAATATGCAACAATGGTGAGGCACATAGCAAAATGCTCGAACTGTTGGTTAGTAAAGTTTACGATGGCAGATCGACCGATCATTCCCGGCAACTTCCACCAAAGGGTAATTCGGTATCAACGCTATAAGCCGAAACAGGATCTGCTCGGCTCAAAATGGTCGATTTGAAAAAAAGAAGAAGATCAAGCAATAGATTAGATGGATCCGAGCAGAGAGAAGAAACAACATTCGTCGATGTGATCGAGGTCTAAAGAATGATCGATCCGGCCTTGAGAAAGAAGCCGAAGTTCCCAAACTTCATCCATCCATACCCAGCTTATGTAGAGAAGTTCAAATATCCTAAAGGTTTCAAAATTCCAGACTTCAACCTTTTTGCTAGCGAATCATCCCTGTCTTCGCTAGAACATGTGGCTCGGTTCACTGCACAATGTGGAGATGTTAATAGGAACTTCAATAAACTGCGATTATTCAACTTCTCGCTAACTGGTTCGACATTTGCTTTGTACATCAACCTTCCGCCCAATTCCATCCAAAGTTGGGAGGAATTGGTCGAAAATTCCATGAACAATTCTACCGGTCGAGGATGGAAATGTCAGTTTTATCACTGGCTATGATGGCTTAAACATCTAACAAGTCGCTAATGGAATACTTAATGAGGTTCAAGTTGGCCAGAAATTAGTGCCGAGTACCTCTGCCTGAAGTTGAATTCGTCAGAATCGCTTTGAACAGTCTGGATATGGAATATAAAAAGAAATTTTTGAGGGCAAACTTCCGAGATATGTACGAACTGGCCCAGTACGTCAAGCAATATAATTATTTGCACCAATAAGCAAAAATCTCGAAGTCCCCATCTCGGGGAATGATTTATAAGAATCCCATGGTTAGGATTCCCAATATGCCAATGTGGACACGGCCGAGATAGTGATAGATAAACCGTACGTATGCAAGGCTTTAGCTCAAATTAATTCCAAAAAGGCCAAAACCTGCTCGGCATCTGAAGAGACAATGAAAACATCAAAAGTTTACACCTTTGATATCACCAAGGCTAATGCAATTTTCGACCAGTTGTTACTGGCAAAGATCATCAAACTTCGGTTAGGACATAACATTCCAAAGGCCGAAGAGTTGAAAGGCAAAATGTATTGTAAGTACTATAACTCGAACAAGCATAGCACAAACAACTGCGTCATGTTCCGTGATGCTATTCAAAGCTGGATTGATAAAGGCAAGCTAAAATTTCCTAAAAAACAGATGACTATCCACGTTGATCCTTTCCTTTCAACGACAGTTGTCATGGTAGATGCTCATTTGCCCAAGAACAAAGGGAAGGGGAAGGCCGAGTTCGTCTCAATACAACATGTCCCAAAGCAGAATTCTCGGCCACGACTCAAGCTTGATCTATTTTCAAACGAACCACCTAGAGAGTTGTCGGGACCAGCTATAGTCGAATCTATGTCAGACTCCAGTGCAGAAGAAACTGATGGACCAATGGTTTTATGCAGCCATTGTAAAACATGCATCGTCCTAACCGAACCAAAAAAGAAACCACCCTGGGTTCCAACACCACAGCAACTATCCACGGCCGTGGCAACACCTCTAAAGGTACTCAGCGTATGCCAGTGCCAAAAAGTGTTGGATAGGCTTGCCCTTCAAATACAAACGAACAACCCAACTTCAACCAGACGACGTCTTGATTTCGACGTGCCGTTTTATAATAAGGATTAATACTCGCATAACTCCGGTTGCTCGAGTTCATCGGCGAATAAAAAAACCTTCAACCCACCTAAGCCACGAGACCAATGTTGGTATAGTTACAATTCTCCTATCGGTATGTATACTGCATTATCCAAATCTCAGAAACGTCGACGCTAGCAAATAGACTGGATGGCTCGACGACAGGCAACACAACTTACTTCTGCTACCAAATGGCAGCCGAAAGAAGCCGCAGAAAGTGGAAACGACCGACAACCTCTGGCAATCATGTCCGAATTACTTCAAGGGAAAAAGGTAATTGATTGTGACTTTGAAACCACCATTGAAGAGTTCAAGAAGCACATCAAGCTCTTCCTTCCACCGGGGGAGATGAAAGCCTATTTTGAGCATTTCAAAAAAGAAGTCGAAAGCAAGCTTTCCTCAGTACCCCCGCAAGAGCCGTTAATAAGAGTCTGACGTAATCTGCACCCTCTATTTCTCAAAGAATTCTTGGAGTACATGCGAGAATTTCACAAGAAGCATTCTGCCAATGACTTGTACGGCCTACTTAAAGTATGTCAAGAAGACCTCAACCTAGCCCTAAATTACCCTGATGCTAAACAGATTATCCAGAAAACCATTGATCTATCAATGAAGGCCAGGTTCCAGCACAAACGTGAAGCTCAGGTCTCCGGCTTCGAGGTCGACCAGTACACAGGCATAGACACCTTTGAGCTCCCTTTTTCTCTTGATGATCTTTAGTATTTATGACATCATTTCAAAGTTTTTTCAGCCGTATCTCCCTTCAGCCTTACGACCGATGAGAAGGATCGTGTGGCGCGTTTGGATGCCTACTTAGACACAAGGGACGCCCGAATCGCCTATGAAAAACGAGCCCGTAAAGCACTTTTGTCAAACCTCAACAACGAACAAGCTTAAGGACGACATCCAGGATGAAACAGGTTTAGTTGACACACCACGAGAGCAGGTACCCGATGAGGCAAAAAATGATCAGGTTGAAGATACTCCAAAGTATAATACCGTACTCGATAACCCAGAGGACGACGACCAAGACCCGATGGGCCCTTCAGTCCTAAAAAATATGGAAATCAGCATGGTCCATGTCTTACTTGCTGAATTTCAACCAACCACACACCAACCAAATTTTTTGGATGGGACGTGGTTGCCGAGGAAGCAACATAAGTCGATTTCATCGCCACGGAGGAAGATGGGTAAGCTAGTAAAGATGACAAAATTAAAGCAGCTCTGATCGTACTGTTTCCCCACTTTTCTTCTGTTAATCTTCAACATTTGAAGCCGTTGTATGTCATGGCTCACATTGAAGGTTATCCAATCTCCAAAATCTTCGTCAATTGTGGTGCTAAGGTTAATATCATGCCCGTATCCGTCATGAAGGCACTACGACGATCTAACAACAAACTCATTCCATCAGGAATAACCATGAGCAGTTTCGTTAGTGACAAGTCCCAGACCAAAGAGGTGTTTCCTTTGGAGCTAAGCGTTTCAGGTCACAATCACATGACCGCATTCTTTATCGTCGACTCTAAGAACGAGTATAATGCATTGCTCGGTCGGGATTGAATCCATCAAACAAATTGCATTCCCTCTTCATTATATCAGGTTCTCATCTTTTAGGACTGCAAATCAGTTGTGGTTCATTCGGCCAACAATCAGCCGTTTGAAGCTAATATGATTCAGGCACAGTATTACAATGATCACATTGGCTATATTACTTTACAGGGTTTGAACAAGAAAGGACGGCTGACTCAAATTTCGGTACAGAAAGTAATCGAGGTAGGCGTCGAGACTGTCCATCAGGATTCGTCGAGACTGTCCATCAGGATTCGGCGAGACTTGGGTTAGCCAATCTGATTGTAGACATTGATGTCTGAAGACAGCCAGGACAAACAGACGCCAGGCCGCGGTTTCATCTACCATGGAACGACTGCTGGCCTATTGGTATAGTATTTCCAAGAAACCAAATTCGGGCGTAAACTTGGTCGAATTTTTGGCCGAATGAGACAACGGCCCAGTACTCTAACTAGACAAGGTTCAGGCTGCACCAGCCGAGCTCGAGGATAGTCAACCTCAAGTCAAAGATCCTTTAGAGGAAATAAATGTTGGAACGACCGAAGACCCACGACCTTTGTTCGTTAGTGCTTTGTTATCCCAACATGTAAAAACCAAGCTTTGTAATTTGCCCAGAGAATTTAAGGATTGTTTTGCTTGGAGCTACCATGAGATGCCTGGTTTAGATCGAACACTAGTCGAACATGAATTATGTATCAAACCTGGGTGTAAACCATTTCGCCAACCACCTTGACGTTTCTCAACTGAAGTACAACTCGGCATAAAAGATGAACTCGTTCGACCTTTAAAAGTTGGGTTTATTCAAACAGCTCAATACGTCGAATGGTTGGTAAACATTGTCCCAGTTTTAAAGAAAAATGGTGTTTTGCGTATCTGCATTGATTTTCGAAATTAGAACTTGGCAACTCTTAAAGATGAATATCCAATGCCAATATCGGATTTATTAATCGATGCGGCAGCAAACCACGAGATCTTCTCCTTTATAGATGGACATGCTGATTATAACCAAATTTTCATCACCGAGGTTGATGTCCATAAGACTGTTTTTCGTTGCCTGAGGGCACTCGGCACATACAAATGGGTCATCATGCCATTCGGCCTCAAGAATGTCGGTGCCACATACCAATGAGCCATGAATACTATTTTCCATGATTTGATTGGTACCACCGTCGAAGTTTACATTGACGATGTTGTAATCAAGTCACAACGTCGGCAGACACATTTGAATGATCACCATTAGGCTTTCTTGCGAATGCACCAGCACAACCTTAAAATAAATCTGGCCAAATGTACATTCGGCGTCTTAGTCGGTAATTTTTTAGGATTCATCAACGCTCCACCCCTGACGACTAAGAAACAACTAAAGTCGTTGCTTAGCAAGTTTAACTTTCTCCGTCGATTTATTGTCAATTCGGCGGCAAAAATGAAAACCTTATCCACGATTTGAAACTGAAGGATTCTGATATCTTCGAATGGCGTGTAGAACACCAAGAGGCGTTTACACAGATCAAGGTCTCCCTCACAACTCCACCCATCCTGGTCTCACCACGACGTGGCAGACCTCTTAAGCTGTACATCTCGGCGGTCAAAGAATTCATTGGATGCTTTCTTGTACAAGACAATGATGCTAGGCGAGAACATGCCATTTTTTATCATAGCCGAAATCTCAACCCACTAAAGATTAATTATTCTGTTGTCGAGAAGCTCTGCCTAGCCATATTTTTCCCTGCATCAAAACTCAGGCATTACATGTTCTCGTCGGTCACTTAGGTCATCGCACAGACCGATGTCGTTTGTTACATGCTCACTCGGCCGATAGTAAAAGGCCGAATTGGAATGTGGACAATGGCACTGTCAGAATTTAGTTTGCAATATGTGCCCCAGAAAGCTGTCAAAGGCCAAGTGTTGGCCGATTTCTTGGCCCAACATCCCTCACGATACGGTTTTAAGGGCAATAACATTGAAATCGGCATGTGGAAACACGTGATGATTATTGGACAATGTATTTTGATGGCTCTAGTACTTCAGTCTTGGTTGGCATTAGGATCGTTATTCAATCCCCAAATCACAGCCGTTGGTACTTTTCTCTCAAGCTCGATTTTGATTGCATGAATAATCAGGCCGAATACGAAGCCCTTATCATCAACGTTGGTGTCTTACACGATTTGCGGGCAACTTGTGTCCTTATTCTCGGTTATCCCGAACTTGTGATTAACCAACTTAATGGGACTTTTCGTTGCATGAGTTGCACTCTGGCACCCTATCACATGGTGGCCAGCTATTTGGTTGAGTCTTTCGACGACGTTACTTTCAAACACATTTCATAAGTTCGAAACACTAATGTAGACGAATTAGCTCAAATAGCCTCCAGAGCACAACTCTTGGGGGGCAAATTAGGCCGAGAAATACCTGTGTTACGACAAGCATACCCGGCTTTGGTTAATCAACAAGTTCTCCAACGAGATCATTTGATCCGTACATGAGTCATGTCCTTACCTTTGTTGTTGGAGCGGAATGACCCTATAGAGGTCTGTGTAGTCGAGGCAATGCCAGACGACTCGAGAAGGTTAATCATGCTATATCTTGATAACCTCAGTGATAAACACAACTGTAGGACAAGGGTCCATGCCACAAATTATGGTTTATTGTTATTATGCCTCAGCCTGCGAGAGGCTGCCCAAGCAATTGCAGAAGTACATGAAGGAATTTACGGGGTTCATCAATCTGGGCGCAAGATGCGTTGGCTGTTTCGAGGAAACAGCTATTTATGGCTGAGTATATTGAAAGATTGCATCAAGCACCCACAACAATGTGTATAATGTCAAATTCATACAATGAGCCCTGGTCGAATTACTTCACTCGATCACCAAACCCTGACCTTTCAGAGGATGGGACATGGACATAATCGGTAAAATTACGCCATCTTCCGGATCAGCTAAGTATGCATGGATACTTGTCGTAGCAGACTACTTCACCAAATGGGTCGAAGCAAAGTCCTATGTCGAGTTAACGTCTAAAGAGGTTTGTAATTTTGTGGAAGAAAATTTCGTAACCAGATTCGGCATACCAGAAATGATCATAACAGATAATGGTACGATCTTTACATTCGACAGGTTTAAGGAGTATACGGCAAATCTAAAAATTCGACTAGAGCAGTCTACACCGTATTACCCGCAGACGAATGGATAGGCCAAATCAAGTAATAAAGTTTTGATCAGTATTCTCAAAAAATGGTAAAAGAGAGGCCTGGTATATGGCATTTGAAGTTAAACCAAGCGTTATGGGCTTATCAAACTTCATTCCGATCAGCCATCAGAACAACTTCATACGCGTTAACCTATGGACACGACGCGATGTTTCCGATTGAGCTAAGTATAAAATCGTTGCGAGTGATTGAACAATGTAGTTTGTTCAGTACCGAGTACAATCAGGCCATGAGACAAGAGTTAGAAGACTTGGAAGAAATTCGGCTTGACGCTTATAATTTATTGGTTGCACAGAAGAAGATTACCAAGCGAGCCTATAATCAACGAGTTAGACAAAAAACATTCAGAGAAGGAGAGTTGGTTTGGCAAACTGTGCTGCCTGTGGGGATTAAAGACTCTAGGTTCAACAAATAGTCGCTGAATTGGAAAAGACCATTCGTCGTTCATAAAGTTATTGGCAAGGGTGTATACCACCTCAAGGATCGGACTGGTTTAATTCACAAGTTGCCAATTAATGGGAAATTTTTAAAGAAATACTATCCAATCACTTGGGAAATGAGGGAATAAAAGCGTTTCATTAAATTTGAGAAAGATACAAGTGACAAGAAATTAAAGTAGCCTACAGATATACAATTTTAAGGGGTCGAAGGAATGAAGGCCTCGAGACCGACTTTTAATTCTAGCCATCTTACTTCACCCATTGTAACCTCGGCCTGTCGCGTCCTCTTGTCAAGTTTCATTTGTTCGATCTCCCTTACACCATCTGCGAACTCTGTCAACTTAGCCTTGTTCGATTTGAAATTCTTCTCGAGTTCAGAAGCAACGGCCGATCTCTGGCGTTAAAGTTCTGCAATTTGATGGTTGAGATCGGCCAACCGTTTCTTCTGAGTTTTTATTGCCTTAAGCTCCGGTTGAATTGCTTCTTGAACAACTATTGGAGCCTTCAGGTCATCTTCTGCTTGAAAAGCCCTCTCAAAAATAGCAAAATATTCTCGAGTTCTCTCCAAGATCGACGACAAGTGAACAATGGATTCATTGCTCAGTTGACCTTCAAATGCAAGGATGTTCAGACATTCTCCTACAGAGTCAAGGCCTTTATGCTCTAGGACTTGCGAAGCTGAATGAAAAATAAGCTCTTGTAGTTTAACAAAGGCCTTGGTTTCAATAACAGTTACAGTAGGTTCGGCTGAGGTAGTTGAGGGTCCAACTGTCCCAGAAGTACTCGAGAGGAGAGCGTCAAGCTTGACTTCCCACGAAGGATGCACACGAAAAGATTTTAGGCAAAAGGAAAATCGTAAGGAATATAGCAGAGAGAATTTTGTTTTAGACCTGTCGAGAGGAGACTTCGGCCATGTCCCCTGGTTCATTACTTGAACCTAGAGAGTTTAATGGCCGAGCTTAGTGTTTAAGACTGCTTATAAATTCACACAACCGATGAAGGTTATCTATGTTTGAGGGCTACTGAGGTGGCCAAGAAATATAGATAACATCATTCGGCGCACAGAATTTTTGGTGAAATGAATAATCGAGCACCTGACATTTAATATTTTTCGGTTCAGACTTGTTATAGTAAAAGTAATGAGAGAAAGAAATCGAGTCTTACAAAAGCCGAAGTAACTTCTTGAAAAGGAATGTCAACGTCTTGATCCTGTAAATGGATTGGTGTTTCCACCTTAGCTTCAGGTTGGATAAGAGGCCCTTTTCCACGATCGGCTGCAAGAGGATTGACCTGGTCAGTCGCCTCAACCACAGGTGGAGGATTGGTGGTAGGAAGATTAGTTGGTCAAAGGCGACTCACTAGCAGAACTTCTTCGTTGTTGTCATCCTGAAATAAGATTTGTTAGCAATCAAAATCTAGTCGAAGAAAAGTTGCTAGCAACATAATCATACCTCTTCTTCTAGAACGACCACTGGTTTTGTTTTTGGATTGAGGGGAGGGTTCTCTCGGCTACAGAAACTGCCCTCTCTGGGGTAACGACCGTCGAGCCAACTTCGGCGTGAGTAGCGGCCGGTGTTGAAGTCACAGGTTCTTCGACAACCGGGTTGGCGACTGGCTCAATCACCAAGTCTTGCTGCCCCACGACCAAGACCTTGACAGTAGGGGAAATGAGATAGGCATTAGGAGTAGTTGTTCATGTGGTTTGGCTGGAGATGACATGGATCTCCTATTCCCTTTTCTTTGTCAATTTCTTGACATGTTTTTTTTACCAAGGGGCTTCACCAGCCGTTTCGACATCCATGCGAGACTGTTTACTCGATGAGGTTAACGTGACAGCTACAGTTTTCCTCAAGGGAAAGGCATGATTCTTCTTAGCCGTAGCCATTGCAATCATCTCGACCTTCTTTATGGTTCAACCGCCTGAACACACGGCTTGAATCAGAAAGAAGTTCAAAGTAAACAAACAAGAAAAGTAACAAAGAAAGCTATATACCTTGAGCCGTTTCTTTGGATTTTGGGATGAGAGTCTTTTTGGGGCGGTCGCCAAAAGGCTTCTTGGAGACTTCCTCGATTGAAATGCTGAAGAAGTTCTTAGTATAAGCAGCCCACCAATCGACGAAAATGCTAGCACATTGGGATTCTGGAGCTTTCGACTGAAGACAAAATTTAGCGCACCATTCCTTGAAGTCCTTCTCGGCTACATCACACTCCCTTTTTGAAGAGCCGGAAAGGCGTTCTCGATTCAAGAGGGAGAAAGGGGTAAAGAATGGCATAGGGCATCCCTGAAGATAGCCCAGTTGCCGAGCCAAAAAGTTAAGGTGGTAGACTTCCAGCTTCATCGACTAGCCTCACAACCATAGAGCAGGTCGCGAGTGATGATAAATAATCCCTAGGAATTTCTGAGATCAGCTTCCTCGGCATCTTCCCATACCGATGTTGGGAAGATAATGGAGGAGGGGTATGTTCGGTGATGACAAATCTGAAATTCGTCGTCCGACAAGTCTTTTAGGCCAAAGAAATATTTGAAGGTCTCTTCGGCCGAGTGAGGAGAAGTGGGTCGTGAGGCCAGCTTAAGGCCCATAGCTTCAAAAGAAGGGAAACTTGCAAGATCTGGCCGCAGCGTCAAGAAATAGACCTGCAACTAGAGTTGGAAAACCCAAAGTGGGCCGTTTTGGTAGGGGTCAATTTTCCCCATGGTAGTCTCGGCCAGGCACCTGGTGAGATTGGCGAGAATGGCCGGACTAAGGGCTAGGACATGACCGCTGGCCAAGGCTTCGACGACGGGCATATTTTTGGCCAGGCATTTATTCAACTTAGCATAAAATATATATTTGCTATACCAATAGAGTAAGAAGGCCTCGTGTTCACCTTTCTTAAGATCTTCCCCTCTCGAGCCAACGAAGTGAGTGATTAAAGTGTTGTAGTTGAAGAAGTTCTTGTGTAGTTTTTGCGCATCTTCTTTTGGCAGTTTTTGGTTCTTCTTTGTCAAGGCTTCGACGACACGTTTCTCGAAAATGGTCTTCAGGTCCAAGTCAAATTAGTACCCAGAAAGAGAATTGTTGACTGGGAGGCTAATAGGAGAGGTGCCGAGGGGAATGACCATCATATTGGTGTCCGAGCACCAGAAGTTTAGAGTAACCATCATGAGTTCTCGATCTAAGTTAATTTCGATGGTCAAAAGTTTAATGGCATCAAAAATACCGGAAGCTTTCCATTTGTTGTTGAAATGTGGCTTCATTCGAGTGACCCAGACAGCCCAGCTTGCAGTGGTTGAAGGCCAAACGCCTAGGGGTTTGGCTGGTTCCCATTTCGACCAATCATACCCTTGGAATAAGGGTTTCAGACAATGGTCCTTGAGCATTTTGGTGATCGCCTTTGGAACATCATCTTTAAACAATAAGCCAAGGGTTTGGTGAGAAACATTTGGATCATCTTCAAATCGGAAGGTTTTGATGGTGTTTCGATCGGTGATACTTTGGCATTTAGTGCATTCCTTGATCAACTTGGCAATGAAAGTATTGGCGGCCATTGAAGAAGATGAAGGTTTGCTAGGAAGGTTTAGTTTCTGGTTTTAAGAGGAGTTGGCAATAAGATTTTAGAATTTTGAGAGTGTAAAAGTTTGAGTAAAGGAGAACATAGTATTTATAGGTCTTTTAGGTGGAAGATCAGTAGTTTTTGAGGGGTAAAATCGACCGAAGGATTTTGTAATCATGATAGGTATTCAAAAAATCTAGGCGAAGCGACAAAAAAACTGACGAATTGAGGATGCACATTTGTGTCTGATTGCGGTTTTAATGGTGAAGAGACGTTTCGATGGTCGCACATTTCAAGGGTTATTATTAATGGCAGACAAGTAGGCTGAGGAGTCGCCACGTGGCAAAGCATCTGACAAATTAAGATTGTGCAATCGTGCTTCATAAACGCACCTGAGTGGATAGGATATTCAGGACTTTTCGTTGTCTTCCAAAGATACGTTGAGGGTTTGATTTCACTTCTTCAAGGTCAAAACTCAGCCAAAGGGTTCTAGGTCGAAGACCTTAGAAGCGAGAGGGCAATGTTTGGGCCCAAAATAATATTATTGGGCCGAGCTTAGGTTTGTGTTTGGCCCAATGCTCTTCCAAAAATATTGTGGGTTGTCCAGTTGTCATAAGCCACCCAATTAGGTCGACCGAGTCCTATTGTAAAAAGGATTTGATTTGGATAAGAGCAAATAAGTCGAGTCCTGGTGCGACAAAGGGGGGTTTTAGAGTTGGAAATTCTGAGAAGTCAGGAGTGAATCTGATTCATTATAGAAGCTTAGTTCATAAACCTATTGGAACTAGGATTGGCTGAATCGTAGTCAGAATAGATTTGGGAGTTATAGTTCGGATACATTTTTGGTTCGGCCAAAAGTAGGTTTGCTGCTATATAAAGAGGGGAGTGCATCATTCAAGCCCCTCCAATTCAACACACAAACTGCCCTGTGCAAACTCTCGTTCTACAAAAAACCTCTCAACAACCTTGAGATTTTTATTTTCCTTTTTCGTCAATACATTTTCAGTTTGGATAAACAACACTGTGAAGGCAATCGGCGAACATCTTCAATTTGGATAAACAACATTGTTGCCGTAGAATCAGCCGACCGTGAAGCACCTTTAGTTTGGATAAACAGCACTGCATCGAGGCCAACTAGTTATTTATCCAAGTCTCGGTCGAGAAGGATTTTCGAATCCTTGTTGGCAGAGGTCATCTCATTAGCCTTCTCGATGAAGTGAGGTGTTACGGGTTATTACATTCGGCACATTGAAAACTGAATTTGATATTGAACTTTGCAGAACTAGCAGCCTTGTCTTTAGGCTTTAGAACCAACATGCCGAGACATGTTCCTTCCTTGGCCGCAGTCGCAAGATCAAGAAGTTAGCAGCACGCACAACGCAACACCAACACATTTTACTCCTCGACCGAGCTCAGTTGACTAGTTGGCACGCCCCACACACAACCGAATGATGTAGTTAGCTTGTTAATTACTCGGCATGCACGCCATATAGGCTTGGTAGTTTTTAGGGTCAACAGTATTATATAACTAGAGAATTTGGAAAAAATGAGGTAATATATTTTTATATGGTATAGTACTATTGTTTTATTTCTTTTCATAATTATTTTGGTAAACTTAGCATAATTTGAATGGTTTATAATGTTTTGTTTTTCTATACTTAGTTTATGCGGAAGAGAATTCTAATGTGGAGAACCTTACTGAAAACATCATCAACATAACTCTTGAAGGCAATAATTCAAACCAAAGTTCAAATACAATTTCCCTATGATGATCGATGAAAATTGAAGAATTTTGTAAAAGGAATAACATGCAAGCTTTGTGTTTCATTGGCGAAGTTTAACTTTTGAGAAAGGCTTCACAACTTTGAAAAGAAAAACTCATTTATTTTTCATATCCTTGCACATTTGAAATTTTGTAGTAGACTAGTAGAGTATTGGTGCTTTTTTTATTAAATTCTTATTTTGGAGTGTAGATGTAGTACTTAATGAAAAATGTGTTTTTATGTTTTGAAGTAACATTTATGTGGCAATGTGGTTTGTGCAAATTTAAGGAAAAAAAAAATCTTAATGGATCCATAACGGGTCGGGTCATTTTACCTGTTGGGTAAATTGACCCGACTTGTTAAGGACCCGTTAAGATAACAGGTGTGGCACGACATGACCCATTAAGATAATAGGTATTACACGAACACGACACGACAAACAGGATCCGTTTACTTGGCCTAGCTGAGACCTCGCAAGTATCTATGAGTGGGTATATATATATATTTGTTTAGTTTCTATGTGTATGTATATGTGTGTTTGTGTGTGTGTGTGTGTGTGTGTGTGTGTCTATATTGAATTTTATATGTGATGCCATAACTAAATTAACGTTTATAAGAAATGTCGTAATGATGAGAATTAAGAGATCATTATAAATCCTATGGGATGCCTTAATTATAGTTATGGTCATGAATAGTATTATGTCGACTTGAATTATTGATTTACCATTGCATGATCATATTTATGTTATCTGCGCATTGTGTGTTAGACTAGTGTTAGTACTCATCCGGGTCGGGGCCAGTCTTTATGTGTATGTTCACATTGCATCATACGCCCACTTTGGATCCATTGTAGGTGCCAGTCCTATCCTAGATTTCTATAGGCAATTAAGACTCATATGTGATGCACATAACGCCAATCTTCACGTGATTGTGGTACCAGACCATAAATTACCATTACAGCCAATCATGTTCATGTCAGAATATTACTGAATGAACTCGTGTGTCAGCATATGTCGATAAGCACTCGAGATGATATGTTTGTTTATGCGAGATATTGTAATTACTGGATATTATGGGTTTATTTACAAAATATTGTGAAGTATTGCACTATTGAGATATTATAGTTTTCGGTAAGTATTTTCATACTATACGTAGTATGCTAGTTTTGGAAACTATACTTTTATTACAGTGAAGGGTTATTACATTTTCGAAAAGGTTTTACAAAACTTTATTTTTAGGCTCACTCACCCTTGTTTTTTGCTCGTCCAAGTTTTAGTGGCAGAGATTTCGTGTCTACGAGGATTTTTGGCAAATGTTGGCATAAGAGATTACCTTCGATGATATAATTCTTATTCTACTTTTATTGTACTTTACTTATGCTCTGACATCACGTGTGAAATGGGTTCAATGCCTCTCACATGTGCACTCTTGCACTTAGTCACTTTTAGGTTTAAATTTATGCATATTTTCCACATTAACACACTTTATGGCTTCATCACCTTCCGAGTGTCGGCTAGCATAGCTCGATTCGGAGTTCGGGTGGACATTCCGGGTCGGGGTGTGTCATATGCTAGATGGTACAATACGAGTTGTTCATTCTTCTTCATTGGTTGTGGAGGCGCCTTATCTTATTTTCTTGTCTATGTACCCTTCTCTACCAAACGGTTAAAAAATAAACTCACCATTTTCAATAAAAAAAAACAGAACCTGTTGTAGTTCTAATTTACTGAACTATTGTGAGGGAATAGAGAAGGGGATGCCGGTAACAAAAGAGAGAAGAGAGAGATTTAATTGTGAGGTGTGTTGTATTCCATCCTATTGTGCCTTTATTTATAGTAGTAGTGAAGGTTAATTCCTTACCCTAATAGGATTACAACTCTAATAGGATAATATCTAACCCTAGAGAATATTCTTAGATATCCTAAATATACAAGGATTTATACAATCACATTCCTAAATTAGATATGAATCTAACACTCCCCCTTTAGTGTGTAAATACTCAAACAAAACATCGAATCAGGTCTTCAACAGATAAGGTAAAATAGTTGATGAATTCATCGGCACAACGGGTGAATGTGAGTCTCAAATTAAAGAAAGTATGCATTGGTAGTCAAACTCACAAAACCTTGCTATGGTAAAACCTAAGGCAGGTAAAAACCCATAGACTAAGGAGAAAAGTGAGAAGTATGCATAATATCTAAAACAAACATGATACAGGACAAAGGTAGTGAACTCAACGGAGTATGATTATCCCATGATGAGTGCCTCATCAAAACCTCGTTAGGTAGCAAAAACCCAGTGGGAAAAATGCTTCTAATCGTAGGAAAAAGAGTACATTAAGATCAAGTGAGTATATGTGGGATACTCCCCCTGAGTTAGACATAACTTCCAAATCAGAGAACTACAAGCAATTTAACTCAGATAATTTACGCATATCGATTCCTTGGACAAGCTTTTGAAAAGTGGACATGGGCAATGACTTAGTAAAGAGATCAGACAGGTTGTCTTGGGAACGGATTTGCTTGACTTCAATGTTCTAATGTTGTTGTTACTGGTGAGAATAAAAGAACTTTGGCGCAATGTGCTTGGTGTTGTCTCCCTTGATGTATTCCTTTTTTAACTGCTCGATACATGCTGCATTGTGTTCAAAGATCGTTGTAGGAAGGTTAACAACGGTAGTAAAACCACCAATGCTTCGAATATGATTCATGACTGCTCTCAACCAAAAACACTCACGTGAGGCTTCATGCAAGGCCAGAATCTCAGCATGGTTCGAAGAAGTCACAACTAGCGTTTACTTGTTAGACCTCCAAGATATCAGTGTCTCCAATGGTAAAGACATATCCCGTTTTGAAAATGTGCCCTATATGGGTTAGACATGTAACTAGCATCTATGTAACCAACAAGGCAAGAATCAACCTGAGGACCGAGGGGGCGATGGCTCATCTCGAGGATTCATGGGTGTAAAACAAGCCCAAATCTATCGTACCCTTAAGGTAGCAAAAAATATCTTTAACACCATTCCAGTGTCCGCATGTAGGCGTATTGATGTATCTAGCCAAAAGATTAATAGCGAAGGAGATGTTGGGTCAAATGCATTGAACCAAGTACAATAAAGCACCAATTGCACTTAGGTATGGAACTTCAGGCTCCAAAATCTCTTCGTCATCTTCCTTGGGACGGAAGGAATCTCATTTAACATCTAGAGTCCGAACGATCATAGGATTACTCGAAGGCTTCGCTTTATCCTCATTAAAACGTGGCAACACCTTCTGGGTATAGTTTGATTGATGTACTAAGATTTCATCCGAACAATGCTCGATCTCCAGGTTGAGCTAGTATCAAGTTTTCCCAAGATCTTTCATCTCAAATTCCAATTTCAAGTGAACGGCAATTTCCTTAAGCTCTACGAGAGTTCCGATGAGGTTTATGTTGTCGACATAAACTGCAACGATCGCAAATTCAAAATGTGACTTCTTGATGAACATACATGGGCATAGTTTGTTGTTTACATAACCCTGACTTGTTAAATATTCACTTAGACAATTATACCACATTCGCCCGGATTGTTTCAATTCGTAGAGTCATCTCCTCAATCTAATCAATAGGGTATTTCGTGGTCTAGAACTATTTAAACCAGTCAATAATGGAACTTTCATGTAGATTTCTATATCTAGATCCCCATAAAGATACGTGATTACCATATCCATAAGCTGCATATTCAGTTTTTTGGAAACTACCAAACTAATAAGGTAGCATAACATTATGACATATATTACAAGGGAATACATCTCCTCGTAATCAATCAAAAGGTGTTGAGAGAAACCTTGCGCTATGAGGCGTGCTTATCACACTATTTCATTATTCTCATTACGCTTCCTCACAAAAACCCACTTATAGCCCATAGGCTTTACATGTGGTGGAGTAGGAGCTACGAGCCTAAACACCTTACGTTTCACAAAGCGAATCGAGTTTGACCTGCATTGCTTGTTTCCAGTTTGACTAATCAGTTCTACGTCGACATTCATCAATAGAGCGTGGTTCAATGTCATCATTAAGCATGATTTTCAATAGCCATTGTGTACGCAGATGCATCATCAATGATCATCTTATTCCTATTCCAAACCTCATCCAATATTGCGTAGTGGATCGAAATCTCACAATTCTCAAGAGGCCAGTTTGTCTTGTCTAAGACATCACAGTGATCTAAAATAACCTTATGCGTTGGAACAGATAAGTAAGCGATGGTTGAATTTAGACTAGGTTCACTAGTTTGTGCCCTTTTTCTCTTCCAGGGTTATGAATCCTTTGAACCAAAAGGTCTGTCATGCTTAAGGGTAGAATCAAATGATTGGTTAGCCGCCAGTGTACCAGGCCACGTGGGAGGTACAACAACCTTTCATTTGGGGACAGTTCATCCTTTTAGGGTGATGTTACAGTGTACTCTAAGTACGTCGATCCTTACAGATGCGTTTGCAGCTGGTATATGTGATATCGTCACCTTAGCTAGATCAGTAAAAGCATTCGACATGCTTTGAGCAATGCTCTGGAGATCTAGAATACGACGCACTTCAGTTTCAGATTGAGCAGTGTTGCGATCTAAATGAGACATAATGGGAGTATTCCATATCAATTCGCGGTGTTCTATAGGAACGTTAACGTTCGTATCTCCCCCTAACGACAGGAAGATTGTCTCATCGAAGTGACAATCCATAAATCGTGCAGTAAAGAGATTTCCTGTCGAGGGCTCTAAGTAGCGAATAATTGATGGCGAATCATAACTGACATAGGTTCCCATCCTCTATGAGGACCCATTTTGGTACGTAGTGGCGACGCTATTGCCATATAAATTGCGCACCTAAACAGACGTAAATGCGAGACGTCAGGCTCATATCCAGTAATCGACTATAACGGTGAATGAGGTTGAGTAGCAGTGGGCCTTAGGCGGACCAACATGGCTGCGTGCAATATTGCATAGCGCTAGGCAAATACCGGCTATTTGATTCGCATAACCAAAGTCGAAGCTATCAATTGAAAGCATTTTATGAAAGCTTCTTGAGGTTGTTTTGGGTGTGAACATGGGGGACATGATGTTCAACTTCAAACCCAAGTAACATGCAATAATCGTCAAAATTATGTGACGTAAACTCTCCAGCATTATCCAGTCGAATTGACTTGATCAAATAATCAGGGTGGTAAGCCCTAAACTTAACTATTTGAGCTTGGAGTTTCACAAATGCAGCATTACATGTGGACAGTAAACAGACATATGACCAATGTGTCGATGTATCAACCAACACCATAAAGTTTCTAAATGGCCCGTATGTTGGTTGCATAGGTCCACAAATATCCCCTTGAATCCTCTAAAGAAACTTGGGAGGGTTGTGAATAATCTTTGTAGATGAGGGTTAAGTATTTAACTTTCCTAAAGAATAAGTTTTGCAAGGCAGGAATCCAACACAGGGAGGTGAATGATGCCCAATGTGATGATTTGAGGATACAGAGCATCGTCACGTCTGAGATGTCCCATACGGTCCTGCCAAAGTAAAAAAGTGTTTTGGAACCCAGGCATAAGACTGGCCACATGGTGGGTCTTTATGCCGTGAATGGTTGTGATGTACAACCCACTTGGGAGACATTCCAGCTTCTCGTGAATACGTTTCTGGCCATACTCATAAAAAGTGATACAAAGAAATTCGAAACCATTCTCTTTAGTGGTTTCAATATGATATTTATTATCTCATATATCTCTAAAAATCAGCAACGTTCTTCCAAAATGGGGAGAATAGATAGCCTTTTTAATGGTTAAGACAGTACCATTAGACAACATTAGATGGGCCTTTCTGTATCCTTCAATTAGGTTAGATGAGCCTAAGGGGGTTGTCAAAGGTGCATTTTTAGGTACAAATTTAGTAAAATAGTGTCGCTTACGCAAGATGGTGTGCGTGGTAGCACTATTAGCCAGACAATTAACTTCCTCACTAGTCATAACTAGAAGTAAATTAATTGAATCAGTCACATGCATAAATATAATTTCATTCATTCAATTAATTAATCAAGAAATAATATCCATAACATAATTATCCATAATTCAAAACAAACCAAAACTAAACAAATTTGATAGAAGCATATTTGCACAACGGCTACAGTTATTATAACTTTTAAAGGAGTCCCCTGTTTTTAGCCGTTGGATCATTTCCACATCATTTAGTTTACAAATTTAATTTAAAATTTTAATCTCAGCATTCCTGCACTTCCGTTCTCTATCTTCTTCCTTTGATACTTTTTTACTTCTCATTCTTCTATATTTTCTTCGTTAACTAGCCCTAGCGATTTAATAGCTATATACATACACTTTTCATGTTTGTATTGGTCTAGTTAGTTAGAGGTGGTTAAGGGTAGTTATGTAATAGTCATTGTATAATTACTATATAAACCCCTTTGTACAACTTATCAACATTTTTCATCTTGAAATGCAATACACCTTTTGCACTTGTCTCTCTAAATTTACCACTCTCTCTTTCTTTGTAATTGTTCTTCACCGACTCAACCTTTAGTGTTATCATGGTATCATCACCGATAAGGTTCGTCGCCATTTCTGATCATGTGGTGCTTCAGTTACTTTAATGTTGCACACCTGTCGTGATTGTTGCTTGCTGGTGATTCTTGGAGCAAGAAGTTTTCCTCTCATTGTGACTTCATCATCATGGTTCAATTACTTCTTGGATTTTCGATCTCCAACCGTGGAATCGGTGCAGGTGTTATCGTTTCTTTATCTCTATTTAGTTCTCTTTTACTTTGCTGAGAGTTATTTTCACGCTTAATTCGAAGATTTGTATGGCGGTGCTAGGTTTTTCCGTATATGATTTGGGGGTTTTCTGATTTCTGAAGTCAAATTGTGTTGATGTGAGTGTCATTCTCACAGAGAAGTGAATTCATATTCAAGAAAGTGCCATTCTTTCTTGTCAACAAAGAAAGTGTCATTCTTTCTTTTGGGGTACGAAAGTGTCAATCTTTTTGTACTGGTGACTTGTTTGGTGTTGCAATAATTTTTGTTTCATGTATTTGAAGTGTTGATTTGTTAAATACATCATGAGTTCTTCAACTATGAAAGTGGATGGGTTGTTAGGGATGATCACTATCAAATTGAAAGAAGATAATTTCGCCAAATGGGTGTTTTAGTTTCAATTTGTGTTAAAAGGGTACAAACTGTTTGAACATTTTGATGGGACTATTATCTGTCCACCTAAATTTGTCATTACTACAAATTTAGGTATCACCAAAGAATTAACTACTGCCTATATTGAGTGGCAATCTACATAAATGGCTTTGCTCAGTTTGTTACTTGCCACATTATCTGATGAAGCAATGGAGTATGTTATTTGACGTAGAACTGCTGTTAAGGCTTGGGCTAATTTGGTAGATAGATTTGCTTCTGTTTCTAAATCCAGGGTTAATCATCTAAAAACTAAGTTACATACGATTCAAAAGGATGCTGATTCCATTGATAAGTATTTGCTTCAACTCAAGAATATAAGGGATCAATTGAGTGCTGCAAGGGAAATGATTTATGATAATGATGTGATGATTGGTGGGTTGGCTGGTCTACCAAAAAAGTATACCATTATAAGAACTATGATTTTATCTAGGGACTCATCCATTACCTTGAAAGAATTTCGTGCACAGTTACTTGGGGCTGAGAAAGAGATAGAAGGGGAGTTTAATACACTGTCACAAAGCATGTTTACATTGTATGTTCAGGGGTCTAGTTCTGGCTACTCTTCAATATCTAGCTCATCTTCAAATCCACAAAATCATAGTCACCTTCCTGCAACAACTGGTGGAGTTTTTACTCAAGTTCCATATGGTACACCTCAACAATTTCCACTTACACCTCAAAATCTTGTAGCTTCTACCTTTCAGCTAGATCATCCTAGTGTTTCACTATCATTTTTCCCCATGCCTTCTGCACAATCTCCATATTTTCCATTGCCTCCATATAGATATGGTTTTGTTGGTAATACTGGCCAAAACTTTGGTTCTTGAAATTAGTCTTCTAATTTTGGGTTCACCAATGGTTCTAGGCCTCCAAATGGAAACAATTTTAGAGGCTTAAATAGTTATAAGAATAATGGCACTTTCAAAGGGAGAAATTTCAACTCTAATGGATTTAGACAATCATCAAATAATGCAGGATGGCCTGGTAACATTGAGACAAGGGTGAATATTGCTAGTAAGTGTCAGATTTGTAACAAAAAAGGACATACTTATGCTAATTGTTTTTATCGAAACAGTTTTAACTTTGGTTCTGGTTTTATGTTGGAATGTCAAATCTATGGGAAGAGAGGTCACTCAACTCTTGATTGTTATCATTAAGGAAATTATGTGTATCAAGGTTAAGAACGACCACCATCCATGACTGCTATAACAACTTAACAAAACTCTCAATTCCTTCTAAATAATACCTGGATCGTGGACTTTGGTGTTTCACATCTTATGACAACAGTGTTAATGGTCTTACACAAGTGGTACCATTTGAAGGAAATGACAAGATCATTATTGGAAATGGTACACATTTACCAATCCAGTGTGTTGGGTGTACTACGCTCCAGACAAATGATCATTCTCTAATTCTTAATAATGTGCTTTATGTGCCAAATATTGCTAGAAGCTTAATGTCTGTTAAACAACTCTGTGCAGATAACAAGAGTTGGTTCATATGCGATGAATGTAATTTCTTTGTCCAGGACAATAAGACAAAGGAGATATATACTGTATCAAGGAAAGAGTATGCCAAAAGAGTTATTTCAAATTCCAATGTTTCATCAAGTTGAAGGAATCCAATCAGCTACATCCAATTCTATTGCTTTACTGGGAAAAGTAGTGAAGTCTAATATGTGGCATCAAAGGTTGGGGCATCCTTCTAATGAGATTCTATCTTCAATGCTGCAACAGTCTAATATTTCTAGTAGAATAGATTATTTGCATAATATGTGTAGTTCTTGTATTCAAGGAAAAATATCAAGAATACCATTTCCAACTAGGACTAAGAAGTGTCTGTTTCCATTTGAAAAGGTTCACACAGATGTTTGGGGACCTTCTCCAGTCAAGTCTTTAGATGGATTTAGGTATTATGTACTCTTTGTGGATGAGTATACAAGATACACTTGGGTATTTCCAATGTGCAATAAATCTGATGTGTTTACTATTTTTGTCAAATTCTACCAATATGTGTTGACTCAACTTGGAATATCGATAAAGTGTTTACAAACTGATGGTGGGGGAGAATATGCCTATAAAAGATTTAAAGACTTTCTAGCTGCTAAAGGAATTGTTCAAATGATGTCATGCCCTTACACTCCTCAGCAAAATGGAATTGCTGAGAGGAAGCATAAACATATTATTGAAACTATTGTCACCTTGTTAATAAAAGCTAGTTTATCCTTGGAATTTTGGTATTTTGCATGTGCTCATTCTATGTTTCTCATTAATCGAATGTTGTGTAAGTCTTTGATGATGTCCTCTCCTTATAGTGTGCTATATAAGACTCAACCAGATTTGAAAACAACGAAGATTTTTGGCACTGCAGTTTATCCTTGGTTAAGACCATATAATGCAAACAAGTTGCAGCCTAGAGCTCTGTTATGTGTTTTTCTGGGATACTCTTTAGGTTATAAATGTGTCATTTACTATGAACTGAAGTCCAAGAGGTGCATTATGTCTAGACATGTTATTCATGATGAATATGCCTTTCCATATAAACATCAATTACCATCACAGTCCCAATTTACACCAGAATTTTCTCCTAGTTCTTCAGTGATGGTGCCTATACATGTGTCACTTACTCAAGATACAAATGGGATTAGGTCTACAATACAAGACCACACAGATGCATCCATGCTCTCTCTATCTCATGGTTATACTATAATACCTTTTACTAGTTCTGAATCTGTTATACAAAGTAGTACCAATGAAAAGCCTTTACATCAACATGTTGACACTCCAGTTTCGAGAAGTCCTACTCTTTCCACTTCAACAAATACAGCTCATTTGCTTCTTGTCTTAGATCCCACATAGTTACAGGTAATATTACCTCTCTCTCTCTCTCTCTCTCTCTCTCTATCACATACCATAAATGTTCCAGTTTTATCTATTACAAATAATAGACTTGGTAGTATGCAAACACGGCTTCAAACTGGAGCCATTGGTAGAAAGGATTATTCTGCCTATCTTGCTACCCTACCTGAGTTATCTTCTATACAATTAGTTGATGACTTCACTGGTGGTTTTTCATTTCTTGCTGATATGGTTGATATAGAAGAACCTAAGAGTTTTAAAACTGCTAGTAATATGCCTCAGTGGCAAGCAGCTATGCAAGATGAGTTTGATGCTTTAAAATTGCAAAGGACTTGGTGTTTGGTTCCTCTTCCTTCAGATAGGACAGTGACGGGTAGTAAGTGGGTTTATAAGATTAAAAAGAATCAAGATGGGTCAATTTCCAGATATAAAGCTCGGTTAATGGCTCAAGGTTATAGTCAACAACCTAGTTTGGATTTTTCTGAGACTTTTAGTCCAATTGTTAGGCACATTACAGTTCGAATGATTCTTGCCATTGCAGCACAGTGTGGTTGGACATTAAGACAACTTGATGTTAAGAAAGCATTTTTGCATGGTGATTTGGCTGAGGAAGTGTATATGAAACAACCATAGGGTTTTGTTGATGCAACACATCCTAATCTTGTTTGTAAGTTGGTTAAGTCTCTTTATGGCTTAATACAAGCACTCCGAGCATGGAATTCGAAATTCACAAGTTACTTACCTTCCCTTGGCTACACCAGTTTGTTTGTCAAATTAGATAAGGGTGATGTAATCATTTTGTTATTGTATGTTGATGACATTATATTGACTGGTTCATCCATATCAAAGATTCAAGCAGTTATCAACACTCTTGCTGAAGTGTTTGAGCTCAAAGACATGGGTCGACTTACCTATTTCTTAGGTCTTCATATTCAGTATCACCCAGATGGTTCTCTATTCATTAGTCAATCCAAATATGTTAAAGAATTGTTGATTAAAGCTGGAATGGAATAGTGTAAGCCTACTTCCACACCATCTAACCACATACCTAACTTCTTATTGCAATATTTACTATTTTGTTAGAGAGAAAGTTCAAAAAGGAGATCTTCAAGTTCAATATATTCCCACAGATGATCAGGTTGCTGATGTGTTTACTAAGGGGTTACATGGTCCAGTGTTTGTCAAGCATTGTCATGCTCTTGATTTAGGGTCTGGTGCTCAGTTTTCATCGTCGTTAGTTACCAGTCATTCTTCAACTATTGGTCCAACCTTATGAAGTTTCCAAGCCACATTGTCTCATGATTTCTCAATGCATAACGTCAAACTCAGAAGGGATATTTTCAGCCTGGTTTGAGGGAGGGGGTAATAGCTATATACATACAATTGTCAAGTTTGTATTGGTCTAGTTAGTTAGAGGTGGTTAAGGGTAGTTATGTAATAGTCATTGTATAATTACTATATAAACCCCTTTATACAACTCATCCCTTTTGCACTTCTCTCTCTAAAGAGGGTGTAGTCAAATTAGGATTTGATGGGATTTTAATAGATTTCAAAATCAGGGTGTAGTCAATTATGATTTGAAATAAGATTTTAAAGGAGTTTGGAATCATGGTGTAGTCAAATTAGGATTTAAGAGGATTTTAAAGAATACAATCAAATCCATGGTTTATGGTGAAGTACTTAGCAAAACCCAATTGCCACAAGCTGGATTTATTGACAAAAATTCAGGTTTAGGAACATAGATCTTTGCATGTTTAAGGAAATGTAAGAAAGCTGGAAGCTTTTCTTCAAAAACCCATTTGTTAATTTGGTGGCTTTTCCAATAACTAACCGGTTGAATTTGCAGTTTTGCGTGGCTGCTAAGCTGAATTTGGCTCTTTTGGAAATTACCCATTTTCCTGTTACAGAATTGGATTCTTATTTCTTTCTTTTCGATTTGAACAGCTAATAGATAATTTTGATTTGGTACTGTGGTTTCGTAATTTTGATTTGTATAGAGCAACGAATTATGGTGAAATAGGACAAATTAACCCCAAATAATGGATTACTTGAACCCCAAATAAAGAAAAAGACTTTGCAAATGTATGCAAATTGCTCCATGTTCATGTAGCAAAATGTATAGAGACCTGTACAAATAGGAGGTGTTTTAGAAAACTAGTCTCCAACTATCATCTGAAAGCCACGATTATTACTATGGACATATGGAGAGACAAACAAGGTGACTGCAACAACAGTTGGCAAGAGTTTCAGGTACAAACATTGTAGGTTAATTTTGGGAGCATTTTGATGTAGATACCTCAAATTTGAATTTTTTTAATCAAACATCTATAACTTTTAAACTTTTGATCAAACATTCTTCTACTAATTTTAATTAAAAATTATGATTTTTATTGTATTTAATTAACCAACTAGTTCAGAAAAAAACATCACAAATATTCTAAAATCACCACAAACATCCTATCTTATCTTGTCATAATTCGTTCAAAATGAATTTTTCTTATTCAAATAATTTGTTGTTTTAAATTCTAAAAACACATAAACATCCTATTAACATACAATTATGAAATATAACATGCACATATATTAAATATAACATACCAAATAGATATATTAAATATAACGTACCAATCATTTGGTACGTTATTGGTACGTTATATAAATTTAATCTGGGTACGTATTAGTATTTTGGTACATTATGCAATTCTTTATTTAGTATGTACCAAGTTATTAGTACGTTGTATTATCCTTATTTTGGTACGTACAAAACTTATGGTACGTTATGTGTAAGTTGTGTAACCCAAAAAAAGAAGATAACTTTTCACATTAAAACATTGCACTAAAAAATATTTTGTCAACTCTTAATAATTAATTATTGGAATAAGGATTCATTTTAAATAAAAATGTGAAAACTCTTAGTTCACGTTTCTACTATAAGTAGTTGTTAAAAAATTCAAATTTATTTTCAGTTGCATGAAATTAGGCAGTCTAGTCTACATCTCAATTTTAAATATAAACGAACTCTTGTTTTTTTATAATCTATATAAAATGTTGGGTTGGAAATTGGAAAAACTATATTTCATCCAATTAATCTTGAACCCCAGTAGATATAATTGAATCCTTAAATTGAGGACATGATGAGATTCCATAAAAATAGCAATAAATTAATGAATATTATTGAGTGCAATTTTTTTTTTACATAGAAATGGATTTAAAAGAATTTATAAAATACTTAAATTAAGAATATACCTGGAATATACAGTTTAATTAAAAGTAAAAACATTTTAATCAAAAGTTAAAAAATAACAGATGTTTAATTTAGAAAAATCTAAAATAAGGCATTTAATTCTAATTTATCCTTAATTTTTTGAAATCCTAAGAAATCGTAAAAAATCCATAAAAGAAGTCCATACAAATCCATACAAATCTATAATAAAAATCCACACAAATCTGTCAAAATCCATATAGAATTATAAAGTCTTTAAAATCCTTTGAAATTTGTTACTTAAAAAAATCTTTTAAAACCCTATGAAATCGTACACCCCTAAGTTTCCCGCTCTCTCTTGTTCTTCACCGACTCAACCTTTAGAGTTATCACGGTTCACCCCTCTTCTCTCTTTTGTTTTCAAATCCGATTGCAGCCCCAATTTGTTCTTCAATCGGCTCCCTTCCCGCAGGTATCCTTTATCTTATGATATCTTAGTTCTTTAAATTTCTATTTCTGATTTAATTACGGTTTTCTGATTTTTTTTGTCGTTGTTAATTTGGGTTCTTAATTTATGAATTGTGCGCTGAGAGTTCATTAGGGATTAATTACGGTTAATAATGCTAACATGTTGTGTTCCTGTATCAAACTAATCCTTCTGGACTTTGCCAGTTAATTAGGGTTGGTTTTTTAGCTGAATTGAGTTAGGTTCGAAAAAAACCATGCTTTCCGAATTCCCATTTTCTTTGTTAGAAACCATTTTTAGTAGGAAATTCTTATGACTAAACCACTGGAATAGAGTTAAATTTCATTTAGTGCATAAAATTTCCTTTCACGTACTGTCGGCTTTTGCCGTCTCCCGTCCCATTATTTTTGTAATTCGTTAGAGTTTTCAGTACATTTTTGGAAGCTTCTGAAGTGCTGAGTTTTGATTTTCAGATTGATTACGCACCCATTGTTGGAAGCTTGCGGGCTTGAACCTGAAAGAATGGTGAGTTATTTATTTGTTTGTTTTTTGCTAATGTTAATGGTTTCTCAGTTGCACTAAAATCTACTTGGTAGTTTAATGATTGAACAATTTGTGAAATTGTCCGATCATTGTGTGTGGAGGAAGCTACATAATTTGACACATTTATGGTGTAATTGCAGGCGACACTTGCGGATTCATTTCTTGCTGACCTTGATGAACTATCAGACAATGAGGCCGACATTATTGTGAGTAAATTCTGTCTTTCATATGAGAAAATAATGACCATAGAGGCTAGTCAGTGAGATGTTCAAAATTCATATCTATCTCAACCTCTACACTAGTCATCACATAATTTGTTTCTTTTTTTTTCTCAGGTTAAAGATGATGCTGATGCTGGAAATATGGAAGAAGATGTTGATGGGGACTTGGCTGATTTAGAAACATTTAATTACGATGATCTGGACAGTGTTTCAAAATTGCAGAAATCACAAAGATGTATATAATACAGGTTTGTTATATATGAATGCGTTATTTTCTTCATGCGTTATTGGTATTGAAATCTTTATGTTATTTGTGTACAAGCTTTATTGCTTAATTGTTTCACTTTATCCATAGCTTCTTATTTCTTATCATTTTCTTTGATGCGTGGTGGGAGTAACTTAATGGGCTTAGTATTTTAAATTGTTCATCATGCTGATACATGTACTTTGTATATCTAATGTACTTAAGTTTCAACATAGTTTTTTCCTTTTTAGTCTTTAGGTTGTCGTTCGGTACCCTTCTGTGTTTCCCCACCCCTTTTTTTCTATTTTTTATCCTGGCATATTGGCATGTAATGGGAATTCGGTGTTTCAATTGCAGAAAGTGGAAGGTGCACTGGAGAAGGGTTCTGCTATGTCAAATCATGGAATAGTTTTGGAAGATGATCCGGAATACCAGCTGATTGTGGACTGTAATGCTTTGTCTGTTGACATTGAGAATGAAATTGTAATCATCCATAATTTTATTCGGGACAAGCATCGCCCAAAATTTCCAGAGCTGGAATCACTTGTGCATCATCCAATTGATTATGCTCGAGTTGTTAACAAAATTGGAAATGAAATGGACGTAACCATTGTTGATCTGAAGGGGCTTTTACCTTCAGCAATTATTATGGGTGTGTCAGTCACAGCATCAACTACAAGTGGCATGCGATCTTTCTGTTGATTCAGCAAAGAAGATGGTGCTTGATTTTGTTGAAGGTAGAATGGGTTTTATTGCACCGAATCTTTCTGTTATTGTTCGTAGTGCTGTTGCGGCAAAACTTATGGAGACAGCTGGGGGTCTCACATCCTTAGCTAAGATGCCAGCTTGTAATGTTCAGCTTCTTGGTGCTAAGAGAAAAAACCTTGCCAGATTTTCGACTGCAACATCACACTTTCGTGTTGGTTATGTTGAGCAGACAGAAATTTTTCAATCCACACCCCCTTCGTTGAGGATGCATGCTTGTCGGCTCTTGGCTGCAAAATCAACACTTGCAGCACGGGTGGATTCCACAAGAGGAGATCCATCTGGGAACACTGGAAGGGCATTTCGGGAGGAGATTCATAAGAAAATTGAGAAATGACAGGAGCCTCCTCCTGCGAAGCAACCTAAACCACTTCCGGTTCCTGATTCTGAACCTAAAAAGAAGAGAGGTGGTCGTCGACTAAGAGAGATGAAGGAAAGGTAGTATATTGTTTGTGTTGTTTTATACTTTATTTCAGTTATTGTTGATTCACAAACTGATATTTACTTCTACAGGTATGCGATAACGGACATGAGGAAACTGGCAAACAGGATGCAATTTGGTATATGATGAGTCAATATTATATTATATATTTCATCCTATTCTTAGTATAATTTGGTAATTATTTTGGTAGAATATTGATACTTTGCTTTATATTCTCAACGTATGACATTAGACGTCCTCTGGAGCAAAACATGACCAAACGGACGAATTTTGGAGTGAATTAAATTGGAGGACGTTCGTGTGTTCCTTAGCTTGTTCGTGTCAAAATCTTAGAAATTTCTACCAAGCGGTTATTTTCTGGAGATTAAATGAAGGAGCAGTGCGCGATGCTGGAAATTGACGTTTCTGGTTTTAAACTGCATTTTTGGAGCCCAAGATGACCTCAGATGGGTTCGTGGCCTTCTGGAGAAGTGTTCAGAATAGTCGAAGCGTTAAATCCAGCTATTTTGAGCCAGTTTTGGAGCTGATATGGGTCTAAAACATGGCTGTGCAAGATTTTGGGCGAATTTACCAAATCAATTTAAGATTATGTTTCCTATTTTATTTTAATTTATTTAGTTCCCTAATCTTATTCTAAGACCATTTTTATTAGGAGGGTTTAATGAGGGTAGTATAAATAAGCATTTTTGGCAGACCTAGGGTTTGGGGGAGTCAAGGTAGAACGCATGCAACTTTTGGAGAGAAGATTTTGAGCAAAGTTTAGACATTTTCAGATTTTATTCTACAAGGTGTTGTCATTCTTTTTCTATTTCAATAAAGACTATGATTTTTAGTATGAATATGCGTAACTAATTCTTTTTACTAGGGTGAGGCCATGATCCTTAGCAAGAATATGTAGTCTCTTTTTAATTTGCTTATGAATTTATGCATGCAAGTTTTGGATTGTTAATCACTGTGCTTTAAACTATCTATTTGTCTTAGTGATTCGCGACCATTAGGATATTTGGAAAAGTTTTGATGCAATTTTGGCGGAGGATTGTCCCTAAAATTGACTAAGGCTTCTTGTGGTTAGTATGTGTAACCTCTTAGGATGGATGACACGTTTTAAGGGTTATATGGTTTTTTTTTAAAAGATTTTCATAAAACTTAATGAGTCTTGCATGTTCACATTCGATCTGAACATCACGGACGGGTTGCATGTTAGATATACGTTCTATGTTGGAGGTTCCAAGTAGGATATACTCTAGAAAAACCTAACCTTCAAAATCTACATGTATGGTTCGTAAGTAATTTAGAAAAGTTACATAGGATTGTTAGGGTGACGGCGGAACCCTAGTACTTTCTCACTTTGAATTCTAAAAATTGTTCCTTTTATCTTTCTTTAAAGTTGTGGTTTTTAAGTAATCTTTTTAATTAAATTCATTTTTCTTAGTTTAGGTCATTAAATCACCTCTTTCAAAAGAGAAACTTTGCTTTAATTAATTAGTTGAGAATTGATTTCACTTTGATCTCTTTAAATTAATCCTTGTGGAGAACGACCTTACTTGAGCCAATTATACTACAATAATCTTGTTTCTCTTGCAAGTATTTTAGGTGTTTTTAACCCTTTTACGCAGGTGGTAAAAATCCTATTAGTATACCAGAAGAGAGTTCCTTGGGTAATTTTCTAGGGCTCCCTCGCACAGCTCTTCTAAATTTCAAATAGTCTTCAAGATCCCTTGTTTTCAATTATCTAATAAATCACTTAATGAAAGTAGATTATCTTTCCATGGAGGACTCCCAGTAGAGAAAGCCTTAGATTGGTACATTCAAATCTGAATGGCCAAAAAAGGAGGGGAAGGAGACCATCTTACCTACAGTATCATTTACATTCTTACACATCTTACAGTATGAGGAGCTCAATTGTTCATTAAGATGGTTCCGATGTGAGCCCCGTTTCCATTTACATGAAAGACTATATCTTGATTCTCATTTTGTTGTGTTCCTTGATATTTAATAGGGGATGGACTGGGTGAAGGTTATGGAATGCTTGGTCAGGCTGGGAGCCGCAAGCTGCGTGTATCAATGCGTCAGAGCAAACATGCCGCAAAAGTCGCTAAGAAGTAAGCTTTTCCTTGTTTCCTTTAGTTATGGTTTTTCTTTTTCTTTCCAAGTGAACCATTGTCAATCTTAATGCAGAGTGTCATTTATGCAAAAATTCTACATTGCTCATTTCTGGCCGTTATATCTCGGTCGTTGGATCGTTGACTTGACCGAGGATATAACAGCCAAAAACCCTGGTGTATAGACTACTTGGGACCATACTAGGAAATCCTGTCATTTATAATTGAGTTGTGCTGAATTATACCATTGATCGGTCAAAGTGTGAGATAGACCCTCATTGATATCATGAGCTGCTTATTCTTATCAGGTTCAAGGAAAAGCTTTACGGAAGCAGTGGTGCTACATCTGGACTAACTTCAAGTTTAGCGTGTACGCCTGTGCAGGTTGACGTCACTTCTTACCTTGCACTTGAGTTTCCAAGCTTAAGTGCCATAGAAAGTTTTTCGGAATTCATAGTCTTAACAATCATCATTTTTATGCAGGGGATCGAGCTCTCGAATCCACAGGCTCATGCACACCAGCTTGGCGGTGGAGCTCAAAGCACCTACTTCTCTGAGACGGGAACATTTTCAAGAATCAGGAGGATCTGATCCAGATCCAGATCCATACAAAGGAAGTTTTCATGTATCCGGGAGAATTCGCTGGTTGCCAATACCGTGAACGCTGTAGCCAAAATGTGTAAATGATTTTACTAGATGAAGTCGTGTTTGCTCGTTGTGATATAGTAGGTACTGACCTTCGGTGGATGGTAAAAGGTGGAGGATGTTACTTCAGAGATCAAAATATTTTGTTTTTCAGAAGACGTCCTAATTCAAGCTGTGATAGGTGCTTTCGGGAATAAATCATCTGTACTTTCTTGCCCTTGCCCTGCCTATTTTTTGTGCATTACAAAGTTCTTGGATTAATTGGTAACGTTTCTCTCAGAACTCAGAAAAATGTTTATTCATATTTTAGTCTGCAATAACCAATCAAAATTAAGTTTCTGTGGATTTTATAAATTTTTGTAGTAGTATTATTAGCCTATTAGGTAACTACATCGTGAAGGTCTAAATCCTTTAGCCATCAAGAATTTGTTAAGTTGGTAACGATCATTCACTTTTCTAGGAAAAACTTACATACGTCAATTCTACAAAACAACGTACATAGCACCGTGCATTATGTGTCCATGAAATAAAGACATAGATAAAAACTTACAAGTTTTTATTTCATTAACACAAAATGTCACTGTAGCAGTGTACTTGTATCATATAAGTCTCCCAATTCCAGGCGCACCATACAATTTTCATATTGGGATCACAATGACATTCTAACTAATCATCCCGTAATACTGTACTGGAAAGCTTTCAACTCATGAGCAGATTTGAATTTGAGGCTACTTTCAACTTCCAGGAAAACCTTGGCACAATACCAACTACTAAGGTAATGTAATTTATGAAAAATAATTTTTGTTTATCATTTTTCTTCTTTACATAATCTTGACTTGTGGAAACATCGGTGTGTTGGAGAGAGGAGTGTAAATCACTTTCCTCGTATATGGGCGACACACGTTATTCTTAGGACCAATAGTATGTTGTATCAAAAGTTGGCATTCTTTTCTTCCAAGCTCAAATCCTAGTATTCTTGAATTTTAGAGGACTAAACCAAACTTATTACGATTGCCAGTTAATCGTGTTCTGGGACATGTTACATTTTCAAAGAACCTGGAAAAAAAAGGGATCAAAGGAAAATCTTCAGTCACACTCGCATAAGAACTTGAAATAACGACGAAATTAAGTGATACAACAACAGTAGCAATAAGCCTTATCACACTAAGTGTGGTCAGTTGTATGAATTCTAGAATGTCACTGTGCTTGGTTTTGTGTCAAGTCTTCCGTTATCTCCAAGTACTCTGTGTCTTTTCTTAAAGTCTCAAGTCTTCCTAGGTCTTCCTCTACCCTTTTTACCCTAAATCTTATCCTCATAATCACATTTTCTAACCGAAACATCTGTAGGTCTTAGGTTCACATGTCCAAATCACCTTAATCAATTTGCTCTCATCTTATCTTCAATTGCGGCAACTCCTAGTTTACCCTGAATATCTTCGTTCTTAATTTTGTCCTTTCTTGTGTGCCCACACATTCAACAAAGCAATCTCTACTCGGTTACACTCATCTCCATGCTATAAAGCATTCTCATCTCCACATACCTCACATTCCATGCCATAAAGCATTGATGGTCTTGTTATCGTCCTATAAATTTTTCTCTTGAGCTTCTGTGGCATGTGACGATCGCACAACACACCTGATGCACTATTCCAATTCTTCCATCCAGCTTATATTTTATGATTGAGGTCTCCATCTAATTCTCCAAATCTTTTGCAAGATAAATCCTAGATACCAAAAACCTTCACTCTTTGGTACCTCCTAATCTCAAATCATCACCTCTATCTCTCTCAGGCAAAGACCTTTAGATTCCAACACTTCCAGCCAAAGGTTAAGCTTCACATTTATTCCCTCATGTGCTTCATTTATATCAACACTATATTATCTACGAAAAACATACACCAAAAGATATCATCTTGAATATGTCTGATTAACTCATTCATTACCAATGCAAAATGATAAAACTTAAACCCTAGCCTTGGTATAAACCTATGATTCATGCAATTTTGTATTTCACTCTTATTCTTGTAGCTAGGCACCAAAGTGCCTTTTAGCCGCTCATTTAGCATCTTCTCCGTTTTCAAAATCTTCTTGAAAAGGTTTGTGAGCCATGTCAACATCAACATATTTGAAAAAGTGTGATAATAGAAAAAACTTATGTGATAGCAATATGTTTAAGAGGGGTTTACCGGCGGTGCTTGAGACTGAAACATTCTACAAAGCCGTCACCGTTTCTTCTGCGTGCAAGTGGACCATATGCTTTCCATTTACAGTAATACAACCACCAGGGCAAGCCAGTGAAAGAATATTAATACATAAGATACACAGATGATATAAGAGAGAGCCTATATTCGTTTCCACCCGCTCCACCCCTGAGGAAGTTTCCACTTTCTATGCCAATATATCGACACTCTTGACCATAATGGGAAACCAAAATTGTAATCGAGCGGCCGATCAGCTGGCCCTCCTACTATCAACGGCAACCATACATATCTTGAGTCTCTCAAGTCCGCTGGGTTCCATCTATCTGCCATGAAGATAAATGAACCTGTAAATCCCGGCACAGGAAGCACAAATGTGCTCTGTGCAAAAAATGTAGCAAGTTGAGACACTTTGTTCCCTCCAGCACAGGGGTTTCCCATGAACTCCCATGGCCCCATGACTGACTCTGCTGCATGCGCCAGTGCCTCATTAGGAGCCCATCCAGTGCAGCCTGAAGTGATCATGTAATAAGTTCCTTCATGCTTGAACAGAGCGGGGGCTTCCCGATGTTGTCCCACAAGAATTCTTCTCACAGTGTTCGTCACGTCAAGGTAATCTTCAGTCAGTGGTCCAATATGAAGTTCACTATTGTCATCGGAGGAGTATATTAGATAAGCAATACCATCATCATCTTTGAAGATTGTCATGTCCCTACTATCAAATCCATGGGGTTGTTTGCTGTAGAGATAATCAAAAGGACCAGTTGGGTAATCACTAATGGCAACGCCAACGGAAGCTTTAGTATAGTTAACATCATCAATGTGCATCCACATAACGTACTTCCCTGTATGGTCATTGTAAATCACTTTCGGCCTCTCAAGAACATTGGATTCGTGGAGATCATGTGTTTCATTTGCTTTTTCTGCTGCCAATACGAGACCTTCATTTTTCCATTTCCATAAGTCGTTGGAAGAATAGCAACCCACTCCTATGATGTCAACCTAAATGAAAGACAAGATATAACTTCAATGCTTGAATGAAAAAAAAAAAATTCCATCCGAAAAGAAAAACAGATGAATCAAAATGGACTCTTAAGTGCAGCAATGGTGAAAAAGTATGCATCTAATTACGATGCTACATAACTAAGTCTAGAATAGCAACACATGGCTTACGGGAAACCTAACAATACTTACTAAAAAAAGCTCCATACCCCTCACTAAAATAAGTGAACCGTCTATTTCATAAACAAATTTTCAACACGCGACTATTTTCAGCCCCCAAAATCCATATTGAACAACTAAAACTACTCTAGTTTTAAACAAATACCAGATGTCATTTTTAGTGGACGCAAAGTTAACTAATACGAAAAAGTTCCATGCTTTCTAACTTGACACTGATGGAGTTTTCATATCCCACTTCTGGTAAGATAGTTGTCATTGCTCTTTAACCTGAATAGCAGCTATAATTCCATAATCTAGAGTTGATATTAACTAATATGGAGGCAACACTCTAAATTGGATTCATTTCAGTCAGCAGCGTAGAAATAAACTTGGTTTTCAAGGGTAAGTATTCACGGATAAATCACGTATGCAAAATGATCTAACAGTTAATGTGTGGAAAATAGCAATTTCATCCCTAACAGAAACAAGGACTGACATTTTATAGCAAAACCATAGTTGGAACTTAGGACTATTCAGAGGAAGGTAAATCACTTACCCGAGCTGCTCCTCTTTTGTGAGCATGGTATGTGGGTCCATCTTTATACTCCCCATACCAATAGTATGTCCTTGATTTTTCATTGAATAGAATACCACCTCCATGGGCTTGAATAGGATTTCCATCAGTATCCAACCAAATCCTCCCAGGGTAAAAGTAATAGCTATCATTTCCCGTGTCCTTCATTGGATCAATGGCAAGCTTCTGGGGAAAGAATACGTGTCTAATTTGAGAATTCTCATCAAGAAATTCATCAATCAGAGTAGTTGGTCGCCTTGGTTTTCTTTTTGCAGCACGTGGGGATCGCTTTCTCGGTGGAGGAATTTGAATATTTTCCTCTTCCACCTGTTCAAGTTCTTGGAACTGTGGGTGGTGACTCGCTTGAAATTGAATTTCTCCTCCCAACCAATCCTTTTGCCGAACAAGAGCGTACAGTTGAAACATAAGAAAACATCCCACCAAGCTCCACACCACAGCAGACGTTGAACATCTACTCCCTGCATTGCAACGGAAAGCGGTTGGTTTCCTGTATTTGTTCCTCATCCTCATTTTCTCTTCCTTTTTATTCTCTCCAAGACAATGCTGCAATTAACAAAATGAAACCTATGGATATCCGGCCAAATACAAGTCACAGGCTCACAACCACGCTAGCCTATAATGTACGGAAGTGGTCAATCCGCTTGAAAATTTATGAAAGAAAAAAATTCAGCACAATTAGGACCGTAAGAACCTCAAATGATTTAGAATTACAATTATTTTCATTGTGATATGCTGTCATTAACTTTAGAAAAATCCACTGTCAACGAGCTGAACGTGCATAACTCGATTCTACTCACCCGCCCTTGTCCAGGAAATCGTAAAACGACAACTAGTATTCATATTGATAAACTAAACAAGACAATAAAATTGGATTTACCAAATGGCAAAGTTAAGTTTACTGCAATACCATTCATTACAATACTAACAGAGCTAATTGCAAATTACACAACCAAGAATTGACAACTGAAACCATTGACTTAAACCCATTTCAGAAATAGATTGATTCAACCTAAACAACTCAAAACCCACTTGAAAAATTCACCTAAAAACCCCACCAAGCACCACAGTTTAAGAATCCAGACATGGGTTTGCTAACAAAGCAATAAATTTCTAAACTTTCACCACCCCACAAGCAGAAAAGTGACAAAAATGAAAGAAATAACTTACCTGAAAACATCTGAAGCATGAGTTGTTCTAACAATATTTGAATAAAGTGGGAAGCAAAATCCAGAGACAGCAGAGAACAAAATTATGGGTCTTCTTTGTCTGATGAAATTGGATCTGAGGTTGATGTTGATGATGCTGACCTGGGACCAAATAAGGTCTTTGTTGTTTGAGAAAGTGGGAGAGATATACCTGGAAGATTTTCAAAGCAAAATTTTTCTTCCCGGATTCTGAATTAAGTATTTACTAATATTTACTTGATGATGAGCAACCGATGATTTCTGATAGTTGATTAATTGGGCCGCCATTAAATCTTGCCTTTACTTTTTCACAGAAAACACGACAGGTGTCGTGAGACCGAGTTCACGCGTGGAACTCCATACTATTCAAGGTAGATATGGCAATTTAATTCAATACAAACGATACGAAGCAGCGAGTTTTTTGTTTATTACAGTACTTAATTGGGTTGTTATCAGACAACACGATTAAGCTGATTGGATTCTTAACAGATTTACCTGCAGGTAACTTGTGAATAACCTGTTTTAACTTAAAAAATAAAAATAAAAACTATTTTTGACGATTTTAAACTACTAAAACAAACTTACTATAAAATAAAAAATAAAATAAAAATAAAAATAAAAAAACAATAGCCATATTCTATATATTGTATGTTGAATATGTATTATTCAATATAAGTTTAAAAAATATTCAAGTTTTACTTATTTAATTTTGGTATGAGAGTTTTTTATTATCTTTACTACTAGGATAAACTTTACTTGACATGTTGTTCATAATTTAAATCAACTAGTATAGTATAGGTAGAAATACAGACTTTCAATTTTAGGGTTAATGGCCTAACAAAGTTTTTTAATCTCTCTCACTCAATCATATTTTAATCTCTCTCATTCAATCATACTCATAAATGTTTTATCCTCTCAGAAGTGAGATTAAAAAAATATAAAACACACTAAAAATAAAAATATCAAGTAATTTAAAAATACCAAACACATTAAAATTATTATAATAATTAATTTACAAGTGCGAAAAATGTGAAAAACATGCGAACGCTAGTGATCACATCATCTACGCTTTGAGAATGGGCACATTGTCGTTTGAAATTTTAAAACCATACAAACCCTCGTGACTTTTATTTTTAAGGAGTTCAAAATAAATCTGAAAGAATATATAAATGCTCGTGATTGCATCCTCTAAACTTAGACGATAGTTACATCGTCATCTAAATTTTTAAAACTCCAAACCTCATGAATGGTGTTTGTTATTTGAGTGCAAAATTATTAAAATTCATAATAATTATTGTAGAAGTGGGAAAAATGTAAAAAATAAAAAAAAATACACAATCACTCGTAGTGACAAGTTTTACAACATTTGTGAAGAGGTCAACTTCGAAATCTGGCACCATAATCTATAAACCTTAGGTTTAAATTTAACCGTCGATTGTTGTATATGCTTTATTCTTCTCACCGGATTTCATTTTTTAGGTTTTCTTTTTTGAAAGCATGATCTTTAGCGAATGTAGAAAAATGTATGGTTTAGATAGTTGATATCACATTCCAATGTGTACAGTCAACTAAAATATGGGTCGATGTAAAACTATGAACATAGTATCAACCAACTGAACCGTTCATCTTCTTATATCTTCTAAAAGATCATGTTTTCAAAAAAAAAAAAATTTGAAAAAAGAAATTTGGTGAGCAGAATGAAGCGTAAATGTAAATAAAAATCAATGGTTAAATTTAGATCTATAGTTTATGTGATTATAGTGGCGAATTTCAAAGTTAAGTCATTCACAAAAGTTATAAAACTTGTCATTACAAACGTTTATATATATATATATATATATATATATATATTCACACTACTACACTGATTAAAAAATTATTAAAAACCCTTACTTAAACAATAGGCATAGGATTTAATCTCACTCATGTGAGATTAAATCATTACTATAGGATTCTACCTCACTTATTTATTGATTTAAAATATATTTTATTTAACGGATAACGGATCGGATCATAGTACCCATTAATATTAATAGGTTAATTTTGGGTTGAGTCACATTACCCGCTTATATTGACGAGTGTTACACGACACGACTCCTCGAAACATCGGTATATCATGAAAACGACACTAACACAAAAAATGACACGAATGCCAGGTCTAGTTCAAGGTTTTGTCAATAAAAAAAAAGTTGTGAAATTAGAAAGAAACTAAATAATATAGGAAAAAATATCTTAATATTGAAAATGTTTTTATCACAAATTCTCCCTGAAATTGACCTTTACCATCAAGATGGCCTCTGAAATTGAAAATCAATCAATGTAGTCTCTAAAAATAGGTGTCGCAAATCAATGTTGTCCTTCTGTTACAATTCTATTAAAAATTATGTTAAGTGCTGATGTAGCATATAAATGGGTCCCATTTATCTTTTTTTTTTTTTTTTTTTTTTTTTTCTCTCACAAATGATCCTTGAAATTGACCCACAACATCAAAATGGTCCCTGAAATTGACCCGTGACATCAAAATGGTCCCTGAAATTAAAAATCAATCAACGTAGTCCTACAAGTAAGTGTCCCAAATCAATGTAGTCATTATGTCACAATTCTGTCAAAAATTCTGTTATATGCACACATAAATGGGTCACACAAGTCTAATTAAATAATAAAAAAATTACAAATAGGTTTAATATAATAGTTAATAAAAAATGTCAACCCAAAAACCTAGCTCTGTAATCACCTCTGATCCCAGTCCACATTCCTCTACCTCATTTATTGTCTATTCTCTAAATAAAAAATCTCAATACACCCATCTTTACACATTTGACACCTTTCACTGAATTGAACCTGGATCGAGATCACCTTTGGTGACGACTTGGCCGATTGGCAACAACTTATGGGACATCATCGTTAACATTAAGGCGATCAACATCCTCACAACCTTGATCTTGGAGAGCTTGTTAGACGCTTCCCTGATAGTCTAGTGACTCAAAGAACGGTCAGGTTTACCTTGAGATAATGAGGTTATAACCGAGGTACGTCTATTGTTGGTTGAAAACTATTTCCAAGCCCCCTCTTAGGCCCTGGTTAAGCAAACCTTTGAGAATTTATGAAAGAGATCTCTCTTAGGAGTAGGCCTTACTATAAGAAGAAAAAAAATTCCATTGTGCAAAAACGTATTTTGACAACTTTTTCAATTAATTATTAAACTCACATTAGCACATAACAAATTTTTTTTACAAATTATGGCAGAATGATCATATTGATTTGCGACACCTATTTTCAAGAATTACATTCATCGATTTTCAATTTTAGGGACCATTTTGATGGTGTGATCAATTTCAGATACCATCTTGATGGTGTGGGTCAATTTTAGGGACTATTTGTGATAAAAACCCATAAATCTTGTGGGGCCAATTTATGTGCCACATTAGCACTTAACAGATTGTTTAACAGAATTGTAACGAAACGATCACATTGATTTGCAACACTTATTTTTAGAGACTACATCGATTGATTTTCAATTTCAAAAACCATCTTGATGGTGAGAGTCAATTTTAGAAACTATTTGTGATAAAAATCCTATTAAAAATTATAATTACACTATAAAACAAATTGGTAATAAGAAATAATCCAATGCACTTATATTTTAGGCGATCTTCAGACTCAATAGTTTTTTGTTTGGTGTCTGTCAAACTACGGACCGATGATTGTGTTCATTGCTTAAACAAAACAATTTATGGTTGCCATCTCCCTTTTCTATCTTATTTTAATTAACTAATAGTTCTGTCAAGAGATTCTCCAATTACTAAATCTTAAGTATCCCAATCATGTTTAAGCTATAAATTGATAGAAAAAAATAAAAATAAAATACAGAACAATAATTCGTAGAACGTCAGTAGGAAAATGAAAATAATTAAATACAATCTATGTAGAAGGCCTAAAGGCTATTCTAGTGGTAATTTAGTATAGCACTTAGATATTGAACGTCATACTAGGTTTTTAGGGTCACATTTTGAGAAATTTTTATTTCAATTGCCCGATATTCAATCGGGTATTTCACCTTTTATAAAATAAGTAGTGTGACAACCTGTTCATTGTTCTATGATTTTATAAATTTTAAAAGAATGAATTTATGCCCAATCTTTTAGAGGTGAACGTTTTGACTTTTTTTGACCATCGTCTAGAGGAACGTATGACTTATTCCTTTGGCGTATTTGTGTATACAATAAATACAGTTAAAGCTCATAAACCTGCACCCTGGTGTTAGTGCTCCAACCTGTGGCTAGGGCACAGTCCTTCACGTGATGTTCACCTCCCACACCTTACGCTCACCTTGGATCCAAAGTAGGTGCACAGTCCTGTCGTACAGACCACTACAGGTGGTTCCGACTTGTAGGTGACTCGCGATTATTCGCACAATCTTCACGTAATCGTAGCACTAAGCGTACTTATTTACACCCAATCCTGTCGTACAGATCACTAGAGGTGGTTCCAACCCGTGTGGAAGAATATGTGATGAGCTATGGGTTCAGCCGTATAAGCCACAAGAGGTGGATTCGGCTAACATATTACTTTTTAGGGATAAGTCGTACATGTCACTATAGGTGACTCCGACTTATGTGATAGCATTAATTGATGAGATATGGATAAGTCATACAGGTCACTATAGGTGACTTCAACTTATATGCTAGCATTGATTGCTGAGATATGGCTAAGTCATACAGGTCACTATAGGTGACTCCGATTTATGTGCTAGCATTGGTTGATAAGATATGGGTGCAGTCGTACAGGTCACCATAGATGATTCTGGCTTGCGTGCTAGTATGGGTTATTAAGCACATGATTATTTATATTGCTAATGAGATGCTAAGTAGGTATACTTCAAGATTTACTGTTAGTATACATTTGATTTCATACTTCTACGTAGTATGATTTTCTAGAAACTATACAAGTTTTACAACGAGGGGTTACTACCTTTGATAATTGAAATGATTTTGAAAATCTTTGTTTGCCCACTCACACTTTCTATTTTGCACCCCTCTAGGTTTTAGTAGCAAAGTTCCGTATCGATGAGGATTTGTGGCACTCCTAGTTCAGGTGGCTCCTTATGTTGGTATAATTATTATCTCACCTCACTGTACTTTTCTTATGGTTTGTTTCACGTGTGAAATGGATCCATACCTGCTCATCGCGCACTTGTGTATATAGGCACTTTTAGTTTTAAACTTATTCACATTTTTACACATTATCACATTCTATGGCTTCGTCACCTTCCAAGTGTCAGCCAGCACAGCTCGATTCGAAGTTCTAATGGACATTCCAGGTCGGGGTGTGTCAATTTGGTATCAGACCATAAATGGGGCAGTATTGCGTTCATCACATGCGTGATGTGAGCATTCTTGGTTCTTTAGTCTAATGTTTGAATCTTGCCACCTCGTCGAATACGGAAAATATGTTAGTTGTTCCTAAGTTTTGGGCAGGTTTGATGACTCATTGATCTTTAGAAGATCATTTTGGCGAGTGTCTCTAGATTATAAGCAAAGAACTTTTCTTCCAAGGAATGGTGTGGAATTGAGACTAGTTGATGGCCCTAACGTGGGGTTAATGTATCATTATTGGTGTATCGCCAGGGATTTTTGGGTCAATCTCATCACTATTGTTAACTGTCATTATTAAACCTTTTGAGAATAGAAATCAAAAATAGTTTTGATTCCTTGGCGATATTTGGGAGAATACCACCATTCCACTTCCTCGTACTACATTAGTTTTCTTGCATCTTTTCGCACAAATCCTACTTCAAATTGGTGGTCTATGTAACAAACTTTTGAAACTCACAGCTTTCTCATGAAGCTTGTTGAATTCATAGTAGTCTTACCAATGACTTCTCATCCACTTCGGTAATGGAATCTAATTCTCTAAATACTATTAGTTAGCTGTATGCCAGAATTTCTCAAACATTAGTTTGTTGAGATTGGTACTTTTCTGAGAATATATGATCTCCACAAACAATATTCTATTTTCTTTCCAAAAGGAATGTAGCGAAAGAAAGAAGAAATTCTCTCAAAGTATTGTAAATTTCAGGATATCTTTGGTTTTGTCGATTTTATCGACAATTTGTTAACGATCTTTCGGCTATGGTGTTTTTTTTTCTTTCATATATTGACCGAGGAAAGTTGGTTTCAGTTTGGGATGTAGTTATGAATAAAAATTTCTGACAATCGAAGTGTTGTCTCACCCCATCTTTGTTCTACGTCTTTCATTGAAGTTGATCTTTTGGGAATTTATGATGACGCGTCCTTATATGTTTCGATCCTTTGATGAATTATCATCTATATTACCAATGTATAGAACAATTTGGAATGAACTATTTTATCCGTGATTTGAATTTAACAATTATCATCTTTGCTTGGAAATCAAATGACATTTCTCTATGGAGAACGTGTCTAAAATCTTTATCAACCTTAGAACTTCTTAAATACACTTACTTTTTGGAACGGACTAAGTTTCTGACAGTGGCAGTAGAAGAATTTAATTAGCAGCTATAAGTGCACTATAGTGTATTTTTCCGGTTGTACAAAAATGACATATTTACTCTTGAACACTTTCAGCTTGTCCTATTCTATTTCAGTTTGAAAATACGAGTAACGATATGGAGTTACCTTTAACCTATCAAGAAATGGTTTGAATGATTATAATCATTTTGTTATATGAATGGAGTTGGGGAGTATCATTATACACTCTCAGTTCGAGGTATTTTGTATGTGTAGAGAATGTGAAAATCAATAATCGTGGTGCTGAACCAATGTTACGCTCATGTTCCAATTGGTGGTAGTTTTACTTAAGCAAAAAACAGTATTCTTCCAGCCTCAAAGCTTAAAGTATTGGCGATGGTTATTTTCTTAAAATGGGCATTGCAATTTCAACAACATGACACTTGTGAAGACAATTAAGATAGAAGTGGGATGTTGTTAACTTATATGTGGGACGTGATCTAAAAGTCCTCGTTTGTGACATGATCAAATGTGGAGATAAAACGGAAATTAAAATTGAGGCTCCACTTGAGGTGATTGAAGAGAATTTTCAGTCTAGGCATCTCACCTTCGGTTCAAGTAAAAGGATGTTGAGGAAATAAAGTCCAAACAAACTGGATAACCACAGTTTCTTCTCTATTTACTTTCGGATGATGATGGCATTATGAGAAAGCTGCTTCTAGATTTTTATACAAGTTCAGGCAATCAAAAACCCAACAAGATTATCATCTTGGTGTATTTATATTTCATCGTGTTACTTGTTTCACTTCCAAGCCTTTGGAAGTCTTTTTAAGGGTTGTAAGTATTAGATGTTGTTTAGTATCACATTTCCATCCCTAAACTAATGATTAGACTGAAGCGAGTTACTCAAACTTTAGTGGACGTGTTGCATTTTGTTCGTCCCACGAGTTGTATGGTTGTAACATACCATTATCTCTATTTTAGTTACTTGTAACTATGGTTAGCTATACAGAAATTTTATGCACAGTACTTGATTGCTAAACACTTAGCCTTGTTAGAGTTATGTGTAACTGAGGTTATATTCCTGGCTATGAGTACGGCATCATTTGAGATATGGTAGCAGTATGTGATTTGCAGTAGAGAGTTGTGGGTTGGTATTAGAATGATAGAGATTGTGACACGGAAATTTTATGGTATTGACGATGTTGCCTGAAAAAGTAGCGTGTGAGCACGTTTGAGGCTTGTTCAGATGAGGTATGTGTATTTCTCCAATGAGGGACAAGATGGTAATATTGCACCCTCATCTGGTTACATTTAGTCGTTTATTTATTGATGGGCTTAACCCAATATTATTATACACTTACCTTCAGAGTAGGTAAAGCTACGAGTGTGTGGGTGAAAACTTTCAATGTTCAATTTTGATTTAAATATATCTATTTTGACTTGATGCATTCGTAAAGGATTTTTACTGTAGTATTGTTTTGAAAGAGAATGAAAGTTTGAGTTTTGAGGCATGAAAGAGGAATCACTGCACTTTGATCGCAACAGAATGACATTCTCTATTATGCAACCACTCTAGCTTGATTTTCTCCTTCCATGTATGTATATATATACTTTTTCCTATCTTTAGGAGTACATTATGTTTAGCTAATGATTTTAAATTTTGGGGACGAAATTTTTAAGGTGGGTAGATTGTGACAACCCATCCCTAATTCTACGATTTTATAAATTTTAAAAGAATGAATTTATGCCTAATGCCCTAGAGGTGAAGGTTTTGACTTTCTTTGACCGTCGTCTAGAAGAACGTATGACTTATTCTTTTGAGTATTTGTGTAATACTCGTTGGTACGAACGCATAGGTGAAAGTTGTTCGCGAGTCAATATTATAACGGTATAGTTACGGACGTTTGAATTTGGTTATTTATATTTCAGTTGGTAATTTAATTTAACTCCTTCAAGGAAGAAGCCCAATCAGATTTTAGGCACAAAAGACCAATCACATAAAAGGAAAGAAAGCCTTCAACCAATGAGGGAGGAAAAAAAAAAGTGAGAAAGCTCCCAGCTTCCCCGTCACCCACACCTCCGCAACCTCCCATTTTCCAAGGCCGATTCTGGCCAATTCCGGTGGAGATTTTGGATGCCATCACCACCATCTTGAAGATCTCATTCCCCTCTACAAAACTCACCCAAGAACCACCTTGATTAACCACGGTATATGGCGGTTTAAGGCCACGAAAGTCGACGAAAATCAACAGTGCTCCGCCCACTCTTTTCAATTTTTTGGCAAATCGGCAAAGCGATGGCCGATGCCACCACTTGGCCTTTGTAGCCCATCATCCCAGGAGCAAATCCTGACCAACCTTGACCTGGTTGGACCACCGTAGACGACGAATTGACGTCGGGAAGCTTTAGGCATCCGTCGACTTTATAGCCGAAATTGACCATCTTCCGTCCACTTTTGGACTTCGTGGCAGGTATGAAAAGTTGTTCCCTTCTTTGAGATTTTCATTTTTGTGAAATTTGAGAATTTTTAGAAATAATGGAATTTTCAGGCAAACCGTAGCGGCCAGCCACCATGCGCGGCGGCGCGTGTGGCGGCACGTGGGCCAAGACCCCACTTGTCCTTCTTAGGCTAATTGGCCGTCATGGGGTTCTTGCATGAATTGACGATCCGACTGTTGGATCGTTCTAAAACTTTAGGATGTTGTTTTAGAAGCTTAATGTGGACATTTGGAAGTTACGGATCAGAAATCTGAAGTACGGATCTTCCGAAGTGAATTATGTAAGGATGTGTTTTATGTAAATTATGTATTATATTGGTAAGAACTCTGAGACGTAATTTGATAATTGTTCTAGGCAACATTGGTTCGTGATGTCTTAATATGCCTGCTAGGGAGTTGTAGCGCGGATGTCACATCCCGACCCGAGCGAGACCCCTTTCCGGGCCTGACTCTACCGTAGTACGATATTGTCCACTTTAGGCCCTGACCATGCCCTCACGGTTTTGGTTTTGGGAACTCACACGAGAACTTCCCAGGATGGGTGTGCTGGCCGACACCTGAAAGGTGACGAAGCCATAAAATGTGATAGAGTGTAAAAAAATGTGAATAATTTGAACCTAAAATTTTTAAATACCAGAGTGCGTTATGAGCAGGAGCGAACCCATTTCACACACGACGTCAGAGCATAAGTAAGGTGCAGAAGTGTGGGTAAGAATCATACCCTTAGAAGTATCCATCAATACTAAGATTCGCCACATATCTTTGTCGATACAAACTTAGCAGCCAAAACCTAGAGGGCACCAAACAGAGAGTGTGAGTGAGCAATAAAACCAAGCTCCCCAAAGTTATTACCTCTCTAAAAGTAATGCCCCACAATCTAAAACCCGTATCATTTTCCATAAGACAATACAACATATATACATATATCCAAACCATACTAAAAAATGGCCAAAACCACGTTTTGCCATGTCCATTAACTCCACCATGCATTAATAAGTAGGCCAAATGAACTTAATCAATACAAAATGATATATTAGTCAGAGTCATCTAATGTGACCTGTACGACTGCACCCATATCTCATCAATCAATGCTAGCACATAAGTCGGAGTCACTTAATATGACATGTACGACTGCACCTATATCTCATCAATCAATGCTAGCACATAAATCGGAGTTACCTCTAGTGACGTGTACGACTTATCCGTATCTCATCACATATCTCATCAATCATGCTAGCCAATAACTCAATAAGTATACCTGCACACGAGTCGGAACCACCTAAAGTGGTTTGTATGAGAAGACTGGGTGTAAATAAATACACTTAAGTGCTATGATCACGTGAAGACTATGCGAATAATCGCAGGTCACCTACGAGTCGGAACCACCTAAAGTGGTCTGTACGATAGGACTGTGCACCAACCTTGGATCCAGGGTGAGTGTAAGGTGTGGGAGGTGAACATCACGTGAAGGACTGTGCCCTGGCCATGGGCAGGAGCACTAACACCAGGGTGCAGGTTTATGAGCTATAATATATCTTAACATAATCATACTCACTACCCACACTATCATCAACATGTACTCACCTGAAGCTTACCTGGGCGTCCGCGGCGTCATTTAGCACTTCAAATCATTCACAATAGTTAGGTTCAGGTAATATCCATATGAATATGCCATGATGCAATCTAAACCCAAACATTTCATGCTATTCCCAAAATATATAATACGGCGTAACATGTACAATCAATAACACCCTATTCCCAAACAATTTACTTTTGAGAGTAATCATCAATGATAAGCCCAATTAGACACTAGTTAAATTAACTATCATTACTTACCTTTCCTTACTTCAATTTCTTGATTCTTCACACATTGATTTATGATCAACATTTAATCACCAAATCATAAAGCTAAATCTCACACTTCCCACCAATGTCCCTCACATTGCTCAATTCACTAAACAAGGCTATTGTCTCAATTATTTAATCTCATTTATTACATGGCTGCATCTAACGTCCTGTTAGACTGCCTACATACCCTAAACAAGGATCAAGCCATTCGTAGTTCTCAATGATTAATTGTAGGTAACAAGCATAGATCACTTTAGAAGTGTTTGTGGAACTATCAATTATATGCCTATGAAAGAAAAAGACCCACTCACCTGGAGTCCACGCTATGATTATCTTGCACGCCCATCGAGACATCACGATCTATCGTCGCCTGTGACCAATTATCAAATCACGTCTCAAAGTTCTTACCGATAGAATACATAATTTACATAAAACATATCCTCAAGGACCTTCAAGAATAATTTGAGACCCATTGACCAAAAGTCAACTGTCGATCTTTGATCGACGGTAGGGTCTACAACCCTTATAACTCGATTCGGAAGATCCGCATATCAGATTTCTAATCCGTAACTTCCAAAGATCCACATTATGCTTCTAGAATAACATACTAAGATTTTATTACGATCCAACGGTTGGATCCTTACCAATTCCCAAAACTGATTAGCGGTTAATGTTTTATTTTATGAACTTACAAATCCAATTTGGAAATATCTGTACATCGGATTCCCAATATGTAAGTTCCTACATTCTTCAAATATTATGTACTACAATGTAACAAAGTTTGGTGACGATCCAACGGTTGGATCGTCGATTCACATAAATACCTATTAACGTATCGTAGAGAATTTAGGTTCCAACGATCAACCTACGTCATTCAAATATCAAGAATAAATTCAAGACATTTAACATAGCCTAAAAATAGCATTGGCGGCCCACTGGCCACACGCCGCCCCGACTCGTCGGAAAATCCAACTATTCCAAAAATTACCAAAATTTACAGGAATGAAGATCTCAAATAGAGGAACAACTTTCATACCTGCCATAAACTCCAAAAGTGGACGGAAGATTGTCAATTTTGCCCATGAAGCTGGCGGGTGCCTAAAGCTTCCCGATGTCGATTTGTCGTCTACGGTGGTCCAACGGGGTCAAGGTTGGTTGGGTTTTGCTCCTAGGAGGATGAGCTACAAAGCCCAACTGGTGGCATCGGCCATCGCTTTGCCAATTTTCCAGAAAATCAAAAAGGGTGGCCGGAGCACCATGAGAACCGTCAACTTTCATGGCCTTAAACCGCCACATACCATGGTTAATCAAGGTGGTTCTGTAGAGGGGAATGAGAGCTTCAAGATGGTGGTGGTGGTGTCAAAAAACTCCACCAGAGTTGGCCGGAATTGACCTTGGAAAATGGGTGGTCACGAGTGGAAAAACCCACGGGAAAGTTGGGAGCTTTCTTTTTTATTTTTTTTATTTTTTATTTTTTTTTCTTTTCTTCTTTCTTTCTGATTTCTCATTGGTCCTCCATCCCTTTTAATTTGATTGGTCCCTTTTTCTCTTTACTTAAGGCTGATTAGTTAGCCTTCCCACAAGGTGGGAGTTCAAATAATTTAACTACCTTTAAATAACCAACTTCAAACGTCCATAATTATACCGTTATAATTCGGACTCGCAAACAACTTTCGCCTATGCGTTCATAGTGGCAAGTACTACGAGGATATGCTAAAAGAATAAGTCATACGTCACTCTAACCAGTGATCAATGGAAGTCAAAGTTCTTGCCTCTAGGGCATTTTCGTAAATTCACGCTTCTAAAATTAATAAAAATGTAAAATTTGGGACGGGTTGTCACAGCGGACCTCAGGTGAGTGGGTCTTTTCCTTTCTATCATGTGTGTGTGTGTGTGTGTGTGTGTATTATATGATTGATAATTCCACAAACGTTTATAAATTGATTATTGCTTATGATTACTATGAATGCTTTGAAGTTCTAATGTGAACTACAAATGGCTTGATCCCTATTTAAGGTACATAGGCAGTCTAATGAGACGTTAGATGCATCCATACAAAAAGTGAGATTAAATAATTGAGACAATAGCCTTATTTAGGGAATTAAGTAATGTGAGGGACATTGGTGGAAAATGTGAGATTTAACCTTATTATTTGGTGGTTAAATGTTGGTCATAAATCAATGTGTGAAGAATCAAGAATTTGAAGTAAGGAAATGTAAGTAATGATAGTTAATTTAAACTAATGTCTAGTTGGGCTTATCATCGATAATTATTCCTGAAAATAAATAGTTCGGGAGTAGGGCGTTACGGCTTATGCATTTTTATGCCATATTATATATATATATATATATATATATATATATGTGTATATAATTGAAAATGTGATGTCATGGTTGAGTATTAGATTGCATCATGGTATATCCATATGTATATTACCCGCACATAATTATTGTGAACGCTTTGAAGTGCAAAGGTGAACACAAGACACCCAGGTAAGTTCAAGTGATTTTATGGTATTAGTTGAAATGATGGAGTTATGGCATGACTACATGTATGTTTTAGGCAACTCCGACATTGTCGTACAGGTTGCTTATAAGTCGTATACGTTACAATAGATACAGTTAGAGCTCATAAACTTGCACCCCGATGTTAGTGATCCCGCCCGTGGCCAGGGCACAGTCCTTCACGTGATGTTCACCTTCTGCACCTTATGCTCATCTTGGATCCAAGGTAGGTGCACAGTCCTGTCGTACAGACCACTATAGGTGGTTCCGACTTGTAGGTGACCCATGATTATTCGCACAGTCTTCACGTGATCGTAGCACTGAGCATACTTATTTACACCCAGTCCTGTCGTACAGACCACTAGAGGTGGTTCGGACCCGTGTGCAGGGATATATAATGAGTTATGGGTTCAGCCGTACATGCCACAAGAGGTGGATCCGGCTGACATATTACTATTCAGGGATAAGTCGTATAGGTCACTATAGGTGACTCCGACTTATGTGCTAGTATTGATTAATGAGATATGGATAAGTCGTACAGGTTACTATAGGTGACTCCGACTTATGTGCTAGTATTGGTTGATGAGATATGGGTGCAGTCGTACAGGTCACCACAGGTGATTCCAGCTTGCGTGCTAGTATGGGTTATTAAGCATATGATTATTTATATTGCTAATGAGATGCTGAGTAGTGGTATACTTCTGGATTTACTGTTAGTATACATTTGATTTCATATTTCTACATAGTATGATTTTCTGGAAACTATACAGGTTTTACGGCGAGTGGTTACTACCTTTGATAATTGAAATGATTTTGAAAATCTTTGTTTGCCCACTCACACTTTCTATTTTGCACCCTTCCAGGTTTTAGTAGCAAAGTTCCGTATCGACGAGAACTTGTGGCACTCCCTGTTCAGGTGGCTCTTTATGTTGGTATAATTATTATCGTACCTCAATGTACTTTTCTTATACTCTGTATCACGTGTGAAATGGGTTCATACCCGCTCACCACGCACTTGTATGTATAGGCACTTTTAGTATTAAATGTATCCACATTTTTACACATTATCACATTCTATGGCTTCGTCGCTTTCCAGGTGTCGGCCAGCACAGCTTGATTTGGAGTTCTAGTGGACATTCCGTGTCGGGATGTGTCAAGTAGAGATATACGATAAAATTATTATTTTCTTCACTTGTATCATGACGATGGAGTACCCACTTAAATACCAAATACTTTTCCAATTTGGTATTTGTCTACCACCATGTTCCATGATCAATTTTATTGTAGTAATTGTTCATGAACTTATTCACAAGTTTCTGTTGTCCAACTTAAATTTTAGTTTTAGTCATTTGGTTCCAGTCCCTAATCAATCTAATTGTTAGAATGAAACTTTATTTGTTTAAATAGTTTGATCGAGGTCCCCTAACATTATTTAAAGGATTTAACTCTTGCATTTATGTATTCAATATGCCACAAATTATGAAATTTAAACAAATATTACAATATAACAATTTTGTTTTTTGTTTTTTGAACAAACGATATTATCTGCACTAAGGGTTAGGGGGGAGTAGGCTAAACTTTACAATAGGTTAGCAATAATGTGATTCAAATTCAACTTTGGCGAGAATCCTAAGACCTCTCACTTACAACTAAAGTGGAATATCACTAGACTGTAGTACTAAGTGACACAATGTAACAATTACTTAAAAATTAATGATAGGGTACTATTGTTGTTCACATAGTTCTAGCAAAAAAATAATGTACCCAAGTAATTATTAATATAATTTATAATAATTAATTTGACATATTTTAAAACATATAATATACATATAATTAGTATGGTACATTCACAAAAAATATGGGCACAAATTAAATTTAAAAAATGAGCACATATTATAATTCAAAATTACGGGTACAAATTAAAACTAAAAAGAATATTTATATAAATTAAAAAAAAGATGCAAATTATAAATAGATATATATGGAGAAAAAAAATTACTAAAAAGATATATTTGAAAATGATTAATAAGTTTCTCATTTTTAAAATTAACATATAATGACTTGTAAATAATTTAATATTCAAATACCGACATGGAGAAAAGTCAAGAAACTTTAATAAAAAATAAAAATAAGATTTTAATTAATGAGAAGGAAAATTAAAGAATGAAAATATAATTTATCCTTCTAGTTTCTATGGTTCCTCAACTCGAACACATGCATGTCCCAACCTTAATCCCATATACTGTCAACATTCTCATATATTCCGTCAAATTTAGGGGACTAATAGACAGTTCATGCTTTTCAATGAGCAAAACAGTCTTTATGCTAACATAAGGTTAATTGAGGAGGGGGAACGAGTACACTGATTTCTCAAACCTGTTGATGCGTAGTCACGTGTTTTAATTTTGTTGAATGATGATCCATGACACTTTTGGCGGCTGGGGGTGGTATTGGAAGGGGGCTGGACATAGAATCGGTACACAGGGCAGGGACGGGAGGGGGAGATGGGAGGACATGAAATTGGTTCACTGTCCTGTTGGTTTTTCCAATTTATCATGTGTCAATATGAATTTTAACATTATCATATGATGATGCATGATAGGTTGGTGAGGGGAGAACATGAAATGAAATGGGAACACCCCCATATTGATATCTCAAACCTAACATGCTTCGTTACGTATTTTAACTTTGTTGCATGACGACAAATAAGTTTGAGACGTCAAAGTGACAATATATCTGTTTTTGTAAGTTTTTTCTTGAGAAGGTATCATATTTACATCATATATTCCTTTTATCCCAAATTCTACTTATTCCAAACGTCTAGCTTAGGTGCCACCACATTTTTTTCCTTTTGACTATAGGGAGTAACTAAGTATTTGCATTTGCAAAGCTTTGATGACAAAGAAAGAATTTTTGAAATTTTACCATGCGTGCGGGAAGCATGGTGCTTATTTATTTGGTGGGAAGATTCTTGTAAACGCTATTGATTTATTTACTGTTTATTGTATATATTCATAAAGCGATTAGATTTTATATTTAAATTACAAATGTCAATAAACATGGACAAATTAAGAGGTTTAATTAATTTTTTTTTTAATTAAAGTAGAAAATAGGAAACCGGACTAAACCTAATAACAACTTAATTTTTGGACGTAAATCAAGTCACTCCTTAATTTTATTATAAAACTCTAACTTTCTTCACGATAGAACATCAACTTTCTTCAGATAATGGCATATAAAGAAAAAGTGAAATGTGAAAAAATCATTTCCTAATGTAGAAGATTCAATAAATCTAATCTAGAGGATTACGAAGAGATATTGTGGTGAGACAAAGATACAATCATACAACCAAGAACTTTCTGGGCTTTCCCTTCTTTATAGGTGTGCTTCAGTTGATATATTGATTTCAGTTCTCAAAGAGGGAAAAGAGAAGGAAAAGATACAACCAATAACTTTCTGTATATACAGTTTGATCTCGATGGATTAACCAAATATCTTACGACACCAATGAAGTACATTTTTTTTATAAAATGATAGCATTAGTGGTTAAATGTTAGATTAGAGAGCCGACGGGATTCGAACCTACGCCCATGAAGTACATTTTTGACTTTCCAATTGAATCTACATAAAAGAAAAAAGGGAGAGAAAATGTATTTATAATTGACTTTCCTACTTTTTTGTTTCTTGGTTTTTTTGTTATTTCCCAATTGAATTATAACTTTCCTAGCTATGGAGTCATTGGCAAGCAAGGGAAGATGGGAAATCTAGTGAAGCATCTTCGCCTTTCTTGAAAAACTTTTGTGGGCTTGCATTGATGCGAAACGACGTCGGAAATTCCATCCTTGACGAAGGTGCAATCTGATAAGCTCTGCAGAGTTGGATATATATATATATATATCTAGAAAATGTTGAATAGAGTGGGTGTAAGCCCAGGCCGTGTTGTAATTGTCCTGGGAAATAAATTTTCCTCTTTTTTTGCATGTTTCCATGCTGTTTTGGTAACAAGTGATTCCTGAAATGGCCTACATGCACACGAATTTTCAATCAAGTGTAAGCTTTTTCACTCACTAAAAACTACATGCATAGCAATATAGCACTCAACAATTTAAGCAAAAAATTTTATACTATCAATTTATATATTATTACTTACTATCAGATAGCGGGAGACATTTTGAGTTTAGCTTTTGACACTCTAAAGTGAAATAGTTTATCAATTTCATATACTGACAATGTAAGCATTAGAAGCTAAATTGAGTGTGCTAAAAACACTACTTATTAATTGGACTTTTGAATAAAATTTAGAACGTTGAACTTTAAATAACCAAGATGACGTCGATATATATGTATATGAGTCTAAGATGTGATTCTAAATCTTATACTCTTGTCTTCGCTCATTTGTTGAGTCATCCTTAACTGTGATCTCTAGCCCCAATCAACATAGCTCAATTAGTTTTCTATGAGTCTAAGATGTGATTCTAAATCTTATACTCTTGTCTTCACTCATGTGTTGAGTCAACCTTAATTGTGATCTCTAGCCCCAGTTAACATAGCTCAATTAGTTTTCTAAGGCTGTTTGGTAACTTTTCATTTCGCGTTTTTAGTTTGTAGTCATTTAATATATAAAATCCTTAATTATCTCTTCTCTTACATGTACATACTTCTTTATTTTTAACAATAAATTAAAATGAAAAGTTTATCAAACGAGTCCTAAATTTTCAAATGAAATATAATAATTTACTTCTAGTAACTTTCCAACTGGAATGCCACTGTTTGAGCAACTTTGTGGTACATAAGTGTAGTTAGGTGGTCCATTTAAGTCCTCGATGCGAGACAAGAAGGGTGTGAAGAAAACCGAGCCAAGTCAGGTTCAAGAAAAGCCACGACGCACACTAGAAGAAGTGGAAGAAATGAAGACCATTTGTAGCAAAAACGTTTATTAATTATGAGTAGATTTTATATTTAAAAAAAAAATAGGTCTATGTAAAAAATTGAATAGATTTTACATTAAAAACATGGATACATATTATTTTAAAAAATGTCAGTACAATATATATTAGATTTGATTATCACCGAAATGTCAGTACAATATATATTAGGTTTGATTATCGCCAAATGCGAATTTGGACCACATTATTGCTAGCCTACTGTGAGACTTAACCGACTCTCTCATCCCCTTAGTGTAAATAATATCGTTTGTTAAAAACAAAAAAGTCATACATTTCAATTGAAAAATGGGTACGTACTTACTTTTTCTACTAAATAATAAGTAACATGCAAAATGGTTTCCTCTCAAGAACTAGAAATCTAAACTACATATGAATAGAACCTTCATTGTCAACCAAAATCTCATGAAATTACCATTCAAACCCTCTATTTAAAATTGAACATAAATAAGAAATATGGGCAATAATGTAATTTCACACAGCCAAAGTTTTGCTTCACCTACATATGATTCTAACATATCTCTAAACAGAAAATAAAAAATGAAGCTCTCTCCCCTCCCTCCCTACTTTCACGTTAACAAACCTTGATCCGGAATGTCCACCTGAACTCCGAATCGAGTTGTGCTGGCCGACACCCGAAGGGTGACGAAGTCATAAAGTGTAGTGATGTGGAAAATATGAATAAATTTAAACCTAAACGTGCCTAAATATAAGAGTACGCTTGTAAGCATGAATGAACCCATTTCACACGTGATGTTTAAGCATAAGTAAAGTACAGTAAAGTAGAAAGAGAATGACACCATTGAAGGTAACCTCTAATATCAAGATTTGCCAAGAATCCTCGTCGACACAAAAGCTCAGCCACTAAAACCTGGAGGAGCGAAAAACAAGGGTGAGTGGGCCTAAAAACCAAGTTTTGTAAAAACCTTTTCGAAAACATAATAACCCCTCGCCGTAAAACAAGTATAGTTTCCAAAAGATACATATTACGTATAGTAAGAAAATACCTACAATAGCCTACAAAATCTCAAGAATTCAATACGAAATAATATTTCGTAAATAAGTACATGACATCCGTAATCACATAATCTCGCATAAGAAAACATATCATATCGAGTGCTCATCGACACATGCTGACACACGAGTTCATGCAAAGATATTCTGACATGAACAAGACTGGGTGTAATAATGATATATGCTCTAGTACTACAATCATGTAAAGACTGGCGCTATGTGCAACACATACGAGTCCTAATTGCCTGTAGCAATGTAGGACAGGCCTAGCACCTACAATGGATCTAAAGTGAGCGTACGGTGCGATGTACACATACACGTGAAAGACTGGCCTTGGCCTGGGCGAGTACTAACAACGGTGCAGCAACAATGAGCAATACGATCACATAACAGTAAATTGATAATTCACATCGACACAATAATAATAAATAAAACATTAATCATGGCCGTAATTAAAATCTCATAACAGCACGCATACCTGTGTATCCCGTAGGCTTTAGGATAATTTCATAATTTCCATTATTTCGCTAATTCTTATAAACATTAGTTTAATCTAGGAGTACGTAGAGTAATAAATAAATATATAATAATTAAAAACAAAGACCCACTCACAAATCATGTCGTTGAGTCGAACCCGCCTCATAGCATCGAAAGTACTTGCAATGCGTTTCGCCTAGAAACGAAACCATTTACGTAAATAGGTAATGTACTAACGTATAAACACATTTTCGTACAAAATACGGCTAATAAATGAACTATTTTAAAACGGTCGAATTTTGGAAAATGGAGGGTGGATTTGGGTTCGGCACGTCGAGAAACCTAAGGAGGGACCTCGGGTTCCTCCATGCACCGCCACAAGTGGCTGCACTGGCAACCATGCGCCGCACATGGCAGAGAGAGTGGCAACCCACATGCAACTCACGTGCCACCATCGTGAGTTTTCCAGATTTTTTCGTGTTTTTCCTCTAACTTTAGGAGCTCATTTCGAGCTTGATTCTTCACCAAAAACAACATAATTTATATGGAAATGAAGCCCAGCACGAGAGGAAAAAATCCATTCCAAGGTTAGGCCAAGACTTGGTTGACGTTGGCCGGAAAAGTAGCCTAAAAATGGCCTAACGACCATAGTCCAAATTTTCCAAAATGTGGGGAAGTTCTTCCCCGATTTGTTTTCTGCACCAGATCACCCCCAATCATAATTTTAAGGTTAAAAACAATATTAGGGGTTCAAAATAAGAAAGGTTTGAGGTTGGGAGGATTCCAAAATTACTTTGGTTGTGCACGGTGGAAAGTTGTCGTGAAAAATGGTAAGTGAGGGTGGTGATGGTTGTCCGCCGCGAGAACGATGGTGGTTGCACAACTTTTCCACTGTGAAATGGTCATGGTGGTTAGCTGACTGCCTCTGTGCCGTGAGTGCAGCATATGGGTTCGAGAGGGAAAGCCTAAGGGTGAAAGAGAGAATCTGGGGTAGAGAGAGAGAAAGAAGTAAGGGAAGGAAATCATGGCAGTAGGCGGTGGTTGTTCCGTGATAGGGAATCTCGCCGGAGTGGGCGAGTGGCTATGATTCATTGGTCTCTGCAAAATTGAGGAATGAAGGAGAAAGGTAGGCCTGGCAAACGGGTTATGTCTGTCGTGTTCGTGTCGTTTTCGTGTAACACCCGTTATCTTAATGGGTCGTGTCATGTCACACCCGTTATCTTAATAGGTCCTTAACAAGTCAAGTCACTTTACCCAACGGGTAAAGTGACCCGACCCGTTATGACCCGCTATGACTCGTTAAGAAAAATGTATTTTTTTTCTTAAATTTGCACATACCACACATTGCCACATAAATATTACTTCAAAACATTAAAACACATTTGTCGTTTAAATACTACATCTACGCTTGAAAATAAGAGCCTAATAAACAAGCATCCATACACTACTAGTCTATTACAAAATATTAAATGTGCAAGGATATGCAAAATGAAAGAGTTTTTTTTTTTTCAAGGTTGTGAAGCCTTTCTCAAAAGTTTAAACTTTGCCAATGGAACTCAAAGCTTGCATGTTATTCTTTTTACAAAATCCTCAATTTTCATTGATCATCATGACATAAGATTTTGTGGTATCCACTAGTGTAAATATTTTAAATTGAAGATCGAATTCATTCATCGTATTCATATAGGGTCAAGGAGTCTAGTTGTAAAAAATCATCAAAATCAGAATTAAAATAACCGTTAAATCGTGATTTTTCGTTGACAACCGTTGAAAAGTTTTGTCCTGTTACTTGATCTCTGAATGTTTGTTTTTTAAGATTTTTGGTGTATGCGATCTTGAAGCATATACAAACAAGTTTGACAGTGGATCGTTGAAATTATTTTCGTAGAATGCATATCCCATCAAAATGATAGATTCACTAACACTTAGAGTTTATTTATACTTTCATTAAGTATAACATAAGATTTTGTGGTATCCACTAGGGTAAATATTTTAAATTGATAATCGAATTCATTCATTGTATTCATATAGGGTCAAGGAGTGCAGCTGTAAAAAAATCATCAAAATCGGAGTTAAAATAACCGTTAAATCGTGATTTTTTGTTGATAACCGTCGAAAAGTTTTGTCTCATTACTTGATCTCTGAATGTTTGTTTTTTGCAATTTTTGGCGTATGCGATCTCGAAGTATATACAAACATGTTTGACTGTTGGATCGTTGAAACTAGTTTCGTAGAATGTGTATCCCATCAAAACAATAGATTTACTAACACTTAAGAGTTTATTCATATTTTCATTAAGTATAACATAAGATTTTGTGGTATCCACTGGTGTAAATATTTTAAATTGAAGATCGAGTTCATTCATTGTATTCATATATGGTCAATGAGTGTAGCTATGAAAAATCATCAAAATCAGAGTTAAAATAACTGTTAAATCGTGATTTTTCATTGATAACCGTAAAAAAAGTTTTGTCCCTTTACTTGATCTCTGAATGTTTGTTTTTTGTGATTTTTAGTGTATGCGATTTCGAAGCATATACAAACAAGTTTGACTGTTGGATCCTTGAAATTAACTTCGTAGAATGCGTATCCCATCAAAACGATAGATTCACTAACACTTACGAGTTTATTCACACTTTCATTAAGTATAACATAAGATTTTGTAGTATCCACTAGTGTAAATATTTTAAATTGAAGATCGAGTTCATTCATTGTATTCACATAGGGTCAGGGAGTGTGGTTATAAAAAATCATCAAAATCGGAGTTAAAATAACCGTTAAGTCGTGATTTTTCAATGATAACCATTGAAAACTTTTCTCCCGTTACTTGATCTCTGAATGTTTGTTTTTTGCAATTTTTGGCGTATGTGATCTTGAAGTATATACAAACATGTTTGATGGTTGGATCATTGAAATTAATTTCGTAGAATGCGTCTCCCATCAAAACGTTGAGTCCATTCATTTTATTCATATAGGGTCAAGGAGTGTAGCTATAAAAAAATCATCAAAATCGGAGTTAAAATAACCGTTAAATTGTGATTTTTCGTTGATAACCATCGAAAAATTTTGTCTCGTTACTTGATCTTTGAATGTTTGTTTTTTTTGCAATTTTGGCGTATGCGATCTCGAAGTATAGACAAACATGTTTGACGATTGGATTGTTGAAACTAGTTTCATAAAATGTGTATCCCATCAAAACAATAGATTCACTAACACTTAAGAGTTTATTCATACTTTCATTAAGTATAACATAAGATTTTGTGGTATCCATTAGTGTAAGTATTTTAAATTGAAGATCGAGTTAATTCAATGTATTCGTATAGGGTCAATGAGTGTAGATGTAAAAAAGCATCAAAATCGGAGTTAAAATAACCATTAAATCATGATTTTTCACTGATAACCGTCAAAAAGTTTTCTCCCGTTATTTGATATCTGGATGTTTGTTTTTTGCAATTTTTGGCATATGCGATCTCGAAGTATATACAAACATGTTTAACGGTTGGATCGTTGAAACTAGTTTCGTAGAATGCGTATCCCATCAAAATGATAGATTCACTAACACTAAGAGTTTATATATACTTTCATTAAGTATAACATAAGATTTTGTGGTATCCAATAGTGTAAATATTTTAATTTGAAGATCAAATTCATTCATTATATTCATATAGGGTCAAGGAGTGTAGCTGTAAAGAATCATCAAAATCGAAGTTAAAATAACCGTTAAATCGTGATTTTTCGTTGATAACCGTCGAAAAGTTTTGTCCCGTTACTTTATCTTTGAATGTTTGTTTTTTGTGATTTTTAGCGTATGCAATCTTGAAGCATATACAAACAAGTTTGACGGTTGGATCGTTGAAATTAGTTTCGTAGAATGCGTATCCCATCAAAACGATAAATTCACTAACACTTAAGAGTTTGTTCATACTTTCATTAAGTATAACATAAGATATTGTGGTATCTACTTGTGTGAATATTTTAAATTGAAGATCGAGTTCATTCATTATATTCATATAGGATCAAGGAGTGTAGCTGTAAAAAAATCATCAAAATCGGAGTTAAAATAACCGTTAAATCGTGATTTTTTGTTGATAACCGTCGAAAAGTTTTGTCTATTTACTTGATCTCTGAATGTTTATTTTACGATTTTTTGCTGATGTGATCTCAATGCATATACAAACAAGTTTGACAGTTGGATCGTTCAAATTAGTTTCATAGAATTTGTATCCCATCAAGTTCAATGGTGTGTGTGTGTGTGTGTGTATTTAAGCAAATTGAATGGTATGTATAACACTTAAGAAATTTGTATCCCATCAAGTTCAATGTTTATTTATTTTGTACGTATAACACTTAAGAAATTGAATGGTATGTATATTTAAGTCGATCCAGTGGTCACCAATTTTTAATATTTAATTTAATATATATAATTATTATAGTTTTTAGGGATATAAAATTGTTAAATTAATATATATATATATATATATAATTATTATAATATTTTTTTAGGGTTATAAAATTATAAAATTAATATTTTGCTTATCGTGTATCGCATTACCCACGTGTATACCCAAACCTACCCGTTATCTTAACAAGTGCTTATCGGGTTACTCGATAACGACCCGATTCGTTATCGTGTCGACCCAAACACCTGTTAATTTCGTGTCGTGTCGTGTCAAAAATTACTAGGCCTAGAGAAAGGGAAGAAGAGAAAGTTAGGCGAGAAAGATGAAAGTATTTCCCGAAAATAGGGAAAAAGAAGGGGAGACACGGGATGATGGAGAGGAATGGGGTCCCATCGGACAGGAAATTCAAAAGAAAATTTTAAAATAATAGATACCCAATTATCTAGAATAGTGAAATTATTAAAATGCCCTTTCAACTTCATAAGCCTGTAAAATCTCCGTCATAGCTTTAAATTCAATTTCTCTTGTGCCCACGCGTTCGCATTGTCAGTACTTCAAGAATACAAATAGTAGCTTGTATACGTCACGAGAAGACAGTCAACAAAAGTCAACCATCTCACCTCAAGGGGCATTTTCGTCAATTCACACTTTTAAAATTTATAAAATCGTATAATTAGTGACAAGTTTTCACACACGTTCTCTCTCACTCTCTTCCTCTCTCTTTCTAGTTTAGAAACAAAAATTAAAAATTGTCACATACACTTTATGTGTGGCCATGTACTAGTTATATTTAAGGAATGTTTTAAAATCAAAATATGAAAAAAAAAAAATATATATATATATATATATATATATAAGATTTTAATAAAATTTAGATAATAAGGAATGGAATTCTAAATTTTTAATTTAAATGAAAAGATAATTACACTAAATTATCCAACTTTGGAAAAGTTAACCTTGTCTTGCACAAATACAAAAAGAAACTTTATTTGAACACATATAACATCTCTCTATACTCAATTTACTCTATGCACTCATATTATTTTTAATTAAACTATCAATATCTTTTTAAACACAGAATACTACCTAAACCATCCTCAGAACCCAATTCAATCTGTAGATTTATCTTTACACCCATTCTACTAACATGTTGAATTTGGCTTCTTTTTGTTCAATTTGTGGTAACTTTTTTCTCATGCAGAATAATTAAATGACATATTTGTTCATTTGCCCCCTAAACTTGTATAGAGCTGTCAATTCCTCCCTGAACCTTAATTTTAGCCGATCACCCACTAAACTTTTATAACTAGCCAATTTCTCTCTTAAATTTTAATTTTAGCCGATTACCCATTCAAACTTTTATAAATAGCCAATTTCCCCTTACCGCTAGATTTTAAATATTTTCATCCAATGTTTATCCATTTTGGTCATGCGAGACATAACTGTATCGGAGCAAAAAGAATAGAAAATTGGACGAAAAATTTAAAAGGGTAAAATACACTTTACGACCTTAGGTTTGAGGTCTATTGCAACCTCATACAACATCTTCAAAAAATTTCACTTACATACCTCACGTACTATTTTATTTCAATATAGTACCTCCGTTACATTTTCCATCCATTGATCCGTTAAGAGCTGACGTGGTAGTAGTGGACCCCAACTCGTGGCCCAGTTCTCCCGCCAAAACTTGCACACGTAGAATTTAATAGTCCATGTGGAGCCAAGTAGACTGACAACATGGCAAATTTAAAATTAGAAAATTTATTGAATCTCTAACCCACTTGTCTCATCCTAGTAACCAACATAACCCTACTATCATCTAGCACACCATTCCCAAACCCAAAATCGACAAGCTTGAAGTTTTGGTAACCCTAGCCCCGTTGGTGAAACCCTACTTCCATCACAAAACCCTGTCGCGAAACCTTATTTCCATCACTCTCTAGCCTATCACCGTCGTACCTACTACCCATAACAACCCATAACCCATGACCCGCAACCCACAATCCACAACCCACAACCAACCCCCAATTGCAGCGATAATCTAGTGCTTCAAAGTGAAGGATTCGAAGGCTAAAAATGACCTGGGAAATGAGGGAGGATCTGTTGGATCCATTCCCAACATACGATTAATGCTTTTTGGTTTCTTTATTTTGTGTTGTTCGATAATGCTTAGACTGTTCGAAAATGTTGGGGACCTGAAATTGTTTGTACTTTGTAACTTTAGATCTATATTTCCTATTTTTAAATTGCTTTGTTCGAAAATGGTGGGGAACTGAAAATTGTTTAGTGTTGCCGGTTAACGGAGGACTTTTATCTTTGTTTAATCATGTTAGAAAAAAGCTTGTGGGTTGCGTAAGTTTGGCAGTGCTTTGTTTATACCTTTATATATTTCCTATTTTTAAATTGCTTTGTTCGAAAATGGTGGGGAATTGAAAATTGTTTGGTTTGCCGGTTAATAGAGGACTTTTATCTTTGTTTAATCATGTTAGAAAAAAAACTTGTGGGTTATGTAAGTTTGGCAGTGCTTTGTTTATACCTTTATCTGTGCCTTTTGTGTATGATGCTTTATTTATGCCTTTATTTGTGCTTTTAACTATGCCTTTATCTGGGACACCACATTGTCATTTGTGATGTGCCTTTATCGGTGAATTGTTTTGTGGTCTTGGGTCTTGAATTTTGGGTTTCATCACTTTAAAATAGGATTTTTTTTTTTATTCAGAAATTTGGGTTTCATCAGTTTATAATAGGGTTTTTTATGCTGCAATTTTAGGGAACAATGAACTATTCACAATCAAAATGTATCATGATGGAGAACTCAATAAAGACTTATATGTTAGAGGGAATGTGGATTTCTTTGACAAAGATTTCATGTCATTGCTTGAGGTTGACAATATAGTTGAGGAACTAGGATATGGATATGTCTTCATGAGTTACCAGTATAAGATCATAGGGATGGAAATTCAAAATGGGTTGAAGCCTTTGATGACAGATTCTGATGTTATCAACATGTGCAAATTTGTGCCAAACTACACTATGATTGATATGTATATTAAGAAGATAACACCTGAAGAATGTGCCTATCAAGAGATGAAATTCATCAAGTCATTTGAACTTGTTTCTCAGAGATGTGTGGTTATTGAAGAAATTGATGGTGATGAGGATGACCAGTGCAAGTTAGTAGAGGAAAGGCCAGTGCAAGTGACTAAAGGAAAGGCCAAGCTAGCCATAGAATATCCAATCAGTGGCCTTAGTAGTGATTGTGTAGTGTGTCTTCCCAATGTATAACTTAAACTGTTGAAGAAGCGGCTGAAGATCCACGAAGTAGGGTTACTGATGAAGTACTTGGTGATGATTTTGTGGCTAATGAAGGAGTGCCTAATGAAGGGGTGGTTGATTGAGTGCTTGATGAATGGGTGAAGGATAAATGAGTGGCTCATGAGGGGGTAGATGATGAATGAGTGGTTGATGTGGGTGATGAAAGAGCTAAAGAAGAAGATGAAAATGACAATGACTATATAGAAGAATAATTTCCTGTTGATGAACATCACTTGGAGTTTATGAAGTTTGTAGATGATCATGTGGATGCACAGGAAGATGCAGTGTTGGCTGGCATTAGGGAATAAAATTGTAAACACGAAAATTCTTGACGACGAACGAGATAAGAACACGTGTACAAAATATATTTTGTATTAATGATTTTGGGATTACAATCTCTTTGTAATTTAGTCCTCTAATTCGATCTCCGTAAGATGTTGGTTTGTTGACGTGTTGTTGATCCAAGGGCTGTTGAGGCTTAATCTTGAATAAACAGTTGGAAGTTTCTTCAATGGCCGTCAGGGCTTGATCTTGAAGAACAGGGATGAATAGATCATCGAGAGCTTTTGGGCTTGATCTTAAAGTTGTTGATCTAAAGGGCCGTTGGGGCTTGATCTTAAGATGAACAAGTGGGAGCTTTTTCAAGGGTCGTCGGGGCTTAATCTTTGAATAATGGTTATGCGGATTTCTTCAAGGGTCGTCGAGCTTAATCTTAAAGGTTGATTAATGAGTGGATCTTCAAAGGCTTTTGGGCTTGATCTTAAAGAACGGTTGGATGTGTGGATTTGTTGATGTTGTTAATCTAAAGGGCTGTTGGGGCTTGATCTTGGGATAAACGGATGATGAACGATGAACACTTTCTTCAAGGGTCGTTGGGGCTTGATCTTAAGTTGGTGGAAGTTCTTCAAGGGTCGTTGGGGCTTGATCTTAAGTCGGTGGAAGTTCTTCAAGGGTCGTCGGGGCTTGATCTTGAAGGAGGATTTGACGAAGAACGAAGAGAGCTTTCTTGATCTTTCGGGATTTGCTTAAGAGCTTTAGAGTTTCAATGCTTCAAGGTTTTGGTGTGATATTAATTCCTCTCATTCATGAATGCCTTGGCTTCCTATTTATAGAATTCCAAAACTTGATTTTTGGATTTAAATAATCAGATGAAATAAATCATTTCTGCCAGGTATTGACACGTGTCCTATTTGATGACTTTTCCGATTTATTTCGATTTTTCGTACGCTACATGTAAAATTTATGTGACTTGTGAGCGTTGAAATTTTAATTATTGGTCAACATTCATTTCACCGAAATTTCAATGTCTACAAAAATAACCCAAATCAGGGGATAGATCTTGGCAACAAAGGAAATGATTTGAAGAAAAGATCAATATAGATTTTATTGGTGAGCCAGAATAAAATTCAGACCCTTCATAGTGTGTATGAAGATGAAGATGGTGGTTGAAACAACAATGGGCAGTATCTTGAGTTTAATGAGAAAACTGACATAAAGAACCCATAATTATAATTAGGGTTGATATTTAGGGATGATGCACAGTTCAAAAAGGCAGTAGTTATGCACTCTATGATAAATGGGTATGGGGATGTCCATTTTCCACGAAATGAGAAGTTCAAGGTTGATGCAGCTTGCAAAGAAGGTTATCCGTGGTTTGTCAAGTGTGGGAAGATGTGCAATGCAAACAAAATGCGGATCAAGAAAATTTTGGATCATCACACATGTGATAGATTATGGATGAATAAGAATATGAAATAGTCTTGGCTTATTGAGCAGTACTTGGAAATGATCCAACTTAATTCAACATGGCATGTTGATTTTTTTATGGACACCATTAAAGTTGAATGGAAACACAGTTGCTCGAAGACGAAAGCTTATAAAGCAATGATTGCTGCTATGAAGATTATTGAGGGTAAACATACTGAGCAATACCTAAGATTGTGGGATTTTGCTGAGGAAATCAATAAGACAAACTTGGGGAGCACTGTGAAGATTAAGTTGGATGAAGGAAAGTTTCGAAGGATGTATGTGTTGCGTGCATACAATGAAGGTTTTAATAATGGCTGCAGACCCTTGGTTGGTTTAGATGGTTGTCATTTGAAGTCTCAACATGAGGGTCAATTGTTGATTGTTGTGGGGATAGATCCCAATGATGAAATTTGGGTGATAGCTTATGCAGTTGTTGAGATAAAGAACAAAGATTCATGGATTTGGTTCTTGGAGATTCTGGCCAAGGATATTGGGATTATAAATCAACATGGTTGGACATTCATTAGTGACAAGCAAAAGAGTTTAATTCCTGCATTCTTGACGGTTCTTCCCAATTGTCACCACAGGTATTGTGTACGACATTTATACACAAACTATAGAAAATAGTTTAAGGGTGAGGCATTGAATGATGCTTTATGGGTTGTTGCCAAGACCACTACAATTCCACACTTTAGAAAAGCCATGGAGAAGCTTAGTTTGTTGAACAAAGACGTATATGATTGGCTCATGAAGAGGCCTGCCATTCACTGGAGTAGGTCTCATTTTCAAATGCATACCAAGTGTGAAATGTTGCTGAACAACTTGTGTGAAAGTTTCAATGTCGTGATAGTGAAGGCAAGGTCGAAGCCAATTGTAACCATGCTTCAGATCCTTCATACCATGCTGATGAAAATGATTCAAATGAGAAAAGACATTATGGTGAGACAACCTAGAGATTTGTGCCCTCAGATTAAGAACTTGGAGGATGCAAAAATAGACAATGGTCGATGCATTGCTTAATGGTCTGGGGGACTAAATTCCAAGTGGATGATGGATGAGGTGACCAATATGTTGTTGACTTGACTAAACGTACATGTTCATGTCAAAGATATGACTTCACCGGTATTCCATGCAACCATGCCATTGCTGCCATTAGTTACAAGAGGGAGAAGCCAGAAGACTATATGAATGTTTGTTATTCCAAGGTCATGTATTTGGAAATATATGAACACTTGATCCAACCAATGAATGGGATGTCGATGTGGGAGTTCACTGAAAATCCACCTATCTAGCCTCCTCTATATAGACAACCTGGAAGACCCAAGAAGAAAAAAAAACAAAGAGCCTGCAGAAATGAAGAAATAAGCTAATCCTAGACAAAGTGAAGCCACTAATAGAAGTGGAGATATTCCACAACCACAACAACTCTCAAGGAAAGGCCAATGGACCCTTATATGTGAAATTTGTAAAAAAAAAAAAAAATGTCACAATACTAGGGTTCATCACATGCATCTTCCTACAAGACAAGAGGTGTAATATAACCCTTTACAAAGTTATATGATTTCTAAGTTGATTTAAGACTTTGTTAATCTTGAAATCCTTTAATTTATTTTAGGCTTCAAGTTCTACACATGGAGCATCTAGTAATCCAAGTGGTGTACCAAGGAAGAAGGGAAGGAAACCCAATGTAAGAATTGTTCCACTTGTTTTATTGAGTTAGGATTTGTAAATGAACTTGTGGCCTATATTGTGATAACTTAGGGATTCTTTTGTATGCATTGGATATGGATATTCTTTTGTGATAACTTGTGGCCTATATTGTCGTTGATTTGGATATTGTTGTATTGAACATTGGATGTAGGCATCAAGCACAGCTGAAGAAGGTAATTCAAAGGTTCAAATAGATGGAAGAGTGAAGAAGAGAAAGACAAGGCAACCAAGAAAGTGAAAAGTGTTGCCATACAAGAAGAAATTGGGTTTTTTTATGTTGAAATTTTTTGCTAGTGGCTGGAATTTTTTGTGAAAGTTGGCAGCAGCTAGGAACTGTTTTTTTGCTCCCAATTGGATTTGTAGTTATTAGGAACTGTTATTTTTCTAGTGGCTATATATCCTTTTGGGAACATGCTAGCTTGTTAGGGTTAGGAATTGTTATTTCCAGTTGAACTCTTAGATGTTAGCTTTGGTTGCCAATATATGGAACATGCTTGTTATTTTCAATTGAACTCTTGTGAAATATATTGCTAATTTAGTTGCCTATTTGGATATTGGAATGCATTTTTGTCTATTCATTGATTTCCATGTTCAATTATGTGGGAATATGCATTTTTGCATTTTGGATTGCATTTGATGCAATTGTTCATAATTTAGCTGCCAAAACCCATAAAGAAAAAAGAATTTAAAAAAAAAAATTGGGCGGGAAATTTTTAATTCAAAATTTTTGAAACAATTCAAATTTAAGCGGGAAATTTGAAATTTTGGCCACGTGGCACTTTTTGCTGAGTTGGCATGACATGGCAGATGGATATCTACGTTTCCAAGTTTTGGAGGGAGTGTGCTGACGTGTAATGGGGTCCACTACTGCCACATCAGCTCTTAACGGACCAATGGATAAAAAATATAACGGAGGTATTATATTGAAATAAAATAGTATATGAGGTATGAAAATGAAATTTTTTGAAGATGTTATATCAGGTTGCAATAGACCTCAAACCTGATGTGATAAAGTGTAATTTACCCAATTTAAAATTTAACACTAGGAGGGGAAATTGGCTATTTATAAAAGTTTAGGGGGGTAATCGGTTAAAGTTAAAGTTCAACAGGAAAATTAGCTAATTATAAAAGTTCAAGGGGGTAATTGACTATAATTGAATTCATGGGAGAATTAGCACCTCTATACAAGTTCGGGGGTAAGCCGACAAATACCTGTAATTAAATCCATACGATTCAGATTCAGATTCTTGCATTCCCTAATTTTGGTTTTTACTAAGTTTAATTTTGAATTTGAATTTCTACGATTGCAGAAATTTGACATTGCTATTTTGAATTTTGTTGGATTGGATTTCGGATATTGGAGGCTTGACTTCTGTTTGTTATTTAATCCTTAATCATAAATCTAATTTCTCTCTCTCTCTCTATCTCTCTCTCGTAGGGGAGAGATTTTGTAATGGTAGGGTTTTGATTATTGGGTGTGGATTTTTGATAAAGTTTAATTTTATTGTTAATTTCATCTTGTACGTTATGATAATTATGCAATAAGATAAAAAAGATATCTCATATTTAAAATTTAAATTAGATGCAGAAGGAGGTTATATAGGTTAAATAAAATTTCTTAACACAAATATTAACAAAAAAAAGGGTAATTTATATAAAACTAGCTCAACTATGGGTCACACCAAAATCTCATACCTCATGTTTTAAACATTACAATGTCATATACCTCAACTTATGAATTTATTGCAATGTCACATCTCTATTAATTACTCTCGTCAAAATGGCCCTTAAGTGATGATGTCACATCCCGACTCGGGGGGGGACCACTTCCCGGGCCCGCTCAACCACCGTAGCACGATATTGTCTACTTTGGGCCCCGACCACGCCCTCACGGTTTTGTTTCTGGGAACTCACACGAGAACTTTCCAATAGATTACCCATCCTGGGAATGCTCTCGCGCGCTACTCACCTAACTTCGGAGTTCCGATGGAACCCAAAGCCAGTGAGCTCCCAAAAAGCCTCGTGCTAGGTAGAGATGGGAATATACATATAAGGATCACTCCCCTGGGCGAGGTGGGATGTCACAATCCACCCCCCTTAGGGCCCGACGTCCTCGTCAGCACATCACGGCCAGGATTAGGCTCTGATACCAAATGTCACATCTCGGCCCGGGGAGGACCACTTCCCGGGCCCGCTCCACCACCGTAGCATGATATTGTCCGCTTTGAGCCCCGACCACGCCCTCACGGTTTTGTTTCTGGGAACTCACACGAAAACTTCCCGATGGGTCACCCATCCTGGGAATGCTCTTGCACGCTACTCGTTTAACTTCAGAGTTCCGATGGAACCCAAAGCCAGTGAGCTCCCAAAAGGCCTCGTGCTGGGTAGAGATGGGAATATACATATAAGGATCACTCCCCTGGGCGATGTGGGATGTCACAGATGACGTGGCAAATACAGGATCTATATTTTTCTGACGTGGAAGACCAAGTTGATAAAATATAAAAAATAAATCAATTTAAAAATAATAATTTTTATGCCAAAAAAAATTAAATTAAGAGGAGTGGGGCCCACCCCAACACCAAACCATCCATCCTTTATTCCCCCTTCGTCCGTCCCCTTCCTTCCTCACCACCAAAACCACAACCCTATGCCTCCTTCAACACTCTTCCTCCTACATTTCCAATTACAACTAAAACCCACAATTCATATTCAAATTTTTTGCTCCAATTTCAAATTTTAAAAAAGATAAATAAATAAAACGCAACGATTTCAAATTTTTTCTTTGACAAGTCCATCTATTTCCAAAGCACCATCGTTGTCAGCCTTCCGAGATTGTAGTCGAGGGGTCAGTGGATTTGGCTTCAGTTTCGATGAGGATTCATCGGGGTGGGATGGTAGTTTGGGGTGCAAGCGTAGTGAGAGAGATGAGTGAGGTGGAAGGAAGGGGATGGGCGGGGTGTGGCAGGGACTCATGAATGGAGGGGGAAGAAGGGTGAGGATGGCAAAACCCTCGTCGACAACACCAAAGGATGAACGAAAATGCAAGAAGATGAGGGGTGTAAAAGGAGGTGCGGGGCTATGCTTTTGGCATTGTTCTAAAAATCTGTACCTAGCGCTACCAAGGCCTTGCCTAGGCGCTATGTGGTTGGCTACTGCCCCAATTAATGTCTAGGCTTTGAAAAATTAAGAAAAAGCACCTAGACCACTACCTAGACAGCTTAGGCACCCTCCTAGCCTGCTCAAACTCGCATCGGCACCCGCCTAGGTTACAACTCATTTAGACAGAATATAGATAATTTTTATTTTGTATTTTTTTTTTTAATAAACTGTAAGAGACTTGTAGAATACTTAAATGAACACACATTATATGTTTGTTTCCCATGTTTTCATTATGTTCTAATACTTCATAATATATGTGTCATTCTATTTTGTAGTTTATGATGTAATTATATTCATTTGAGAAATGAAAAGACACTTATTTACACAAAATATAATAGATTTACTTAAATCCGCTTAATCTGTCTAAACGCTAGGCTCTAGCCCGCCGTCCAATTAGCGCTTAACTTATTTTAGAACCTTGACTTTTGATGATGAAGGAAGTAAAAGAGAGGATGGAAGGGGAAGAAAGGATGGATGGCTTGGTTGGGGTGGGCCCCACTCTATTTATTTAATTTTTTGGCATAAAAGTTATTATTTTTTTAAATTGGTTTATTCATGTCAGAATAATATGGACTTTGCATTTGTCACCTCATCACTTAATTTTTTTTTTTTGATGTCAATTAACGAAAGTTGAAATTAAAATAAATTCATAAATAGAGGTATAATATTGTAATATTTAAAACAAAAAAGTATCAAATTATAGTGCGATCCACAATGGAAAAAAAAACCAACACATAAACAAAAACAAGACAACTCAATGGGTGGGCTCCTACTCATCTGTCTCTGCCACCCGAAACTTCGTGGGGCTTGACGTACAAAGGTTGATAAACTCTACAAGCACTCTCCAAACTCACGGCCACTCAACCAATGGTTTCTTGCCACGTCAAACTAAGCCAGCTTATCATTGGTCGGTAATGTCACTCACAACTGCTAAGATTACGATAGCAACATTCCCGAAACAGTAGAGTTTCATCTGATTGATCCTCGTAAACGGAACGTACGGCCATCGATTGGTTTGGCTTAAAATTAATCTCAACCGTTCAAATTACAGGGTCCCACTATACTCGTGGACGGTTAGGATTTTACAGGACATTAGACAGGGTAATTATTCAGAGATTGCATTTCAGATCAAAAACAAACAGAAACGAAATAATTCGTATTTATGGAGAAGTAGTGGTTTTGGTAGAAGAAGAAGGAAGGCGAAGAAGCTAAAGCCTCGATTTGGAGGGAGGCAGAGTGACTGTGTCTTTACAGATCTCTTGCTCTCTCTCTCTCATCCTCTTTCTCTCTCTAAGCGCAGAGAAATCAAGATTCGTCAATGGGTTTGTGGGAAGCTTTTCTCAATTGGCTCCGCAGGTTAGCTCCTCTCTCTCTCTGGTTTCGGTTTTCAATTTGTTGGGGTTGTTGTATGATCCTGTTTTGATACATTTGTTTCTGGAATTTAGATTTTTCTATTGTTTTTTTACATGTACGGAATTTACAGGGACTTGGTTGAAAGATTTTGCTTCTGTTTTGGGTTTGAAAGTAACAAAATTTTGAGTGGGATTTTGATTTGAATTTGTTGGTTTGTAAGGTTTAAATGCATAGGTTGCTTTTTGGGTTTCATAAAAAGACGATGGAAAGGAAAACCCAAAAGAAAGAACCTCAAAATTGTTTTCTTTTGCTTTTGAAGATATAGTTTTGTTCCAAACTTTTTTTTTTTTTTTGATATATTTTCCCTGATGGGTGAATTTAAGTCTGGAACACTATACTCTAGATTGATTGCTTTGTGCCTTCTGGCTAGCAATGTTTCCTGCTTATTTGTTGAGGTACACACACACACACACACACATATATATATATATATATATATATATATATATTTATGCTTATTTTGGTTGTTTTTGCCTTGTGTTGAATTGCTGAACTGAAATAGGCACAGTGCTTTGTGGAATGTCATTTTGGCTGTTGTAGATTTTGTTAATGTTCTTTTGCTTCCTTTGCATTGAGACAATTCAATTGTTATAGTTGCTTAAGGATTGGTCAAGGGAAATGAGAATGTGGATTCCTGATGTTGTAAAATGATAAAAGTTGGGAAATTTTTAGATTTAGTGATAGAACGTCTTTTGAAAATAATATCACTGCATACCAAATTGTATATATTTGTAATTTCAATCTTGGTCAAATTTTAAGTTATGTTAGTGATGTATGCGTCTTTCAAACGGGAAAGTTGTGTAGATAATACTCTGCAGTCATGGCTTCTATTGAGGCATTGAATGAAATATAGATAATGAACCTAAGCAACTGTGAAATACCTATGAATTTATAACTGCAGATGGAACTAACTTTTTCGAAGAGCTATTTTTCCCTTTTATTCTTTGATTGTGGGGATTGCATTTGGAATCTTTGGGTGGTTATGGCCAAATTTCGGGCATACATATGTGTGCTATATATAAATTTTTTTATTTGACCTCTACGTCAGTTCACACTGCCTGTGCTTACGTTATCAGCATGTGATTACAGCCTCTTTTTCAAGCAGGAAATGGAACTATCTTTGATAGGACTTCAGAATGCTGGAAAGACTTCTCTTGTAAATGTTGTTGCAGTAAGTAAATCAGTGCGATCATTTGTATTTGGTGTTTCTTTCCTTTTTGTCTACTTGTTTCGCTGATGTGTTGAAAACTTGATTTTTTATTTTTGTGCTTAGACGGGCGGATACAGTGAGGACATGATTCCTACAGTAAGTTATGTTTTCAAATGTTTGTACCTCTTACAAAGAGCTTCCGTGATCCGTTGTCTTTCTAGTGAGTGAAATAATTTCTAGTGACAATGTTTTTCAGGTAGGATTCAATATGAAGAAGGTAACCAAGGGGAATGTTACTATAAAGTTGTGGGATCTTGGAGGTCAACCCAGGTTCCGCAGCATGTGGGAGCGATACTGTCGTGCTGTTTCTGCCATAGTGTATGTAACCCATTTCCCATCTCAAATGACTTTACTTTTAGAGAACTCTGTAAGTATAAATTTTAGTTTTAGGAACTGCGTCCCCAAACTTAAAACTTTTTCTTTGGCCAAACGAACTAATTTTTTAGTAGTTGTTTTCATATGTCTAAAAAAATATTTAGCTGATTGTCAAATGTTCTGGTTAATGGCCCATGTGTGTTGATTGTTCGAGTATCAAAGACAATAATACATTGACTAATGATTCAGTTGAGTTGATCCTTGTATTAGAAGACTTAAGCAATGTTGTGCAACTTGTTTTTTACTGCAGTTATGTTGTTGATGCTGCCGATCCAGATAACATGAGCGTCTCAAAAAGTGAGCTTCATGATTTGCTGAACAAAAACTCACTAAGCGGGATCCCACTACTGGTCCTTGGAAACAAGATTGACAAGCCGGGAGCTCTCAGTAAACAGGCATTGACTGATGAAATGTAAATCCAGTTGTGCTTTTATTATTGAAACTCATCAAAAAAGAGAAAAAAGACGTGTTGTTTTGGTACTGATCTTGGCATTGTGCTGGTGCAGGGGACTCAAGGCGATTACAGACAGAGAAGTTTGTTGCTTCATGATCTCATGCAAAAACTCAACGAACATCGATTCAGTTATCGATTGGCTTGTAAAGCATTCCAAATCAAAAAGCTGAGAGATGGTTTTGCTTCTCTCTGCTTTTGTTTTTTCTGTGTGATATAATTTTTATTAAAGGATTCTTTGTGTACGGGGTGTTGGCGTTTGGGATTGACGTGTCTGATTAACTTGGTTGCTGATTATTTGATGTTGTACTGTGTTCTACTGTATCATTTCTTCTAATTGGAGACGATCTAGGGTTGTTCTGGTGCTCTTAGTCTCCCTTTCCTCCCCGAGACATCTGCCTACATCCACATGTACGAATTCACGGAGGTTTTGGAGACCAGTCTTTTTCTTCATGCAGAAAAGTTAACTGCAGATTCCCTCAAACGATAGATTTGTTAAATTATATGTTAGATTATGAAGCCGATGGGATTCGAACACACGCTGTAATGCAAGGGCAATACTTATCTTCACCACTTTGATGCAATGAAGTTGACAATCGGTGAACAGCAGTAATTCGTTGCACTCACTTTGATTTGTCACATAGAAATCCTTGACAAACAAACATGATGTTTCGTTACCTGATAAATCATGAGAATGGTTTGGTGAGTTTGAGTTGGCAGCATTTCTTTTCGACCCATTTATCTGTTTGTCTGTCATACTGCAGTTAGTATTGCTTACAAGAAAACTGTTATGTTTTGTTCCTTTAACCACCTAGCCGAGATCATGCATCAAGTTAGTAGCGGAGCGCGGTTGAGCAGACAGATCAGTCTGTCGATTGAGTTTGAGAACGAAACACTTTTTGTCTCCAAATGGATGTTGTTAATCCCTGAGATTGGATTATAGATAGCTGATCCGATGTTAATTGGTATCACTCGATTTCAATTTCCTCCAACTATCTTCGACTTCGGATACCACCTTGGGTGTTCTTCCTTTGGAATTGGAAAAATCACACCGGAAACAAACTATATATTCAATTTCAGTGATTCAGAATGTAGGTTATGATCCTAAAATTGCATGTGTTAAATATCCTAGTGGATACAGTGCTGGGTTTCTATCTATGCTAGCTATCCATGCCCGGGTTCAAAACTCTCCCTCTCCTAAATTATCGTAACAGTTTTGAACTCTGCTTCTCCCCCTTATATTATTAAAACTTAATTAAAAAGGCCCTAAAATTCTCTTTACGTAATTCACTTTTTAACTCGTGTAATTATCCTTAATTAATGAGAATTGAAATTGAACTAATTAGGAAACTAGCAGATATTTAGGATATGTTTGGTGCTCTACTTGAATCTAACTTTTTTTAACTTCTTTTCTCCTTTCTCCTCTTTCTCCTTCTTTTGAGACCCCTTCTTTTTTGATCTATTTGTCCAGTTTAAGTTTTAAGATTAAAAAATTTTAAATTTTATACCAAACAAGTATTTGAATCTTAAAAGAAATTTTTTTTTCAAAAAATATTTTGAGAAATGATGAAATTTTTTTGAATAGGATACCAAACAGATCCTTAAAAAAGGCTTGGTTCCCAAGCAACCAGCTGTTCTACTCCATGTTGGATTATGAGATCATGCCATTAGCTATATATATAGCTAATGAACCACGACAAACAATCGATTTTAAACTCGAACGCTCATATATGGAACTTTCCAAGTCTCTCTTTGTTATTTGCTTACTGTTTACTTCCGTCTTCTCATCAGCTGCCGCACATCCGCCATGCACAAGCTGTACCTTCTCCAACAAGAAAACCTCCGCCGCATGCAGTACGCTCCCCGTTCTGAATTCGATGATCTGCTGGAATTATTAGCCGTTGACAGCCACTGTCGACGTTGCATTCACACAATCTGTGGTGAGTGACTCGAGATGGGCTGCATGGGCCATAAACCCTACGTCTACCGGCATGGTCGGTTCACAAGCTATTATCGCTTACAAAAGAACCGATGGAACTATGACTGTACATTCTTCACCAATTAAAAGTTACGGGAGTCATTTGGAAAAAGAGAATCTCAGCTTCCCTTGTACGATGTCTCTGCGGCTTACGAAAACAACCAAGTCATCAATTTGCCACCCGAGTCCTTCCAAACAACGTCAGTGTTGTGCACCATGTCTGGCAGCAAGGACCCATGTTCAGAAACAACCCCGGAATGCACTCGCTTTCCGGTCCCAACTTGCAATCCTTTGGAACCTTGGATTTTATTTCCGGGAAAATTGAAACAAGCTAGAGAACGAGTACTTCGATAACCGCCTTAAAATATGCCCATGGAGTTGTCAATACCATTAGCTGGGGCATACTTATGCCCATCGGCGTAATCGTGTCAAGGTATCTCAAGACGGTCGAAGCAGCCGATCCAGCATGGTTTCATGCTCGTAGAGCATGCCAAATGCTGGCGTTTCTTGGTGGTGTAGCTGGGTGGGGAAGTGGAATTTTCTCGGTTCCAAATCTCCGGGGATACAGTACAAAGGCCATAGATGCTTCGGCATCAGTCTTTGTCCTTGCCGATTCAAGTAGCCGTAGCACTTTGTCCTGGTCAATGCTATGGCTCACGCCCCATTTCAAATCAGCCAAAGGCAGTGAACGGACGGACCTTTTCGAGAAAAAAATGGAGACACAATCAGTCAGGATGGTCTAAATGATTGTGATGTAATGTAGCATCGGAAGCCACACAGTGATAAACTTGAAGAAATCGTTGCTTTCTCTTTGTCCGTCTTTCAGATCAAGAGGCTTATCAAGTTCCGGCACTTTTGGCAGTGGAGCCACAGACACATCATCCTTGGACAATGCTACTTTTGGGAGGGATCATCTTGTTGGTAAGAGTAGTGATGTTCCTTCGGATGAGTTTTCTGTTGGTTAGACTCGCACCGGAGAGATGTCGACACAGTAAGGTCATTGGATTACATTTCAGATGAAGATGGAGAAAACTCAGAAGTCGATGAGGAAATTGAAACGCCGATAAATGGAGTTGATTCTCATGACTCAGGGCAGAATGAAATACTGGAAGCTTAAAAAACAGCGACAGCTGCAAATGCGATATGTTAGGTCTTAGGACGGAGCAATATGTTTCAGATGCACTTATACAACAGCGGCAACTGTAAGCTTGGAAGGAAAGAAGGAAAAGGGATGGGATACTCTTCCCCTTTCAACAAGGACAGAAGTAAGTTTAGACTTTCCTTTGAACCAGATCCCTTCAGAGAGACAAACATCTCACATTTCAATTGACATATCGCATTTTCTAAGAATCGTAATTTTCCCATGCACTTATACAACAGCAACTGCAAATGCGGCATCATTTATCTACCTTGGCATGAAAAAACTCTTCCCTTAGCTAGTGTTTACTCATCGTTTAACTCTCAGAAACAGAAAACCTATAAGCTCCTTACAAAATGATACCTGTAAAAAGACAGAAGAAAGAAAGTTCAGAAACGAAGCTCCCACGTTCCAAATATACAATCCCAACCTATTTACACTACAGAAACATGAAGACATCGCTGCCCCAGCGTATCATCATCCCACGCGCATGGTTCTTGCTCAAGAATGAGTTACCCATGTGTGAGTTTCATGTCAAGGTCTGCAAAATAAAAAATAAAAAAATTGCAAAGAAATACATAAAAGGCCTGGATAGGAGTACTAGATTAGTTTTACCAAAACAAATCTTCATACATGAATCCTTTGCATGATATATATAACCTCAGAGCGAGAAATCATGAATCATATATTTTAGCCATAAAAAAACTAATATTTGCAAATCACTATACATTAATACTATTATAGTGAAGGAAAACTATTCAGCTTCACGAGCTAGTGGATAAAACTGCGACCTTTCAGTAACTTGACAAGAATTCAGGCGGTAGTAACATCAGCAGGGCTAGTAAATAGAGAAACTGCGACCCTTCAGTAGGGATGGCATTTATCCAAATACTGGCCAAGCTCTCAAAATTCAAAAGTTAACGGGATGCAAAGTAGTATCCTACAAGGGAATTTCTCAGTCTACAAACATTTTATGTTAAAGGTCAACTTATGATGCGAAATTGCTTAAGAGAACTTTACCAATTTTTCTACATTTCAATGCTTTCATTGCTGCTTTGGCAAAAACTTGTGCTGCTTCTGCTTCAGCTTCTGCCGCCTCCGCCTCCCTTGCTGCTTCCTCAGCTGCTGCAATGGCAGCCTCTGCCTCTGCTACCGCCTGCGCAGCAGCAGCAGCAGCCTCTTGTGCAGTCATGCTTCTCATCTTGGTTAAATCTGCATCTACTTGGGATTTAGTAAGGATGTTGATGTCACTCTTATCTTTTCTCGATGAATCCTTCTGCTTTCCTTCCAAGAGCAACGCTGAAGAGCTTCTTCTTTTTTCAGAAGTAGCTGAACTTAATGGAATTCTGTATCTATGCTTGACCTGCAACACAGACCATAAAACAAAATTCCTGAGATACAATCACATAATATTTGTTTTTTCATTAAGAACGTATGTTCCATATTACAAACTTCTTCTCCAATGGGAAGTAGCTTATTATCCATACCAATATTTAAGTCCTAATCAAACAAATCCATGGTTATGAGTCATATCAACTAAACCCTACTTCCCAAATCCCGTCCTACCTCAACTACCATTCCTTATCCTTGTTTACTAACTACCAAGACTTGCCTAATTAATCCTATTCCAACTAAGACTTAATCAATCATAATCCTATTAGGGCTACATAAAACATAAAGGGAAAAATGACAAAAAGTTAAATGGCTGATTCCCAAATAAACTAGAACTCAAGCCTAATTGGATAAAGAGCCCAAGTACTCTTGGAGAGCCTTGTAGATGTTACTCATCAAACTCCCCTGGTTGGAGAGGATTCGTGCTCGAGTCTAAATCATCATCACTAAAGACTCATGCATCACATACTACAAAAGCTTCAGTAAGTATATATTGGCATTGAAAACATTTTCAGGCTTACAGGCCAAGGTTTCTTCTTACATCAATCAGATAAATGAGATCTTAGTGCACACATACTACAATAATTGTGCTCTAAAATACCAAAATTGAGAGCTTAATTACCTTAATCAGCTTTCCAGTGGCTGTCATATTCTTTAATTTTGATGACAGTAACTTTTTAAGTTTTGGTGGTGCCCAATATTGCTCCTACAAAATGAAAATTGAGAACGTCAAAATTCCTCTAAAAGATCAAGTATTAGTAGATGAGATTGAGGAAACTTGAGATTGCAGTGAAATGATACATAAACAGAAAATACGAGGAAAGCATGCACTCTCTTTTCTCCTCATTTGTGTCCAAAAACAGCAGAAATACGTACTTTAGTTTGACTTGTCAAGTATTTATTACTTAAACCTGAAGGATTTCTGAAATTTTTGTATGAGGCAGGTTTCCAAAACTATGAATGAAAGACCCACAATATATATACCTCTATGTGCATAGCAATTGCAGCTCTGTCAGATCCCCCTGGCTCCTTCAAATTTGTAATAGCCTCTAATATAAGGTGATCCAACCTAAAACCAACCAAAGGAGTTTCCATAGAGCTAGTCAATAACCACGTCAACAAAAATGTGATGGAATGGCATGCATACAATGTTTTCTTTTGCCATTTTAAATTAAGGATGAGAAATGAAGTCTTCTCAGGAAATATTTTTGTAAATGTAGGAGGATCTCATAAAACTGCCTCGCAAATTAGTAAACGTAACCATCGTCATATACCAACCATATCAAGAGTCTTCAGTTAAAGTGACCTTTACAGCTATGCTTACATACAGAATTCCTATTCAACTGTTCAGGAAATACAAAGTCAGTGTATAGAGACTAAACATGAACGGAAAAAGGAATGAGTAAAAAGGTAATTATAAATTGCACACAACTGTTCATACCCATCACAGGACCCCTAAAGACAAAATATTATAGATGCAGTGATAAAATTCATTTGTGCATGACTGTCAATAACATTTACATGCCATCTGCTTTGTGATGACAATATTCATGAGTACGAGATTTTATGGAAATAAGATAATGAGATGAGGGAGAAAATAACAGGTACTGTTGATCCTTAGTGCTACCCAGTTATTTGACCGTTAACACATTAGATTGAGATTTTTCAGATCCAGTTCTTGACAGAGAATGAAAGTACTGTCAATATCCAAGTAAGCGGTGAAGATCTAACCTGGCAATTGGTTGTTTTGAATCTTTTGATTCAATTGTCTGCGGCTTTCCACCAGAAATGGCAAGAGGCTTAGCGTCAACAACTTCTTCATGACTTTGGATTACAGTGCTCACGGCCAAAGGGTTGTTGTCGTGTTTAGGAGTTGGTAAGTTCCTTTTAAGTGCAAGCTTAGCCTTCTGTCTAGAACCCCATATTGCGGTCACATTTATATTTCTCCACTTGTCCTATCCAAGGAAACAACTACGAAATCAGATATGATCTCCAGAGGTTATACTTCATCTTTTTTTTTTCCATAGTAGTTTGACAGTTCCCATGAAGCTAAAGTTTGAAAAATGGATACCTTGAGGTCAACATTTGAACGCAGATGTAAGATAGTACTGAATTCTGGATCTGTAAGTATTGTGCGCCATTTTCCTGCCCCGTGTTTAAGTACTCCGGCTTTAAGGGCTGCTTCTTCTTCGGCGGTCCACTTCTGCTTAGGAGCACCCATTAACTGAAATCCAGAACCCTCCCAGAACGAAATCTGCCAAATCAAATTCTGCACTTCTCAGAACTTCATAGATTATCGAATTCTGAGTAATAAAAAGCGTCAACCACCATATAGGAACTTACAAGACCAACAAACTACCATAGATTACTATAATTCTGAATAGCAAAAATACCAAATGTGAAACTTAAAGCCTCTTTGTAGATTACCTTGAATTTAACTCATCCACTAAATTATATACTCCATTACTTAAAAAGCATCACTGATTCATTTTTTTTTAATTTTTTATACAAACGATATTGGGAGAGCGGATATTGAACTCGGGACATCGAATTCAAGTTAAAAGTGTAGTAACAAACACAAAAAAAAAAAAAAACAGATGCATTGCCTTGATTTAGAAACGGGGTTTAACTCAGATAGTGCCAAGAAATTCCGGCCTCTAATTACAATTAACTGTCTAAAAAGTTTTCCAGTTGGGTTTAATTTAAATTTCAATTAAAATCTTAAAAAATTAAAAGCTTAATAATTTATCATTTTTTCTCTTATTTCTGTCAAAATCCCACTCAATTTCTGAACTTTTACAAGAGCTTGAATTCCAACTCGCTCACCCAACTAAGAAAATTTACATCAATTCAATCAAATGGCAATGCATGTCGGCAATTCCTGCACACACAAAAAAACCCAAGAATCTAATTCGCATAATTATCTCAATAAAATAAGAACGAGGTTTCTAAAAATTGAAATTCCGGCAATTCGCCGGCAAAAAAATGAACAGAAAAAAGCGAGAGGTGGGAAGCAAAGGATTACCGGATCGGAGAAATCACTGAGAAGCTGACGAAAATGTGGGCAGCTGAGAGATCGATTGCATAATCCGAAATTTGAAGAATTTGAGAGTTTTACGAAATTTATATGAAATGTTTCGGATTAATTTTTATGGACTACTGGTGTTCGAGTGTTTGTTGAATTTGTTGAGATTGAAATTCTTCCATTGGATTTGTTTTTGTGCCGCTCGGCCTTTCCTTTTGAGAGATGGACAGAGTCACAGACGGGCCCGAGGGAGATGGGACCCCCCAAATGGTTAATGCCAAATGCCTATTGGGATCTTCGGTTTCTGAAAATTGTGTTAGAACCCCCTCTTTTGGACACTTTTACACTTCCACCCCTGTAGTTTTTCCGTGTTTTTTCTTTTCTTTTATTCTCTCCTTTTGTTTTTCGAATAACTTTTTTGTTTTTTGGATTACCTTTACAAAGTCTTGGAAGTTAACGAAGAGGACTTGCTTTTGAAAATTTTTTATTTGAACAAAACTTTTGTATTCCTACAAAAATTACAGTCTATTGGTGTTTTTTTTTTTTTTTTTTTTTTTGGTGCTTAAATATGAGAAAAAATATGTAGAAATGAGAAATAAAGAAGAATGGAAGAAAGACGGCGGGTTAGATGTATAAACAACATTGCAGCGAAAGAATCCACAAACTAATGCGATAGTAATAGTGAAATTGTATGAATTAACCTAAGTTTGAATCCATTACCAATTTGGAATTCACCAAGAAACAAAAAAACCTTAAAATTTATTAATTTGATAATATGAAAAGTTACAAACTTAGCACCCAGGTATACTGCCTCTTGGCTCTCGTTTTTCTAGGAGTACAAATAAAAAAGAAATTAAAGAAATAACAATAGAAAATATCTAAAACCCTAAGATGCCATTTTGGGCTAGTAAATAATGGAGTTTGGCCAAAAATACTCATATATTAGGAAAAAAAAATGATAAGTCTGTTGTGGTCTATTTTATCTGACAAGTTTAGGGTGGCCGACGGCAAGGAGAAGAGAGAAAGAGATGTGTTTGTAGAATTGTAGGGGAATGTGTGTGTTGTTATCCCTCCTATATTGTGCCTTTATTTATAGTAATAGAATGAGAGAAGATATTCCTTCTTCCCCAAGGAATACAAGATACAATAGGAAATGATAACTAGAATCAAATCTAATCTAGGATTTACACAATCATACTTAAACTAGGAATGTTTACAACTCTCCCCCTTGAGTGTGTATATACTCAAGGTAGATTTAGCATCATGCAGAAGTTGATGAAGTAGACTCATCAACACCGATTCTATGGAACAACGCTTATTCTCAATAAGGTAGGAACTTGCATAAGTAGTATGTCTCACTAAAAAACCCTAAGGCTATAGCAAAAACCCGAGTAGGGACAAAATCCATAGTCTAAGGAAAAGTGCGTGAGAGATGCAAAGTCAAAAGAAATGTCTAGATGACATCATCAGGGATATGATTAGCCCAATATGGGTGCCTCGTTAAAACCTAGTTAGGTAAAAAAAAACCCAGTGGGAAAAATGCTCATAATTGTAGGGAAAAATAGTACATTAAGATCAAGCAAGTATCTACAGGATACTCCCCCTGAGTTTAACATAATTCCAAAGAGAAATATCAAGTTACAACTCAAGAAAGTTTACGCATACCAATTCCATGAACAAGCTTTTGAAACATTGTCTTCGGCAGTGATTTGGTGAAGAGGTCGGCCAGATTGTCTTGTGAACGGATTTGCGTGACTTCAATCTTCTAATACTCTTGTTGTTGATGTGAAAAGAAAAACTTTTGGGCAATGTGCTTGGTGTTGTCTCCTTTAATGTGACCTTTCTTGAGTTGTTCGATGCAAGCTGTGTTGTCTTCAAAGATCGTAGTCGAGACATCAACGTGGATAAAGATCGCAGGAGCTTCAAATATGGCCCACTACTGCTCTCAACCAAAAGCATTCCCGAGTTGCTTCATGTAAGGCGAGAATTTCAGCATGGTTAGACGAAGTGGCAACTAAGGTTTGTTTACTTGACCTCCAAGAGATTGTGGTGCCTCAAACGGTAAAGACATAACCCATTTAAGAGCGCGCCTTGTGCGGATCAGATAAGTATCCTACGTCGGCATAACCAACAAGGCGAGAATCGACTCGAGTAGCATAAGGTGTGGCACCGTTCGAGGATTCGTAGGGATAGAACAAGCCCAAATCCGTAGTACCCTTAAGGTAACGAAAAATGTCTTTCACACTCGTACAATGTCTGTGTGTTGGTGCATTACCGTATCTTGGCAAAAGATTAACAACGAAGGAGATGTCAGGTCTAGTGCATTAAGCTAAGCACAATAAAGCGCCTATCACACTTAGATAAGGAACTTCAGGCTCCAAAATCTCTTCATCATCCTCCTTCGGATGGAAGGGATCTCGTTTTGCATTTAGCGAACGAACGACCACAGGAGTACTCGAAGGCTTCGCTTTATCCTCATTAAAGCGGCGCAACACCTTCTGGGTGTAGTTCGATTGATGTACTAGGATTCCATCCAAACAATGCTCTATCTCGAGACCAAGATAGTATCGAGTCTTACTTAGATCTTTCATCTCAAATTCCGACTTCAAGTGTGCGGCAGTTCTCGCAAGCTCTTTAGGAGTTCTGATAAGATTCATGTCATCGACATATACTGCAACAATCGTAAATCCGGAATGTGATTTCTTAATGAACACACAAGGGTATAGTTCGTTGTTCACATATCTTTGACTAGTCAAATACTCACTCAGACGATTATACCACATTATTCCGGATTGTTTCTATTCTTTCGGATTGTTTCAAACTGTAGAGTGAACACCTCAATCGAATTGAAAGCGTGTTCCAGGGTTTGGAAATATTTGAACCAGTCAATGTAAGTCTTTAGGGAACTTTCATGTAAATTTCCGTATCAAGAACCCCATAAAGATACGCGGTTACTACATCCATAAGTTGCATATCCAGTTTTTCGGAAACTACCAAACTGACAAGGTAATGAAAAGTAATCACATCCATAATGGGTGAATAAGTTTCATCATAGTCAATCCTGGGGTGTTGTGAGAAGCCTTGTGCAACAAGACGAACTTTGTAACGCACAATTTCGTTCTTCTCATTATGCTTCCAAACGAAAACCCACTTATAGCCAACGAACTTCACATTAGAAGGAGTAGGAGCTACAGGTCCAAACATCTTATGTTTCGCAAGCGAATCGAGTTTGACTTGGATTGTTTATTTCCAGTTTGACCAATCAGTTCTACGTCGACATTCATCAACAGAACGCGGTTCAATGTCATCGCTCAACATGATCTCAGCAGCTACTGCAAATGTTAATGCATCGTTGACAATGATCTCATTTCTATGCCACACATCATCTAAGCTAGCATAATAGACCGAAATCTCACGATTCTCAAGAGGAGGATTCATCTTTTCAAGGACGCTTCCATAATCTAGAATTTCCTCATGAGTTGGGTAGAATGAGTAAACGATAGTCGAATTCACGGTAAGCTCTTCGGGACCTTGTGCCATGGTTTTCCTCTTCCAGAGGTTGAATCCTTTGAACCAAGGGGTCTGCCCTGCTTTTGTTTAGGGGTAAATGATTGGCTAGTCACTAATGTACATGGATCACCAAGATTGGAGTCTCGGGCTTCTAGGAGGGCAATTCGTCGTACATTTGGTACATTAATCTTTGCAGGCATATTCGCAGCTGGAATATGTGATCTTGTCATTCGTGCTAGATCGGTGAAAGCATCTGGCATGCTCTGAAGATCTAATATGCGCTGCACTTCAATTTCAGACTGAGCGGTGCGAGGATCTAAATGAGACAAAGTGGGAGTCGTCCACGATAATTCGCATCGCTCTTCAGGAACAGTGACGCTCTTATCTCCCCCTAACGAAGAGAAAACTGTCTCATAGAAGTGACAATCTGCAAAACGATCGGTAAACAGATCGCCTATCAAAGGTTCTAAGTAATGAATAATCGAAGGAGAATCATATCCAACATAAATTCTCATCCTTCGCTGAGGCCCCATTTTTGTACATAAATGCGGTGAGATCGGCACATATACCGTACAACCAAATACATGCAGATGCCATATGTCGGGTTCGTATCTGGTAACCAATTGTTGTGTCATAACAGGCCTCAGGTGGACCAACTTTGATGCATGCAATATTGCATAGCCCCAAGCAGCGATTGGGAGCTTGGTACGTATGACCAATGATCGAGCAATCATTTGTAAGTGCTTAATGAAAGCTTCTGCCAGGGCATTGTGGGTGTGAACATGAGGTACATGATGTTCAACTTCAACCCCAACCGACATGCAATAATTATCACAAGTTTTAGATGTGAATTATCTAGCATTATCCAATTGAATAGATTTGATCGAATAATCAGGGTGGTGAGCCCTGAGCTTAATAACCTGAGCCAACAATTTGGAGAATGCAGTGTTACTTGTGGACAATAAGCACACGTGTGACCAACGTGTAGAAGCGTCAACCAAAACCATAAAGTATCTAAATGGTTCGTAAGGAGGGTGAATCGGTCCACAAATGTCCCCTTGAATCTGTTGTAGAAAAATGGGAGGATTCGAATGAATCTTGTCATAAGAAGGCTTAGTAATAAGCTTTCCCATCGAACATGTTTGACATGCGATTCCTTGGATCGAACCTAAACTTCGGGTTAGTGGATGCCTGTGTGAAGATTTAAGGATATGACGCTCGCTATTCGTCAAGGATGTCCCAAACGATCATGCCAAAGTGTAATTTCGTGCGCGGTCCTAATAGTAGGGCCAACCACATAGTGGCATTCTATGGGGCGTATGGTCGTAGTATATAAATCACTCGGGGTACGCTTCATTTTCTCTAGAGTACGCTTTTGGCCATATTCGTAAGAAGTTATGCACAGAAATTCAACTTCGTTTTCTACGTGGGTTTTAGCCTAGTAATTGTTATCTTTAATGTCCTTGAAGCTTAACAACGTTCTTCCAAAATGTAGAGAATAGAGTGCCTTATAAATGGTCAAGATTGTACCATTGGACAACATTATACATATCTTACCATATCCTTCTATCAGGTTGGATGGGTTTGAGAGAGTTGTCAGAGGTGCATTCTTATGTATGAAGTTAGTGAAATAGATGCATTCATGCAAAACGGTGTGCATGGTTGCACTATCTGCCAGACAACTAACTTTCCCACTAATTATACCTAGAATGAAAAATTAATTTGAATTGCTTACATGCATAAAAGTTTTGAAAACAAATATCAATTCAATATAATTTCATTTATCTAAGGATTAAAAACTTAATATCCAAAACAAATCACCAACTAATAATCCAAACATAAAGGAAAATTGTTCAAAAATCAACCAAAAACAAAGGAGGGGTTCGGCCACTAGGTGGAATTCAGCCCTATTTGTCTTATTTCAACTAAAAATAAGTCTATGTCTAAGGTTCTAATTTTCCATAGGAGTGGTATCCTCATGAAAATCAGAAACCTCCATCTTTGTAGTCTTCGGTTCGTCCACTTGCATGAAGTTTGATTTAAACTTCTTACGACGAGAATGATATTTATATATAACCTTCTTAGGAGCTTAGCAAACACGGAACCAATGGCCCTTTGAACCACAACGATAACACAAGTCCACATCCATGGTTTCAGGTGTTTTGTCCTTATTCTTGAAGTTCGGGGCCTTGGGAGCGAGGTTTGGGCGTTTCTGGGCTTTGTTTCTTCCCTTATATGGCCCTTAACTCTATTGACCTTGGTAGGATGGCTTCTGGCCACCCCTACCACGCCTATTTTGATGTTTTGGGTGTTGGTTGGTGCTATAATATGCTTCAGGCATAGCAGTCACCCCAGTAGGTCGAGCTTGATGATTCTTCATCAACAGCTGGTTCTGCTTTTCAGTGAGAAGTAAAACAGAGATCAAATCCGAGAACTTAATGAACTTCTAAGCTCTATATTGTTGCTGCATGACAATATTAGAAGCAAAGAAGGTCAAATATGTCTTCTCCAGGAGATCCTCTTCAGTCAAAGTTTCATTGCAAAACTTGAGAAGTGATCGGATTTGACAAACTTCAGAATTATATTCATTCACAGACTTAAAGTCTTGGAAGCGCAAGTGCTGCCAGTTACGTCTTGCTTTAGGCAAGAATATGTCATTTTGGTGATCAAAACGATTAGCCAAAGCGACCCATAATGCACGTGGATCCTCCTCAGCAAGATATTCAATTTGCAGAGCGTCATGAATATGTCTTCAGATGAAGATCATAGCAGTGACTTTTTCAGCTTTGCCAACAGGCTTGTCCATTGCTTTTTCAATAGTAGGACGCAAGTTCTTTGCAATGAGGTAGAACTTCACATCTTGGACCCACTTGAGGTAGTTCCTTCCAGAGACCTCCAAAGCGGTAAAGTCGAGTTGGTTCAAATTCGACATGTTCCTATCACAAAATAGATGTACAAGATATGGTTAGTGTAATGGAGAAAAATCAATCCATTCATGTAGGAGTAGAACATACAGGTTCTAATAGACATGATTTGGTTTAATTTTGCATGAAAAAGCTTCGGGTTTTCATGGGTGATGTGTTTAAATGAAAAACTTTAGGTTTTCAGAAGAGGCATGTTTATAAGAAACTTTAGATTTCAAAATAATTATGAACTTCAGCTTTATATATTCCTACAGGCAAACACAAATATATATGCAAACAAATATGCAAAAATATAAAATTTAGGTTTACAATTATAATTGAATTTTAATTATTTGGACTTCGGGCCAAATTAAAGTGTGGGTGAAAAAACATAAAACCCATTGGGCCTAATATAATTAGGCAAATAAAGCTCGAGGCCCAATAGAAAATATAAGCCTACAGGGTGGCTTAATAACATGGTGCCGTGTGACCTAGGTCCTAAATTGGGCTAGGGTGTCTCGGGTGGGGCTGCAGGCCCACGGGAAGAATGGACAGAGGAATGGGCTGCAGTAGGCAGACCCAAAAAAAATTCTTTTTTTTTCCTTTCGCGGGCCGCTTTAGGCGAGCCCAAAAACGTTTTTTTTTTTTTTTCGCGCCGGGGAAGCTCCAAAACTCAATGGGTTGGAGGAGGATTCTAGGAGGGGGGCCAAGCCCAGTGGCTCGGGTGTCCAACAGAGATGCCCATGTCTTCGGCTTGCCACGTGGAGCAGCTCAGCCTAGGTTGGAGCAGGATTCTAGGAGGGGGGCCAAGCCCAGTGGCTCGGGTATCTAGCAGAGGAGCCCATGTCTTCGGCTTGCGGCGTGGCGTAGCTCAGCCCACAAGCTACATGCCTGGGCAAGGTCGTGGGTTAAAAAAAAAAAAAAACCCTAGTGGCACCAGGTTTGTTTCCTGATTTAAAAAAAAATTTGCTCTTTTTTTTCAATTCAATTCAATTCATATATAATTCAATTTGATCCATATGCAATTCAAATAAGTTAATGCATGTACATATATTTGATTCAATTCATAACCAATATCAAATTCACATAATTCAACAATTATGATTATGAGGCATACACAATTTATGTAGAATCTAAAATTTGTAAAACGTAAAGTTGGGTCATGCATCATGGTGAATGTTCATGCTATCAGGGCTGCAAATATATCGAGATAAAAACCGTTGTTTTTTAAAGAACCTGATTGCGTGATGATATGGATAAACTGGTTTGATGCAGAAAAATTCTTCAACGTCATATTCCTAAGCGCAACTGTAGAAGTGTGCTGATAACATGTTGTGGTCTATTTTATCTGACAGGTTTAGGGTGGCTGGCAGCAAGAAGAAGAGAGAGATGTGTTTGTAGAATTGTAGGGGAATGTGTGTGTTGTTATCCCTCCTACATTATGTCTTTATTTATAGTAATAAAAGGAGAGAAAATATTCCTTCTTTCCCAAGGAATGCAAGATAGAATAGGAAATGATAATTAGAATAAAATCTAATCTAGAATTTACACAATCATACTTAAACTAGGAATGTTTTCAATAAAGTCTTGTTTGTTGCAAATTATATAATTTTCTAATTGCTCTTCGATTATTTCCGTCGCCTATTCCACGTCACAAACCAAGTTATTAAATTGAAGACTTCGTTTCTGTCTACAAAAATCTATAAATATAAAAAGAATTCAAGATCATTCATTGTAATTGAAGAGCTACAGTTAAAAGAGTCACTTGAGATGCTCTTATTAGACTTTGTGGTTTAAATAGAACGAATTCAATAACGTTATGGGCAATTTGTATATACTTTCAAACTAGAGGAGTGAAACAGCAATTTTTGTCAAAATAGTTAAAACGACGACACTGAATATTACTTTCGGTCTTCACTGCTCCGGCTGCAAGTTTTACATTTCACAAGGCGCGCGCGAGTTTTGGTTCTTCCGTTGATTCGTGAACCGGCAATGGCGAGCTCTCTGCAGCGCATGTCAAACCACGCTCGTCTTCTCCGAGCCTCTGTTGCCTCAGGGTCCAGGCCGTTCTCGGCGGACGCGCTGGTCGAGTACATGCCCGGTGAGATCGGAAAGGTCGCTGGCATTCCCGATGAACATCTCCGCCGGAGGGTACGAACCCTTTCGTTTTCTTTCTGAAACTCAATTCGGAATCTTTTGTAATTTTGACTTAATTTCTCCAATGCATTCACATAACCCAAATCGAGTTTTTGGTTTATCGATCGAATTAGGGCACTTGGCATATGTCGAATTCGTTGTATCTGTAGGAAAATAGTAATTTCGAGGCTTGAAGTTTTCATTTTTTTTTAATGAAAGTTACAAGCTATACATAGCTAATATCAATTTATTTATTTATTTATTATTTTAAATTGATTGTGATTGGGAATTTTATTGATTTATGAGCGTATATGACAGGTTATAATATACTCACCTGCAAGAACTGCGTCTCAGCAAGGATCAGGGAAACTTGGGAAGTGGAAGATCAACTTTGTGTCAACACAGAAGTATGGTTTTTTGGTTCCCATTGTTGTTGTTCGCCGATTTGGTTATAGATTTTTGGATTTTCTTTGGTTATCCTAGTTTTTGGGGTTGTGAAAATCTTCTGATGTGCTTCATGGTGGGTAGATAGGTTTTATACTGTTTAGTTTCTACTAAGAGTAATGTTGTGCACCGAGATTTTCTGTTGAACAATGTGAATGTTGCGTTTGAAGTGATACTTATGCTTTTGATCTCGTGTTAAATTTTTGCTTAAGCCTTCTGAACACTTGAGCTACTCTTGTCAAGTTTGATATCAAACCAAACTACTTATTTTGTGAAAGTAAGAAATAAATATAATAATCAGCTAACAATTCTTGGACTAATAGTGAATCTCTTCATTGATAACACTGTCTATTTAAACTTTTCTGAGTAGTCCACTGTAATTAGAATGACAATAAAACCTGAAAACCGTGTTGCTTTAGCTAGATGGTGCCTTTCTTGGATTTTGATTGGGATATTTCATGTCATCTCTCAGTCGAGCTGTGAAATAAACTTATTTTTGTTCTCTCATAATTATTGAATGATTATTTTGTTAGCATAATTGGATGATTAATAGCTCATCTCCGTGATATGTTTATAGGTGGGAGAATCCATTGATGGGCTGGACTTCCACTGGGGACCCATACGCACATGTCGGTGATTCGACACTGGGTTTTGACAGTGAAGACGCTGCAAGGTCCTTTGCAGAGAGACATGGTTGGGATTATGTGGTATGTTTTGTTCGTTTTCTTCGTGCTGCTAAAAATATATTTTCATATGTTTTGACTTAAAGATACTTTATAGTTTTTCCTAGCATTTGCTTGAATTTATGCAGTGTTCCCGCTTTATGTCCTAGATGTTTCTAGTAAAACACAAACAGAAACTGACCATTATAGGGTTGGCCTTTATTGAGCTTAAGTTCATCTTGTGTGTTTTCAATCTAGGCATGTATTCATTCCCCAAAAGGTGGAGAAAGAACTAGGCATATATCCAGTGAATTGCAGATATCATCTTACATCTCTAAACGTTTTTTTACTTGCATATCTCGTTTTGGTGGTGTTGATGCACAAGATCGGGTCGATCTTGGATCAACGTAAATCCGACAGTGAATCACACAAACGCACAAGAACATAAAAATATGTTGTGGTTCACCCCAAGTTGGGGCTACGTCCACACTGGTGTCGATATGGTTTCACTATGTAAAATATGTGTTACAATGTACATGGAGACTATAGAGGCCAGGGTTTTCTCTCTTTGCTCTTCTTTTTTCACCTTTTCTCCCCTTCAAGTGAGAGTGAAGGATCCCTTTTATAGAATAAGGGTTTCCTTCACCTCCTACATACATCATGGGCTATGTCATGAGGCCCAAATACTAAGGCCCAATGTATGGTACAACAGGAGTCCCTCAAGTCTTCAATCAAGAGAATCTTTTGGCTGGAGACTTCAAATCCAATCCATGTGCGAGCCGAAATGACTAGATGTCGTCCGAAACTAGTACTTGACATGAAGCGGTGCTCAACGTAAAGCAATACTCAGCTAGAGGTAGCACACGTTGCTCGGTTGCTCGGCTAGAGGCAATGCTCGCGGCGAGGCGTTGCTTGGTTGGAAGCGGTACTCATTGCGAGGCGGCTCGTGGCGTTTCTCATTGCGAGTATGCACTCGACTTCTGCTTGCGCTCATTGTGAGTTAACTCTTGACATGACTCGGGTCCGCTTGTTCGGGTTTGCATATTGGGTCTATGGGTCGGGTGCACGGATTGGGTCCACAAGTCAGGTCTTTGAGTCGGGGTCATACGTAGGGACTTTGAGTTGGGTCCATAAGTTGGGTCTGTGAGTCGAGGTCGAAGCTCAAGGGTATCCAAGTTTATGGGTGTCCAATCTCGTAAGTGCCCGAACGATTGGGTGTCCGAACTTGCGGGTGTCTGATCACATAGGTGTCCAAATGAGCGAGTGTCCGATCAAGTGGGTGTTTGGTCAAACACGAGACCACCTTTTGGACTGAATCTTTGTCCCCATAAACGTGTGGCTCATCGATCTATAAGTTCATCAGTAGTGGTTGACAGGTTTCTTTAATCAGTAACAATGTTGATCAACGGATCCTAACAATAAATGATAGTTTAAGCATGAGTGGATAATGAATAAATCGATCACAGAATTTGGCAAAAGCATAATGTCATACTATGTAAGTTGTGTGGTAAATGAGTTGTTTCATATGTGACATTGTTAAGGGCATCACAATATCACTAGGCAATGAATAAATATTGCATAAGAAGTTGCCTAAATATGTAGGTCACTAGTGAAATATGATGGAAAGCGTTCTGAACATATGTGACTATTGTAGCATGCAATCTTAATATAATGACAATGGGGACACACACAATATATATCACAAAATAATAATAATAAAATATTAAATAAACAGTAATAATTTGGAGAAGATGGAGTCCTTATCTTCTCCGATGGATTTTCCCCAAACAATGGAGATGGCAGCGATGGTACAAGGCCTGCTCATGGTGAGCTTCTCAGCACTGGCACCACTTGGGTTGAGTGAGAATCTGATAGTCCAAGTGGTTTTCGTTGGTGGCGGCAATTCCTCGCGAGCTGTGCGTTGTGGAGGTCACAGTTGTGCATTGCAGCCTGAGTTTGAACAGCTGCCGTCATTTCCATCGTTCTTCTGACCATGGCCTCCACTTCAGATCCCTTTTAGTTTGATTCTGAGGGATTTGGGCTCGGATTCATTGAACTCTCTCTAGGATTCGAGAAATGATGGAATTTCTAAGAGGGAGTGAGACCCGGTTTTGATTTTGATGGAGCGACCATGGTGGCTGCTCTGTGGGTTTGCAGAAATGAGGGTCTCCTGGCGCTGAGATGGTTTGGATTGGAGGTTAGGCATTGGTTTTGAGAAATGGAGGCATTGAACACGAAGGAAAGGAGAGAGGTTTTGGGCTCTCGGGTTTTTGCCGATTCATGGTGGAGTGAGGGAGGTTGTGAGGGTTTCGCGGTGGTGGGATGAAAAAAATAAGAGAGAACCAACATGGCTTTTGTGTCGATTCCCACAGACGGCGCCAAATGTTGATGCACAAAATCGGTGAAGACTTTGGAACAACGTAAAGTGTCAAGTTTGTAACCTTTGCTCGGTTGCTCCGGTCACCTGGTGAGAATAATATATAAATAGATAGAGATAGGGAAGCAAACACAAGATGTATGTGGTTCATCCTAAGTCTAGCTACGTCCACGGAGTAGAGGAGTTTTCATCAACATTGAAGGGTTTACAAAAATACACAAGTCTAAGCATAATTATCATCATTGGGCTCTAATGACTAGTTTAAGTACAATAATGACATTAGGGATTAATTGTAGGAGAATGGTCTCCTTTTAGCTTTTGTCTGCGGTCGATGTGGGACTCTATGAGCTTTATTCTAACGTTGACATGTGTCGAGCTGTGATTGGCCTCCTGGTTGGAGGGAAACTCTTGTGCAGGGGTGCCTTAGCGTGAACCCCTCAGTGAGTCCTTGAAGGTAGTTTCGAGATTGGTCAAGTATGGTACAAACAGGTGGAAAGATTAATAGCCCTATAACTGTTAGTGCACCTTAAAAACTTAAAATAACTTCCCTTTGACCTATTAACAAGAGTTCTTGAACTTATCTGCAGGTTAAAAGGCGGCAAACACCATTATTGAGGGTATGTGATTCTTTCTTCATATTTTCTGAAGCTATTTCCATTCTCATACGATAACAGTTTCTTTATCTTTTGGTTTTTTGTGAATATATTTTGGGTTTTAGGGGTAGGGTGCATACAGCAGACTGTTGTCATTTGAGATTAAGACGGTGGTTTTGTTTGGGAATTAGAATATAAATGCATCCTCAATTTTCATGAACACAGCTTTTGGTTTCTTTCTTCTCTGTTAATATAGCTCAGACTTACTCTTAAGGACTTGTGTAAATATTATAGTTTCAATCTATTAATTTTGAGCTACCTAGGTGATAATTTCCTGAACCAAGTACTTCATTGAAGTTACACAGCTCTCTTTTTGGTATTGCCAATTCATGCCATGATTACCTTCTCAAAACAGATCAAACTGCTTTATGCAAGCTATGTGTGTGGAAGAGTAGATAATGTGTTGTGATGGCATTGACAAAACTGTTGGACATAGTCCATTGGAAGTTTAGTAGTATAATTTTGCACTTTTTCTTGAATTTGTTAAAGAACTGGAGTAATGAGGAATTGCGTATCCTTGAGATATAAATTTTCTTAAGTTGGTGACCAGCTTCCTTTGTATCTTTTCTTTTCTGCAATTTGAGATCCTTTCTTCTTTTTGCATTCTCGGAATGTTTGGGCATCAAATGGTTATTTGTATGAAGTTTGGTGTTTTTTCTCTCTAACTGAGCTCTAGTTTCAGGTGAAGGCATATGCAGACAACTTCAAGTTTAAAGGCCTACCAAAAACTGAGGAGAGTTGATTTTGTTTCAATGGTTTTGTTTCTGGGTTCTATCTCAGGAGGGAGGTTGTGCATCAATGCTTTGCAGTTTCCTTAGTTGTATTTCATTGAACGTGTTACTTGACCCAAATGAAACACCGACTACAATAATAAACGGGATTCATGCTGTGAAGTATCTCCCCCTATTTCTTTGACATAAATGACACTGCATTTGTATTCCCTCTATGGTTGATTGTATTTTTACCGTTATTGTATTCCGTGTCGTATTTTGTTATATTTTTTGCTTACAATTCGGTGCAGTGTGAATTGTTTTCTTCTCCCTCTCCTCTCTGTTTCCCTCCTTTGCATAAATCTCAATCCCTTTGGTCTTCTTTCCCCCAAATCTCTTTGTTGGTTGAATGGTAACTGTTACGCTAAGTACCTCGGGGTTTTGAAATTACGAGTTGAGTCTTGACTATCTGTTTCGAAAACAGTATAAAATCAAAAGTTGTGTTACAGAGCCGCCTACATTCGATGGTAATTAAAGGTTGTGCTAGAGTCAGTTGCCCACATTCGATGGTCATTATGACCATTTATGAATCACGGTTTGAAATTTCATCGATAGCTAATGAATCATATCAAACCTTGTTTTAAATCAAAAATTTTATAGGCTTCTAGTTCAGGCAAGCACTTCCCAATATCGATTTATTATATAAAATCAATTTCGCCGATCATTTATTAAGAAAATTCGTTATTCCATCAGTGTGGCAAAAAGATCGTCGGTTTAGATATAAAACTCATAACTCAAACACAATGATAAATTTTCCCCTCAGATAATCCCGGAACCAGATTGAAATTGTTGAAGTTGTATCGACCATGATTCAGCAGCTAAACCTGGTGGGGAGAGGATTTGCCGCCAGCATTTTCAACCTCATGTGAACGCCCTGTTAACAGTAATTCCGCTAGTGTCTGGTAACAAGTGCTTCGTATAATATTTGGATTTACGGGACAGAATGATCTTTGTCCGCCGCCTCTCTGGTATTGATTCAATTGAACATTGTGAAAAACCACGCCTCACAAACCTGTGTTATAGACAACGGGTGTCATTCTTCAAGACAGATCATTGAACCTTTCTCTGCTTATAAAAAAATAAAACATGTTGCGGACAAATCACTCCTCCGAAGCACCAAGAAATATGTGGAATAGGCATATCTAACCCTCACGCGACTACAACAAATTGGACCGATTCCACAACGAAAAACCTCAACTAGATTACGGTGTTCCTTTTCATCTTCAGCTCCAAACCAAAGTAAATCAGAAACATGACTCCATTAACTAGTGAAACCTCCACAAGCATACATGTAGTTCAAGTAGTGGGAACTAACCAGTCTGCAGTGCGTGTTGTGAGCACGAACAGCTTTTCTAATCCAAGAGAGGATGCCTTCTTCTCAATGTAGTCTGCAGATATTAAAAATCAAAATTCTTAAAAGTACGGACTATCTAACTGTAACGATAATAAAGTTTATAGATATACAACATACATTATATCAAACTGTCCCTTTGTTTTTAATTGGATCCCAAATTTCAGTTCAAAGCATCTTGGGTTAAGAGGTTCATGTAGAATTTGGCATATTTTTCGACAGTTCATGTTGAAAATAAGCTCAGTAACGACCACTGAAAGTACAGAAAGAAATGAGGAAAGCAACAAGAGCAAAGATATATGGATGCTTATTCAAGTTTATATAGTATATTACCAAGTAATTTATCACCCTGCCCTTGACCGCGGCAATCAGGAGAAACTGCAACAGCAGCAACCTCTGCACATTTCTCCTCTGGGAAAGGGAAAAGAGCAGCACATGCAATGATTTGGCCTTCTCTTTCCACCACAATGAAGCAATCCAATTCTTCACGTAGCTATTGGTAAAAATTCAGTTTAAAATAAAACAATTTCAGATCAGTTTTAATTAATAATCACGAGTAAATAATAGAAGGTTCTGAAAAACAAAAATTAAGAAGGACCGGGAACACAAACCTGTTCATCGCTTCTTGGAACCAATGTGCTGGCTGCTTCTAAAGGTTGTATAATTTGTCTTATTGCATAGAAATCGGATGCCCTAGCCATCCGGGTTCCTTCATACAGGTCACTAAGGTCGAACATTTAATGCACGTGTGAGTGGGTAGATAGAGGAAAACTTATGCATATGTTAGGTACAATTATTTGCTCTCCGTTTTCATAATTAATGTAAGGAAGCTCTTGAAGTTAGACTTCAACAGTATCCAATCTTAGCATGATTAACCGGCAATGATGAGAATTCATTGGCAGAAAAATATTGAGAATTGTTATTAGCACTTCAAAAACGTCATGTCCCAGTCCTCCCTCCTTTTCTCTATTCGGAAGGAGTGCAGGACGACTTTTTTGGAATGTTTTTTGAACTAGTGATAAGAAAATACAAATATAAGACCAAAACAACCATGAACCATGGGAGCCCAAAACAACCAGGAACCATAAGAGCTTATTTTATGCACAATCCAAGCACAACGAGACCGAAACAACCTCTACGAACTCGTGCAATTCTAATGTTCTATCGATGAATTTATAGATGTAATGTGACTTGAAGAATTGCTGCTTGGATTTCCACTAAAATGCTGACCAGGCTAGTAAGCAATAAAAGAGGAAACAAACATAAACCAGGAAAATATAAATAGCAGATAATCACATCAACAACAAAAAGACTGGCAATTAGGACCATCAGCATAGCTTATCATCACATTAAAGTTTATTAGAATCTGACATCAGAAAGTCGTCAAAGTATACAAAAATACGGATACATTTACTGCAAAAATAGCATACCTAGCCACCATTGTCCCCAATCCATCTCTTTTAAACAATTCCAACAATAACATGCCCCCTTTAGTGCCATCTAACAGATGTACTCTTTGAACACCTCCCTGGCAATAAACAGAAACTACCATTGGCTGGGTTCTTCAGACTCAACATATAAAGAAGCTGGGACTTTAAACTATGCAGACAAAGATTTAACGAAGTATGTAAACCAGGGGGCAAAAAGGACTGTTATGAGCTTACCCTGCAAACAAAGGCCGCAGCAGCCAATTCTGAAAGGTAACCATTTAATCGACTTAGCCGCTCATGACCTCCAATAGCAAAACCTTGTTCACCAGTCCACAATCCATTCCCATTTTCAAAACCAACACCGTTGTGAAACCTTGCAGTATGATTTTGCTTAAAAGCCCTCCCATTCTGGTGAGTAGCATTATGATCATCATATCCAAAACCAGACAGATTTTCTTCATCGACAGCTTTCACATAGCTAGCAGCTGTCTCACTTTGCTGAGCCCGCCTACGAATCAACATGTCTGCTTCTTCAAGAGTTAAGAAGCGAATAAGGCGTCTACTCTCGTCAAGAATTGGACCATCTATTATGCAGATTAGTTTATCTGCTTCGATAGCCAAGGCACAAGCTGTTGCAACTTCATAAGTGCTGAAATATATAAAAGCATAAATAATCAGCTTAGGTACTATACATGCAAAAGGAGTTGGCAGCATATAATTATCAACAAAATAGATAATCACTACCGAAACAGAAACTATGCTAGCATACTTGCAATTTAAAATTTCTCCAGAGCTGGAATAACCCAGGTTGCTCAATATCACAATACAATCATCATCAAGCCTCTTACGCATGCGAGAAACATCAACTTTCTTGATTTCACCTGTTGCCCCATAATCAACACCAGCAACGACTCCTCGTCTCTGAAAAACGAAATAGCAGCACTACTTTACGGAATTCGGTACCAACCAAAAAAAATCACAAATCAAGAAAACAACCTAATGTTTAATGTCACTTTTGAAAGAGTAAGATTCTTACCTTGGCTGCAAGAAAGTTACCACTCTCTACGCTGACACCAACCTCATGCAAACGACTGTTGTCACCGTGTCGACGAATATTGCACATGGAGGGTCCTGGAGAAAGCTTTGCCTCTATCGTCTTAGATATCGCCCCAGCCGCTTGCTTTGCAGCATCTAGGGAATCTGAGTCAGTTACCCTGTACTGACCAACAAACTTTGGCTCCTTTCCTGAAAAGTAACAACTAACATATACCTGCTTAGTTTCAACCTTATAGCACTTCAAATGGTTTAAACAAACCAACAACTTAAAGAACATAAAGGATTAACAATCTAACTAAACTAAATCATCCATGCCAACAAAAAAAAAAATATATATATATATATATGCATTATGAAAATCAATAACACTAATAAAACACATTTGTGCTCAACTCCATGATATCATGCTTAGGCTCCGTTTGAGATTGCTTCTCTAAAAAGCACTTGTACTCCTAAGTGCTTCTTCTAGACCTGCTTTAACCACGTTGACATGTTTACTAAAACTCCAAATCCTACCTGGAAAAACACTTAGAAGTACTTCTCGAAGAAGCATCTAGCAAGTGCTTCTCCAGAAAGTGCTTTTATGAGCCCGAAGCACTTTTAAGTTTTTCTGCCAAACGCAATCAGGACTTTTGGCTGTCAGAAAACGCTTTTAGCCATCCCATAAGCGAATTCCAAACAAGCCCCATCCATTTGAAAATCACAATAACAAGAACATACAATAAAACACTCACCTCTTCGTGCCAAAAGTTCATCAATTTGCACATGGGGTCCTGGAACAAGAACAAACCTGATCCCCAGGTGATGAAGAAGTGCTATATCCTGCATAAAACCCAAATGTATAAATATATATACTAATAAATATAGTATAATACAAAGAGAAATAAATTAACAAGAACTTTGCTTAAACTAAAATGCTGCACAGCGCTCTAACAAACAGAGAAAATGAATAAAAATATGATCTTTCCTTCCGCTGATGACATTAATGAATAAAAATATGATCTTTCCTTCCGCTGACGACATTGTTTGTTTCATTTTCTCAGCAGCCAAACAGACCAAATATAACAATTTCTCAGCAACCAAACAGTTCAGAAAATTAGAAGGCAGAGTACCTGCCTTGAGAATTGATTCCAAGTAAGTGCTATTGGACACAATTTCACCCGATATAATCACAACGAAGGTACTGCCGCGGTGGGCCCATAAATACGGCCAAGCCTCTCGGAACCACAGCACGAACTGCTCGTCCTCCATGCAATTGTAGTTCTCACAATCGCTCTCGCTCTCGTCCATCACTGGGCCATACGCATTACTGCACTTGAGGGAAATTCCCGCCCCGCCCTTCCGCCTCCCTCTATTCGCCAGAGGCAGCCGCAATGGTTTTTCAGTAACGGTGAGAGAAGAGCGGCGAAGCGAGGTTAGCTGGGAGGTTACGGCGGCGAGTCGTCTGTGGGTTCCTAAAGAGGTGTACGTCGCGGCCATTGAAGGGTTGGAGAGAAATGCACACAGAGTGACCTAATCGAAAATTGAATGCTGGAGTGACCTCCGGTAGCCGCGGTCGAAACTGCCCACACCGAAGTTTTGGTTTACTACCATGCACCACTTCACAATTTTCGCCCGTTGGTTGGTCGTATTTTATTTGGGCTTAAATTTCACACTAATAAAATTCGAGGTGTTACAAATATTCTTGGATTATAATTGTATAAATTATATATATATTTGGTTTTTAGTTAGGGAACTGTTATTGACATTTCAAAATTTTCATTCTGCATTATTTATAAGTGTATTTTTCTTTCTAAATATAGAAAGTTTCAAGTGCAAAATAAGAATTTTGGAGTGTCAATAATAATTCTTTTAGTTATGGAAAGTGTTATTGGTACTACAAAAATCTCATTCTACACTCCTCACAAGTAATTTTTTTCTTCTTCCAAATATAGAAAGTTTGGAGTGTATAATAAGATTTTTGGGATGCCAATAACAATTCCTTTAGTTATTCTTTCTCTATATAATTGTTAATACTCTTCTCATTCTCTATTATAAATAAAGGCATTATGTAAATAAATAAATACACCCAAGCACCCCTACAATTTCTCCACACTCTCTCTTGCGGCCGCACCTTTCTTCTCCTTCAGATAAATATAGACCACAACACGTTATTAGCAGACTCCTCCGCTACACTACAGAATTTGACGGGAATACGAATTTTAGATTATACATAATTTTATGAAAGTGTTATTGGTACTTCAAAAATCTCATTTTACGCTCCTCTTCATAAGTGTATTTTTCTTTCTTAATATAAAAAGTTTGGAGTGTAGAATTAGATTTTTGGAACACTAATAACAATTCTTTAATTTTATTTATGCATTACATCAATAATAACACGATTATGTGAATTGATATTTTGATATTGTGAATATGCATTGAATATTGAAAAATAAAATTAGGGTTTTCTCGAAAACCTAAAGAGCAGCGGTTCGAAGCCGCACCGCCGACCCCGTGAGCAGTGGAGCTGCTGGCTCCACCTGAGAACTCAGAAACCCAACGCCGTTTTGGCGTCAACCCCAAACATAGAAACCCTCGCCTACAGCCGAGCCACAACATCGTCGTCTTTTCTAGAAAATCAAGACCTGCAGTAGTGTTTTTGGGAATTGATTTCATCATCTCCAACAATGTTCTTGGAAATTCCAGAATAATTTCGTCGATTCCTTGAGGGATTCAAATCGAATTCCCACGGTTTTCACACCCCGACGTTCAAAGAAATTTTTTTCGTCCAAATCAAGGGTTTCAGTTTGAACTCGTGCTTCGCCCCAACCGACACTGACCCAAAACACGGCCGCGTGAAGCGGCGGCGCCCGTTTTCTTCCCTAGTGACCACAACCAGCATTACTAGGGTATTTTTGGTTCAACCTGACAGTTTCCTCTCAGCCCGTAGCAACTGAAAAAACAATTGGGCTTTGCCCAACGGCCTGCCAACAACTGCCCATTCCTGCTGCCCCCCACCTGGGCCTGCTCCCTGCAGCCTAACACTACGAAAAGGGCATGCAGTCGTCAACTCGGCCCATGTCAAACCCAGCCCACATGGCTTTGGTTCTATTTTGGACCACCGACTTTCATCGTCTAATTTTTTAAGCATTATTGGGTTTTAATATTTTTTTTGTCCATCACTCCTTATAGGCCCGAAGCTCAATAACAGAAATTTATCAATTCATTAAATTATTGTTGTAGGCCATGAAGACCTACATGTTTTCTATATTGCATACTTTATGTATATATTGTGTTTTCTTACCGGAACTCATGAGCCTGAAGTTCATACAAATTCAAACCCAAAGTTTCTAACAATATGCCTTGAAAACCTGAAGTTTTTCAAGAAAATTTAAACTAATACATGTCTCATAGAACCCAAATGTTTTACTCATGTGTGGAAGGATTGACAAAATTTATCTCATTACACTAAACACAATCTTGTCCAATTTTTTTGTGAGGGATATGCCAAATTTGAACAAACTTGACTTTATCGCTTTAGAGGTCTCCAGAATAAACTACCAAAAGTGGTCAAAGATATGAATCTCCATCTCACCGCTAAAAGCCTTTGAGCCACAATTGAAGCTGAGACAAATATCCCGATTGGCGAAGCTGAGAAAGCCACCACCATGATCTTCATACAAAGATATATACACGACGCACTGCAAACTGAGTACCACGTTGAGGAAGTTTCACGAGCTTTATGGGTAGCTTTGGTGGATTGTTTCGATCACCAAAGAGACATATTCTTGCCTGAAACAAGATACGACTAGTAGCATTTGCGCTTCTAGGACTTTAAATCTGTGAATGAATACCATTATGAAGTTTGTCAAATCTGATCACCTCTCAAGTTCTTTAATGAAGACTTGACCAAAGAGGATCTCCTAGAGAAAACCTGTTCAACCTTCTCTACGATCAATATTGTTCTGCAGTAATAATATAGGCACAGAGTTTTCTAAGTTTTCGAATTTGACCTCTATTTTACTTTTTGTTGAAAAGCATAATTAGCTGCTGATGAAGAATCATTAAGCTCGACCTATTGGCTTGACCACTGTGCCTAAAGCACATATTAGCGAGAATTAACGCTCGAATCGCCGTTCTAGGTGTGGTAGGCGTAGCCAAATGTTGTCCCACCAAGGTCAACAGAGTCAAGACCTATCCAAGGGAGGAAATAGAGTTCCGAAGCATTCTAACCTCGCTCCTAAGGTCTTGAACTTCAAGAACAAGGGCAAAGCACTGAGCACCATGAATGTGGAGATTCAATGGTATTTGATAAAAATGTCCAAATAAGGGAAATCGAACTTGTGATGATTCGACAATCCATTGAATTGGAAGGAACAAGATTGTGATTGGTGCTATGGGAATGAATCATCCATAAGCATCAAAATTAGAACATTCGAGTTCTAAGACATGATTTTCATGAAAACGTCGGGTTTTCATATGTGTATTGTTTTAAGAAAACTCCGGGTTTCAAAGGCACTAAATTCGAAACAATGGGTTAAATTTAGTTTATGAACGTTTAGTTCATAAAAGAAAGGTTCCTGTAAGAAACATAGAATGCAATATACTGATTAGAGTGTAGTGGATTTGAGTTTCTTTGGGAACATAAGTGTGAGAGCTTCGGGACTACGAAAGGATGTCAACGGTTCAAAGTATACAAATAAATTATTGAATCGATAATGTCCAAAGTGATATTCAGATCAATAATTTTGGATTAATTATCAGATTAATGGACTGTAGGTCACCTTTAATTAATTCAATAGATTGGGACCAAAGGGGGATGATCGTGGAAGCAAAAATAATAATAACATTTAGGTTTAAATTATTTAAAATGCAAAAAATTAGCATTGGATTTGAAAAACCATAGCCCAATAGCATTTGGGTTTGGGTACCGTGAGTAGGGCAAAGCCTTAGAGGCTTTTGGGCCTCAGGTTTGGCTGCTAAGCAGCCCACATGTGGTTGCAGGCCATGGGCTGAGGGACTGGGTAGCCCAACAGCAAGATGTTGGCGTTTTTGGGCCAAAAGGTGCACGAGAGCAAGCCCAATCGAAGCTAGCTTGTGGGTTAGCACATGCAAAACCCAGCCGAAGTTGAGGCTGTGTCTTTAGGCAGTGGGACAAGCCCAGCTTGCAGGGCTAGCTGTGGTACATGCAAGCTGAGGCGGTAGCAAGCCCAACAAGCCAAAGGCTTGTGGGTTATGGGCTTGGGTTAGATCGAGGCTTTAGGCCTGTAAATTATGCAACCCAAGCCAAAGCTTGGTTGGTTTCCAATAGGGTAGCAAGCCCAAAGGGCTGTGTGCCCTGTCCATGTGTTAATACAACATTACTTCCCCATGCGGTTGGGCTTCAAGCCAGCGCAGTGGTCCGACATGGTGTCACGGTGGTGCAACAGTGTCGCAAAAAATATCCCAGTTTTGTTTTTTGTTTTTTCGAATTTTCTGGGGTTTGAAAAACTCAAATTGCTTCTAATTTATTTATATGCTTTGACTCACAAATTTCACATAGAAAAAATTGTGTAATGCATGAAGCGTGTGTGTGTATATATATATCGGAAGATAAATATAAATGTAAGGGGCTCATGCATCATGGGGAATGTTTTCATGCTTCATGGTCGTTTCAAATATCTTCCTTTATTTTAAGTGTACCTGATTGGCAAAGGCCCTTGAATTTGTAGAAGATTATTCTCAGAAAGTCGGAATTGCATCTCGAATACGTTGTATCACATTTAACACATAAAAATTAAATTGAATAAATAGCATGTAGATCAATTCAATAAAATAATAAATTAATCATAAAAAGAATGATTAAAACGTACTACTCCCTTGATTGAAGATCAAACTCTCTTTAGTGCAGCGTTAAGAGCGTGCTGATAACGTGTTGTAGGCATAATTTACTGAACAATTATGAAGGCCATAGAAAGAGGAGTGCGGCAATAGTAGAGAGAAAGAGAGAGATGTGTAATTGTAAGGTGTGTGTTATTTCACCCCGCGAAAGGGAAGATATGCTTTGGCTTTCTTTGGTCTTGATTGTGCCTTTATTTATAGTAGTAGAGAATGTTAATTCCTTACCCTTTTAGAATTACAACTCTAACGGGATATTAACTACTAAAGGGAATATTCAAGATATCCTTAGATACACTAGGATTTACACAATCACATTCTTAATCTAATAGGATTGCAACAGGGTATTGGTATTCACAGATTTTTTTTCTTTTTTCTTTCTAGTTTTCTTTTCTTTTCTTTTCTTATTTTCTGGTTGAAAACATCATAAACCATTAATGTAATTCTCACTTTGAAGGTTTTGTTTTCATCCTATTTTTCTTTGTTTTTTACCCCTCCCTCCTACGACCCTTCTTCCATCTCTTCTTTCTCCAACACAAAAAACTAAAAACTAAAAATGAAATAGTTATCTATACATCTCAAAGTTGAAAAGAGAGGGGAAGAGAAAGTGAAGGGGTATTTGATTGTTCGTTGACTCTATATGATACTAATATTTCTATCAAGCATAAGTTCTATTACAAGTCATCGATGTATTTCCAGATTTTTTTGTGATTCGACCCTCGCACCCTATTTCATCACGTAGAACTGAATGGGAACCTGACATCCAACATAAACAACAGCTTACAACGTTCACATGACCCCGTTCTTAAGGGAGAAACTGTTTCTTTTTACCGGCTATCTGAATCTCCTTTTAGAACAAAATGAAATCAGAATTTCCATTCCGGTTACTCAAAAAACATCAACTGCGCACAACTATGAATTTTACAACATTGCAACCGTTCCTGCTACTCTCTAGAGTCCAGACCACAAATTTTACAGATCCGTTCAACACATCTTTATTTTCTTCCAACTCAACTTTGAAATACGGCAGCCTTTTCTTGCATGTGCCATGCCCATGTTGACTTCGCAAAGGAGGTGTTGTAAGCTGCTTGTTTACCACAACCAAAGGAGCCACCAGTGGCGCGGTTGATCAGCAACTTTTCTAGTGCTCCGGGGAGTGACACTGATTCTTTCTACATTTGAGGAGCACCATCTGTGATACTCAGGAGAAGAAGCAAGTTCCCGCAAGGCTTTTGTTGTTGTCTCTCTGGTGAATGCGTCCCACTCTTCTTTCGAGTATTTTCTCCTTTCAGGTGTGGTGTGGAAGGTAGAAGGAAATAACCATGGATCTGAAGGTGGAGAAGGCGGAGAATCAGGAATTTCCAATCTGCGGCGGTTCTTTTTGGGTGTTTTCAGCGATTTCCTGCAGGAACATTCCATATATGTCATGAATGACAAAACCCAAAAAACATGGCAAAAATCAAAGAAAGTTAAGAAACATACATGCTATACTGCACATCATCTAATACATGTTACTAGGACTCCAAAAAACCATTACCAATGTACCAGCATGCATAAGAATAACAAATCACATTGTCCTTTTGATTACCAGAATAGTGAGAAACTGAGTAACCATTTGACATTTGTGTTTTTCACACGCACACGCACACAACACAACTACTCGCAATTTAAGCAACTATTGACATTTGGAGATGACTCCTATGTAACACACTTCAATTATAAAAATACATTGCTGTATTAGAAAAAAAGTTGTTCAGTGTTTACTGTTTACTTGTATTGCCGACTGAGGAATATTATGGTGGTTACTTACCCGGTCGATATCGACGAAGGAAATGTTGGCAGATACTGGAAGGCCATGACTAAGCTCCAGAATTGGAAAGACATAATCTTGCACACGCGACGAAGGAATCTCCATCTAAAGATTTTCTTTAGTATAGCAGAGAAGACGAATCCAAATACTATAGCTCCTGTTGCCAGTCGGTGATCGACAGAACTCTGAATGCAAAGGATACATAAAATCCCTTTTCAGATAATGATATATATATATATATATAAGCACTATTAGTGAAACTTTGATAGACAAAATTTGAAATGTATACTTATCTAACGTACCTGAAAAATCACAGTAGCACCCAGAATTTTGATGGACCAATTAACAAACTGAGATGTCATTATATCGATTGATCCATCTTCTGTAAGGATGAGTTTGTGAACTGCCCAGAAGCCCAACCATGCTCCAGCCAGAAAAAGAAAAGCCAGAAGAAATATAGCCAACTGCAAATTATGAGAGAATTTCCCCAGTATTACCAACAGTTAACTCTGCAATCATTAAGTATACAGGTCGCAATAAAAGTAAAATAAGGTGCAGCAATGACTTAAATAATAACAAAAAGGTCAATTTCAGGGTATCTTAAAGAATGAAGAATGTGAAGTCTACTTGTAAACTATTTCTGCCCAAAAGAAGGAGAAGCATTATTTCCAACTTACAAAACATAAAACCTCTATATAATACAAGCCACTAGAACAATAACTAGCCTAAAGAATGAAGGTGTGACTTGATGCATATCTTGGGAATAGATCAATATCATTATGATCTATCAACTATTACATGCCTAAGGGACTGACAACTTGGATGCAAGATGAAAACCATAACGTAACAAAGACTAGAACAAGAATAACTATTATCAGAATATGGCATAAAAACCAAGTGTGTGCTTGTAAGCCTCTAAGGTATTATATGCCATTAAAAACTTGAATTCTGATTCTGGCACCAATTAGTAGTTAGTACACACCTGAATAAAACTAAAATCCAAGATGGTAAGAGAAATGTAGTGCAGAATTATAAGCAGATCTTACCTGAAAGAGAATACAGAGTACATCAAAACCCAAAAGAAAATAATTAAATGCATATTAGAGAGAATATTTTATTTGAAAGAGAGGTTTGATATAAAAGATGTTTACCGGTTCGTATTTCATCAAAGCATTCAACTATATGCCGACGTCAATGCGATACAAGGAAAATTTGTTCCCCCTAATAGATGGCTATAAATTGATTATTCCATGCATATCACTTGAAATACCTATAACATAATTTTTAATGAAAACACAACTCTAAGGGAAGCTTTCACTGAGTAATCAAATGATGTCGCTATATACCCCATAATTGTTATCGTTGTTTAAATAACTTAATAGTTATAACTATATCCGGCTGAGTAAACCTGCTAGATTTCAGCAACAATACCAAAAGATAAACACGGTAACATCTTGCAACTAGAAAACAAAAAACATGGATGATTTTATCTAAAATAAAGGTCACCGGCCAAACATGACGATACATGCAATAAAAAAATCTGGATGGAAAAAGAGGAAGGCATTTTTCTTTATGGTGAAGATAGTTGGGCAACTAAAAGAATAATTCAAGATAACTTACAGGATTATACATATCTTCGCTGATTCCAATCTCTATGAGTACTGCACGCAATAACCCAGGTAGGTAGCTAAGGAGAAAAGATCCCAGACCAACCTGATAAAGTGTGAGAATTACATCAATCATTATCATGTAAACGAAAAGTGTAGAAAGGTAAATTAACTGAGCTTTGGTACATACCACAGATGAGTACACAAAAATTGCAAGAGAATTCTTCCGACCAGTTGGAAGAAGCTTCATCCCCTGTACACAACCACAAAAATTAAAACATCATACTCGGTCATATCTTGGATGGTGTAAGGACTTCATTGGACAATGGACATTCAGCAATCTTATCAAGAAAAAGGATTACATCAGTATGGCAACTATTTTACCTGAAAAAGTACAATCAATATTACAAGGACCACCCCAATTGCCATTCCACTGCCGTAATAAAATACTAATGAATTGCTCAGGAGGGACGCCAAGCTCATCATGATTATGCCCAATATCAAAAACGTCACGCGATATTTAACAAATTCTGCAAAACAAAGAACACATTAATCAACTGGTCACTAAATGGATTAGAGTAAGAGGTAAAATCATGTGCACATTAGACTCAGGAATATTACCTTCTTCAATGGACACGTCCAAGCTCTCTAAGGGTGAACCATATGTTCGTATATCTAAGAGTTGGTGCTCAAAAGGTGACATGGACCTTGACCAGGAGCCCTTGGGAACCTTCTGCCAACGGCTTTGAGGGCACATCCCTAGCCCAAGAGTTGTATTTCTGCAAAGAAAGAAAAAATTCATCATTCCACACATAAATAACGTCACAGCAATAGAAAAGATATCTCAGAGACACTGGTAATATCATATCGCACAATAATTAATTTCTTTCCATTCAGTTAATTAAGTTCTGTATGCAGAGTGTCTGACAGGGAAGTTGTATTAAAAACTCACATGGCCCATAATATTGATGACTCACCTGTGGAAACAAACCTCAAAGGTCGGTATACGAGTGCTTGAATTTGTTCCTGATACCTTCACCTTCACCGTGTTGGCAAACTTCCCAATATTTTTAAGCCTTGACAGTCCACGGATGTGAACTCTTTCACACAGCACTGAAATGCCAGGCTTGGAGCCAGGAGAATTTTTTACTGGCGCGCCATGAGATAATTGTACCCTATCCGACTCGGAAATAACTGCAATACCAAAAGAATAATCATGAGTAACAGAATTCTAGAACTCAAAATCATAAACATGAAATAAGCCATTTCTATCTGCCTACACTTCAAACTAATCTAAATGGCCTTTTTCAACCTTAACAAAACGTTCCGAAAAGCTGTGTTCTTGGAGGCACATTTTTGTTCCCAAAAGAAAAACCCATTCTAATACATCCAAAACCTATAATGTAGTAGTTGTATCAGAAAAAAATAATTTGATATAATCAAAGAATATCCCACTCCAAATCAAAATTTGAAATTTCCCACAATCTTACTTCTTCAGAAAAATTAAGAAACCTAATGCAGAAATCTACTCCCATTCACTTCATATATATATATATATAAATTGGGTTTTCGAATCCTTGATCAATTCGTAGCAAAAAGATTCAAATTTTCCCTCGGTATTCTCAGAAGCCCAACACACCAAACCAAAAAACAGTTTTGGGATTCAAATTACTGTTTATCTTACTTAAAACCCTAGATTTTATAACTTCGTTGAGCTGGATTTTGTAATCACAGTAAAATTTGATGGGGACTTGAAAAGAAAGTACCTAAGGACTGCTCATTGGAGGGTTCGACGGCGGATGAAAGCGGGAGCGAGAGGAAAAAAAGCCAGAGAATGCAGGCGAAGATCCGACCCGAATTTGCAGAAGCCATTGCTTCTGGTTCTTGGTTTCGACTCCGAAATTACAGAGAGGGGGTGGGAAGGCGCGCGTAGAAAATACGAGATGATATTAAGGGTATTTTGGCTATTTTACGAAACGGATTAGAAGCCCTTTTAGCCCAACCGACTTTGGTGGAACCACGGCTTGGACGCGTTTGATATTAGCAGGCTGGGTTTGTTATTAAAAATAGAGGCTTGGATTAAGATCCACTTTGAAAAAGAAAATTTTAAGGCTAGACGTCAGGATGATAAAAAGCTTAACAACTCTCATTTTTATTACTTATATCGTACTATGTATCATTTGATTACCCAATAAATTACTTATTTCTTTTCTTGTGTGTTGGGGAGTGAAATAGAACATAAAACCGTAAGCTCTCAAACAATGGGAGAAGTCCAGGGCTCTAATCGTGTGCCAGTTGAAGAATGAGCCATTTCGGTCACCTGCGCACCTGGGTTGTCCATGATTTGTGCATAACTTGCATTAACAATTGTCGCATCATATTAAGGATATCATGCATGCGCATGACTCGGCTAGATAGTATATTGATAATGTATCCCAAGCATATTGACAATATATAAATAGTGTATCGTGAGTGGCAGAGCCAGAAATCGCTTGCATAAGCGGTCTTTAAGCCATATAAAAGTAATTAGATCAAATAAAGTAATATAATGTGATGATGTATTGTTTTGTCAATATAATATGACGACGTATTGTTCTGTCAATTTAATGTGATACATCATCAATACAGATCATTATGTTTTTTTTTTAGGTTAAGTTTCAACCATGTTTCCTTGATGTGTATTCTTGTAACAACCCGTCCCGAATTTTACGAATTTTAGAACGAGGGTAAAGTAGTAATTTCATGTTTGAGAGATATTTTTCATATTTTCCTTTTATGGGATTGTTTCGTGTGCCAAGTGGGACTTGCATCCCACTCAACCTCTCATCCCCTCTTGCCCCATGTCCCTTCCCCCTCCCCAAACTCTCGATCATCTCTCATCTCTCCCCCTCACTTCTCTCTCTTCTTTTTTCTCCCCCTCACCTCTACATTATTCTCTCCTCTTCAAGGCACTAACCCACAAGAACAAAGAAACAACACTGGCGAACCATCGTCACCACCACCTGAACGTCGTCATCTCGGGCCCAGACCAAGGTCTTGGAAACTCGACAGTGGCAGAGGCCATTGTTCACCTTTTTCCCGACAAACCCAAGGCGATTTTTCATCACCCCCGACATAGGTAAGTCCCTAGGACCTTTTGGGTTGTATTTTAAGGTTAGATTAAGGTAGGCTTTAAGTTGTTTTCACATGTTGGACGCAGAAACAACTTGGGGATAACGAACCTAGTTTCCGGTGAGGGATTCCATGACTTGCGGGCCATTTTTCGGCCAACATCGACCATAACATAGCTCCAAATTGGTAAGAACCTCTTCTCCTCATTCCAAGCTTCATTTCCATAACTAGAACGTGAAAAATGGCGAAGAAATGAGCTTGAACGGAGCTCTAGAACCCTGCCCAGAATCCTCCCAACCCACGACTTAAAATCAGGTCGACCCGACCCGTAATCCAAAACTAGATCCAAAACCCATCAACCCGGCCCTACCCAGCAACCAGGCCTAACCTAACTCAGCCTAAACCAACAACTTGACCCTACCCGGATCCGACCTGACCTGGACTCGATGGAATATTCATCGAAGTATCCATTATGAAATATTCTAATGGAATATACCATAGATTTTTTTTAGAATATTCTCTAGAATATTCATGTTGACTTTTCATTGACTTTTATGAAATTTGCCCGGGACCCATTTTAGGGTATTTCGATGCCTTGATTCCAAATCTGTGCTCCGTTTTCCCAAATTCAATCATTTTAGTAGGATTTTACTAATTGATCCCTTTATGTGCTTAGGTACATATATCAATGGTGATTTTGTTCTCCCTTGTCCGAATGACTCTTCAATGACAAAGTTTCTGTAAGTGGACCCCTTCCAAAATGCATGATTTTATTACTAGAAATGCATACATAAAAAGCATGATTTTATGACTGCATTTTATGAAACGTTTATGAGTTATCAAATCTATGCTTTATGAAATATCATGCTTTATCGAATTCACGTTACTGAAATATTTATGAATATGATTTTATGATATGATGTTTGAGCTATTGAGCTTCGATGAGATATATTTTGGAAAGATTATGTCCATGATTTTCTATGCTCACTTAGTGGATATTTATTTATATATGCCTTCAGGCGGGCGATGTAGGGCCTTCGGGCAGAAGATTTATATATGCCTTCGGGCTGAAGATTTATACATGCCTTCGTGTGGGCAATGTAGGGCCTTCAAGTGAAAGATTTATATATGCCTTCGAGTGGGTGATGTAGGGCATTCGGGCGATAGTGATACCACTACTAAGCACCCTATATACGATATATGTTTTATGAAGGTTTTTATGGCATGATGGGGCTTGCAGAAAACCTACTACATTTTATGCTATATGAGTTTTCTAAAACTGAGGGCTAGTACGTTTGAAGAGAACTTGTTTTAGTATTACTTATATATAAACTTGGTCCACTCATCCTTTGCTTTGCGCCTCACTCGGTCCACTTATCCTTTATTCGTACATTCATAATATTCCTTCTACAGTATTCTTGATTAGTTGTATTATTTATGTGTACTATTTACGCTCGTTATTTCTTCATAACTTAATTACATGTTAATATTGATAGGAGCATATTTATGCTACTTAGTTATGTTGTTTGCTTGCATTTAGTTAGCTAATTACTACTTATTATAGTGTTTTAAGCTATTTTCATGTGTTTGTAGGTCATAATGGCAAAGTTGGCAAGAAACTGCATTTTGGAGCCATTTGGAGCAGTTTTGGGCATCAATTGGATAACTTGTGAGTGGAGCAAGATGGATGGACGAATTTGAAGACCAAAGGTGTCTAGGAATGTGCTAAAGAGTGGGAGAAGCAAAATTGGAAGTTTTGAAGGTAAGGAATCAGCTACAAAGAAGGAACCTTATCCTTTCTTATCCAAAACATTATCCAAACAACTTTATCCTATCTTATCCTAACCTAATCTTGTTCCACCTTATTTCTAGCTGCAAGGGGACCTAAATACCTGCTTTCTAGAAGACCCTATCTGTTCCTACCTTTATCTTTTCTAGAAGTACCAAAATCTGCCACAAAATACAAAGTTTCTAGAAGCCCTAATTTCTGGCGAATTTCCCTAACCTTCTTTCCTCTTGGATTTTGAATTGAATTGGCCTTATTCCTTGTGGATTTGGATTGTGCAAAGCCTTTTAAAAAATTAATTAGGTTTTGACCCTTTTCTTGAGGCCAAAGCCTTATGCCGTACCCTAGTCCTTCTCCCACCTGATTTTTACCAAACCCTAGACCTAATTCTGATTTCCCTAGGGTTTTGCCGTGCATCATACATATATATACATTTATACCGCACCAAATAGGGGAGAACTTAGAGAGAAAATAAAAAAATTCAATTTGTGCCGTAACAAAAAGAAAGAAAGAAGGGAGAAGCCTTTGTGCCGTGCCTATGCCCAAGCTTTTGGGAGTGTTGGAGCGTCTCTGAGGTGTCTTCTATCCTTGTTTTAGTTTTACAATTATGTTGATTTCATTGTTAATTTCTGCAATCATGAGGAACTAATTTCTTTATAGTTGGAGGTGAATTCGAAGCCATGATTATATATTTTATATGAATTGATTACATCTAGTTATTGTTTCTTGATTCTTGAATGTGATTTGCTTATCTGAGTTATCAAAACTTGTTTATGTATGTTGGTTGAGGGTCGACACTTAATTTGCATGCATGAATTTGATGATAGAGTATAAGGGAGTTTCACATAATCGTTATGAACTTATATTCACAAGTAGTGGAAGTCACTAGTCATGATTGTGTTAAGTAAATCCTTGGTATGAGTATCATGCTTTTCATAGTTACGAATGCCTTGTCAATGCTTATGGTTTTCAAAGAACTTAATGACCTTTGATATGTCATTCTATCATGCTTTTCATAGTTAGGGAACTTGATAAGGATAATTTGGTTGTGATGCGTATCCTGTCCAATTCAATGAGTTAAGGAAAATTTGAAAGTCAATTTGTGCTTTTCACGGTTAATTTGGGGCATTGTCATTCATAGTCTAAAGGAATAATAGTTGGAAATTGGTTTGTATGCATATGTCATGTGTGGAGATGAAACATCTAACCAGCCTTTCACCCTTTTTCAATTCTCCAAATTCGTTTTTATAAAGTGTTTTATGCAAAGTTTCTGTTTTAAGTTTTAAATTCATCAAAAACAATCCCCCTTTCATTAAGTCTTGTTAGTTGAGTCAAAATCTGTTTTCTTTTAGTCTTTTGAGTCAAGTTAAGTCTTATTTTCGTCAAAATCACTTGTTAGGTCTAGAATTGAGTCTTTTTTATTATTTGTTGTTGTTTTGAGTGTTTTAAGTTAGTTTTGAGTCTATAGAGTCTAATTTAGTATTTTTAAGTCTTATTTGTGTTGATTAGCATCCCTAGTTAATCCTCCATCTAGAACGATCCCTACTTACATATATACTACAATTGTCAACAATAGGGATTAATTTGTATGTCAAGTTAATTTTCATATCAAATATGGCTTCATCATCCTCGGGTGTCGGCTAGCACGTGCCTATCTTGATGTTTGGAGAATATTGGGGTCAGACGTGTCAATTGTTCTCCTTGCTCATTAATGAAATTTTACTACTCAGCTTTAAGCGTACTGCCAGAGCCTAGAATTCTATCAAGTTTACTGGCTTGATCTTTAAAGGGTCTTTGTTAGCAACCTTTCATCTAATGGTGATTTTCGGATGTATCGGATCGGAAGCAACGTTTTCAATTTCCGTTCCAAAAGTTCAGAATTGTATCAGATCAGTGTTGGAGTTTTGCCCTAAAAACCAATTTCATAATATTGGATATTCAAGGGTGGAGCCAAGTACAAGGCTACCTTGGGCTATAGCCTAGGTAGCTCTTGTGGTTACAAATCAATTATTTCCTATATTCATTTATTTTTATATTCATCTCACCATTAGCCCATGTTTTTTATTTATTTATTTACTTCATTAACCAATACTATTTATTTCCTAACAAAATCTATTTTACACTTCATATACTATCCATTTATGGTTAATCATGACAATAATTACCTACTCTAATAGTGCTTTTAATTCTTTTCAAAAGCAACTCGTTGCATGTTTCAGTTTTTGAATGATTTTATGCATGACTTTTATTTGTTTAAAAAAGTTTTACAGTATGTTAACCTTTTTCTATTTATTTATGTATATATTTGCCATATTAAAGGTTGATGAACATAGAATAATTGGACGACCTTTGCTTATAAGATTAACGCATAGTCATTTTTAAAAAAACCAACCTTTTTTATACTTCTTAGCTAGCCCACCGGCCATAAATTTTCTAGCTCCGCCCTTGTGGATATTATGTAACAACTTCATTTTAATTAATGAATAATAGGATAATATACTATGAATGAGTCCATAGGGTTTGGGTATGGAAGTAATGTTTTAAACGAGGTTAAGACAAGGATACTCGTATTTCGTAGTCACTTGGCCCTTAAACTAAGTTCCTAGCCATTCGGAAGTTAACTAGACATTGATTATCCGTAAAGGCTAGTGTATATCGCATTAAGGTTAGTATTGTCTCATGCTACGGTGGTGGGCACGTGGTAGATATACAGGCGCTTGCTTATTGAACAAGTTCACCTAACAATGACTGTCTAAGAAGCTAAAATGCATGGATGGATGCTCACAACATGTCAATTAATATTTGGTATATTTGTATACTAATCCTTTTTAATATATAAGTGTATGTTTAATATAAAAACAATCGATGCACTACAACACAACAACTCATCTACCATGACAATTTTACCATGGACTTTATGAGCTCATTATAAAAAGTACAAATTTACCACGGGCATAATAAGTGTTGGAAATGTGCCCTAAAGCCAATCATATGATGATACTTTACGGACATTTCGCATGTTAAACTAATCTAGTTTAATATAAAGGACAACGATTATTGTTTAAAGCTGTCTCATATAAATGTTATATGCTTAAACGATAAGTCCAAGGAATATGTAATTGGGAGAATGTGATCTAAACAAGTTAGATTCATGAGACCATTCTCTTTCGTATATATATCCTAAACATTCATGATCATAGGATTGCCAATTGGGCATTGACAGTCCGTTAAGATCAGTACGTGCTATGTCTTCTCTTAAAGAGAGTGACTGGTCTCGAGCAATTGGTGTAGCTGACACCAAGACAAGCATATAGGTGCTCAATAGAGAATGAGTCCATTGAATGCGATCAACGAAGAGTTCTCATACTCATGTCACATGAGAACTCATGGTTAGGATAATTCAAAGTAGTCATTTGACCTGAGGCATCATAGTTGTCTTGTGGTTAGGTCTTTGATCTTTGACTATGTCAAAGTTACTCTGTCAAAGGGTATCCACGACATAGTTGGAGTTAAGCCATTTAGCCATGGAGGCAAGTGAATGCGCAACAAGGGATCTCTAACCTTCAAACCATTTGAAGGAGAATACTCTATGATATGATTAAGAATCTCTGGCCATAGTATGAATGAGATTTAGGAAGTCGTTCCAAATCACATTCAAGGTAATCATATAAGTAAAAGAATGATATTGGATAGTAGACATGAATAAACTATCAAACAATGTGGTCAAGAGTATTGTATTAGAGAAAGACTATATTGCATTGTAATCCCAAACTAAATAGGTTCTCCACCTCTTCTAATTAGCTTAGGTAGCCACGACATACTACTAGGTGTCACTCCTGGTTTGTGGAAGCCCTAAAGGTGTATAATCGCCAAAGGGAGAATTGAAAGTAAGTTTCAATTCACAATCGATTTGAAGAGTTCTAATTGCCCACTGCCTCGCTAAAAGGAACCTAATGGATCGCACACCATGTAAGGTAATGTTTGAAGGATTTAACGGAGATGAGTAAGGCTAATTAAATGGTTTAATTATTTATGGCTAGGATTAATTAATATGTTAATTAATCAAATGAATAAATTCATTATAGACCTCGGGTTAGTTTTGGGCCGCAAGGCCCAATAAGATTTGAATGTCAAGCCCATTAACATAAAATGTATGACAACTTATTGACTAAAGACCCAAAAGGGCCCAAATAGCCCATAGCCTAAAGGAGGCCGGCCATATAGAGAAGGAAAGGGTTTGTGGTTCTTTTAGTCTCTTAATTGAATAGACTATATAAAGGACTTTATAACCTTTTCATCATTAGGGTTTTCTAAGGGAAGAAAAGAGAACAACTCTATCTTTTTCTCTCTAGAACAGCCAGCCACCACGAGAAAATTTACTAGCATCTAATTTTTCCATGGTCACTCATCTTCTTCCTCAACCATCCTTGGTGTCAAAACTTAGAGGTCTCCAACTTTGGTGACTTTTGGAGAACCCAATTCTTCCATCCATATCCAAGAAGACATGGAGCCAAGAAGCAAAGTTCCTCCATCCAAATCCATGGAGCCAAGGAGCAAGGTGACAAAGGAAGAAGGCCTTCACATGGGTGATTAACCTTTGCTAAGCAAAGAGGTGCTTCAAAGTTATAAAGTTTCTCAACTCACTTTGTTTTGAGTTGAGTCTTGGTTCACCACAACTACTAGGCCTTGAATTTCATGGGTAAAGTTTTGTTTTTGAGTGCATACAAGCATGATTCCGCATTTTAATTGTTAATAGCATGCATAGATGTTGCTCAAATGAACTAGTTTTCACAAATATTTCCTTCAATAAGCACATAGTAATAACAATTTTTTATCACAGACAAATCTTAGCTTGTTGTAAAACAACAATGAATGACCACGCGCAAAATTGCATATTAGAAATATGCTAAAACCACCACAGACAATGCTTGTGGTTAATATTGTTAACAACCACATCGTCTTTTTGTTATCTGTCACAGACATAATATGTGGTGGAATCACACACACTGAACTAAAAAATTCAGAGGAGGCGGGACAAGAATTTTGCAAAATTTCAAACATCTTTGAAATTTGAAAATTTCAAACATCTTTGAAATTTGAAAATTTCACAACACTCCAGCACACTTCTCAAAATATAAAAGAAGTTCAAATTTCATTTATTGGTCTATCTCATCCCATCAGCTAGTAACTGAAAAACTCCCCCTCCCTAAATCGTGAGAAATTAAATCGATCTCTGTCACTATCCTCTCTCTCTCTCTCTCTCTCTCTCTCTCTCTCTCTCTCTCTTAACATTTCACCCACGACAACTTCACCCACGACAACCATTTTTCAGTTTTCTCCTTTCTTCCTCATCCACTTTGAGTCCTCAGGTATCTCCGCTACTCTTTCTCCTTTGTTTGGCTGCCGATAAAATCTCAATTCACCACTATTCCATTTCCCAGGTAACCAAATAGAGAACCCGTTTTGTAAAGCTCTCAAGTTTCTCCTTCAATTGGATTAAAATTTGTTAATTTTTTGTCAAATTCGTTGACTTGCAACTTTGTGGTTCAGTTTGTGAAGGGAATTTATGGAAATTGACATTGATGAGCTTCTGGGTCGCAACTGGCCGGTGAGCATTCCGACGAAGAGGGCGATTTACGTGTAGGGATACTGCAAGTCTGAGCAGACAGGTCGGTATGGGAAGGAGCAGCAGTTAAGGATCCCGAAGCAGCTTTTTGGAGCTTTTTTGGGTGCACATCGGGGGCTAATTGGCGATGGCCAGACATTGCTTACGACCGTGAGCACACTGCCTCTACTGCCTCAGATGGGTTGCTTTTCACTTAGGGTAATTAAGCTTCATCTTTTTTATTTTATTGTTTTAATGTTTATAAATTTCAATTCTTCCATTTTTTTTAATTTAATCAGGTAATTATATATTGTGTTTTGTTTATGTGCATTAGATAACCTGAATGTGTAAACAATTGATCAGGAGCTAGTGACTTCGGTCAATTGGGAGATGGAACGGAGCAATGAAGAAATGCTAGCTTTACAGGTGGAGCAGATAGGAAGAATATCTTAGGAATTTGATGATTGTAATTTAAGTTCTTGGCTACATTTGATCCATTCTCTGTAATGCAATGTTAATTTTGCACTACGTAATCTTGTTGAGGTTAGTTCTGTATAAATGTTCAAGTTTTTATTGATTAATTTTTTGGCGTCATGTGTGGACTGTTAGAGATTCGTCTATTTAATTTTTTACTTATTAATTTTGCTTCAAGTTTTCTTTTTCTATTCACTATTTTCATCCATATGCTTATGTCTATGCCGATGGATAGAGAGAGGCACCAATTTCTGAAGCTCAAGCATTAGAGGCAGTATTTCATTCTCAAGTCCTTTGTTCGGAGGTGTTCAAAGAAATGTGTGGCCTTCAAGTAACAATATCTTTGTTATTAGAGGCCTATTTGGCACTTAGTATAACTCATTGGTTTTGTTGTTAGTTTTAATGTACCACTTGTAATATTTGAATCTTTGATATGTTATGTATTTATTATAGGGAGTTTTAACGAAAAGCTCGCGGTACTGTTCACTTTAATGAAAAACCACATTTTTACACTAAAAAGTCAATCCTGGTACTATTCACTTTAATCTTTATTTTGTCCTTATCGTTAAAACTTAAAGTTTTAAAACCTTTTTTTTTATTAGTTTTCCTTTTATTATATTGTAGTAAATATACAATTTTGTATATCAATATTTAAATATATACACATATATTTCTTAAATAGTTTTTTTTATTAGTTGTAGAAAAAATTTTATAACGCGCATTGGCACATGGTTAACTAGTGATTTGCAACGGTCATAGCACGTGGTGTTAAATTCCAATCTATCACAAGCACAATCCGTGATTACATTGTATTTGACAACGGGTATTGCCTGTGGTAAAAATGGTTTTTTTTTATTTTTATCACATCCAGAATCCTAACAGGGCGCAATGCTCGTGATGAGTCGCAATCTACAACTAGCATCCATCGTGGTAGATGAATTGTTTTCTTCTAGTGATGGCGAATTCAATACCAAATTAGGCTGCCCATTGTGTGGCTTAGCCAAACTCCCCCTCTCTTTAGTGTAAAAATATCGATGTACTAAAAATATATATATAAAAACAATGAACCAAAGGTATCCAAAACCGAACAATAAAATAAAAAAGTTGATTACAAACTAAATAATTTGAGTAAATAACTATAAAAATGGGTATATTCAGAAAACTTTTTTTTTTTTTATCGGAATACGTTTGGAACATTTAGAAAAATTTGGGTTGGAAGTTCGGAAGTATTGGAATACCTAATAATATGTTTGGATGAGGAAATTTAAGATTTAGAAGAAATTCCAAAATGATGGAAATTTATTTTATAGAATTTGTAAATTTTCTTGTTTGACTAACCTGGCTAAAAGAATTTTTAATATGTATCTAGAGTCATCAATACATATGCAAGAGATAATAGTTAGAAAATGTACTTTGTGGGGGTGGTGACGGTGGTGGCGGTGGTGGCATCGACGTACGGTGATGATGGTGGGTTGTTGTGGTGGCAACAGTAATGATCATAAGTGGTGGTGACGACAAAGGTAATGATAGTGGGTCGAGGTGACATCAACGACAGTAATAATGGTGTTTGGAGGTGACAGCGATGGTGATGGTAAGTGTAAAGGTACATTCGGCTAATTTGACAAAAAAAACATAGTAATGTTTTCTTTTATAAAAAATTATTATTGAATTGCACCACTTGAATCACTTTACATAAATCTAATTTTGGTATACAGCAGTTTATATTATAAACTGACATTTGAGATCACAAGATTCTTAACTACTGGACTCTTGGTCGCTCATTTAAAACTCTTTTCATCCAATCCAATGAAATGACATACATTGGGACATTGTAAAATTTCGCTATTAGATTCACCTTCAATACTAATTTATTAGGTCGTGTGTAGCTCGTAAGCAAATATGTCAAATGGCTTGATGCATTTGTTGTTGAATATTTCAAGAATATATTCATATATTTGTTGGCTGAAAAGTTGGATATTTGCCCAACCATTGCTTCTCTTCGAGTGAAGCATTGCAGCATATGACATACTATATAATATATATATATATATATATATATATATGTTATATATGTATATATATGAATATAATATATATCATATATATTGGTGTTGCATTGTGCAAAATGTATGTACGAAAATGATGGTACCAAAAGGTTGGATTTAATTCAACCTTTGTATCTTTTGGTTTAACTACAATTTTTTTGTTAAAAGACATGACTATGCTTACTCAAATTGTATGAGTAAAATTAAAAGATATAAATAATCAATATTTATTTTCTGAAAATTCTAAATAGAAAACATGTCTTTTGAGTCAACACTATTAAGAAGGGTTGTATATCTTCAACTAAAATGAAAGCACTCGATGAACGAGTGCTTTAATGCCTATATATACCATTGTGGCATAATGTTTCACACACAATTTTCAGAAATTTGTTTCTACATTCCTTGCTCTCTTTTCTTTCCATCACATTCATACAATTTCTTTCTAGTTATTTCTAAGGGAATACAATTCGGTTTTGCTAATTGAATATTCCACACTTTGTTGTATCTTGGAAGTGACTTGCCAAGAACCTTTTAGCAAACTCATTTGAGTGAGGGCAAATAACACTTTAAGGAAACAATTCAAGTCGTACCTCAAAATCATCATTTGGATTATTCTCTATATTTCTATATTTACTCTAACATTTGTGGGAAATTCTAGTATGAGACTGTGGCTAGGATTTTGGACCGAACACTATAGTAATGAAGAATCAAAGCTCTTCAGCATCTGGCCTCAGCTAGCATGTAGCAGTATATGTTGTACACGTAAATGCCAATGCATATCTTTGAAGCAAGTTTTTAATACTTTGCTTAATATACACACTTTCTTTAGAAATTGCAGCGACCTATTAAATCTCTTTCAAAATTCATTTAATTAGCTTGTAAGATCAAGATCACGACTGCTTTAGTTTTTAGAGTTGATGTCATGTCTTTGAGCTTGCGGATATGTAATAATTTGTGAATATAGATACCTTCTTGTTGAAGCCAAAATGTTTTTAAATCTTCTCAAGCATGTTTACAACTTCTTGGAATGAAACTCTTAGTATTTCCATATTGTCATCCTCAAGAATCCTATTTAGGACATACAACATCCTTTAAGGATAATAAGTCCATAAATAATTTTTTTTTTTAACTACACCTCTATTAAGTAATAACCTCTTTAAAATTATAAAATGTTTTTGGTCCTAAATTTGTAACTTTTAGAGTGGTTTTACTGTATAAAGAATATTTGAAATGAAAACAATGACTTATTAGATTTTGATTTAGAGTTTTTATTTGGCTGGTATTTTTTATTAGCACATCACAAAATGTTGAATGCACCATACATTAAAATTTAATATTAAATGACTTATTTACCCCACTTTGCAATGACAATTTTGACCTTATTATGTTTTAAAAAAAAAAATCTAAATGCACCCCAAATCACTTTTAGCGTATTATTTATCTTCTCAACTATCAAAACCCTCCCACCACCCTCCATTGTTGAACAAAACCCTAAGCAATGAAACTACAAGCATGTTGATTGAGAAAAATTGATTTTGACGAATGGAACACGAAATCGATGTTTCGGAAGCTTCACATGAGGTAAGACTTCATATTTTTCATTGTTTTAGTGATTTCGACGACATCGATAATTATTTAATCTTGCGTTTGCTGCATTATTTAAACTTCTATATTCAGATTCATCTTTTAGGGATCACAAGGATCCCTGAGGCTGTTCATCAGTTTCTTTGCTGCTAGGGTTTTGTTGATTTTTGGGCTTTGTTTTTCTCTGAGAAACTCTATAATCTGGTTACTGGCATGAAATTAGTAATAGACTGAACACGAGATCTCCTAATAGACTATTTAAACTAAGGTTACTGCAGCCCTAGCATCCTAGATCTTTGGTACTATCTTAAAGCAAAAAAGAAACTGCTAGCAAAGACAGAGGGATGACATACGGGCATCATTAAAGTCGAGCATACTCTTACGACTCTCTCGACCCAGGCTTGACTTCTCCCCTTAAAGCAGAATTACAAATTTCATGACAACCTTGGATGAGAATGCTTCTGCGATCCGATTGAACAATTCAGGACTGTCCACAGCAAGTACGACACTGTAATAGTGATGAAACTTAAGATTATTTTATGGATTCATCAAGGAAAAAAGAGAAGGAAACATGTGTTAAAAATGCTTAAGATTATTTGAAAGAACAAATATTCTTAAAGCATGAGACTAACAGAGCATATACTTATAGTCGATAAGGATTGTAAAAGAGTTTTGGATTTTGTTCAGGTGATATCCTTCATTGCTAGTTTTGGTGTGTTTGTTTGATTAGTTCTTGATAATATTTTTGGTAATCCGATGAAACATAAGTGTGGTTACGTGTGTATTTTTGGGTGAAAGATACAAAAAGTGAGCATTGATATTTGATACACCAATAGTAGGGTTTTTAATACACAAGTGGTGGTTATTTAGTTTTTATGTGTACATTCAAATGCATGGGAGAATACGTGTTTAATTGAAGCTGTGCGATTGTTATACGAAATATTTATTCTGAAAGCAAACCATAAATGAAGTTCACTAGATATTAGTCAGTATAATGCCAGAAATTAAGTTGTCACAAGGTTGACTCTTCCCAATTTATGTACTGTATGAAAGTTTTGTATGAGTAGCATTTGTGAAATACAATTATCCCATGGTTATGGTGTCAAGGGAACTATGAAATCTTGGGTGGGGAGGAAGGTGGGGCATGACCCTTATGGCCTCAACTATGTTTCTTCAGTGGTGCGGGATAGTTGTCCATCTTTTCTGTTGTCATGAGGACCGAGCAAGAAAGAGAGACAGATCTCATGAAAGTTTATTGTCTTTCATGAAAATTGTGAGAAACTTAGAGTTTCTGTTCATTTTCACTTTTTTTTTTGGTGTGATAGTTCTTTATTATGCATTCTTTATTGTGGATAATGAATAATTATGTTATTGATGTTATAATTATTGATTTATTTATTTTTATTGAGGATCGTTTGCAACTAATAGTTTTTTTTTCCTAATGTTAATTTCATATTCTTTTTTTTTTTCTTCCATTGGTTATTCATTTTCTTCTTTGCAGGTTACAAATCCAGCCATTGATCCTCTTAGAGAAGGTTTGGTTATGTCCCTTGAAATTAACATTGGAAAGCGACAAAATATTTTGGAGGTTGGACCTGAAAATGCGTCGCAGGTTTGTTAGCATGTACCACTCAGCCTATTGATATTGAGTTGTATGGTTTTTAACAAATAATTGAGGTGTATGATTCTTAGTAAATAAACGAGGATTTGATATTAATTTTTGGTGTATTTAAATATGATAGCATACAAGGAAATACTTTTATAGGGGACACTGAGGTTGCAACAACGAGTGTCGTTGATTACACAAATGCATTTAAAACCGACGAGGTAACTATTTTTAGTATATTGAATGTGCATATGTGAATTTCATGGAAACTCTTGCATTCTTTTATGTAGCATAGTGCATTAGGTTCATAATAGGGAATAGCATATGGGTTGGAATCTTAGCATGTCTACAAACATTTTATTAGTGGCAAATGGCAATGATCTTGTATGTACATGTGTTCAAAAGTAAAAATGATTTGCTTGATTGGATTCACGCACAAGGAAAAGGAATAATATGGTTATTTTCATTAAGAGGTCTAATGCGGGAGGGGTTGATCGAAGGAGGAAGAGAGCTCAAATAACATTTGCTTGTGAGAGATATGGCGAGTATTGATCCATATTGAGGAAGTCTGATATTAATGACCAAAATTCTGATGCAAATAATAAGAAGAAGAAAGAACCCAGGAATACTGGTACTAAAAAATGCGGATGTCCATTTATGTTGAAAGGAGTAAACGTTGGAGAAGGAGATGAATGGAAATTGGAGGTTGAGTGTGGGGTGCATAACCATACTTATTCATAGTATCTTGAAGGGCATTCTTTTGTCGGACGATTAACTAAAGAGCAAAATGAACTTTTAGTTGACATGTCTACAAGTTTAGTGAGACCTAAGTTATTTTGAACACCATCAAGAAAAAAGATCCACTTAATGTAACAACGATGATGACAATATACAATGCAAGACACTATCATCAGACAAAAGAAAAAGCAGGGAGATCAGAAATGCAACAATTGTTAGGTAAGTTGGCTGAGTACAACTATATTGAGCATCATCGAAGTACTGGTGTTGATAATGTTGTTAGTGACTTGTTTTGGACTCACCCAATTAATGTCTATATCTTACATTGTTTCCCACATGTACTTATCATGGATTGCACGTACAAGACTAATAAGCATCGTTTTCCACTCTTGGAGATTGTAGGGGTAACTTCAACTAAAATTACATTTTTGGTTGCATTTCCTTTCATTGACCATGAGAAGGAAGACAATTACACATGGGCATTGACAAGATTGAAGACTCTAATGAATGATGATTGTATTCCTGGTGTGATTGTCACTGATCGAGACTTAGCACTGATGAATGCCATTCGTAATGTTTTTCTTAGTACTCGACATTTATTGTGTAGATGTCATATAAATCAAGTAGTTGCAACCAATTGCAAAAAACTATTCACATTAGAGGAGGTTTGGAATATGTTTTTTAATGATTGGGAAACCTTGGTAAGTTCATTAACAAAAGAGGAGTACTTATATAATTGGCATGCCTTTGATGAACCCAAGTTCCACAACACTTACAGAACCAGTTAAAAAAAAATTAAAACCAAAGGATGTCCACGTAAAGTTGACAATTCTACTCATCGTTTGCCATCAGCCTTTGAGATTGCAAAAGCTCTTTCAGGTCATGATAGCCAACCACAACCCTCTAAAAAGAAACAAAGGGGAAGACCACGCAAATTGAAGGTATGCACTTATCTTTATAGATGTGATGTTTGATATACTAATTGTAACTTCACTGAGTAACCCTTGATTACTATATAGACTTATAGATCAATTTTACGCAATTTGGCCGCCTCTACGCATCAATATACGGGACAGTTCCCTGAGGCAATAAAGCAATACATTACTATTGTGATTGATGTCCTTGGAAATGGTAATTGTGGATATAGAGTCATAGCTGAGGCCATGAGATTTGGTCAAGCTTCATGGCCAAGGGTACGTACCGACCTATTGGCGGAAGTACGTTGTTGCCCATTCCTATATCAGCAAGCTTTTGGTTGGAAAGAGAGGCGTGCTGAGATTGACCAAGCACTTGACTATTTTGAAGATTCATATGCACTGGAACTCTACTGGATGAGCATGCCAGATATAGGCCATCTTATAGCTTCATGTTATCGTCTAGTGGTGATTTTTTTATCCCGTTTGCAATGCCTCTCATTCCTACCTTTATATGTATTAAGAGATGATGAGCCCACTAATCTTCATGAGGTTGCAAATGGTTTAGTCAATGACAATCACTTTATACAGGTACTAAGAGTTGACTTACTTTTTTTGCAACATTGAACGTTTTTTTTTTAAAGCTAATTGACTCCTTTTGTTTTGTACAGCTACATTTGGCACCAGGACATCCCATGCCACCGGTTACACAAAATTGGCATACTCTTGCAGTAAATAACGCTTGACACTTTTACGCCAACTACCAAGATCGTATGGAACAATTTAAGCTATTACCAAGTCTAAATAATGTAGCCACCACCGAAACGATATGTCTTGATTGTGACTGATTTATGTTTTACAAACTGAATTGAAATAAGCATGTGGGATGTGGGGATATTATGGGAAAGTATGTGGGGTTGTATTAAGATAATTTTTAAGTGAAAAAGCAAATGTTAGGTGTATTAAGTATGTGTGGGCGGATTTATTCAACAATTTGTGGGATGTTAATATAGTAAGCCTTTTTATTTTCAGTTTGTGCATCTTTCTTTATACCGTTCTTCTATATCCTTCTTCAACTTTTTTGTATCTCATTTCTTTCATGTATTTATCGTATTTATCTCTAAAACAAAAATAAAAACTAAAAACTAGAAAATAAAATTAAGGGTTACCGAACAGGTTCATGGCATTGATACTAAGCTACTCATTCATTGTTTGATAAATACAAAAGAAGGTGAAATTGATTAGCCCAATAAAACGGAACTAAGTTCCCCTTGGGCAATACAGTTTGCAGCTAATTACAACAATTTAAAGGTTTAACCTAATCTGCAAGAGTGGTATACGTACGACCGTGTCCAAGTTCAATGAGTTATGCATGACATCTGAAGATTCTAAACTCTGGAAAAGCTATAGGCCATGGCTAGCTGGCAAGGACGTACAATAGTGGAATCTGTCAGTCTAAAAGAGAAAAGAGAATATGAAGGTATTGGAGAGAGCGAAAGGAGTAGCTGCTTCTGCTTGTTTTTATTGGTGGGAGAGAACGACAGAGAAATCAAGGGTTCTGATGAGATCATAGGGTGGTGGTGCTGCATGCATAATATTTCAAGTTCCAACCTCTGCAATGCTCTGCAAGGCAGGCCTCCACTGCTCCCCAGCACCTCCACCACCATGGTTCTTTCCCACACTTCTGTAGCTTCTGCCGTTGTTAGTGCTTTTGCTGCCACGGTTGATTCCCACACTCTCCATCTGAAGAAATTAATAAGTATTTTAAAACCATGCATCGATATCTTTTGCATACCTAACTAAGGTTGTTTACCAGATTAAGCCTAAGTAGTCATGCATTAACTACACGTCTTCTAAGAAAAATATAACTTAATCATTTGGTTAGGAGTTGAAACTTCTATCAGTTATGATATTGGTAGAGGAAAATGAAATCTCTGAACCACCACCAAATATTTGCTAGAAAAGAAGTGTATCATTTTGCAAATCGTAAAGTGATACCTTTCCACTGTCATCATAAATCTGACATTCCTTGAATAAAGGGGTAAATGCATCCCCATGAACCATTGGAATGGAAGACTTATGGAATGATGACATAAACCATGCCAGTTACTATAAACTTTGCACACAGAAAATTATTTTTGCATACACTTTTAATTCTTCTGCATATCTTATATATTTTTATTCCTTTTTTAAATTTTCTTTGACTTATTCTACTTAAATACTAGAAATAAGCATGAGTATTCATGAAAATAAAATGAATGTACTCGGTGAGTGGATCGTACATAGTGGCCACCATTGCTTATTGTCAAATATGGCAACGCAAAATTCCAACAAATGGATGAGATCCTAACCATGGACGTATGTTAATTATGCAACAACGATTAAAATACATGAAAGAGTTTTACTTTCTTTCACAATTCACTTATGTTTTGCAGCCGTATAATTTTAGATGAACTAAATCAAGTCAATTGCGCAAATATGCAAGGGAAATCACATCAGATGACAAATCTTTCAATGAGTTATAAACATGTTTTTTATTGTCAAACCAAAAGGTAAACAGCTCTTTAACCATTTTCCAAACCAAAATGCTCATGCGTTTGACCTTGTATTTGACCCTATAAATTTAAATTCTCAAACTATTTTTTATCATTTCTATCTAAATATATACGTTCGACTCTTTATTCAACTCAATATACATGAGTATGAATTGGATGGTAGAGTTAGAAAAAATGGGGCCCGAAAGTTCAACAAATAAATATATATGTTCGACTCTTTATTCAACTATATATATATATATATTAATTAGATGGTAGAGTTTGGCAAAATGGGGCCAAAAATGTTTGATAGTTCAGACATTTACCCAATACATAATTAATGGTGGAGCCAGGATTTCATGTGAGGAAGGGTCCTTCACAAATGCAAAAAAATATCACGAATAACAGTTACAAAACTACTAACTAAAACACCATAATAACACATGCATCTATAATATTTTATATTTTCAATAATCATAATTGTCTCTCACAAATTTTCATATTTTGAAACCATTGCATGATAACCTTGTTATCTATACTATTAAATTTAATAAGAAGAAGTGATCAAAAGGTCCAAACTATAACACTTAAGTAAGATGTAAGACAGACGAGAAACAATAAAAAAAAAATTATAGAAAGTAAGATAGATTTTACAAATAGTATTGTTTTTGTTGAATTAATCTGAATTTTATATGAAAATAGGTATGAAATTTCAAGAAATGAGAAGAATAATAGCTTTTTAGTCTTGGACTCTTGCTCCTGGGTTGATTGTGAAAGACCAGAAAAGTTTTTTGTTTTAATTAAAAGTGAACGGGTTTAATGTTAAGAGATTTTTTTTTTTAATCAAAATGTTAAAGGTTATTGATTTTATGTCCAATAAATAAATATTAATTTAGTGTTGGGATTAAGCCTGACAATTCCTGACACGACCCGATAACCCGACACGACATGATACGAAATTAACAGGTGTTCGGGTCGATACGATAAAGAATCGGGTCGTTATCGAGTAACCTGATAAGCACATATTAATTTTATAATTTTATAACCCTAAAAAAATACTATAATAATTTAACAATTTTATACCCCTAAAAACTATAATAATTATATATATATATATATATTAAATTAAATTTAAAAAATTGGTGACCATTGGATCGGCTGAGATTTAATCTCAACCGTCCATTGTGCATTAGGTTGGAGGCTATCCTTCTCTTATCTCTCATTCACTTTGATCTTTCCAATCCATACTTAATCCCACATTGTCTACTTAATCCGCATCTCTCTCGCATCCTCTGTTCACTTCCTTCAACTCAACTCCGGCAGCCACAAGAAAACCACACACAGGCAAGCACACGCTAAAGGTATGAATTTTGTATTTTTGGGTATTCTGTGTTTTTTTCAAAAACTAGTGATTTGGGGTTTTTATTAAAATTAAAACTAATGGCTGGGGATTTTCTGGGTTTGGGGTTTTCTGATTTTGGAGATTCTGGAGTTTCTGGGTTGGGGCATGTTTGTAAACATTCAAAAAATATATTTTTCTTAACGGGTCATAACCAGTCGGGTAAAGTGACCCAACCTGTTAAGGACCCGTTAAGATAACGGGTGTGACACGACAAGACCCGTTAAGATAATAGGTGTTACACAAAAACGACACAAACACGACAAATACGACTCATTTACCAGGCCTACTTGGGATGGAATCAAATATGGGAATTGGAATTTTAAATAGGAGATAGTTTATAATGTGTTTTGTATTATTGACTAATAGGAGAAGGGTTGTAAAGAAGAATAATGAAAGATGTTTATTGGGGAAGGGCTGCAAAAAAATGTGAGGATAGGCCTAGCCCTATCCTATTCTCTTCTTCCCTCCGCACATAACCCCTCACTTTCGGTGGTTGCGGAAACTTATTTGTGCCATGCATACCTGAGTAGAATATTACCGTGACAATCCGTAACTAATTAATAATTATACAATATTATGTATAAGATTTTTTTTCTTCATGTAACAGTTAAAGTACTAATTATTCAATAGTATTTACAAGTTCTCTTTTCATATAACAGTTAAGGGATTCGTCTCCAAATCATGCTTATACTACTGTGGTGCTGCATCTTACCATTTTTAATGGGCACTCCTGAGTGGGGTGAGATTCTTACATATATATATTATCCTAAAGAGATTTTTTAGTGTGCTGGTACACAATTCGGTACAGTAAATATCATCCGAATAACAAAAGACAGTCTACAAAGTACTTGATAATCCGAGTTTCATATCATGGAGTTATCACGTCAATTTTGAATGACCAAATTACCCTAATGAGTTCATATGATTCAACCATGATTGGTGCCAGGATGGTTTAATTATGAATGGTCTTTAGGGTCAAATAATTTTATACTTACCTTGATGGAATTGTTGTTCCCGGACTTCAAATTCTGAACCGCCAAGTCCTTCATTTTCATTTCCACACCAAGCCCACCTCTATCCTTCAGCAACTTTCGCAGCTTCACAGACTTTTTGGCAGCAAACTCCTTCAACACATCTGTGCACATATAACAAAAGAGACCTAATATTTTAAATGTTTAAATTGTCATATGGTGAGTTTCTTCGCTAGAAAAACGTTTATATTGTCATACTGTGAATCGGATGTAACATTTACATAATCTAACGGAAAAGCGTTGTTCTTTAAACAAAGGAAAGCCTAATTGATTAAAACTCGTTGCTGGAAAACTGAAAAACGTAATTAGAAACTTGACCTTCAAAACTGATGAGGCGATAAACCTGTCCAATGAGTAAAGTGTCGTCTGGTCTGAGAAGCTGGAGCTGCTTCACTGGAGCTCCGGTCTCAGACTTCATAGTGCGAGAGTTGACGACAAGAGCCACGTAGTGACCAGGGTTGGAAGTCATGACCTCATGAGCGCCCACAGACCAGTAAATCCTCTCGATCTTGTTGGCCGGGTGCTGAATCACCACCGTCGCTGCCTCCGCCGCCTGACAATTTCCCATGTCAATGGCCGGTGATATATATCGATCTCCTCAAATACTCAAAATATCAACTGGATGGAACACTTTTGGTGAAATTGTGATGGTTTAGCTCTAAAACGAATAGGGTGGTGGATTTTGTTGGTGACAGAGGTGACGTGGAGTTTGGGGTTTTGGGATTCTGGACACCCAGCTGCAGACCCAGCAGTTGCTAATAGTAAATGAAATCTGACTATTTCAAGTTCGCCAAAGCACGTCAAGAATCAAAACTCAGAAGGGATGTGACAAACTGACAAACTGACAAACACAAAGCACCTCGATCTTACGTCCAATACCAAGAAACCTTTAAAACCAAAAAAAAACAAAAAATGGAAGCTGGAAATTTCGGAACCAAAGATTTGGGGTGCAGAGAAATGAGAGGGAGAAGGGTGTTGGGTGCTGCTTATATAATATAAGATTATAGATTATGGTTGAACGCCAAACTGCAAGAAAAGCAAAAATTAATAATATGGGAGCAGACGTGTTAGATCTGCAAAGCCACTTGGTTGGGATCTACAGGGAGGGAGAGAGGGACCATGGGGGCCAAGGGACCCCATTGGATCTTTAACGCCGTGGAGAAAATATGGAAGAATTTGTTTTTCAATTTGATCTAAATTAGAGCATATATTTGGGGTGTGAGTGAGATTGTGACTGATTTCATTGCTTGACCATTCTCCCCAAACATGTCAATGCCCTTACCAAACGAAACAAGTTAGGCTAATCCTTTATTAACAATCTTTTTTGGTCAACGTACCATAATCTTAAAGGTTCAATGTGTTTGGGAGGGTGAAAGAGCAACCAACCACCCTAATGAGGTTGCACCAAACTGCTTGTCCCAACACTATTTGCTCCCACTGCAACATGAAAAACCATGCATGCACCACCTTCCTTCCACCACCAAACTGCATATTTCTCTCGTCTCTCTCAATTGGAGCTCCCTTTATTTAAAAATATAGTTGAGATTAACAGTTTATAACATAACTAATAACTTCATTTAGTGAAAATTACTATATTGCTCCGTTTTAAGTTGTGCATTAACTTAGTAAATAAGGCATTACTCTTCAACGCACTGCATGCGTTTCAAATTTGAACTCTCTCCTCTCCCATTAGAGAAAATGTGTTGGTGAAAATTACAATGTTGTACTTGGTTATTAAGATTATTATAGGATTTTCTTTGGTCATGTTTATTTTTGTGCTTTGTTTGGTCCATGTTCAATATTGGGCTTTATTCGGTATGGCAAATGGGTCCATACTCATTTAGCTTTTTCAATGTTTTTTTTTGGATTGGCAAATGAGTCCATAGCTATTGTGGTCCAACTTATGACTTCCTAAGAGCATATTTAAAAGAGATGTCAAAATGTCCACATAAGTTATAATAGTAATAAAAGACTACACTAATATTCATCAATCGAAATGCCAATTCTTATGTGGCGCTGACATGGATTGGGTGCAAAGAGGTCAAATTTGACAGCAGCTTCAAATATTTTTTTATTAATTTTTTTTTTTATGAGAAACGCTGAAACTGAAGGCAAATGAAGAAGGGTTAAGATCCTCTTCGGATCTTAACAATCCAGATCCCTGCGGATCAACCAGAAAGCAGCAGCCCCTGCTGCAAACTACGTCGTCGCTTCGTTCCCCATCTTCCCAGCTACCAGAGATCCATCAGTTTGACATGAATCTGGGCTTGGGCATCGACTTGGCTCAATGGATCTCAATTCGGCACGGTTTCTAGAGAAGCAGTGGGACATCAACTTGGCTCAATGGGCATCGACTGGACGACGGCCTTCATCGAAGAAACAGTCGGGCATCTCCGAGAGACGTTGTCGACCCCGTTCTGCAAGTTGCGTTTGATTGTATCAGTGTTGGGTTCGAATTGGGTGCGAGGGACTTGCTGGAGAGAAGCCTTTCTTGGTGAGGTTGCATTTGATTTTATCAGCGTCGGGTTCAAATTGGGTGTGAGGGACTTGCTGGAGGGAAGCTTGCAGAGCTTCCGTGGCTGAAGGTGTGAAATGAAGAAATTCGGGGGTTTTGAAAGATGTCAAAATGGGTAATAAAATAATAGTTTAATAAAATAAAAGAAAAAAAATAGTGTAAAATAATATTTAATTTGACATACCAGGTGGAGAGCAAAATTTTGAAAGATGTCAAAATGCCACATAGGCTGTCAAATTCAAATTTTATGTTTAAATTTGACATCTCCTTTGGAGATGCTTTAATGCTTTAAAAACTCAAACTTTTTTGGCGCAATTTTGTGTTCAATTTTTTCTTTATATACAAATGGTTCCTGATATTGACTTAATTCATCATTTTGGTCTCTAACATTCTAAATCAATAAATTTAGTCCCTAACATTCGGTGCCACACATCAATGTGGTCTTTTTGGCAATAATCCGTTAAATCCTCCGTTAAAAATGCACGTGCTGTCTCACGTGACCCTTTAAGAGAGGGCATTTTCGTCCAATCACCTCACTTGTTGAATTTGGCAGCAAACATTTGTTGATTCACGTGCTGACTCGACTTTTTCCCTTTCTTGCTGAATTCCGCAACAAACATTTGTGATTGTTTCCTTTCGAAAAGTTAAAATGAGGCATTTTTCCCACTTAAAAAAATGCCCAGTCATTTTAGTAAATGGTTTTGTGCAAAATGCTGATAGCATATGATTCCAAAAGAAATATACCATTCCCAAATGACATATGTTCAAACACATAAGAAACAAAATCTATTAATTTGCATATTTTGTCAATAGCATATCGTTCCAAAAGAAATAACCATTGTTCATAACAGTATACCCATTCAATTCCAAAAGCATTAAACAACAATAACATCTCATGTTTTCGAATGCAAAAACAGAAAACCTTAAATATTTAGATAGTTATCAAAGACTTTAGGTTAAAGTACAAAAAACTACCTCAACTATTGGTGTCACGACACTTTCATACCTCATCTTTTACAATTGACAATGTCACACCTCATATTTGTGCCAATGTCAGACCTCTGTCAGTTTTTCTGTTAATTTCTCTATTAAATGCTGACGTGGCCAGAGACGAGACCCACTCACTAATCTAACTGGATTAAAAAAAAATTAAAAATTAAAAACTAAAAAAAATAAAAAATGGCCTAAGGGATCAGGCCTTCCCTTTCCTCCACCCGCCCTTTTTCTGCTTCTCTTCAACATCCATCAAACCTTTCCCCATCCCCCAACCTTCCTCCACCACCCTCTCTCTATCCTTTCGCTCTGGGCAACCTGCAACGTGCAACCCCTAACCTTCCTCATTGTCGAAGCTCGAGCAGCTTCACACCTCAGCGCGAATCGATTGGAAGGTGAAATCCCAACCCAAATCGGCAACCTCACTAGGTTGAAATGGCTGGTTCTTTATGACAACCAGCTCAACAAGCTCGACAATAACCAGATCTCCGGTTCGATACCGGCGGAGTTCGGAAACTTGTCGAATCTTTCTCTTATCTTCTTGTGGCAGAACAAGCTCGAAGGAAACGTTCCGCCATCAATTTCCAAATGTGTGAATCTCGAGGCCATTGATTTGTCGCATAACGGCTTGACGGGGCCGACTCCCGAAGGGCTCTTCAATCTCCAGAATCTCACAAAATTGCTGCTGCTATCTAACAACTTCTCCGCTGAAATTCCGCCGGAGATCAGAAATTGCTCGTCGCTAATTCGGTGTCGGGCCAGCAGCAACAAACTCGCGGGAGGGATTCCACCCCAAAAAGAGAGGGCGGTGGAGGAAGGTTGGGGGACGGAGAAAAGTTTTGGTGGCTGTCGAAGAGAAGAAGGAAAAGGGTTGGTGCGGGTGAAGTAAAGGGAAGCCAGATCCGTAGGCTATTTTTTATTTTTTTTTAGTTTTTTAATTTTTAAAATTTTGAATATTTAATTATTAAAAATATATTTTATTATTTTTTAGTCCAATTGGATTAGTGAGTAGGTCCCGTCTCTGGCCACGTCAGCATTTAACTGACAAATTAACGGCAGGCTAACGGAAGGTATAACATTAGCACAATTTCGTAAGATGAGGTATGACATTGTCAATTTCAAAAGATGAGGTATGAAATTGTCGTGACACCAATAGTTGAGATAGTTTTTTGTACTTTACCTAAGACTTTAAAAACACAACTAAGCTGCCAAATTTTCACCAAATCCTTCAAGGCTTGCATGGCTTTCCTCTCTTTGCACCAAATCCTTGGGTTGACTGAACATGTTAAATTGGTGGAATGGTGGGTTGTGAGCTTGAAACCATGCCTCTTTCTTTGCATGTACCTTTTCCCATGGCTCTTCCTCTAACCACTCTGCTGCCCCTTCCTACATACATACTCAAGATATTAATACATAACTTCACATTAAAAAAATTGAAAATAAAAATGAATTAGGCCACACCTTCTGCATCTTCCACATGCCTTATTACAATTTAAAAAAATACAAAGATTTCTACTCTTCAAACTTCACACATATATGTCTTGTTTGAGTTGATGTAGGCTTGTTGTTAGTAGATTGAGTTACTCCTTGAGTGGATTGACTAGTAGATGCTTGATTTTGTTGCTTTCCACATATCTTGGAAGTATGGCCTTCTTGTCCACATGACCTACATGCATATGGCTTGGTATAAATCCATCTTTTCAACTTCTTCCCTTCATGACTTGTAACTGGGGGCTCTTCACCAGGATGTTTAGACCTTTTTTCTTTGGTCTTCCAGTTTGCTTCTTGTAAATGGGAGGATCAATTTTGGTGGTCTCATTACTAGGCTTGTCCCATTGATCTTGGCCAGGCAATGGTGAAATAACTGATGCATAAGCCCTTAGGTATGTTGCTTGCTTGTAACAATCAACAACATACAAGGTAACATCTTGTCCCTTCCTCAAAATACAGGCAATAGCATGAGGACATGGGATTCCACAAAGATCCTATCTCCTGCAAGAACAAGTTTTAGCACCCAAGTCAACTGCAGCCTCTCTTCCATAATGGTGTGAAACTTGATATTTCATATCTCCAACTAGATATGAAATGCAATGCCCACTCTTGAATTTTTCAATAATTTTCTCAATTCTTGGCCCCACAAAACCTTTCCATTTCAAGGCATCAACTCTTCTATTTGCCATCCTCACTGTCAGGTTCTTTCTCCAAGGACGAAAGATAAAATGCTTCGCGGGGAACTCGTTTCATGTCTTTCATTGGGGGAACGGGCCTGGGTGCTCTAGTTGGAGCGGGATTTGCAACATTGTCAAAATTGGCTTGTCCCTTGCCTTGACAATTTATGCATTGAAAGCCTCACACAAGTTGTTAAGCAAGATGTCACATTTGTAACATGTCCTAAAATGTGACCTACTCCAATTATATGCTAGTTTAGCATGTAACCAGTCCCCAAGCATCTTTATTTTCTTGTTGCAGGTTATCCACAATGTTAGGGATTAAATTTATTGATTTCAAATGTCAGGGACTAAAATGATGAGTTAAGCCAATGTTAGGGACCATTTATGATAAAAATCCACAAATATATATATACACCAAAATAAAGAGAAATAAATTAATTTTGAACTCATCATTTACGAGATTTGGATTTAAAGCATAGCAAATAAAAGTTATATCATTATAAACATGGTATACAAATTATAAATTAGCTAAAACATCTATCCTAACCAATACCAATCATATATCAATTTGTACAATTGAAATATGATTATTTTTTCCGCAATTTCTAATTAAGAAGTCAGACATGCATATTAGAACATCTATCCTAACCAATAAGCAATAATAGGAAGAGGCTCAAGATTATTTATACTAGTAGGCAATGTTTTTGGTCTCCCACGTTGAATTCATACTTTGTGCAATGCATACAAATAAAAAGTGGATGACATAGGGTTGGTTTGGGATTGTGGTGATTATATTAAAAGGAGCTTATTAAAAAAATCTAGATTATTAAATGTGTTCAGTAAAACATACAAAAAGTGTTTTTTTTTTTAAACTGTTGTCAATGGCAGTAGAAAAGCATAGAAAAAACTGAAGTAGAGTCTACCATGTTTCTATAAAAAGTGTTTTTTTTCAAGGTAAAGTAATTAGTGCTCATTTAATGATATTTTCAAATGACAAGTATATCATCACATGTTTTACAAAATTACAATCTTTGCTGTTACATTTTTGTCTTTGACAATTATTATATCACATTAAATATTATATCATTTTTAGTCATTTAATATATTCAAAGCAATTTATATAAAAATTTACTAAGCACTCAGACACTGCTTTTTTTTTAATTAAAAACCCTTTTATATAAAAAAAAAAGTTTACCAAACACTTAACAACTTTATTTTACAGCTGTTTATTCTCATAACAAATTAGAAACTGTTTTTTTTTTTTAAGCACAACAATACCAAATTAGCCCATCGTTATTATTATTAATTAATAAAATTGACGGAATGCAACAACGCCAGTTGCATCATTAAATTTAAAATAAACGATAATGAATTAATATATTGTTCCTTTTACAATTGTGATGCAAATTATGTTACCTTATATTGTAATTAGGCCTAATTGGAGTAATAGTCTCCATGGTGATAGGGTAGTTGGAAGATAGCCCCTGTAGTAAAAAAACTAGGATTTAAGCCCATGTGGTAAAGTCTGTTAGGATTTACGAACTAAATTAAAAATTCTGTCAAGTTTCTGTTAATTATTAGCATATGAGCCGCACATATTAGGCTAAAACAAAACTCTCCATACACATATTAGGCTAAAACGGACCTCTCCATTAATTGTTAATGCGTGGGGCTAGCTCACGTGCTAATAATTAACAGAAAGTTGACGAAATTTTCAATTTTCGGCATAAATCCTAACAAAATTTACCACATGGGCTTAAATTCTAGTTTTTTTACCACATGGGTTATCTTCCAACTACACTATCATCACAGGGACTATTAATCCAATTAAGCCTTGTGATTATGTTTCACGTCATTAATAACACTTGGCCTAAAACGGCAATCTTATTATTTGTACTTCACCATCTTCCTTTAGCAACAAAAAACAAAAACAAAAAAAAACAAAAAACAAAAAAAAAAAAAACTAAATAAATAAAAGAACAACTCATTTATAAAAGATGGCAAGTTCCAACAATTTTCAAACTTTTTGCTGCAATCTTGATTTTAATTTGTAGTTGTGAGATGGTGCCATGGTGGTTTTGTGAGGACAAGCAATAATAGGTATCACACTTCATCCATGCAAAAACAGAACTGCAGCGAAGTGTGGAAAAGAAATATATGATGATACTAAATTGTTGGCATGTCAATGACACCCACCATTATTGCATTCAACTTGTAAGAATGGATCAATATCGTTACCATGTATTAGCGTTTGACGTTCTTTCAACACCTCTTTCCAAACTAGCCAAGTCCGAGGCTTTGGTAAAGAGTGCGCAAATTTGGGTGAATTGTGTTGAATTTTCACACTATAACTTGCCATCTTCAACTCCTTCTCTAAAAGCATAATTAGTGTTATCTATCTACTCTCTCTATATCAAAATGTAGTTCCGAATGAAATAAAATAGTGTTCCAACATAAATTTTGACCAACCAGACAGAATACCTTACAATAAAAAACTTTGAAACCAACTGTATTGACTAATCAAACGTGCTAGTCAACCAAGTACAGATTATTAGGTGCTCACAAGTATATAAACCAAGCAAACTTATAATGCTAAAACAATGCAGTGTGATCTTCAGTTATGTTTTAGCCTGAATTCTTGAGTTATGTTTACTTGGTTAACAAAGTGTCAATACTAGCAAACCCTACAATGTTTACCTCTAACAATGGTTATTTGGTCATAAAGGAGCTTTGTAAAGTATTGAACACAAGGAAGCTTTTGGCCAGAAAAACCCACCTCTGGGATAAGAAACTGGGGACTCTCCACTGAGTCCAATCCACTAGTTTAAACAAAGATTCATACAAAGACCACACAAGTTCAATTCCTAAATCCCTATCTACATAGCAGTTTTACCTTTGTGCAACCTTGCCTTACACCAAATGGACTCATTCAGTCTTCACGAAGTGGCAGCTCTTCTTGAGCTCATCACCTTGTCGCACCGAGATCAGCACGATCAATGATATGATAATGATTTTATGATATGCTTATAAAATCTAAATTCAAATGACCAGTTAGATTCTCCAGTCAAACAGTTGAAGGAAGATCTAACTTGAATCCAAAAGCTTGGTCTATGAAGGATATGAAACTTAAGGTATAGACCATAACTTAATGTAAAACCATGAAAACAATGCAACCCTAATATGCAGTGATTGGGTGTTTGTGCATGAGATGGTTTTGTGGCTAGGGTTTCAATTTGGAAGCTTAAGAGCTAGTTATAGGCTAAATGCACTCTTTCTCTTGAAATGTAAATAGCTTAGTTGAATACCAAATGAAACCTTGGTACCTCTTTTAATGGAAGAGTTTGATGTTTCAGACAAGAGGAACCAGAGAACACGTGTCACAAACCAAAGAAACCTTTTCAAATCAAGGGTGAGAGATCCATGCACGGAAAAATGTGTTAGATGGCCCATGTGGGCTGTCTTAATTTACGTGTCTAGACAACTGGACAACAGAAGGAATTTCTGACTAGACAACTACACTAAACAAAAGGAATCTGGAAAAATAAGCTTGATATGCATATGCAAATGTATAGTTCAAACCTTTTGCATTGAAGAAGGCTAGTGCTTTGACAAGTTCAATCCCAATAGTAATCCCAGATCAACATTGTACTCTAACTCTAAATTATGAGCATGTGTGGTAGCATTTACAAATTTTGACAAGGGAAGTCAAACAATAAACCTAGTACTTAACAATCTCCCCAATTGGCATTGCTTGACAAAATAACCCCAAACCTATAACTAAATTCACACTTCACCACACCCAAGAAATCATGCAGTGACAAGAGAAGAGCAAGTAACAACTCCTGCAACAAACATACATTTCTCGACAAGAGACAAGTGAAATTCATCATGGATTATTATAACATAAGCTCATCTTAAAAATGACACCATTGCATGAACAACACAGGTTATTCCAGTCTTACATTTAAAACACTTATATTTTTTTTTCTCCCGCATTTTTTCATGGTAAGACAAAGGAAGAACAATGAAGGAATAAACAATGAAGCATAACAAGAACAAAGAAGGGTCAATGCATCTAGGAAAACCAAAACAGTTGTTGTGCTCTTTTCAAGTGCAAAAATAAGGATAGTATAATGGCATAAGTAAGGATGTCGAACCACATGGACTAATTAAACCTCTACAAATTACTAGTTTTATGTGAACCCTAACTAAACAATGAAAATGCAAACTGAATTTAGATTTTTCAATTGAAAACTAAAATAACTTAAAAATGCAAGAAAGATAAAAAATAAATGATAGGTCTATTCAGAAATAATGGGAATGGAACTAGGGATACCGATTTCACCGTTACAAGCCAATTCCATGAAAATTAAGTCAAAACGCATTTAACTTTCCAATCTGCAACTAGGGTTCGTTTTACTCATTTATGATCATCCATTTGATGTGTGGTTATGATCAAGTACTCCTAATCTGCAACCTAGTTGTGATGTTCAACTTAGATTACCAAATAAGAATCCATCAAGACCTCGAAAACTTCCAAGAATCAAAGAAATCACATGGCAGGATGCATGCATAGCAGTTTCTTCATTCATTCACATGTCTACCAAAATTAAGCATGATGTGTACTATAACCTTGATCATATAATCTATAAGAAACCATAATGGTGATCAAACATTAAGATAAACAAACAAATTAAACTATAAAATCAGTGAATGAAACAAGAAAACAGATTGATGAATCGAATACTTTAACTTAATAACATAGAATAGTTTTGCAAGGCTACATCGAAATCCCCAGCTATGAACTTAATTACACAACATGATTACAGAATATATAAATATGAAGAACAACATGAGTTGAATTAAATTCATAGAAGAAACCCCCTTGAAGCAATTCTGATGTTGAACTTCTCCAAGAACAGCGTTGCGGCGTGGTTTATTCTGTGGCAGCGGATGGTTAAGGGAAATAGGGTTTTGTTTCTGGAAGAAAGGCCAAAGAAAGAGAAGAGAGAGAGCTCTGGGCAACCCCAAGGGGGCTTGAAAAAGTGATCTGAAACCCTAGTATTTATAGGCTAAATGAGGTTGTAGCTGATTGCAAGGTGATCTCAACCATTAAGCCAAAGTTTTGAACGTTTTTCCTTATTTGGCTCCTCCAAATCAGGCTCGATATTCCAATTCCTTTCCCATTTTGCTTCTGGTCTTCTAACAAGCCAAATTTGTCTTGGATTCTTTATTTGGGCTTTAAAACAGGTCACTAAACTTTTTTCCACGTTTGAATAAGGGTCAACCCCAAAAATGGCATGTGTTAGTGTACATGTAACTGCACACTAACACAAAATAAGGTAAAATGCAACCAATTTAACTCAAAAACATCACAAAGAGGCTAGAAATGGATGGTATAAATGCATGAAATATATGAGTTATCAAATACCCCCAAACCTGGTTTTTTCTATTCCTCGAGCAAAACTATAACTAAAAACGCACAAAAATAATAAAATATAACTATACCAGTTTTGCTGGCTAAACCATTGCACTGAGCATGTGCAACAAGCCTCTAAACCTCTAGGTGTCCCTAGTCGGAGGAGTTGTGTCTCCTGAGGGTTTACAGTGATGATGCCCACAAACATCTACAGACTCTGCAAACAAATTAGTTAAAGCATACTTGAAACAAACTCACCCCACTAACAGCCATTTAGTGATGACAATAAGTGGGAGGAAATTCTAAAACAATTGTAACCCTTTGGGCAGCCTTTATGCCCATTACTCTCACTTAATTTTTCATTTCCTCTGATATTTGAATAGGTGTTAGCTGGCTTGTTCTTGGCTGCATCAGTTTTGGCTGTTAGTTTTATGGGATTTATTGCTTTCAATGCTTTCTTGTTAGTTACAAACTGCTCAGCCTCCTGGGAACCTTTCAGTGTTAGAACGACCATAACGTTTTCTAGAAAAATGATATTAACAATCCGCGAAATGTTCCAGAAAATAGACATCCGTAGCTTTCCAAGCATATAAGGCTCATTCTCTAATTCATTCTGAGCTGTCCGCAACTTGCTTCCAAAGTCAGCTGACCTGCACAGGAAGTTTTGACGAATTTATTACTTAAAATTCCACTTGTGTTATTTTTCTTTTCTTTACTTGACAAATCCTACAAAATACAAAAACAAAGTAAATAACTCAAAAATATAAGGAACTAACTAAGAAAAGACAAGTGAATTTGATATAAAATATATATAAATATGAGCTTATCAACGAGATTCAAGATAAAACCAAACTAAGAGTAGCAAGATTAATTACAACAAAATCCAAAAGGAAATGGAGTTTCAACTTTAACAACCACTGTTTAAGATTTAACAAAATGGAACTCTCCTATAACTCTTGCTCTCAAATAAACTAAAAATCCCTACAAGAATTCCCTCATAATCCTAAAACTCCTTCAATTGTGACGAGTCATCTGAGCCGACAGGAGATCCAACAATAATAACATCTTCAATAGGGGCATCTCCAAGGCCTGTACCACTACCAAAATCTTCTGCATCTTCATCTTCATCAGATGAATAAGTAAATCTGATGTGTTTGCCCTTCGAGGTAGAAGTGGAAGAGACATGCTGATGAACATTGATGGTCACACATTTTCCTTTAGCAGCATAGATTGCTTAGCAGCAATGGCACTTGAATGCCCGGATGATAAAGCTAAGACACAGAAGATGGATCCACGGGACGTTGAGGGGCAAGTTTTGTAGGTTGCAGAGATGGCTCGAGGACAAACAATGGAGGATTCATGGATGTTTGACTCATAGATAGTGTGGAGAACGAATGACTGACAAGTGGTGAAGACACTAATTGACTGACCAAGGACTTAAAATAAAAAAAAATTGTTTTCTAAGGGAGTTGATTTCGAACTCAAGATATATTATTTTCTATCTTGGAAAGCATTTAGTGGATGGACTGGTCTAGGATCACCCTAAGCAACAACACACATTACATTGCCCAGGTTCATCATATTTATGTCAAGATCCTTAGTGGTTCTAGGACACAAATCATCCAGGACACTTTTGAACACTAGCACGCTCACATAACTGAGTGATTAGACAAGGATGAATAGTAGAGCCCCTCTGTTGAGTTCCAGAGTGTTTAGACTTAGACAAAATTGACTTGAAAATCAGAAAACCAAAAGGCACATCACAACAACACTATGGCTGACTCAAGGGTAGGGTTGCCATTGTTTGACCTTAGTCTGATCAGTGCAATAAAACAAGATTGTGACAAATGATTCCTTATAGGCTTAGTACCTAGTGTCGGAGTAAGGTGGTACTCCAATTATCGCACTGAAACTCTTTATAGATACTAATTTTGGGAAGTGATATCTCTCGGAATCAACGTTATCTAGGGGGCTTCGAGCTCTGTCTTGGGCCTACAAACTTACTCGTGTTTCGCCTGAATACTCCATACTCCGAAGTAAGCTTACTTCAGAAAGATTGGAGGATTATACTATGTTTCACAATGTGGAACCAAGTGATGAGAAATTTGAAGTATTCTACTCTATCAGGCTTAAAGATCTAAGTAGGACTACTTAATCAAATACGATCAACATGCAAAAGATCAATTCGTTCAAAGAAAAGGTGCAAGAACCCAAGTCCATGACTTGGGCACATTTTCAAATTATAGAAGAAACAGGCCCCTTCCAGGCCAATTAAATCGTCTTAGAATTAAATGTAAAACTACATCTCAGAACTAGTCCCGACATCGATGACATTACCTTATCTGCAGCAGACAGAATTCCACCGGGAGCCTTGGATCGGTAGGAGTGGCTTCATCCAGTGTTGCCTCGAAGTCGAAACCTGACTCAACTTCTTCAAACACCTCTAGCTCCGCGACCTCCCCTATATATATGTATGTATGTATGTATGTATGTATGTATGTATCAAACTCAGGCTGTTTGATTCCTATATAAGTATCACACTCACTAAAACTGCTATGAAGGCTTACAAGTAGAGAGAAATATTTAGATAGTACATATTCTTTAAGAGAAAAGCTTAACTCCTTAAGATTGAGGAGGAGTTCCTCATCAATTTACTTCATGTTCTATTCAGCAAACTTTTTATTTATAATCAAAACTGTTATGTTATAAATATCTTTTCTACAAAAAATAAAAAATTAAAATCAAGACCGTTTATTTAATTGAGTTACAAGTTAATTATGAATCACATGACACATACAAATCCTGATAATATTAAACTTCAAATTCAATATCTAAAATAAAAGAACACCTCAATTTTAAGTCAGTTAGAAGATGACAGATTGACGGTTGATGATGAACACTTTTACCACTGAAAGACTGCCTTGGCTTAATCATAAAGCACGGTGATAAAATATCTTCATTTTTATTCATCACGAGACAAGTCATTTTCCTACAAGACGTGCCAAACTTTGTAACACTTATTAATTGGCGACCCAATCGACCTCCATCGGCATCTCCGCATCTCCCCAATCGAATCTCTACCCTCAATTCCCAAATCTCTATTTTAATAACCCATGTCCACGTTCCCCTCGTGGGTTCTTCTCATAATCCAATTATTTTTTGTTGGCACTTTCTCACAAGGACAACTCTCTTTTCTCTGATTATCACCGCTCCGTTGTTTACACAAATATATATAAAAAGGACGAACTCCGAAAGCCCCATCTGGGACAGAAGAGGGATCTCCGTCTGGGGGGCTGCTTTGATTGTTCTCAGCCGGCGGGTCTTCAATTTTTAGGTATGTTTTCTCATCTGGGTTTTGCTTGAAATGCTTTGATTTCCCACCATTACTTACTAATTGTGATTAGATTGTTGATATTGGATTTGCATGCCTTTAATTTGGCTTTGGTTTCCAAGAAAATGTGGCAAAAGAAAATGGACAGTGAGATTAGGACTAATGGGTTTGCGGATTCTCTCTGCAAGTGTTGAATTTTGACTACAAAAGTAAAAAAATTGATGCAAATTTGGATTTTTTTTACGTTGGATTTGATAAAGATCATTGCTTTAGGATCTGGGTTCACTTTTTGGTATTTTATAATTTTGTCTTGCGACCAAATGGAGAATTTTTAATTTCTGTTAAGTGTGACATTGTATGATTTGGGGTTGAACAGAAAATGGGGAGCGAAGTCGAAAATTTTGAAGATCCAAAACTTGCACCTGAAGCAATGGAGAACAATCGGGCATCTTCGTCAAAGGAAGGCAAAGGAAAGCGGCTGTGGAAGAAGGTGAAGTATCAGTTGGTTGAGTACCACAGTTTGCCGAACTACTTGAGGGACAATGAGTTCATTTTGGGCCATTACCGGTCCGAATGGCCATTGAAGCAGGTCTTGCTTAGTATGTTTACCATCCACAACGAGACGCTAAATGTTTGGACGTAAGCCTCTATCCGTTTACGAGTAATATTTTTTGAAAATTGTATGTTTGTACATAAATGGTTAATAGGTCTGATGCTTTCAGATAAAAGCTATTAATCGGGTGTTTTTTCAAACAGTTTCTATGTTTCCCCCTTTGAACTTTGCAATATTTAATGAGAAAGTAAAAACTGTTTACAATATTCCTTTTTTCTTCTGAAGTTAACTATAGTGGATTAAACTGTGAATATGACAATTTATTGCTTTCCAGGCATTTGATCGGATTCTTCCTTTTTCTTTCCCTGACCATATACACTGCAATTAAGGTTCCAGAGGTCGTTGATCTTCATGCTTTACAGCATTTTCCTGATGTGCTCAAAAAGGCTGATCTGCACAAATTAAGTGAAGAATTCATGACATGCCTCCCTTCCCTACCCAACATGCCAGATCTAAACAGACTTAGAGAAGAGTTAAAGACATCATTAACTTCAATGGATCTGCTGCCGTCACTCTCTGGTTGGCATGTTATGGAACTTCTGAATAATTGTTTGCCACAACGATTCTCCCATGGCAACCAAACCGATGTTTGTGTTCTGGTAAATGCTCTACCTTTAAAGCCCCGGTACCCCATTTATAAGGCTTTGATGTTCTAGCATAATGTGCTTAGAGTTTTATCATTTATTGAGATCATTTTTAGTATAAATGTGGTTTGCAGAACTGTTTCCCTTAATGGTTTGGCTTCTTAAATTTTTGTATAGCTATCCATGTAAGATGATAGGTAAGAAAGTCGAGTGATTGTTGCCCATTATTTCCTAAATGGTTTATCTCATGTGGTGGATATGTTCTTAACGGTGAACGATCCATTATAATCTTATTGTGTGACTAAATAGTGCTAGTTGCAAAGCATCCGTAGCCCCTTGATATTAAATTTAACACACACACCCCAATCCATTATAATCTTATTGTGTGACTAAGTAGTGCTAGTTGGAAAGCATCCGTAGCCCCTTGATATTAATTTTAACACACACACACCCCGATCTATTATAATCTTATTGTGTGACTAAATAGTGCTAATGACTAAATAGTGCTAGTTGCAATGCATCTGTTGCCCATTATATTAAAAATAACACACACACACGCACAAACACAGAAACGCACACAATTTAATTGTGCGACTCTTTGGAGAATTAAATTTGTAAAAGGATGAGCAGTTAGAATGCCCAATTCATATAATCCATTGTCAATGTTAATGTAGTTTTGCAGATGCGTCGAGCTAATAGATTACTTTTATTTGTTGTTTGGATTAATGCAGCGTAGCATGAAGGAGGATGTAGCAAACATAATAGCACCACTGATGATTAGACCAATCACAAGATGGCCGTTTTTTGCGTTCTTGGGGGGAGCCATGTTTTGCTTGCTGACCAGCAGCGCATGCCATCTTCTCTCTTGCCACTCTGAACGCATGTCATATATCATGCTCAGGATGGACTATGCTGGAATTGCAGCCCTTATATCCACTTCCTTCTACCCTCTCGTCTACTACACCTTCATGTGCGACCCTTTCTTCTGCGCCCTCTACATGGGATTCATAACCCTCTTGGGAATTGCCACAGTCTTGGTTTCCCTCGTCCCAGTCTTTCAAAATCCCGAATACCGAATTGTCCGTGTATCTCTTTTTCTTGGCATGGGCCTGTCCGGGATTTTACCCGTTATGCACAAACTCATCTTGTTTTCTGATCAACCTGAGGCACTCCATACAACCAGGTATGAGATTCTGATGGGGCTTCTTTACGGGGTTGGAGCCCTGGTTTATGCCACAAGGATTCCAGAAAGATGGATGCCAGGGAAATTCGACATAGCAGGGCACAGCCACCAGCTGTTTCACGTATTGGTAGTGGCAGGCGCATACACCCATTACCGTGCAGGGCTCGTTTACCTCAAATGGCGCGACTTAGCGGGTTGCTGAATTGGTGAAATAGGAAGATCTCCTCTAGACTCTAGTACTAGTGGTAAGGTCTTTGTTGTTATGTTATGTGTAGGTGAAGAATGGAGTTTGTGTAGTGCAGATAATGTAATTTCCAATTTGTGACCGGAATCAGGCACAGAAAATCGTGTTTGGTTAGGGAAAAGGAAAAAGGAAAAAAATTGTATTGGAGCATTTAATTGGACATGTATAGAACTTGTGGTAAATAAAGATTTTGTGTTCATTTCAAAATTCAATAAGATGATGAAGCTGGTTTTCGTTCTCTCTCCTCGCAGTGCGACTGTGGAATACTAGAGCAAAGAGGAAGTGAAAAAAACTGAGTTTTTGCTTTCATTGAGAGTTGAACTCAAGACCTCCCGCTTACTAAACGGGTGCTCTAACCAACTGAGCTATGAAAGCTGCTTGGTGGTTATACCATCAGAATTATTTTTGACAACACTTCCGCCTGTGGATTTACTTTATCCAGACATTTTATCCAATTTTCCTTTTCCAATGCGGTCGCTTTTCCCATTCATCCATACTTTCTGAACTCATTAGCATGGAAATTGTGAGAAGAAAATTTGTATATTTAAGTGATATCCCTATTGTCAGAAGTTTTAAATTTGATTCTCGCAAAATGTGGATTTGAACTACATTCTTGCTACTCTATTGCGATGCTTATCTCATTGCTCACTCCCTTAACGCAAAAGATACCGTTTGTTAAAAAAAATAATAATAAATAAATAGATTCAAGCAATAATTAATAAATGAATTTCTAATTATGATTAATGATTTTTTTTTATTTTTTATTTTTATTTTTTTAATGTGTGTAAGTAATGAGTTTGGTTAAAGTTTTCCTTTAATTTTATTAATTCTTCGATATTAATTTTAAGGATCAACTAAATTGTACAAGAAATGTCTCATATGTGTTCCGGACGTTCAAACTTGAATTAGCAGAATTAGTAAATTATTTAAAGTCGTGAAAATTCCCACTAAATTAAATTAGTAGAACTTCGTCCAAACTACAATAGTCGCAATCATAACTACACAATCAAAGGAGATGATGCCACGGAGCTTTGTTCCCCTCCATACTTAATGTCTCACAATGAATCACATATGCATTTTGACGTGAACTAAACAACAAGAAGTTCATCTAAACTACAAAAGGAGGGAGGTTAGCTCCGAAATATGGTGAGCTTGGCCTCAAAACCCAGTGAGAAGCGTTTCTCAGAAAACAACAAAGATGATAATCCAAATTTTACATTGTCATTTTGTGTTTGGTTGAACCGCAGTAAAGTAGAAGCCATAGTCCAAACTTGACCTTTCTTCTTTCTCCTATCATAGGTCGTTCATTTCTGCTCATAAAATCCCAGACCACAACAAGCACTGCAATTATTACCTGGTCCAACTTCAATTCCCCGAAACTACAATGTATGTCATTTCAAGTAAATGATCCTTACACTCCGGGGTGTGCAATCGCGTAGTCAGGATTTTTAAATAATGGGTCATAATATCAACAAAAAAATTTCATAAAGCTATTTCGTCAAGCACTTAGTAAACACTTGTCAATTCCTGTCAATATGCACCGGAAGTTTATGCCACCGTATGTCGACAACTAATATTACTTGTAGAGATTTGTTGAGAGTGGATGCAAGATACTATGGAGTAATTTTGAAGATTGCCAAGGTTTTTCAACTAAGGTATTTCATACAAAAAGAAAGAAAATGAAGACAGATATGATAAAAGAAAATAGTAGTAGAAGAGGAGGTTGTAATTTAGTTTGTCTTAGTTGTTTATATAGGTCAAATACACTGTACAAACAAATACACATAGGATTTTTGAAGTTATTAGGGTCAAAGACAACCTAAGACCCATCTATCACACTTGTGGTGTGTATAAGTGAAGGTTTGGAATATATAAAGAAATCGGAAGTGCTGCCAAATTGAAAAACTTTGGTCAATATAAAATCACATGACTATTCTTATGTCATTGTTGAAGAGTGTATTCTGGTGTGACGATCGATCACACGCTAAAACATTAGATTTTTGTGTATGTTGTGAATCAGTGTCACAATGGTAATATTAATAATGTGCAGATTATTAACTTGTAATTTTAAAACATTATTTCCCTCTAGGTGTCAAGTAGGGCATTTTCTTCAATTGTTAGATGCGGAGAGAGAGATACATACGATGCTTCTTCTTGTAGCTATTATGTTTCTGGTTATCACCTACTTACAATTTTTCAACTAGTAACTTGAATGGCTAACCACTTGAAACTTGATCCTGCATTCATCTCGAGGTAGGCCGAGAACCAACAGATCTACGTCTTTGTTTTTAATGTTCAATTTTTTTTATCAGCTTAGTTAATTAAAAACATTCATTTTTATATTCGAGATTTCGAGTTCAATTTTCCATCCCCTCATTATAATTTGTAAATATAAAAGAAGAAAAAAATTACTTTTTAAAGTAATATCGAATTTGTTACAAAATTCTCTCTTTTGTTGGTTATGTTTGGAGAAAAGCGAACTCTAAATGTATTCTTATATTAACTCATTATCTGCATGTGGTTAATATCCTTGTAGATTGGATTTTGAGTGTTTTTACCCATGCGCTTTAAGTTTGAAATTCTATCATTCTCTAAATTAATGTACTAATTTATCTATGTTCTTAATAATAGTAAATAAAAATAACTTATTATCTCACAATGTATCATAGTTTGGAATGACCAAAGAGTTTAATTTTACACCATCTTACGAATATAACTAAACCAATCATGAACTGGACTTCAATTAATCATTGAGGCTTTGCTTTGATTGATCACTAAGGCTTTGCTTCGATTTGATCACTGAGGCTTCCCACATCCGCCTTCAAGCTAACGAGGAAGTACACCGCCTTGGTCGTCTCGTTCCGGAATTCGGATTTTTTCCGGATCTCTTATATCAAATTCATCAAATCTATCAATATGGGTATTTAAAATTTAATTCAATGACTAAAATTATTATAACTTTTAAAGGGGGTTTCTGTTTATGACTGTTGAATCAAATTTCAAAGATCCGAATTGATGAATTAGGTGGATTTAATGGAAGGGATCCGAATGATCCCTTTCCCTTCATTCCGGCTATGATTTCACATTGTTCAAGAAACCCCCTCTGTAATTTGTGATCTACTTATGGGGTCTCCTCCAGTCATTGTACTCAGTAGCCTTTTAGCCTTTTAATGAATCTATGCTTCTTATTTTAAAACAAAAAAAAGAAATAAATTATGAACTTGATTTCTTTTAGGATAATGTTATTCATACACTTATTGTTATTTGTCACACATCCTTATTAACTTCGGTCATTGATTTTTTTTAATTCATTCAACCTAATAGTCGAAAATTAAGAAATATGTGTAAGAAGTATAAATAGATGTGTGAATAACACTATCCTTCTTTTATACAAGTGATATGTGAAGTGGCGAAAATCAAATCCTTAACCGCAAATGCAAGGATACACGCTGCTTGGTTACTTGAACTAAAATCTCTTTGCTATGATCTTGAGATCATGCGACAATGATTTGCATTAGTGGGTTGCAAATTTATAAGCTGAAATCTGATGGATCATCACTTGTTTGAAAGTTGCCACCGAAATATAAATGGGTTATTACCAATCAACATCATACCTAAATCAATTCGAGATTATGCCCACTCTAATTACCAAATCAATTCCTTCCCAATACAAGTTTCGAAACATCCCCATGTTCATTATGACACGAAGTGGGTCCATGTCCCTTCTTCCCTCACCAAAATGACCGTAATACCCTCACCCGTTCCACTCTTGTGAACCATGCCCACATTGTAAAAACTGTATATGGTCTGGGTTATAAAAGTAAAAGCACAAAATTCTAATTTCCACCCCGAAGTGTCGGTTCGTAAACACATGCATCCACGTGTCAGCTTGATGAAGGCGTAAGCCAGACAACGGGACCCCAACGACTGCCGTAGATCATGGCGCACTTTAGCATCTTTGGCTCTACTAAACCGATTATGCACTCTACACTCCCCCGCTTAAACCCTTCTGCTAACAAGTCCACAATAGAAGCTGTACGAAACCCTTATTCAGTGGCCGCAAAACGACACCGTTAAGAACCCAACCCTGTCGCATTTGCCATTTCCAATACTCTCCTCTGAGCTTCCTCCAATGTCGAAACCCTATACCAGAACCAGGCCTTCTTCCTGGGTCGCCGACAGCCTGCTCTTCTTCGGCGGCGCATTTCTCGCTCTTCTCCTCTTCCTCACTCTCCGGACCTTCGTAAGCCCTTCTTCCATCCCCAATTTCAGTCGGACGGTAACTCCGCCGCCGACCGCCGCCGAACCTGATCAATGCGCCGACGACGATAACCTGCGCCTGGACCCGACGAACCAGACCTTCTACGACGACCGGGAGGTCCGGTACACGCTCGGGCAGCCGGTTCAGGACTGGGACGAGAAGCGGCGGCAGTGGCTGCTGCACCACCCCTCGTTGGCGGCGGGAGCCGAGGGAAGGATTCTGATGGTGACGGGATCCCAGCCGTCCGCGTGTCGAAATCCTATCGGCGATCACCTGCTATTGAGATTCTTCAAGAACAAGGTGGATTACTGTAGAATCCACGAACACGAAATCTTCTACAACAACGCGTTGCTGCACCCGCGGATGGGGAGATACTGGGCCAAGCTCCCCGTAATCCGGGCCGCCATGGTGGCCCACCCGGAGGCCGAGTGGATCTGGTGGGTCGACTCGGACGCGTTGTTCACCGACATGGAGTTCAAGCTCCCGCTGGACCGGTACAAGAACCACAACTTCGTCGTCCACGGGTGGACCCACCTCGTCATGGAGACGCACAGCTGGACCGGGCTCAACGCCGGCGTGTTCCTAATCCGGAACTCCCAGTGGGCCATGGACTTTCTCGAGGTGTGGGCCAGCATGGGCCCGCAGACTCCGGACTACGAGAAATGGGGGGAGACCCTCCGGTCAACGTTCAAGGACAAGGCGTTCCCGGAGTCGGACGATCAGACGGGCCTCGCTTACTTGATATACAAGGAGAAGGATAAATGGGCGGACAAGATTTATATGGAGAGCGAGTACTATTTCGAAGGGTACTGGGCGGAGATTGTGGGGACGCTGGATAAGATCGAGGCCAGGTACGCGGAGATAGAGAGAGGGGAGGAGGACAGTGCAGTGCGTTTAAGGAGGCGGCACGCGGAAAAGGTTAGTGAGCAGTACGGTGCGTTTAGGGAGGAGTACTTGCGTGAGGCCGGGTATGGTAAGGGAAGCTGGAGGCGGCCGTTCGTCACGCACTTTACCGGATGCCAGCCTTGCAGCGGGGCCCACAATGAAATGTATTCCGGGGAGTCGTGCTGGGACGGGATGCGGAAGGCGCTGAATTTCGCGGATAACCAGGTGCTCCGTAAATATGGGTACGTGCACCCGAGCACAGGGGATAGTGCGGCCACTCCGGTGCCGTTTGATTACCCGGCCGAGTTCTGAAAAGGTGCGCATTAGCATAGAGCTTTTTGATTGATTGCTTTTTGCTTTTGGAAAAATTTGTTTGATGAAGACACGGATGGTACATCACGTATTTTTATATAAGTGATGAGAAATTTTATTTTTTAAGTTATTAACTTTTTTAACACACATATCTCATTATTTATATAGTAACACGTATATACCATTCCTGTATGACGGTCACACTGAAAAATCTTTTTTGCTTTTGGGGGTTTGGCTTTTGTAAAGCTGAATTAATTAATTAAGGGAACTGTTAAGGACACTTTAAAAATCTCATTTTCTTTCCAAATATAAAAAACTTGAAATGTAAAATGAGATTTTTAGAATCCCAATAACAATTTGGTTAATTAATTAGCTAAATTATGGTTGATTGGAGTATGATGAGATGAAAGCAGTTGACTTGGACTAAATTCTATACATGGCAACTACGAAGGTACCTAAAATATTGGATGATTGTTCTGAGTTTGGAAGTTAAGTTGCCCATGTCAAATGTTTGTAGGGCAGCTGTTGATGATGATGACAAATTGGGAAAAACCCTAATGAAATCTTAATTGTTGTCAGGAATAAGGATGAATGTAATTGTTTTTTTTAATGGGAAATTTAAGACTTGTAAGTTATATCAAACACGAAAGAAACACATTTATTTTTGTTAGTTTCTCATGATTGTTTTATTAGGGATTTTGTGTCACATAGCTACCTTACCTACCCCTTTTTATTTTGGCATTGTATCAATTCATTCAAAACGATAGCATCTACACTTAAGGAGTGGGCTAAGCTTTACAATTCCTGGCCATAATGATGTGGTTTAACTTCACATTTAACGAGAATCAAATTTAAGATCTCTCACTAACAAGTGAAGAGGAAACCACTAGACTACGTACTAAGGAGCGAGAGACTTGCTTCTTAATCAGAAATATTGACAGATTTGCATAATTAATGACTTTATGTTGGGGCATTTCTAGATAGAGTTTGGTGGATTCAAAATAAATGACTTTATTGAAGTTTATGATGGTTTTTTTTCCTTCATGTTTTGATGGCAGGAGCTTATATGGAGGAGGCACTTTCACGTCACATAGGAGACACTTTAATCTCTATTTTATGTTGAGATTTTCTTCTACATTATTTCTCCCCCTCCTACTTCTTACTCTATTTACATACGTACATATATATATATTGGAGATGTATATATAAGTTATGAGTGCATCTCTCCCTTCCCTTTCGCCTCTGATTTCTATGGATGTACTTCTTGTAAATTCACATATCACTATGCAATAAATTTGGTTCACAAAACTCGCAAGCTCCCACAACTTACAGCCTCTTTACCATTCTAGCCGAAATTTAGCAATACCAAGACTTGTGCCAAAGAACGAACTAGCTCTTAATTCATTGGTACATGTTTTAAGTTTGAAACACCCCGCTATCTTCCCTTTGCTATAACAAGAAAAAATAAATACAAGAAAATGAAAAAACTTAGATGTGATGAATGTAGGACATCAAACGACATTGCACAAAACTGGCAAGTGGCAACGGTACAACTCCTAATCAATGTTCTTGTTCGATATCTAGGATTAGAATGCATTGTCACTTAGTACTACGATCTAGTGGTGTTCCTCTTCACTTGTAAGTAGAAGGTCTTAGATTCAACTCTCACCAAAAGCAAATTTGAATTACATTATTGCTAGCTCATTGTGAGGCCAAGCCTATTCCCTTCCCGTAGTGTAGCCAACATCATTTGTTCAAAATAATAATAATAATAATAATAATAATAATAATAATACAAGTTCAATGAGTATTAAGGGTGGAGGTGGATTTTGAGGAGATTAGACATGAATCAAACTTCTCCCTTCTAATCCTACCATCTTATAGAGATTGGGACCGATAGTATTCTTAATAAGTAATTTATCATCCATCTTCAAGTTGGACATAACTTTTTTATTTCTTCTTTCAACATATCTTGAATATAGTGGATTATTTATTCAATCCAATCTTAGACATGAAACGAGACTAATAAATTGAAGGTAGAAGATACATTCGTAAGTTACTCCTTTTATTAATGGGAACTTTAAATCCCCTCAAAATAGGAGGATTATAAGTAATAAGTTTTCTTTATTATAATTTGAAAGTCGCATTTATTTCTTCATCCAACATCCAAAAAAAGTTTTGCGTACCAAATCGATTCGAACCCATAATTGCGGTGGAAGATTGGGTAGAACAATGTCAAACCCATAGGCAAACCAAACAATGAAGTTGCTAAGCCGATGGTTAAAATGTTAATTAGGTAGTCCACTAGCGCTTCAACAATAGTGTTCAACCGAGTTACAGTGCCGTCGCTATCTGGTACACAACGTCTGGTTGTCTACGGCGTTTTTGGAGGCAATCAGTTGTTCACGCCGTTTCTCAAATTTCTTCATACCGATCCCATATTTGGAGCGAAACCCACCTTCTTGAGTCCCAGGTATGTCGTTTTTGCCAAAGTTTAACAAAAAGTATGGAACGTAGGCCACATCCAGTGTGCTGAAAATCCCACTTCAGATAACAGTAGTACCACGCCCGGCCAAGTTTCTACTGTTATCTGACATGGGATTTTTGAGTTTCATTTTCCAACAATTCAGTTAAAGAGAATGCCATTCTCTAAAGCTAGCCACAGTTTTCAGTTTCAGTTTGATTTTAATACAATGCAGGAGAACGAAAACTGTGATGGGAAGAGAGAATTCCATGACAGTAATGTAGGTCAATAACATAATTCTTGTATGCGATTCAACACTTACAAACCAATACAAATCATTCATGTAAGCAACATTGAATAGTTTAATATTTGCCCTTCCTTTCAAACTTGCTCTCTTTCTCTAGCCTGCTTCTTTGCCTTCCTCCTTTGCTTTACTTTGTTCTGATTACTGCAAGCAGGTGGCTCATCTCCTGAACAAATGCAGCCTCACGTTAATTTTTGGAGCTGTTTGATAACCATTTCCTTTTCGGTTTCAAAAATTTGAAAACTGAAAACAAAATGGGTATTAATGCCCTTCAGTTTGTTACATAAATTATCAAAAGAAATATGTCAACTTTCTAACCCGGTTCCTCGGTGACAGCAGCGCCAGGTTTCTCAGAGGCATTACGTCGAACACCTTGTGCTTCATTGTCACATTGATCGGTTGCTGAAGGTAATAGAGGCCCAATAATTTCCCTACGGCGAGAAGCATCTTCCTTGAGCTTCTTTTTACGCAGTCTCTTCCTCTGAGCCCTTGTAAGTCTCTGAGCCTCACTTTCGTCATTGCCGTCGTCTTCGCTGCTCGTTGCTGAAGACCCACTTTCCCCTAAGCCGTCTGCTTCAAAGTCCTCGCCTAAAATGCTCAACGGCACGTTTCCAGGCTCATCTTTTGGCTGTAAAAATAATCCATGTATAAAAAGTTGCAGAAAAACTGTAAAATCAGAGAGAGAGAGAGAGAAAGAGAGAGTACTGGAGGTGATGGAGGAGGATGGAGCATGTTGAGGACGGCCTCATGCAGCTTGCGTCGTTTCTCCTCCCTGAGCATTTTTATGGAATAAGACCATCTCCACCAAAGGAAATGTCAAATTATAAAAATCAAATTACAATTGATGGCTGATATGACAATATGAAGCCTTATGTCAAATTTGGTAATTCTCCGACTTGTCAAATGTTATTTTATTATTTAAATAAAGCTTTAAATGATTGTAATTATTAAAAAAATGTTGAAATAAAATTTTTATTGGTTGAAATGTTAGTGGAATAAGGGATCCACTATTAAAATGAATTAAAAATAAATTTGACATCAAATCACTAAGCTTCCAAATCCAGTAAACAAATAACACTTCGGTTGGAGAGACTTTTGATGTCAAATATGCACAGTGACATTCTACCTAAGATTTTGATATCTCCTTTGAAAACGCTAAAAAAAAACCCAATTGGTTCAATTCGATGCTTCATTTACATGTTATTTAACTCAAGCTTTGTGTTTGAAGAAGAAAGTTAGCTAACTTAAGCTTTTGAGTATGAAGAAGAAAGTTTGCCTGCCACTCTTTTTTTATTCACAAGTTATTGTTGACACTAATTTACGGGAGCAACTTACTTAGTTTTTATAAAATGTAGTGCAAAAAAATGTACACATTCAGTCATATCAGTAGCTCAGAATACCAAAAATGACAGTGCAGTCGTCCTAATTTTCAAAGAAGAGATTAAAATTTGAGTGCAATTTTAGTGCAAGAAGCGAACACAGTATCCTGACTAACTGATATCATCAACGTCTACTTTAGTCGTTTACTTTAGTGGTATAACATTGCTTTGCAAATTTGTAATTGCAGCTTTCAATTAAGAAGATTTTTAACATCTAAAACAAATTGAAGTTACATCCACATCCAATACTATTTATGTCCATAGAGTTGTATATTTACAAATTTATTGAACACCATTCCTTATTCAAATGAGTCAATTGTTCTAAACTAAACCAAAAACCAATCAAGCATTAAACAAACACACAATGATTTTAGAGTTCCTCCAACAGAGGAGTACTTCTCTAACAACGCAAACTTTATTGATTACCAACGAATACAAGAGAATTCACAAACACAAAGTGTTCTCAAGTACACAAACTTATGCCTCTCACAACTTTCACACTCAAAACTCTATCCCACATCCATCTATTTATACTAATAGATGTCACAGGCTTACACAAAGTCCCTAGAATATAGGAAACCAAATCCTATACTAAAACCAAATCCCAAACCAACTAGGAAACACAAATCCAAATATCTTGCGTCCAAGATATCCTAATCTTTGTTTGATTCTTATTTTAGTTTAGGCATGTTGATTTAATGCCAAATCCAACAATCTTCACCTTGGCATGAAATCTATAACGAGGCATCAAACAACTTCCGTTGCTCCACCATAGTACAAGATCAAACTTGCTTCAACTGCACCAAATCTAAGCAGTGCTCGAACTTAGCTGCATTAACCACCTTTGTCAACATATCAGCTGGATTATCTTCTGTAGTAACCTTTTTTAGACGAGTTTCACCTTCAGCTACCACTTCATTCACAAAATGATATCGTATATTAATGTGCTTATTCCTAGCATGATGTACCTGATATCTGGCCAAATAAATGGCACCTTGGCTGCCACAATATACATCCAACTTGTGTTGTTCTACACCCAAATCTCCTAACAACCCCAGAGTCCACATTGCTTCTTTGATAGCTTCAACGATCGCCATGTATTTTGCTTCTGTGGTTGATAGTGCCACCGTTGGTTGTAATATTAATCTCCAGCATATAGGACCTTTGCCATAGTAAACACATACCCAGTCATCAATCTTCTCTTGTCTAAGTCTCCAGCAAAGTCTGAGTCCACATATCCAACTAAGAACCTATCAATTTCTTCATCACATCTTTCAAAACAAATTCCTTTGTCCCTCGTTCCCTGTAAATACCTTAGTATCCACTTAACAGCATTCCAATGCTCTCTTCCAGGATTATGCATAAATGTACTAACAATTCCAGCTGCAAGTGCTATATTAGGATGAGTACACACCATAGCATACATTAATCCTCTAACCAAATTAGCATATGGAATACCATCTATCTTCATCTTTTCTTCATCAATTTTAGGACATACCTTTGCACCATACAATTCTCGAATCACACCATCATGATGCTTGATCTTGATGCTTCCAATTCCTTGAGTTGTACATGGGTTATCATCTCCCATATACACAGTTCCATTCATAACTTTGAAGCTTGAAAACCAATGCCTTTAAGAAGTCATGTGATGAGTACAACCTGTGTCGAGCACCCCTCATTTATATAATCCACAATGCTCAATGCAATTAGGGTGTAGACAAATTCCTCATCCTCGACTTCAACCATATTTGCTTATGAGTCATCCTTCTTCTTTCTAGTCTTTTCTTTGATTTTAGGGCAGTCATTCTTCCAGTGTCCTTTTTCATGATAAAAAGCACACTCATCTTTGTCCAAGAACTTCCTATTCTTTGAGACTCCTTTAGTACAAAACCTACTATTTTTCTTGTACGAACCTTTCTTTTTCATTCGATCTCCCTCTTACCATCAAAGCTTCAGAGTTATTCATTTCTTGCCTGTCAAGGTGTCTCACCTAATGATTCATAAGAGCACTTAATATTTCATCATACTTAATTGTCTCCCTGCCATAAATCCAAGTAGTCACGAAAGGCTCATAGGATTCAGGCAATGAGTTCATCAGGATCAAGACCTAGTCTTTATCTTTGATTATCTCTTCAAGATTTGCTAGTTCAGTTAGAAGCTTGTTAAACTCTTCTAGATGGCCAATCATCTTCGTGCCCTCTTTGTACTGGAACCTGTACAACTTGCTCTTGAGATAGAGTTAATTCTCTACACTCTTCTTTATATATTTTGCCTCCAATGCAGCCCACAATTCTTTTGTAAAAGTTATGTTCATCACACTATACTTCTGTTGCCTTCCCAAGCATAGTTGAATTGTAGAACATGCATGAGCATTCAATCTTTCCCATTCTTCTTTTTTCATCGAAAATGGCATGTCTCCTAACACAACAACCAAACCTTGTTGTATCAGGACATCTCGAACCTCACACTGCAATATAGCAAAGTTGTTTGTTCCATCAAATTTCTCAATTTCAAACCTAGCACTTTGAACCGTCATCTTGGTTCCATTAGTGACAAACTTTTCTTCAACATCATCACAACTGGTGGAATCACCAATCTTCGTCATTGCTTGATAGTCACAATTTAAGAACCTAAGCTCTTGATACCACTTGTTGTAAACTAAACCAAAAACCAATCAAGCAATAAAAAAAAACACAACAATTTCAAAGTTCCTCCAATACAGGAGTACCTCTTTAACAACAGAAGCTTTATTGATTACCAACAAATACAAGAGAACTCACAAGTACAAAGTGTTCTCAAGTATACAAACTTATACCTTTCACAACTTTCACACACAAAACTCTATCCCACATCCATCTATTTATACTAATAGATGTCATAGGTTTACACAAAGTGCCTAGAATATAGGAAACCAAATCCTATACTAAAACCAAATCTCAAACCAACTAGGAAACACAAATCCATCTTGCGTCCAAGATATCCTAATCCTTGTTTTAGTTTAGGCATGTCGATTTAATGCCAAATCCAACATCAATATCATGAAACATCTAGGAAAAAACATGGTCCTATTGGCAAGTGCCACTACAACAAAATTGGCTTATTGTGTCGGTTAGTGGTGGTGGTTTTATACTATTACTGTCGGATAAAATGTTTTTCGACAACATGTTTAAAAAGTGTTAGAAAATAAAGTATTACTGTCGGTTATATCCGACAAGAATAATGAAGTGAGCTCTTAACTCCATTAGATACATTTTTTTAAAAATAATTTTAACCAATTCTGGCAGATATCTCCAACATGAGTAAGTAATGTGTCAAATCTGTCAATTATTTTCGAATTTTTTATACTAACTCGGGCTGTTATAACCAACACAAATTTTTTCAAATTTTTTATACTAATTATGGTAGTTATATTCAACACAAATTGTGTCAAAATATTATATTATTTTCATTTTTTTTAAACCATTACTTTTAATTAAACTTTCTTAAGAAATATTATATTATATTAAACAAATAGTGATTTTATTGTTTATAACCGTTGAAATTTTGGATCCCGTTACCTAATCTCTGAATGTTTTTTTTTTTTTTTTTTTTTTTTTTTTTTTTTTTGTGATTTTTTACACATGCTATCTCGGAGTATATACGAACATATTTGACGGTTGGATCGTTGAAACTAGTTTCGTAGAATGCATATCCTATCAAATTGATAGATTTAACACACTTAAAGAGTTAATGTTATACTTCCATTAAGTAGAAAATAAGATTTATCCACTAGTGTAAATATTTTAAATTGAAGATCGAATTCATTCATTGCATTCTTATAGAGTCGAGGAGTGTAGCTGTAAAAAATCATTAAAATTGGAGCTAAAATAACCGTTAAATTGTGATTTTTAGTTTATAACCATCAAAAACTTTTGTTCTGTTACCTAATCTCTGAATGTTTATTTTTTGCGATTTTTTACGTATGCGATCTCGGAGTGTGTACCAACAAGTTTGATGGTTGGATCGTTGAAAAACGTTTTGTAGAGCGCGTATCGCATCAAAACAGTAGATTAAACAAACACTTAGAGTTAATGTTATACTTCCCCATCAAGTATAAAATAGTGTAAATATTTTAAATTGAAGATCGAATTTGTTCAATGCATTCTTATAGGGTCGAGGAGTGTAGCTGTAAAAAATCATCCAAATCAGAGCTAAAATAACTATTAAATTGTGATTTTTCTTTTATAACCGTCGAAAACTTTTGTTCTGTTACCTAATCTTTGAATGTTTGTTCTTTGTAATTTTTTACGTATGCGATCTCAAAGTGTGTACAAATAAGTTTGATGGTTAGATCATTGAAATTTTTTTTGTAGAATGTGTATCGTATCAAAACGGTAGATTATATAAACACTTCAGAGTTAATGTTATACTTTTATTAAGTATAAAATCAGATTTTGTGGTATCCACTAGTTTAAATATTTTAAATTGAAGATCAAATTTATTCATTGCATTCTTATAAGGTTAAGATTTTGTGGTATCCACTACTGTAAATATTATAAATTGAAAATCAAATTCATTCATTGCATTCTTATAGGGTCGAAGAGTGTAGTTGTAAAAAAATTATAAAAACTGGAGCTAAAATAACCATTAAATTGTGATTTTTCGTTTATAACCGTAAAAAACTTTTGTTCTGTTACCTAATCTCTGAATGATTTTTTTTTTTTTTTTTAATTTTTATGTATGCGATCTTGTAGTGTCTACAAACAAGTTTGGTGGTTAGATCATTGAAACTAGTTTCATAGAATGCATATCCCCGTTAAATTTGCCTAAATTTTGAAGTGGGAAAAGTAATTTGTGCTAAATTTTTATTTATATTTTTCAAGTATTGATTAGACAATATTTAGTTTGTGTGATGGCATTTTCATTGCACAATTATCTTTATTTTAAAAAAATGTTTCTGCCGGTTTTAACCAACAGTAATGAAAATTTTCCAAAATAAAACCCCTCTATCTCTTCCTTGTGCCGGTGCCTTCTCCCTTCCCCCTTCCGTCCCCCTTTTCTCCTCTCCTCATTTCCTTCTCCTTCTCTTCTCCCCTTCTCCTTCTCGCTTCAATCACCATGGATGAACAATTCGAGAAGCAACATTCCGAAACCAGTACGTTTTAAATTATTTGTATTACGTTCAATTTGTGTTTTAAATTTTGATTATGTTATTAAATCGAGTTTGTATTTTGAATCTTGACTTGAGATACCTTATCAAATATTATGCATAAATTGAAAATTGGTCTTTGTTTAGATCTTTTATGTAGGTTTTGTTTTTGTAAATACGCATCACTAATGTTTTTTTTTTTTTTTTGTTATTAACAAGGAACAACCTAATTCGGTATACAACCTCTTCAATTTGATGACACTGAAACTTTTGCGTTGTCCTTGGATTTTCAATTTACCCAAGAACTTGAAAAATCTTGTCAACCTAAGACATTTGGAGCTAGATGAAATTTTCTGGTTCAAAACCTTGATGTTGCCACGAAGCATGGGGTGTCTAACCAGTCTGCACAACTTGCACAAATTTCCGGTTTGTCTTTTCTTTTCTTTTTCAAATATATTTATCTGTCTTTCCAATCCTTTTCTTGTTGTTGGGGGTCAAACTTCTGTCTAACTAACTAACTAACTAACTAACTATATATATATATATATTCAGGTTAGCTACAAAATAGGAAACAAACTTGAAGAATTGAAGAATATGGTGTACCTTAGTGGAACGTTGCACATCTCAAAGCTGGAAAATGCAGTGAATGCAGGGGAGGCCAACTTGAAAAGGAAAGAAATAATTCAGAAAGTGGTTTACATTTTTTTTATTATTAATATATTTTCTATCAGTTTTATCCAACAGAGAATGCTCTTATTTATTCATTATTAGTAAATTCTTTGTTGGTTATATCCGACACAAGTTATGTCGGTTTTAGAGTATTTTTTGTTGGTTTTATCCGACAGAGAATGCTCTTATTTATTCATTATTAATGCATTCTTTGTTCGTTATATCCGACACAATTTCTGTTGGTTTTAAAGTATTTTCTGTCAGAAAATTTATTTCCTGACGCAAGCAATTCTGTCGCTTATTATATCCCCCACTGGATCCATTTTATGTCGGATTTTGCTTAATATCCGATAGTAATATATGTTTCTTGTTGGTTATCATAGCAACCCTAGCAACCCTAATAAATGGTTTCGTAGTAGTATACTTCCTGGGGAGAACATATTTTAACATTCCCAACATTCAAAGTGCTTTTTGGGAGATCTACCTTTTGAACATGACAAAGCACTCCTTAAGCTTATATTCTTGAGCTATGTGTCCTCCTCCCTTAACAGTGGCAAACATAAAGTGGTTTGAATATTCAGTTGAGTATCTGTAAGCAGCAAACAATATAACATATAGCATAGTAAGCAGTGGCAGATCGAAGATTTTAGACTTGGGGGGTCCCAATAATAAAGATAAAAAAAAATTATAGTGAAAAATGTCTTCTCCACGCAACTATTGATATCCCATTTTGTTGCGAAGTAGACCCTCAATGATATTCGTAGCAAAAAATGTTATCTCCATTGAAGCAGTTGCAACCCGGTAAAACCAAAGCCCATTGAATAAGCAAATATTTGCTGCAACCTTTCTTCCACCATTTTTTTAGCAAGATTGCTAATCCCTCTTAACTAAGAAAAATCATTATCAGAATGCATAAAATAAATATAAATATCAAGTTTTTTTTTTAAAGGAGAATATAATATCAAGTTGAGGAAGGGATGGGGTGGGATTGCGGGGGGACGTGATAGGGGTTTGGGGTTTTTATTTTCATTTTTTATGATACAAATATAAAATTCATTAGTTACCAAGAAACATTACAAAATAAAGACCAAAAAACGTAACACAAAGAAAAAGTGGGTCCTGAAAACAAGAAAACAAACAACACGACAACCATCTCATCAAAAACCTAAGCAAAATATTAGGCCCACAAACAAAACCAAACAATTGGCCTAAACGAGCTTTATGGGCCAAGACTTAAAACAGAAAAAAAAAAATTTCTTCTTCGTGCAGTTGTCTTCTCCAGGAAGACATCATTGCTGCAGCTGCATTGCCCGTCATCTTCGAGTACAAGGGGTACCCAAAAAATTTCAAAGCACGATTTAGGTTCTTCGAAGGGTCCTGGGACCTCCCAGGTCCTCTTTAGATCCATCACTGACAGTAAGTGAGAATTCAACTCGCAATTTCGTACCTCCACGAAGTGTGAAGCTTTGTTGTAATTAAACCATACTTGACACGTAGTCAATACTGAAAACCTACCCTGCAACTTCACCATCAAACCAGCCACGGTCTCAAGTGATCCACGATGGTAAGGTTCAGAGACCTAATCTACCCTAGGGTTCCGAGGTAGGGTACAGTCATGTCATGATCACCACTGCATAAACACACCGATCGGGCAATTAGGCCTTAGTATATATATACCATCCAGGGAAATTAAACTTTCAGAGGACGTTCACTACATGAGAAGGAACAAGTAACAAAACCTGTAAATTAGAGCTCGATACCCTCGGTTGTTGAGCGAAAGATGATAACTAACGACATTCTGGAAATATTTTCTGTATGGCAAGCTGCTGCTATTGCGTCTCATCCAGTAACTCCTCTGGTGCACTCCCAAAAGTAATTATATGAAATGCCATCAGTTTTTGTTACATCAGATTATTTTGCGGTTGGTGAGTTTATTCACTTACTTTGTGAACGCGAAGCGCCTTTTGAACGTTAACATCATTTGCCCAAACATGGAGCAGCAAATTCTCGTAAAACTGCGACTAAAAGGAGAAGGCCATCATATTTCTGAAGCAGCCTGGTCATTGGAGCTACTAGTGGTTGTATAGAAGATGGGAATTTACCCTGCACCCAAATTTAGGAAAACCAAGTCCTTGAAACTTTGGATTAAGGCTCGTTTGCATCGAGTTGAGTTTAATATGCGACTCTTCTGACCTTTCCAGGAGAGCTTTTTGGTGGTCAGCCATCTTACTATATGCACCAGAGATTGGTCTGCACTGAGGCTCCAAGATGCATTCATGATTTATTTTCCAGTCAACTGCAAAGGCAAACAAAATGGCCCGGAATTCGCTTGAATTTGAATAGGAAAAAGAATATATACGTACATATAATATGTTTATGTATTTTCCCACCATTGTGATAACCTGGAGATCCTTTGCACATTGTTTATTGCCTTGGTTGATTCCTCTGTACTATTGTGCACTACAATTCTTTTTTTCCGACTGAGAAATGCATGCTGCCATTTAGATGTTCATATTGCAAACATAGTGTGTGCTAAAACGGTAGATGGAAACTAGTGTAGATGCATTCTTGGATGATGTATTTGAGAATATAGCTAGTGAAGAGATTGGTTTAACCACCTTGTAGAGTTCATCAGGTGTAAGTGCCTGGCGATGGGCGTATGTGACCCGTGCATTATCATCACTATTTGTATCTGTCAACGGGTTGCCGAGTAGATAACCCTGGAAAATGTTCTATAATTGATAGGCCTCCGGAGTTATGAATTTCGATTGCCTGAAATAAAAGTTAAAAGTTGGTCCTAGCTTGAACAAATACTTTGAAATTAATTGCTGCCATCCTTCTGGCTTCAATACCCGCAGCAAGCTAGGTAATACGTTATAAGTACATGGACTACATTCAATTACAGGAGTTATATTATATCATTTGAATAAGGTTGAAAGTGCACCATTACCCTCTTATATTACTTCAGCTAGAACTGGAATAATCATGCCACAGAACGAGTCACCGCCAATGTAGAATGGAATTGAAATGAATTCAGGGTGACAGATTAACCACTGCATGATGTATAAGAAAATGACGATAGACACAATGTGAATCAAGTTGACGAAACACAGATCTTAATGTGCATATATAAGTCCGGGTGCTTGTGTTTGCATATCATATCGATGCAATTGTTGTTGTGTCAATTACCTTTGTGAGGAAGCTATACATATGATCAACAAACAATATATCACTGGATCCTTGGGTGCTCCTTGAATACGAGAACCCAGTGCCAATAGGGGCATCAACAAATAGAATGCTGGAAACCTTATCAATACATCAGGATTACGTCGAGAACAACATTAGGAAATTGTAGCAGCAGCAGCAACCCAAGGATTAATAGAGACAATTAACATACAGTCGTTTACAACATATGATCTTACATACCTTTGTCCATGAGTACGGAATGAGCGCAAAAGTTGGTAAGCTACCATTGTACTCAACCATGTTAAACTTTATAGGGCCTTAACCAAAAAAACAATTAAAAAAAAACTCACAAAATCAGAAGGCATTGCATTGTGAAGGAATTAGAAGCTGGTAAGCACCAAAGCTTTGAAAAGAGACGGTTTATTATACAAAATGTAACTGTTGCTAACTCAAAGGAAACTTACAATGATAATTGTTGCTAAATTTTGTGCTATATAATAAACGTTCTTTTGTCAAACTCTCAGTCTAAACGCCACACTACATAGGTTGTTGCTCCTAAGTGGGATGTGTGTTGTTCATATTCACAACGTCGCGACTGTCTTGTGATGTATGTGTTGTTGAGATTCACAATCTTAACACGAAACTAGTACGTAGGTCAGAGTTTCACATTAATTGAAAGCATTGGCACAAAACTAGTGTGACTGTCTTGTGATGTACTGTATGTGTACTCAAGAAAAATAAAAAAGGTTCATATCATAAAAGGGAAATTATTTATTCTCCCTCTTTCTCCCTACCTATGTACACACTCTCTTATTTATTTATTTGTGACATTTGGACCGAATAAAGCAGAAAAAAAAAAAAATCAAGGATACAAATAAATTAGGATATATATGAATTAGAATAAGGAGACATACGTTTTTTAACACATTTTAACATGCATTTTCATATGCATATTCTAGGGCCTAATTTGTAATATATTGCAACGATCCAAACCTTTAGTGTATTATTCATATATATGGCTGTATATTTGTGTACGTAGTTGCATATTGTTATTGGGTTAGCACCTATCTCAAACACAAGTTCGCATAGACCAGAGCAAGTAGGACCACCAGTAAGCAAGAGCAAAAGAGGATCATCCCTTGGGTTCCTTTCGGATTCAATCAAGTAATAGAAGAGCTGCTCATCTTCTTTCTCATCAACCCCAATCTACCTACAATTAATACACAACTTTGCTGAAAATTTGGTGTTCTTACAGATTTATGGATTATTTATTATTAATATTGATAGATGTTCTCTTGATTATTTGGTAACCGAGAAATGAATGGTCACTTACTATAGTTGATTTTGGTATCAAAGGAGAAGAATAAATGAACATGCTTTTAATGTTTAATCTGAACTCTGCATATTCAAGATTGGGTGACTATGAAATTCTTGGTTATCGGGTGACTAAGAGAACGAGAATCTATTATTATATATTACACCAAAATAATTGCATATTATGCAGTAAATGAAGAACAAAGAAAGAAATTTTCAATCAGTAGAAGATGAAAGATTACTCACTCAGTTTCTAGTTTGAAGGGAAGAGAACCATGGAATCCTGGTGGGGTTTTGATAATGGCAAGTGCAAGAAACGAGCTGTGGCTTTGAGAAAAGCAGCAGCACAAATGCCGTACGCAAACAAAGCCACCTGAAATATTTGGCAAAAATAAACTTTCCCAGCATGCTCTCAAAAAGTAGTGCTTCCATTTTTTTTTTTCTTTTCATGGTGTTTTTGGAGGGAACGGATCCCCTTAGGAGGCTGAGCCTCCTGAGCAAATCACACGGACCGTTGGATTTTAATCAAACAGCTACAAACAAAGGATCCATCTAAAAGTTATAATAATTGTAACTATTGGATCAAAATCCAATAATTCATGTGATTTGCTCAGAAGGCTAGCCTTAGCCTCCTAAGCTCAGGAGGAGATCCGTTCCCTTTTTTGGGCGCGCTATCAAACTGTATATGTATTTCAGTGTTGTTTTAGTTGCATGGCCGATGCCAGTCTGAACGGTAACATAAATGCTGCACAAGGAAAGTTTTTTCAGTCGGTTAGAAACACGATTCAGCACACAAATATCATAATACATTAAAATTTTATTTTTTAAGTTTCTAACGAATTGTTCATAATGCAGCGTCTATTAGTATGACTTCTGTGTTGGACTCATTTTACATACATAATGCGTGTTCATGTATATTTCCTAATATTTGATCTAGAGCATGTATTGTGCGCTCTTTTCTTTTTCACTTAAATTCTTTCGAGAAGATATTTTACCGGGAGGAGGACTCTCTCTTCTCCTAATCTCTTTCCCTTTTCCTCTCCTCCTATTTGAACGGTCATGATTAAATCATGTCAACATCTTATAATGATTTTTTGTTATAGAAATAATAAGATAAAAAGCAATGTGAGAAGAGGGGAAGGAAAGGGATGAGAATAGGAGGGGAGAGAATCTCATTCCATTTTACTCAGTCTTACATCGATGTTGTATATTGCCTAGTCTGTTGGATTTTCCCTTGGACAATTTTTGTATATAATAAGGAGTGTTGATGCTATTGCAGTTTTATATTTTACGCTGCCCCATGATGATAATCATGCCGCATGCCTTTTATAAAGACAACTCTTTATTGAGTTTAAAGTTTGTAGTATTACATATAGACACTGTTTTAAAATTTTCCGCTAGTGTCATATAGGTCTACTTACTGTTTCGATTAATCTTTAAACGTTTAAAATTAAAAAAGGGCACCTAGACCGCTTAGGCACCCGTCTATCCCGTTGTTGACCCTAAAAATTACAAAGCCTACGTGGCACAAAAGCCGAGTAACTAATGAGCTAACTACATCCTTCAGTTGTATGCGAGGCGTGCCAACTGGTCGGCCGAGCTCGGCCTAGGAGTAAAATTTGTTGACATTGCGTTGAGCACGTTGCTGACTTCTTGATCTTGCAATTGCGGCCAAGGAAGGAACAAGTCTCGGCCTTTGGATTCTCGACCCCGAAGACAAGGCTGCTAGTTCTGTGAAGTTCACGAATCGTCGGTGCCGGATTCGGTCACAGTGATTATATTCGTAAGAGTATAAGCACGTCGAATCGACACCAGACTGTTGGAAATGTTCCCTAAAACCAATCATATGATGATACTTTACGGACATTTCAAACTAATGTAGTTTAAATGTAAAGGGCAAAGATTATTGTTTGAGCCGTCTCATATAAATGTTATATGCTTAAACGATAAGTCCAAGGAATATGTGATTGGAAGAATGCGATCTAAAGAAGTTAGATTCATGAGACCATTCTTTCGTTGACACATCCTAAACGTTCCTGATCATAGGATTGTCAATTGGGCATTGACAGTCCGTTAAGATCAGTACGTGCTATGTCTTCTCTCAGGGAGAGTGACTAGTCTCGAGTCATTGGTGTGTGTGACATCAAGACAAGTACGTAGGTGCTCAATAGAGAATGAGTTCACTGAACACGATCAACGAAGAGTTCTCATATTCATGTCACATGAGAACTCATGGTTGGGATAATGCAAATTAGTCTTTTGACCTGAGGCATCACAGTTGTCTTGTGGTTAGGTCCTTAATCTTTGATTATGTCAAAGTCACTCCATCAGGAGGGTGTCCATGACATCGTTGGGGTTAAGCCACTTAGCCATGGAGACAAGTGAATGCGCAACAAGGGATCTCTAACCTTCAAACTGATTGAGGGAGAATACTCTATGATATGATTTAGAATCTCTGGCCAGAGTATGAATGAGATTTAGGAATGTGTTCCAAATCACATTCAAGATAATCATATAAGCACAAGACTCACATTGGATAGTAGACATGAATAAACTGTCAAACCAAACAATGTGGTCAAGAGTATTGTATTAGAGAAAGACCGTATTGCATTTGTAATCCTAAAACTGAATAGGTTCTCCACCTCTTCTGATTAGCTTGGGTAACCATGACATGCTGCTAGGCGTCAACCATGGTTTGTGGAAGCCCTAAAAGTGTATTATCACTAACGGGAGAATTGAAAGTAAGTTCCAATTCACAATCGATTTGAAAGAGTTTGAATCGCCCACTGCCTCGCTAAAAGGAACCTAATGGATCGTACACCGTGTAAGGTAGAGATTGAAGATTCAACGGAGATGAGTAAGAATAATTAAATGGTTTAATTATTTATGGCAAGGATTAATTAATATGATTATTAATCAAACGAATAAGTTCGTTAAAAGACATCGGGATAGTTTTGGACCTTAAGGCCCAATGGGCTTCGAACGTCAAGTCCATTGACTTAAGTTGTGTGACAACTTAATGAATAATGATTCACAAAGGCCCAAATAGCCCAATAAATCCCATGTTAAAGAAGGAGTGGTTTTGGACTTATTTACAAGTTTGCCACTCAAATGAATTAAGGAATAAGTATGACTTAATAGCCAAAATTCATTAAGGGTAATTTTTGGGGGAAAGGATGAGAACATAAGCTCTCCTTTCTCTCTAAAATTTCAGCCACCTTGGAGGGATCATCTAGCAATCAAACTCCTCCAAGGTCACTTATTTCTTCTACAATATGCCTTGGTGTGGAGACTTAGAGGTTCTCAATTTTGGGAACTTGGAGAAACCTTTTCATCCATCCAAATCCATGGATCTAAGATGCAAGGAATGAAGGCCCTCTCTTTGGGTGATTAGCCTTTGCTTATGCAAAGAGGAATCTACAAAGGTATTGATTTCTCAACTCACTTTGTTTTGAGTTGAGTCTTGGTTCACCTACTTACTAGGCTTTGAAGTTCATGGGTTAAGTTTTGTTTTTGAGTGCATATAAACATGATTCCGCCTTTTAATTGTTAATTGCATGTTGTTGATGTTGCTCAAATGAACTTGTTTTTCACAAATTTTCCTTCAAGTCAGACTGTATGGACACAAGTACTCAAAGAAGATGTATGTCTTGATGGTAAATGTGGTTCGACCGTCAAAATGCTGAACTCTGAAACTCACTTATGAATATCTAATCATAAAATCACTCGACGTTCATTGTGCCGAATGTTGTAACTTGTACCACCTTACTTCGCCGAGAAGGCTAATAAGATGACATCTGCCAATAAGGATTCGAAAACCCTTCTTGACCGAGACTTGGATAGGTAACCAGTCGGCCTCGACGTAGTGCTGTTTATCTAAACTGAAGGTGCTCCTTGATCGGTTGATTCTACGGCAACAGTGCTGTTTATCCAAACTGAAGATGTTCGCCGGTTGCCTTCACAGTGCTGTTTATCCAAACTGAAGATGTGTCGGCGGAAAAAGAAAATAAAAAAAAATCTCAAGATGTTTGAGAGGTTTGCACAGGGCAATTGTGTGTTAAATTGGAGATCCCTTTTCCGTTACCATTGCATCTGTATTTATAGGACTGACGTACTTGCTTGGCACGGCTAGATAATCCTGTAGAGTCCATTTGCAACTCAAACTCTGTCGAACATCACTTCAGAATTGGTGTCTAATCATCTTGGCTGTCAAATATCTCTAAGATATGATAAAGGCTATCTCCTAATTTCCCTCGAAAAAAAATAAATATATATTTCTGCATACATGACCTCACCAAATCAAAGCATCATATTCCAACTGAAACTTCTCTTTTTCCACCATGTTAGTCCAAGTGCAATCGTGCATGCATACTAAATTGCATTTTATCTGCAACACAACCTAATCACTTTAAGAGAACATTCTCTATCAAAACCCATCTGACAAAATCTCAGGGACCTTTATGATTATCCATGACTTTTCAAAAAAACAAAAACAACACCTAGGCTTGTCACATCACCAGGCATATCACCCTGTCGTATTAACTCACACACACAATCATCCATTTGTAGTTGTATGCATGCATAATCCCATCCTTGCCTGCTTCATTGCCATGCGTATCCCAATATCCCATATGTTCAAATCAATGGGGATTTAGACAAATATTAGGTTTAAATAATTTAATATATTATTAAGAGATAATATCATGATTAAAATCATAACATTATTTCCTGATAATAATTGAAAATTATTTCAACCACTTTTGTCATTCAACGGTCTCGATTACTCCGGCCGATAGTGTAAAATCGGGTCCAAACATTGCCCCCCAATTTCCTTGAGCTTCGGCTCGTAAGTCGAATGGTTAAGGAAATTAATTGTTCGTAACCAACAAAATCTCATCGTACTGCCGAAAAAGAAACTTTGTTCCTCAACAATAACATGTATGTTCTGCCAATGCTGCGGCCTTCCTCGACTCCCACAACTCCATACCAGGCTCATCAACTTTGCCAAAAGGTCGAGAAGAATTTGGGAAGGGGTAGAGAGAAATTAGGGTTGAGTGTAAGACAGGCTGAGGCCGAGAAAAACTAGACCGAGGTCGAGAAGAATTTTTCTTGGCAGCTTGGCCTGCCTATGTGTATATATACTGATTGAAGGCCGAAGCTTATTAAATATCCTGACTCTTAGATTTGACAACCCACCTTCCACTATAAAACCTTATGGCCGACTCTTATATATATATATATATATTATTTTATTTTTTTTATATTTTGATAGCCCTCCAGTCCCCCACTTTCCTTTTCTTTTGGTCAAAAGAAAATGGGAAAACCACTTTATTAACAAAGTCTGCAATCATCAATCCCCTTGTCCCTTTCATGCACATGCATACATGCATGCATTTTATTTATTAACATTTGATGGATACCATTTGTCTTCAGCAGGCCATCTATGATGGCAGAAAAGCTGCATTTGTGAGAAAGCTGCCGCAGCGACTTGATGACCAAAGCTATGATCAAAGAAGCAATAATCTTGGCAGCTTGGCCTTTCAGGTCGAGAAAATTCATTTGGACCGAGGTCGAGGAAAGTTATGGCCGAGTACAAGAACTACTGACTTGGTAATCAGGACTAGTCAAAAAATTGGGAGGCCGAGTAATGATTGAGGATTTTATCCTTAGTTGTTGCACTCGGCTGTTTCTAGACAAATTGCTTAGCAGGAAATCCCACACATTTTTGGCCCTCTTACTGCCTGCAGACCACCAAATTCAATTTACGCCGACTTCGACAAAAGCTCATGTGTGCCAGATTTTCATTTGCATGGCACCATTGAAAGCACAATGCACACAGCAAATAGCAGTGTCTACCCCCCTATTTTCTTGGCATTGGCCTGAAAGGCCGAATGGTTAAGAAAATAATTTATTCATCCTTCCCCTTTTTTTTTTTTTTTTTTTTTTTTTATAGCAAAAGAAAACAAAAGTGGCCGAACTATAAAGTGGAGGAGGCCAACGATGTTTTATTCCAAGCCGAGATCTTTTAATATCAAAATTCTCAAATTGATTTCGCTCTAAGCCGAATAAAGAATTTTCACCAAATATTTTTGGCTTGGTGAAATATTTTTCATTTTCATCTGCCGAAAGTGTCGGACAATTATTATGCCCCCCATGCATAATAATTTCGCCAATTTTAGCTTTTAACTCGAACAACTGAGCCGAACGAGATTGCTCCATATCAGTTTTATTGCCAATAACCATATCGACTGTCATGGTTTGGGGATCTAAAACCATGTCTTGGCCCTGTTCGTCATTGGAGCACTCTGATGAATCATTTTCTAAGTTGATTTGTGGCTTAGAAACTTGAACTTTTTCTCCTAGGCCCACAATTTTAGTCCTGATCGAAAAAACAGGTGGCCTAGGTTCTTCTTTGGCCATCTCGACAATTTCCTGAGGCCGAATTTTGATTGTGGCTGGAGTGAAAAATTGCCCCCCGGCTTTTGGACCTAACCATTTTTCAAATGGAATTGATCTGTAATCAGAAACATAAGGAAAACATTCTTCATCTAGCCAGGCATTAAATCGAGCCCTGTCTTCATTTACCCATTGCTCTTGTAGGGTAACATGAGCTTATATTTTCAACATCTAAGTGAATGATTTTTGCCTGGTTCTCACGCCACGAAGAACTTTTATCGCTTCCCATGATTTTTTATCCTTCTCAAGGCGTTTTCTATTTTGCTCAAGGTGTTTTGTACCCTCCTCACTATTTCTTTTCATTTGCACAAGAAGCTCGTGCAATCAGCTAAATGGAGTCGGATTGACATCTTGATCTATCATGTGAACTTCGTAGTTTTAGCACTGTGTCCTACCAGGCATGCCAAAATGTTTTAGCACTTTGTTTTCTGTTACTATGGTAAAATGTCAACTACATATAAAAAAATTAGATTATGTAAATTAATGTCAAAATTGTTTAATACAAGGCTTTGGATTTGATATCTTTTGTGTCAATTGAAGAACTACCATAGTTGCATTGATCAACATGATGGTGGAGATTGTCAAGATTGTTGGGAAAAAGTCATTTAGATTAAATCATAAGAAAAACAAAATTAACAATACAGAAATTGCTTAATTAATCAAAATAACTAAGACATACTTGTTCTCCTAGAAATAAACATATCTATATAGCTTCTGCTTCTTGGTTACACATATTCCTTGACATTGATCATTTCTTCTTCATCAAACTCACAAGGCTTGTCCTCATCAATCCTCCCAATTCCAACACTTCGACCGCGAGCCATGGCGTTCGATCCACTCCCAGCCTTCCGAGACAGCCTAGGCTGCTGTGTTTTTCCAGCAACTAGACCTAGATTAGTACTACCAGGAGTCCTAGCAGAAGCAGCCCTCACAAGCTCCCTGAAATCTTCATCGCTGCTGGCGGTTGATATGGTGGAGCTGGCACTGAGGCTTCTAGGCAAAGCACTTGGGATTTGGGCACTAGGGCAACCCATCATTGCATTACAGTCGAATTGTCCAGAGCACTCTGTAATGCTCTGAACATAAAAGTCCCTGGCCTTTACCAAAAGCCTTATGGAAAGCTTCATTAACTTGCTGAATTTTCTTTGATCTTTCTTAGATTTGTTCATAACGTTGGTCATGAATTATGATCATGTAATTGCAGTATGGCATATTTGTACACCCAATAAATTTTTATTTTTCGGCTTAAATGCATAATCTGGTTTGCATGGGTTTATGCCATGTGTCCATTGTTTGTGATGTGTATCTACTAAATGTTGATAAACATGTTGCAACTTGCAAGTGTCCAACGTTTTTTTGTGCGACTTATCTCATCAGTTTTCACTGGGTTTTTTTTTTTTTTTTTCAATCCAAAAGATGGAAAGAGCCAAAATGGATGAACTTTTTCCACGGTTTGAACATGTATTAAGTTGCTTTCTCAAGTGACCAACAAAAAAAACGGGTGTACTTTTCATGAAAAAAATCTAAAATTTAAAAGACGACAATTGTTGTAGGCCTATTCTATTGAGGGAAAGAGAGAGGGCCAGCGGTTTTGTGTGTGATTTCTCACCCTTCGTGCCTTTATGTACTGTGAGAAGGAAGAAAGAATCTTACTGTCCAAGTAATACAAATACAACAAGGAAAGATCTTATAGAATTCTACATATAATCTACTAAGATTTACACCTCCGAATGGAATTAGAACTACTACACAATCACACCCTGAATGGAATTAGAACTGCAACACTCCCCCTTAATTGTGTGTATACTCAAGTAGATGGCGCATAAGGTCTTCAACGATGATGTAGACATAGTTGATGAAGTCGTCGGTATAATAAATGAATGTGAGTCTAAAAAACAGACAGAAGAATGCATATAGTAGTAAAATTCACAAAACTTAGCTATGATAAATTCTGAAGTAGGATAAAGTCCGAATATATCCAATGCCAGTATGCATGTGCCACCATGCACCGTCCAATGTCATGGGATATTTTGTTCAGATTAAATTATGTGAAGGAGATAATATATCCTATTAAATCGGGGGTTCTTATGCATCCCATGTCCAACAATTATGACTAAAAACATGCTCAATGGCCACTGGTAATTGATATCACAAGAAAAGGGTTTCCGAATAATACTTGCATTCTCCTTCTAAGATGAGCTCTTCCAGTCACTTACCAATAACGTGTTAATTGTGGGAATTTTATAATTGGAACCATTAAATTTCTTAATCTTCATTTAAAAATCATTCTTTCAAAATTATTCAAATCGAAGATTGTTCAGTCATCCACATGTATCAAATATATGGATGATACATTATTAATGTGTTCTTGGTACATACACCATTGATTTATTTGATCCGATTCGAATAATTTTTTGTAGGAATGATCTTCAAATGAAAATCAAGGAATTAAATGGTTCCGATTATGAAAATTTTCCAGTGAATATACGTTATTTGCAAGAAGGAACAACCATTATTTACATTATTACTCTCAGCTGTATTAAAAAGTGGGGAGATAATTTACACCTAAAACATGATTGGTTGAAAATAAAAATACAAACTATGGAGTAAAAAATAATCCCAAAATTCCCGTAGGCGACACGTGAAAAAAAAATGCAACCATTATTTACATTATTACTCTCAACTGGTATTAAAAGGTGGGGATATAATTTACACCTAAAACATAATTGGTTAAAAATAAAAATACAAACTGTGGAGAAAAAAATAATCCCAAAAATCCCTAGGCGACACGTGGATTTTTGGACAAGAAATACGAGATTACCCTTGAGAAACATAGAAATTTGCACGCGCATGCAACGAACAATAACGGCTCAAACAAGGAAGCATCAAAGGTGATCTTTATGAAATTTATTCAAATTCCACTCATCACTCCCCTCATTCATTTTATTCAATAAAGTAACCTCCAAAACTTTCTATTTAATTTGAGAATAATTACCACAGTAATTGCAAGATACTATTTCACATAATATATTGCAATAATTCACCCAATTCCACCATATATGGCCGACCACTTCTATAAATACCTCACTGATCAAACTAAAATGCAAAGCCATTTTGCTACCCACAAACTCCTAATAATATATTCTTTTCAGAATTCTAACTTTGGCATCAAAGATTCTTCGACCAAAGTCCCCCATTGATCACGCATGAGGCTTTTGGCCTTGCTCGAAGGTATTATTATTTTGCAGGTGCATTTTCAAATGAAGAGACAACAGAAATTTGCATCCACACTAAACACCTGACAATCCGCCACTTAGTACCATCATCCAAACTTTGCTCCACCACAATGGTTCATTCCATAGTGCAACGCATTATTGAATGACGTATAACTAGACCTGACATTTTAAACCCAACACGTTAATCTGACTCGACCCACCCATTAAAATTAGCATTCGGGTGAGTATTTAACGGGCCGGGTTGTTAACGGGTCAACCCATTAAATAACAGGTCATTTTGGGACAACCCGCAAAACCTATTAGCACTTGTTAACACTCGTTTTTGTGTAATTTCAATATTTATAATAGGAAACCCTCAAACTCAAAGCCTATCTCTGCCACTTCAAGGAGGTCGCTGATATGCTCCAGGACTGCATTCCCGGCTCAAAATGGGAACAGACGACTCTTCCTCCTCTTTCGGTGGCTCTGACACTTCATCTCAACCGTTTTCTCGAGAGCAAGTGAAGCTTCTCTCCTCCAACAACGGCAACTCATCCTCTGGCTTGCTGGATCAGGATTCAGGATCCTTCCTTCAAGTGCTTCTCTGTCTTGGACTTGAAGAAGAAGGTCATGGCAAACCTTTGTCAAATGGCGAAGAGGATGGACAACAGAGGTAACTATCGAAATGGATTGATTCCATTGGTTTTGCATATTGGCATTGCATGTTGGATTTTTGAAATAGTTTTTTTGTGTTTAGCTTTCTATGACTTCTATGACTTTACTAGTCCCATTATTTATTTTCAGATCAGGCTTCTTGTTGTGCCTTTATGTTTCACTACTAAATGCACTGCCAACTGTTGTAAATGAAATCTGAATGTGAGATTTTGTTTTTACATTAAAATGCGTAATTTAAAATGCAAAATTAAATAAAAAATCAAAAGAAATTGTTAATGGGTGTTAACGGGTGAAACGGATGAAACGGGTGACCAATGAGCTTAACGGGTTAAGTTCGGATGACTCGCTAGCTTAACGAATTGAGTTTAAATGACCCATTAACTTAACAGGTCGGGTTTCACCCAACCAAAACCTAATAAATCCAATCCGTTTCTATAACAACATTTTGATTGGGATTTGGGACCATATATGTATGCGTATACTGTATCACCTATGTTAGCGGCTCTAACACTAGTTATGGTATGTTACTATCATTTTTTAGGGAAGACTTCAATATGAAGATTCTCTTTTCTAACTTTGTGCTAAAATCCAACAGCAAGCAGATCGTATTTAATAAATTTCTTTAGAAACCAACTAACTCTGAAGTTAGTGGCATTTCTTTTCTGATTTCCCAATATTAGAAAAGGTTCTAACTTCTAGAGTCCAGTTTTCTTGATCATTTGGCGATTAAGGATTTGTGGTCGCTCATTGTTTGAATTTTTTCTAAAAAAATAAATATAAAACTACAATAAAATGTCACCAAGTCAATTGACCTCTGCTATATCAACAGTTAGGAGACGTTGATAAGATGGAGGAACTTGCTCAAAAAATACTAAATTCAAATCGCAAGATAAACTTAAACAAGCCAAATCATCAACAACAAAATTAATGTTTCGAATGCCATATCGAATTTCATAAGATCATCCAATCTTAGAATTTAATATCAAAGATTGATATTGAAACATTAAAAGCACATTTATTTATTCCCCATTTGTGATGGATTCCTTGATCAACATGTGACCAATACAAAATTTCTGAGAACTTCAAATCTCTCCTTTTAAACTTTTATTAAAATAATAAATTATCTTACGAAACAAATAAAGACCAACGAAAATGATCAGATAATTAAGGAATTGTTATAACCCACGTGCATTTGGTTTTGGAGTAAAATGCCAATTTTTCCTTGAATTTTTACTCAACTTTCAATTTCTTCTCTAAAATGTTTTTTTTTTTTGTCAAACCCCTAAACTTTTTAATCGGAAAATTAAGTACTCAAACTAATTTTTTGGCCAATGTCCCCCTTGCTGTTAGTTTTCATTCATTTCATCCAAACTTCTCTTAAATATAAGCATGTGCACAACATGTGAGGATAGTTTGATCGCTTCATTTTTTAAAATAATTGAAAACCATAGATTTCTAAAATGTCAACCTATGGAAATATATGTGATTCTATAACTTTTGTGTCTAAAGATCTAGCGAAGTGACGCTTTTGTCCTCAAAGGAGTGCCACGTGGTGTGCACGTAATAAAAGTTAACGTTAATTTGGATGGGATCTAAAAAAACTAACAATAGAGGGGAAATCGGCAAAAAAAAAAAGTTCAAGTCCTTAAATTTCCGATTAAAACTTTTAGGGGAAAAATCTAAGGCTAAGTGAAAATTCAGAGCAACTCCAACATATCAAGGCCCCCTAGGGCAACTTCCTGTTGAATAGCCTCTAGTGAACGATAATTGCCTTTAATGAACAGTAATTGCATTTTGCAGCTCTACCCCTAAACTGAATAGCCATGGCAATATGCAATAAAATATTAGTATTTTTATTTTATCAAATAATAAAAAATAATTTTATTTCAAATTTCGGATATGATTTTTAATCGGTCTCGTTGTAACATGTTTCATTAAATAAGAAATTACAACCCAAAATATTTGAGAAAATATAAAATTGTGGTGTAAGATGGAAGATAATGATAAGATATTTATAGAAAAATTAATTTTTTTTTAAATTTTTTAAAAAAAAATTGGAATTTTTTATTAATTGTTTACATTTAAAAAAAAAATATAATAAATTATTAATTTTTATTGCTTTTTTACATTTTTTTATTAATTTTTAAACTTTTTTTTTTATTAATTTTATAATGTGGCTAACATTATCCTAACGTCAACCTTGCATTATGTATCCTCAATCTCTCAGGTCATCAATTCGAGCTGGGCCTCTCACTCGAGCCTTCCCCGAGCCCAATCGCCCACATAGGCTGGAGTTGCTAGTTGGGGCAATTGGGTTGGAGCAACAGCCGGTCCACCAGGCTATTGAATACGGTGGAGCTGCTCTCAGGAGGGGAATTCACAGTTTACTCTTTGGTTTTGCAGTCCTTTTCTCGTGGATCCAAATGATGATCACGTTGACAGTTCCGATAACTGATGAACACATTTCGTGCTCTATAATATACATCTTTCATTTCACATAATGTTTTACATAGCAAATACTGGTTCAAAATCTGCAGAACTAAAATCTTATATAACAACCCCAACTCTACAATCCACTAGCTCAAGCATTTGAACTAAAAAGGATATTAAGATCAACATAATACAATTGACTTTGATATAAAAAGCTACCCATTCTAATTTGTTCTCCTAGACACAGCATAGCTCCTACTCCTCAGATACACTTCTCTCTTGATCTTGACTTCTTCTTCTTCATCAAATTCACACATCTTGTCTTCGTCGATCCTTCCGATTCCAACACTTCGACTGCGAGGCATGGCGTTGGGCACTCCTGCCACCGGAGGCTGCCTAGGGAGCTGAGCTTTTCGTGCCAGATCGAATTCAATTTTATTCCTTACGTTCCTATCAGAAGCAGCCCTCATAAGCTCCCTGTAATCTTCGTTATCGGCAGTGCTTGATTTGGTAGAGCTTGTGCTGAAGCTTCTAGGCAAAGCATTTGGGACTTGGGCAGCAGGGCATCCCATGACCGTGCCGTAATCGAATCGACCGGAGCACTCGGTCATGCTCATGATGTAGAAATCCCTGGCCTTGATTAAAACCCTTAGGGGGGCCTTCATGAACTTTGTGAGTCTGCTTTCTTTGGTAGGTTTCTTCATGTTTGCCATGATCGAGCATGCAACTGTAGCTAGTCCTGGAAATTTGTATACCAAATAGTTTTGGCTTATGTGATCTCTCCCCACGCTAGAAAACGGGTACGTCAGTATATATCAAGGAAAGGGATGGCGACTTTTCATAATGTAAAGGGATGTATTTCTATTCTTGGTATTATTTTAAGGGGTTTATCTACCGCGACATATATCGATAGGTGAGTTTGGAAAAATTAGTGTACCGCAACTTGCAATTACCCAAAACACGGTCGTATTAATTTTATGGGACACATTTGATACGTAAGATTGACTTGGTTTAGACTAATTATAGGTATCGATTTGGCTTGACTTGGCTGTTTAGGCCTAAATGGTATAAAATAAGCGTACATAGAAAAAGTATAATCTCAGCTTATCTAGTTGTTAATCAACCTCGTGTTTAATCATGTTGTGACTAGTGTTAAATAGCCAATTCAATTTTAATCCGGTCAAATAAACATCTAAGATGGTATTATCCATTTACTTCTTTTTATTTTCACACACCGCTTTTAATTTTGGGAGTTTTAACGAAAAGTTCGTGGTACTGTTCACTTTAACGAAAAACCACATTTTTACACTAAAAAGCCAAACCTGAGATTATTTACTTTACTCTTTATTTTGTCCTTATCGTTAAAACTCAAAGTTTTCAAGCCTTTTTCATTAGTTTTCCTTTTAATTTTTGACTTTCGGACCAAATGAATTAAAAAGGATTAAATAACAAAAATAACAATAGTGTGTAAAAGATAAAAAATATAAAAATATAAAAAATAAAAACAAATGAAAAGGGTTTAAAAGTGAATAGTACCAAGATTGACTTTTTAGTGTAAAATATGATTTTTCATTAAAGTGAACAATAATGAAAATTTTTTATTTAAGTTCCAAAAAAATAAAGTGTAAATAGCACCATCCAAATTATAAACCAGGATAATAGTCCCAAATCTACTGCCGATTGTGAAATTACTGACAAAAAAATTATAATTTCAAGGGAGAGTAAGTGCGCGGTCTGCTTTGTGCGAGTGAGGTAGTAAACACGAACAGACGGAGTAAACAAGTTGGAGGGATCATGGACTTTGTCAAAGTGAAGCCGGATCAGAATTATTTATAAGCGTACATGATAAGAACAAGAGTACCATTCACGAAATAGTATACTTTATACTAGATACCGTAAAATACAATTAAAGACAGAGTGTTACGAATATAAAAAATTAATAAGGACGGTGGAACAATGGGCGATTTAGAATCATTCTTTCTTTTGTTTCGTGTACTGAAATTTGTCCCTTATAAAATGGATGGACGATTTATAAGGGACGGACGAGTATTTTTATGCTTACAGCAACATACACGCAACAAAATGTGATGTTAAATTTTATTGAGAAATTTTATTTGATCTTTAACAATTTATACTTTGATATTGAATACTTATGTTAATTAGGTATTAAAATCTAATGGTAATTCTGCTGCATGGTTTCCAATTAGTAATTCTTTAGGTCGTCAAGTTTAATAAGTGCTTTTCATTCTACAAGCTGAAGCTACATCTTTAAGGAGACCTATTGAATGAATCATCCGAATGAAGTTTGATAAAGTTTACACTGAAGTAGACTTTAAAATTTTAATAAAAGCGATCAAGAAGGAGATTCAAATTCCATGGAATGATAGAGACTATCTTCTCTCGTCAAGGATATATATGGCATTTGTTGAACGATTTCCTAATTATATGATGAATCACATTTACAAGGAAGGCAATATGGTGGTTGATGGTTGGTAATCTAGCACATACTTGCAGTCAATTGTGTATTTGGTTTTGTATTTTTTTCTCCAAAAATAGTTCATAGGCTTTTATTTGATTTGTATGTAATAGGATCCGTGGAGGATCCAGTCTGAAATGTTTTTTGTCTTAAAAAAATTCTACTTTATGTAATATTATTAAGAACAAAAATATTTAAAACAGAAAGTAGAGGCGGTTAGATTCCTGTCCAAAAACAAGCTAACCAAAAGTGATGGAGTGATCCAGTAGCCTCCTAATTGTTGGGGTCCAAAAATATCATGCACAATCCTAACTACATCTTGAAACCCAATTGTCGTAAAAATGCTACGAGTTAAGTTTAAATATTCAACAGGATCTTCTCCGGATTCTTTTGGTGAGAATCCTAAGAATTTGTGTATCGTGTCCGTTCATCATATATCGTGTAGTTAGTTTTTGTCAAGTATTGTTTGTGTTTAATTTTAAATAAAAATATTTAAAATAATTTTCGCCCACACGATGTACGATGAACAAACAAGATTGACGGATCTCCGGGATCCTCACAAAGAGGATCTGACGAGGATCCAGAATCTTTAAATATATGCACGAGTGCAAAAGCGAGGGATATGTTAATTTATGACCATGCCATGCCAACAAAATAATAATTTTATAAATTAGATGTTTGTATAACCACGCCGAGCCCATGTAAATTTGTGCACATTTATCACGCCATGAAATTTTACGCCACCAATGTTGTAATTAAATCACCCCAAGTACGGTACACGTTAAAGTGGGCCCAAACCACATATAAGGGCTCACCAAGTTGATTATGGTGTTAATGGCTACGGAAGTTTATTGGACCCATATGAAACTAAGGTTATAGAAGACTTTAAGGCTGCTTAGGAGTACCCAAAGTTCAAACCATATTTTTTGGTTTAATTGGGTAAGTTTGAGAGAGAACAAAAGCAAGTTTCCCTTACCCTTGCAAACCAACTAGGATACTTAGGAAGAAACCAAAACCCAAAGATGAATTGCATACAAGATCATGTGCAAACAACGAGCTCCATTAATGAGAGAAGGATTTTTCCATTCCAAGCTTACATAAGAAAACGAGGATGGAAAACAAAGAGACTACTGTTTCCAAAAGAAAAATATTTGGGAATTAACCATAGAAAAGGGTGTTTGACCAATGTGCGCAACCCAATCTTCACGAGGCTAGCAGTGTTTTTTAATGTTATACCGAAAGAGAAAGCCATAAATGCGCCCAGGGAAAAAAGAAAGGGAGTTTTAACGAAAAGCCCACGGTACTGTTCACTTTAACGAAAAACCATAATTTTACACTAAAAAGTCAATCCTAATACTATTCACTTTACCCTTTATTTTGTCCTTATCATTAAAACTCAAAGTTTTCAAGCTATTTTCATTAGTTTTCCTAAAAAGAAATGAAGACTTAGTCAGAATAGGAAGAAATGAGGAATTCAAATTATTCCTTGGGGAAAGATGGAAAGTAGTTCTACACCTATGAAATTAGAAGGAAACTTTGAATTCTGGTCAATGTATTAGTAAAGGTAAATCTCGTATTTATAATGGGAAATCGGCTTCTGCACGTTGTTTGCACATTTTATCCTGGCTCAATGTCTCTGAAGGTGAGCTTCCATTTACTTATTTCACATGCTTTGGGAAATCGGCTTCTGCGCGTCGTTTCCTTCTAATTTCATGGTTGTAGGACTACTTTCCATCTATCATGAAATAGATTTATCTTTTCACCTCCAACAACACTTTCTATTTTAGCAAACTTTGAATATTTTATTATTAACAATTCAAACACAACCCACCCATTTGCTTAGAGTAATGCTAGGTAGACTAACTATTTAGATCAAATTTGCAAACCATATAATGTGTCACCAATAAAAAATAAGCACGTTAATCAACATTTAAGTAATAATTCAATTATCAACAACCACATCATAGAATTTAAAATTTTGTTTAAATAGTTGGTCTTCATAGTATTACCCTTTTCTAAAACAAAATGATCTCTCTTCCTTTCCTCCTTGCTCAAGGGTTCACCTTGAGTTTTATTTTATTTTTTTTTAATATTAGTCGATGAACAGTTGCTCTATAAATTTAAAGAGTTACTGTTCATTTTGCTATTAATAGAGACTCTTTTATAGAGTCTGTTGGAATTGTGTTTTCTTAAATTTGACTCTTTAAAGTAGAGTTTTGGCTATTTTACAGGATCTCTTGAAGATACTCTTACATTTTAAAAAGATTTTGCTTTCTATTAAATATTTTTTTTTAGGATATGTTTACCTACCTGGAGTTGGAGAAGCAAAGAATTGAGAGTAAGAGAATGAGTGTGAAATAAACAAGCATCGTCTTGGTTATTCATAAAATCCATATCAGAATTTTCTAGGTACCTCATACATAATCAATAAAGGCCTTACTTATTTATTCATTCTTCATTTGTTAGTGTAGATATTGAAATTTCAGTGAAATAAATGTTGACCAATGTATTAAAATTACAACCTTTATTCATTTCACCTACATCACACACTCATTTCACCTACAACTTCCACTTACTTCACCAACCTCACACACTTATTTCACCTACATCACATACTCATTTCACCTACAACTTCCACTTACTTCACCAACCTCACACACTTATTTCACCTACATCACACACTTACTTCACCTACCAACTCCATTTATTTCACCTACAACATCCACTCACTTCACTAAAAAAACGGATGGTGGTGATTCACTCTCAAAGCCTATAAATGGGCTTCTCCATCAAGAGAAAAAGGAGGGAATTGACATCACACCAAAACCTTGAAGCCTTGAAACTCTAAAGCTCTAAAGCAAATCCCGAAGGATCAAGAAAGCACTATTCGTTCTTCGTCAAATCCTCCTTCAAGATCAAGCCCCAGCGGCCCTTGAAAAACTTCCACCAACTCAAGATCAAGCCCCGACGGCCCTTGAAGAAAGTGTTCATCGTTCATCATCTGTTCATCCTAAGATCAAGCCCCAACGGCCCTTTGTATCAACAACATCAACAAATCCACACATCCAATCGTTCTTCAAGATTAAGCCCAAAAGCCCTGGAAGATCCACTCATCTATCAACCTTTAAGATCAAGCCCAAAAGCCCTTGAAGAAATCCACACAACCATTATTCAAGATTAAGCCCAAAAGCCCCCTTGAAGACCCATTCATCAACCTTCAAAGATTAAGCCCTAAAGGCCCCTTCAAGAGCTTCCACCAACTCAAGATCAAGCCCCGACGGCCCTTGAAGAAAGTGTTCATCGTTCATCATCCGTTCATCCTAAGATCAAGCCCCAACGACCCTTTGGATCAACAACCTTAACAAATCTGCACATCCAATCATTCTTCAAGATTAAGCCCAAAAGCCCTTGAAGATCCGCTCATCCATCAACCTTCAACATCAAGCCCAAAAGCCCTTTGAAGAAATCTGCACAACCATTATTCAAGATCAAGCCTAAAGGCCCCCTTGAAGACCCATTCATCAACCTTCAAAGATCAAGCCCTAAAGGCCACTTGAAAAAACTTCCCTTAACCTTCAAGATCAAGCCCCAACGGCCATTGAAGAAACTTCAAACTGTTCATCCAAGATCAAGCCTCGACGGCCCTTGGATCAATCGCACATCCACAAATCAACACCTTACAGTGATCGAATCAGAGGATCAAATTATAAAGAGATTGTAACCCCAAAATCATTAATTAATACAAAATATATTTTGTACACGTGTTCTTGTTTCAGGAATTTTTCGTGTTTACAAATTTGGCACGCCCGGTGGGATAATCTCTACCTCACATCTCTTTCTCCGTTCAAGAAAACCAAAGCACACCTCCAAAATCAATGGCATCAAGCAAGGGATAAGCCGTTCTTGCAACCACCAAGGGAAGAAGCATGAGCACTTCCGCCACGAATGGAGCATCCATTGGTGCCACAACCACTCCTCAATATGCCGCTGCAAAGTTGATACCGTTAAGCAAGCAAGAAGAGCATCAAAGGGGCCAGTCCGTCATCAACCTGACCTTGTTGGGGGCACCAAAGCATGCTGCTGAGGCACACAGGATGACATCCCAAAATGGCCAATGGGGTTCTACATCAGCACCCTAGATGTCTGAAGGAAAGTCGTGTCTATTGGTTGCACAAGTCATAACCATCAGCGTCACCTCTATTGAAGAACAACTGGCTCAAATGAGTGAAGCAATTGCAAAGCTCACACGGATTGTGGAAGAGAAGGATTTGCAGATCGCCACACTCATCAATCAACTAGATGCGCGGCTCGACGTGAAAGGCGACCCAAATGTTGGTCCATTAAAGAAAGAAGTCGACGAAGAAGAGGAACCTCCAGCAGAGAAAATCGAAGAGAAGCTGAAGCTAGACCAAGCAACGGCTTTCATGGGATCTCTCTCTATCCAGCAGCTACAAGAGATGATCGCAAGCACCATCAAGACACAATACGAAAGAAGCTCACATGACTCCGTACTGTACTCAAAGCCTTACTCCAAGAAGATTGATGCTTTAAAGATGCCAAGGGGTTCTCAGCCTCCAAAATTCATGCAGTTCGATGGAAAAGGCAACCCAAAGCAACATGTTGCCCATTTCATTGAAACTTGCAACAATGCTAGGACGGAATGAGACTACCTCGTCAAACAGTTCATGCGCTCTCTGAAGGTAACGCCTTTGACTGGTACACCGACCTCGAACCCGAGTCTATGAACAGTTGGGATCAGCTAGAAAGGGAATTTCTCAACCGCTTCTACAACACTCGTTGCATTATAAGCATGCTAGAGCTGACCAGTACGAAACAATGGAATGGTGAACCTGTCATCGACTACATCAATAAATGGCGTTCATTAAGCCTAGATTGCAAAGATCGACTTTCTGAAACCTCCGCCATTGAGATGTGCATTCAAGGCATGCAGTGGGGACTACACTACATCCTTCAAGGCATCAAACCACGAACATTTGAGGAGTTAGCCACTCGCACCCACGATATGGAGTTAAGCATCACCCGTCATGGGAAGAAAGAACTGATCGTTGACTACAAGAACGACAAAGTTGTGGGGCCAAAGGTGGATAAGGCTATGTGGAAACCCACCAAGGAAGCAATGACGGTCAACACAACTTTAGTCAAAATCCATACACGAGGCAAGGCGATTCAAACCGAAGCTTTTCGTGATCAAGAGCTGCGTAGACGCACTTTGAAGGAGCTTGAGGTGAAGACTTATCCATTCCTCGACTCTGATATGGTTACCATGTTGAAAGACTTGCTTGACAAAAAGGTGATCGACCTACTTGAGTGCAAAAGGCCGGAAGAGATGAACCGTATTGACAGTCCAAGGTACTGTAAATTCCACCGCTTCATCAGTCATCCGACGGAAAAGTGCTTCGTGCTAAAAGATCTCATCATGAAGTTGGCTCAGAAAGGGATCATCGAGCTAGATCTTAATGATGTGGTGAAGTCAAACTATATCACCATCACTTGTGGCTCTTTCAACTCAAAATCTTCACCTCAACCGTTGGGGGCATGCTCCAAAACCATGTCAGTCAAGTTAAGTCAAGTGAAGTTGAAGGATGGACTTATGTCACTCCAAAGAAAATGCACAAGAAACATACGTCTCCTCTATAAGTTCACCAATCGAAAAGAGGGCAAAGCAGCTACTGTCAACCTTCAAAGCTAAATGAAAGTGTTGAGGATGATGAAATTATGACACGAAGATCGTCCGTTGCCATCACGATGCGCGATTTCTTCCCCAAAGACTTCTTCAATCACTCGGTCAAGACTCCTTGCTATGAAGATTGCAAGGAATGCCTCTCTAAGATCGTTTGACAAATTCAAAACGCTCATCGTTCGCACGAGCCTAAAAGGGGACAACTAAACGCTCCTGGCCCGCAAGAGCATAAACTGTGTACGACAAAATAATCATCAAAATCACCATTAAAATCATTTTAAAAAAAAAAATCATCACTCATTTGAACTACGTCATGACTTGATCCCTCCTCAACCGAGGGTACATAGGCAACTTGAAACTTCAAAACTTCAAGTACAGTCACATCATCAACAAAAACACAAACACTTTGAAGAATAAAGAGCAAATTCAAGAATGCAAACACTTTATTTCTTTAAAAGAAAAAAGTCGGCCCCAGAGTATGATTACAAAAAAAGCAGAAGACACTACTTGAAAACTATGTCCCTAAAACTACGAAGGCGATCTTCAAGTAAACCTTCCAAAGTCTTCAAAGTCTTTACCTCGGTGGGAGACAAGATGGGCAATTCCATAGCCATGCCTTTCTCTTGTTCTAGGCGTGAAATCTCCTCTTGGCATTGAGAAAGTGTAGCTCCCTGCTCCCCGAGGACATTTTCAAGTCGTGATGCTTCTATGCCCAGCTGTTCTTCCTCTCGTATCAACGTATCTAGACGCACTTGGACGCAAGCTAAAGAAGTCTATGTGGCTTGATAATCTCCCAAAGCAGCTTGCTGAGAAGACCGAACTTGGGTTAGTGACAAGTCTATTGCTGCAAGCTGGTGATCTCTAACATCTGGACTCAATTTTTTCGAGGAAATAGCATGCAAGGAAAAATACTCAGTTAAGGCGGCCATAAGTTTGGCAATCTTGATCTTCAAGGATGAAGAATCAACGTTAAGCTTGTCAATCGCAGAAACAAGCTTCGACAAATCCTCCTTGAGGAAGGCAAGATCCTCCAACGAGCACTTTGAAATCCCCCCTTTCTCTCTTTCCTCCACCACAAGACAGCAAATATTGCAGCGGCTGTGCAATGGTTACACAGTGATGGTGCGATCCCATATATATATATATATACATATATATATATATATACATATATATATATGTGTGTGTGTGTGTGTACAGGAACCCAGAGAAGTAGATGGAGTATGGCGACTGTGCAAGTAATGATGCGGTGACTGTGCGAGTTCGCATACAGAAAAAGATGCAAGCGAGGAATCCCATTGAGGAGGAAATGAAGTGCAGTGACCATGCAAATAATGGTGCGGTGACTATGCAAACAGCAATCCGCATGCAGGAAAGAATGTAATAAGATGACTGTGCAAATAAATAAAAAAATGGTCCGCATGCGGTGCATCAAAGAACCCAGCAGTGCCAAGCTACCATACTCGTCATCAGAACAATGTACACGCACACAAAAAGAAGGTGCAAGCTACTGTTAGCAAGTCAAGAAGAAAAAGGAAAAGAGATGGTGGCGACAAAATTATTGAAAAGAAGAAAATAGAGGAAGGATGGTGCACGGCACCGCCTTGCAAAAGTATCATTTAAAAAAAAAAAAAAAAAGGCGAAGGAAGTAACACATCTTAATATGTTTTGTTTGTACTTAACACAATACGCTGAATGAAATAAAGCTTGTCTATTGATATCTTCGAGAAATTACAAATGCGTACGAAAAAAAAAACAGAAAGAAAAAAAAAAAAAAAAAAAAAAGCCTTCACAAAGGTTGTTCACATAAAGCCCCACTACTTGGCGAAACCCCAGGAGCGGGAGGCATTGAAGATAGATTATTCGAGGCCTCAATACTTGGCTGAATGCTAGATGACGAAGGCAAAAGGTGCCTCTGGAAGAAAGCCACAAACCTCTGATGGTCACTTTGAATCTGACCTTCAGATTCTTGCAGCTGATCAAGCTTCCTCTTCATGCTCGTCGAATAATTATTTGCAAGCATGTGCAAATCTTTATTCTCGCGCTTAAGCTGTCTACTCTTTTGTCTAAGATTTTCCACCTCGACCATCAATGATTCAACTTGACGGGTTCGAGCAAGTAAGCGTTAGCCCATGTTGGACACAGAGCCCGCACACTGAACACTGAGAGCTAGGGACCCTTGAACAGCCAACTCATCGGACCGTCTTGAAAGCAGCCTATTATCTCTAGGAGTGAGGAGGTTCCTAGCTACTACCATAGCCGTTGTGGCATCCCTCATCATTGAGTCTTTATCTGTAAGAGGGCCATTGGAAGATAAGAAAGACGGGCACCATATATTACCCTGACGCGGCGCACCTGTATCACCGCTGAGACCCAAATCTAAGCAAATGTTAGATGGGTTAGCCATTTTCAAAGATGTTAAAAGAAAAGGGTTGGATGGAGTAAAATCTCAAAAAAAATACACCGGAGACAATTTTCACGAACGGGCAATCTTCAAAGTGTGCATGTTCGATGTGATCGATACCTTTATAAAAGGAAAGGCAACACAACCACCAATTCAAAAAAAAAATCGAAGAGACACCACTCTTCGAATTTTGAAAGCCGGATTTTCCTGCGTAAAGTTCGTCAGCACTTTTCAGACGCAATTTTAGCTTTTCAGATAATGCATGCAACTTTGTCAAAGATCTCTGACAAAGTTAAAAACGCGTGGAGTTCACTATTTCAACTACCACACTTTTGCCGACAAGCGTGGGTGACAAAGCCGCACCCGCACCACTACCTGCTATTAAAATCCCTATATATGTCAACATTCATGGTAAGGCATACATCCAAAACGCCTGACTCTTCTTCCTTGCCAAGAATGCAACTGCAACCAAACCTCTCAATATACTCAGTTTTCTTCTTCCCTGAAAACACCTCTTCAACCAAGTCTTCAAAAGTAAACGTATCTCATATCATTAGGGTCGAAACCAAGAGTATCTCACAGCATGCCTTTTCCACGTCATTTCCTTTGTTCTTATTCTTCCCTGCAAGACAAAAAGAAAGAGAGCGATCAGTCGGCACTTAGAATCAAGCTTTCCGTCTGGAACCGACTGCCTGGAACCCCTTCCCTGATTGCTTACCCAGCACTGCTCTCAAGTACTCATCTTCAACTGTTGATGTACCCCCAAAGAAGATACCAGATGCCTGCAGAACGGATAAGGCAGGAGGAAACGGTGGATCGAAGCATGTGGAGACAAACGTAACAAATATATGTGCTGATTCATCCGCTACTTCTTCGAAAGCAAAAGTATCTCATATCATCAGGGGCGAAAGTAAAGGTATCTCATATCATGCTTTTTCCCTATCTTTTCCTTTGCCCTTGCTCTTGCCTGCAAGACAAGGAGAAAGAAAGCAATCATCTTTTCCTTTGCCCTTGCTCTTGCCTGCAAGACAAGGAGAAAGAAAGCAATCAGTCGGAACCCGAAATCAAACTTTCGATCTAGAACTGATTGCCCAGAACCTTTACCTGGTTGCTTACCTAACGTTACTCTCGAGTGCTCGTCTTCAACTGTTGGTGAGTCTCAAATTCCCTCAGCGAATACTTCAGGACAGGTGACATGATGTCGGCTCTTTACACTGAAGCTGCCAAGCATGGATGAATCGCTGAGAAGTGATGCTCTGAAAGACCAAGGCAAAGGGATGCGCACCACCTCGGCTATGCAAAAAGAAACAAGTAGAGAAGAATGTAATACAAGGAGCTGGAACAAATCACCATAGCACGACGCCCTCCCCTGCAGAACTGCATAATCCAGATGGAGGAGTTTAAGTCAAATCCAAGCTCGACATCGTTGTTCTAATCAAAGAGCTCGAGAAGCCTCAACAACTTTCCGCTGGCATTGTCACCAAAGAACAAAGCCTCGTCGTGTGACGCCATCAAATTGCCAGTACTTCTTTGAAAGCAAGAGTATCTCATATCATGCTTTCTCCATGTCCTTTCCTTTGTCCTTGTTCTTACCTGCAGGGCAAGGAGAAAGAGAGCAATCAGCCGGCACTCGGAATCAGCCTTCCAATCTGGAACCGATTGCCTGGAACCTATTCCCTAATTGCTTACTTAGCGTTGCTCTCGAGTAGTCGTCTTCAATGGTTGATACACTTCCAAGGAAGATACCACATCTGCCTGGATAATAGATAAGACGAGTGACAATGAAACATCAATCTTGTGGATCGTCAGCAAACGCAACAACTGCATGTGCTGATTCATCCCCTAACCCTCTTCAGTATGAATTGGAAAGATTGAACAAAGAAACAGGCCATCACCTCCATCTCGTGCTTGCCTGCCATGTGTTTGAATCCTGAAACCGCTCGTGGTCCTATTTTCATTCAAGATCAAGCCTCGATGGCCCTTGAAGAAATCACAAGTCCGATTCAAAATCAAGTGTTCACCACCCTTGAATCAAATTCAACTTCAGATAAAAGGAGTAAGTTCAGACCTTCGGTGGAGACCAAAAAACCCTCCAGCCCAATTCAAGATTAAGCCTGTGGAAAATCAACGATTGGAGGAAACCAGAAAATCTTCCAGTCGAATTCAAGATCAAGCCTCGACGGCCCTTAGATCGACATCTACATTAAGGGACTTCAAAACGCATCTTCTACACGTGACAAACACATGTATATGACGTGCCTTGAAGTGGGGGCATTTGTAGACATTGAAATTTCAGTGAAATAAATGTTGACCAATGTATTAAAATTACAACCTTTATTCATTTCACCTACATCACACACTCATTTCACCTACAACTTCCACTTACTTCACCAACCTCACACACTTATTTCACCTACATCACACACTTACTTCACCTACCAACTCCATTTATTTCACCTACAACATCCACTCACTTCACCAAAAAAACGGATGGTGGTGATTCACTCTCAAAGCCTATAAATGGGCTTATCCATCAAGAGAAAAATGAGGGAATTAACATCATACCAAAACCTTGAAGCCTTGAAACTCTAAAGCTCTCAAGAAAATCCCAAAGGATTAAGAAAACACTCTTCGTTCTTCATCAAATCCTCATTCAAGATCAAGCCCCAACGGCCCTTGAAGAAAGTGTTCATCGTTCATCATTTGTTCATCCTAAGATCAAGCCCCAACGGTCCTTTGGATCAACAACCTCAACAAATCCACACATCCAATCGTTCTTCAAGATTAAGCCCAAAAGCAACTCATCTATCAACCTTCAAGATCAAGCCCAAAAGCCCTTGAAGAAATCCACACAACCATTATTTAAGATTAAGCCCAAAAGCCCCCTTAAAGACCCGTTCATCAACCTTCAAAGATCAAGCCCTGAAGGCCTCTTCAAGAGCTTCCACCAACTCAAGATCAAGCCCCAACAGCCCTTGAAGAAAGTGTTCATCGTTCATCATCCGTTCATCCTAAGATCAAGCCTCAACGACCCTTTGGATCAACAACCTTAACAAATCCACACATCCAATCGTTCTTCAAGATTAAGCCCAAAAGCCTTTGAAGATCTGCTCATCCATCAACCTTCAAGATCAAGCCCAAAAGCCCTTTAAAGAAATCCACACAACCATTATTCAAGATCAAGCCCAAAGGCCCCCTTGAAAACCCGTTCATCAACCTTCAAAGATCAAGCCCTAAAGGCCCCTTGAAGAAACTTCCCTCAACCTTCAAGATCAAGCCCCAACGGCCCTTGAAGAAACTTCAAACTGTTCATCCAAGATCAAGCCTCGACGGCCCTTGGATCAATCGCACATCCACAAATCAACACCTTACAGAGATCGAATCAGAGGATCAAATTACAAAGAGATTGTAACCCCAAAATCATTAATTAATACAAAATATATTTTGTACACGTGTTCTTTTTTCAGGAATTTTTCGTCTTTACAGTTAGTATTTACATGATATCACAGAAATAAGAATCATACACATTGCTTGCAAATGTATATCTTGTCAGCGTTTTGCTTGACAATAGGCTTGAGGTAAGTTGACATGTTGTTGATCATATTCAATAGTTTCCCTGTCTCTTAAGATCGGAATATTGGTTTACTCATTTTTGGGCTCAACTCATATCTAAAGTGATGTAATAATAGGTATGTGCTATTATATTAAGCAATTAATATGTTATGTGCAATATAGGTAGTATAAAAATTGAGAATAATATATAGTTGGTAAAAGCACATGACAACTTTCTAATATGTTATGTGCTTTTACTAATATGTTATGTGCAATATAGATCGTAAAGTTGTCATGTACTTTCTCAGTCCAGGCATTTGACTTTAATATGCATATGACTATTTAAATTAACAAGGTGTTATCAATGTATTTATGTTATAACGCATATGTTTTCGTGATGCAATATGTTAAATTATAAACTCATTAAAGATCCATATTATATATAACGCATGATTATATAATAGACACACAAAACTAATCACGACACATTTTAATATTTGTAAGTCCCATGTATAATGATAAAATTACCTATATTAAAGAATATGTAAACAATATAATTAATTTTGTATGTTTAAATAACATTATTGATTAGTAAAAGCACATGACAACTTTACGATCAAATGCGAACTTTCGTCCTAATAAACATGAACAGACATCGTCATACTCATACCTCAATGCATCAAAAGGATAAATTTTCGAAAGTATGGATAAACGTCAATGACCATTTTTCTGCATGACACAAGTATTGGGCTTGATGGCATTTTTGAAAAAAAGGTTAATCTCAGTTTGTTATCTTAAAATTTCTTAATTTTCAATATTTGGTATAACAAATTTTTTTTGTCCCAGTTTAGTACCTAAAATCATAATTCTGGAACACTTTCATACTTCCATTATGTTTTTCGTCAAAAGTTATATTAACTAATGATGTGATGCCGACATGGATAATAAATGGATGTCACGTGTTAATATAGTTCACGTGGATATTAAAACTTAAAAATTTAAAATTTAAAATTTTAAAAATAAGAAAAATTAAAAAATTAAAAAATTAAAAAAATTTAATTAAAAAAAATATATATATATTCTTGGCAGTCTGCTACCTCACCTCCCTCCCTTCTCTCATCTGCACCCACCCAACCCTCTTCTCCACTTCACTTCCCGCACATCCACCTTTCCCTCCCCCTCTTCAACTCCATCCACCCACCCAAACCTCCTCTCCTCTTCGACTCCCCACACTCCGAACGCGACACTGTCCCCCTCCACGCCTTCTCCGAATCCGACATCGATGAGATCGAACCTAATCAATGCCAACGTCTGATCGGGCCCCACCACTATCCTCCCCGTTGTCATGAATTTCGACCTCCTCTGCTTGACGGTGGTGTTGCAAACCCAGGGAAAGCTGGCAGCCAAGCTCTCGAGCTTCCACGGGGGAGAGGAAGAGGAGACGTTGGGGACTTGGGCAATCTTCAGGATGCGAGAATGTGAAATCTTAGATTTTGGTATCCTTCTCTCCCTCTTTTCCTGTTTGGATTCCCGGAAAACCGAGACAAAAATCTGGGATCTGCGGGGAAGAGATTGGGGAAGAGGAGAGGAACGCGCAAGATTTTTTTTGAATTATTTTTTTTTATATTTTAATATCTACGTGGGTTCATATTAACACGTGACACCTAATCATTGTCCACGTAAGTGTCACGTCATCAGTTAACGGAGCTTTTGACAAAAAACTTAACAAATGTATGAAACTGTCCAAGAATTATGACTTTAAGTATCAAACTGGGGTGAAAAAAATTTGACCTACCAAACTTTGAAAACTAAGAAATTTCATGGTAATAAACCGAGATTAATCCTAAAAAACACAGTAATGGGCTTGGTAGCATTTAAGAAAAATAATGGGCTTGGTGGCTTCCACCTAGATGTGGCATTTTCTAGACCATGAGGAAACGCCACAAATATTCGTCTTCCCTTGTGAATAAAATGTTTTAGATCGAAATCTCATAATTGATAAGTTCGATAATACTGAATGTAGTGGAGATGAGAATCATTTGTTGGATGTATAGGTACACGAAAAATGATAGGATTAAGAACGAAGATATTTGAGGTAAAGTAAGAGTAGACAAAATTAAAAATAAACGATGAGAAAAAATTAATTAAGGTGGTTTAGACATGTGAAACGAAGACTTACAGATGTTCTGATTAGAAAATGCAATTATGAGACAGATGCTCAAGGCTAAAAGGGCTAAAAGGGTCTTTATACTACTTGAATTAGAACACCTAAACCCAGTATTAGCAATTTAGCACTATAAAGAGGCCCCCATATCATGTCTTTAACACACACCAAAAAAAAAAAAAAAATGTTTAGGCACTTCAAAGTGTAGGTACACTTTGATCACTACACTTATCAGCATTCAAACAATTTTCACAACTTTCCACCGTTACCCAGTATGTACTGACAAAAAAATTGAAAAACTTAAAAACCAACCCTTGGGGACAACCCCTCTTATCGTGAAAATCTCATATGACCAGTTCACTGTGCTGTAATTGTTTATTTAAGAGCGGAACTATAACCAAACATAATAGTACTTTTGTTTTTCTTTGTGAACCATTATGACACACCAAAAAAGATAGACATTGTATTTCAGAATTTTCCGTATTAAGATTTTTTGGAAGGACAAGAATTAAGATTTGTGTGTGTGTGTGTGTGTGTGTGTGAAAGAATTGGGATTTCTTTCCTATAATCTTCTAGGCTATAAGATTACTTCCTGTTTGTTTATTGCTATTCAATTTGCATCATTGTGAACATGAAAATTCCTGAAACAAGAACACGTGTACAAAATATATTTTGTATTAATTTTAGGGTTACAATCTCTTTTACAATTTGATCATCTGATTCTATCTTCGTAAGGTGTAAATTTGTGAATGAGTTGCTGATCCAAAGGGTCGGTGCTTGGTCTAGGAATGAACAGTGGTGCAGATTTGTTGATGTTATTGATCCAAAGGACTGTCGGGGCTTGATCTTAGGATGAACGATGATGAATGGATCTTCAAGGGCCTGCGGGACTTGGTCTTGATGAACAGTTGTGTGGATTTCTTCAAGGGCCGTTGGGCTTGATCTTGATGAACAAGGATGAACGGATCTTCAAGGGCCTTCAGGGCTTGATCTTGATGAACGAGGATGAACGGGTCTTCAAGGGCCTTCAGGGCTTGATCTTGATGAACAGTTGTGTGAATTTCTTCAAGGATTTGACGAAGAACAAAGAGAGCTTTCTTGATCCTTCGGGATTCTTGGGAATTTGGGAGGTTGGATGCTTGAAAGCTTTTAGAGTTTCAAATCTTCAAGGATTTGAGGAATTCTCTTCCAATTTGGGTGTAGAGAAATGTATATGTGTATTGGTCCCTTGAAATGGATGAAATGGCCTTGTATTTATAGAAATTTTCAAGGCCTAGTTTTGAATATAATATTCAGATGAAATAAATCATTTCTGCCAGGTGTTAGCATGTGTCCTATTTGATGACTTTTCTAATTTTTTTTCAATTTTTTGTTGAGTCACACGACATGTGTAAAATTTATGTAACACGTGAACGTTGAAATTTTAATGCATCGGTTAACATTGATTTCACCAAAATTTCGATGCCTATAATCATATATATTTAGGTCTTTACAAGTACATCTAAAGTCACTCTTATATAGCTAAATGGTACATGAATGCATGCATGATCTATAAATGTGATAAATTCTCTCTTGCTTGTATTACGTCAACACGACTTTCCATCTTCAACAGTTTTCTACCCCTACTTCTCAAATCGAACCTCTTTTTTTTTTTTAGCTTTTCTTCCTAAGAAAATACCTCCTTCTTGACTTCTTGTCCTTCATTATATTAACTTTTAAAGATAAAATGGAAAGCAAAAAATGGATACTGAAATCAAAGTACTATTATATGTAGAAAAACCTTAGTTTCTAAGGCAAAACAATGAGACAATTGAGTTGGATATTGACCACTATATTTTTACTTCTCACACACTCATCTCAACTTTCGACTGTATGAATGAATGGATTGAAAAAAATTTAATGACAAAAAATTAACAAGAGTGTGTAGAAGGTAAAAATAAATGCTTGAATAACACTATCTTTTAATATACTGAAAATTTGATATTACCCCTTGAAACTATATTTTCCTCTACTAAAACCCATCTCCTTTTGTTTTCTTGAATAAAGCCCATTGACTAACCTTCAATTAAACAAATTCTTTAATTAAGTTTGACTTTTCAAATTGTGTATTTTTCGAATGCCTAAACTACCCCTATTAATACTTGGATGGGGGTTTTTGGATCAATTACTTGTTATATCCATTTAATTAATTTTATATATTTTACAAAATAATTCATGCCATTCATTGTATATTCAATGTATTAACTTTCAAATTGTTATAACATGCTAATTGAAAAATAATAATAATACTAATTTCATAATTTTGTGCATTACATATATAAGTTAATTTACCTACCAACACAACAATAAACCTAAAATAGCTTCGGCTAATATTCCAATCCCTAATACACAAAACAAAATGTCACAACCCGTCCCGGAATTTTAATTCCGAGGACGTGAAGTTATGAAAATGCCCTTAAACGGGACTAAGGGGCGTAAAATATGTTGTAACTTGATGATTTGGGGATTGGGTAGGATCCCACCTCCCTCAAATCTCTCCCTCATTCCCGTACCTTGTCTCTCTCTCTCTCCTCCCTCACAAATCTCTTATTCTCTGTCAGTTCTCTCTCTCTCCTTCGAACTCACACGGACCAACCACAAAACCACCCTAAAACTATACCAACGAAGGATCTAAGACCACCATCGTACTCCTGAAGACCACACGAACAAGATGGTACCAATTTCAGGTGAGTTTCACTTCGGAAAACAGGGATTTCAATTTCACTGTGCGTGTGCACTGTTCATGCACACGTAAAACTTGATGTTTTCTGGGATTTTGAAGCTTGTAGGAAGCTTGGTGAGGTCCTAAGGAAGCTCGGAGTGCTTCGTTTGAAGGATTTGGACGTCGGGATCACGAACTGTAAGTTCGGCCGAATTTTCGTATTTTTGGAAAAGTTTGATTCCGTTGTTTTTAGGCCCTAAAACTAGTCCAACGTGGTAGATTATGTTTAGGGCTTCATTTTGGTATAAATTACGTGAAAAATGGACATAGGAACACGGAGAACGACAAGTTCAAAGTTTGGCCGGAGCTTTCGAGGGTTTTTCCGGCGAATCCACGGCGAGTTAGGGGTCAAGGCAGGTATGGATGTGTTCGTCTCGTCAATACCTTCATTTTGATATATTGTACGTCGAAAATGGTTAAGAAATGAAGAAGTTATGACACTTTGAAATTTACCCAGAAATTCTGGCAAAACACCCACCGCCGGCGAAACCAGTCCGGCGACGCGAGGAAGAAGACGCGCGCGTGGGCAGCGCGTGAACAGGGCGCGTGGGGGCGCGTGAGAGCTCCAAATTGAGTTCTAAAAATTGTCACGCGTTCGTGACGTCGTGTAGATCACCGTGGTATATTCATACACCCAAATTGAGCAACGTATGAGAAAGTTATGGACGAATGTTTGGTGTATGTGCGTTAAATAACGTCAATTTGGTTACTTTTTGTATAGGTGAAAATTATACAGAGGAAGAATGTAACCAAGCTAGGGGAGGTTCAGGGACCTATGAGACGTCGATGTGATCAGTGAGTGGGCAGTTATTTTTCAGTATATATATATACGTATGCTTGACGTATTTAAAAGAAATACGAATTAAATATCCTGTCATATATGCATCATATTTTAATATGTGCATTACCATAATTATGCATACTGTTGCATGGTGCTGAGGAGGCCCAGGTAAGCTACGATTGAAATACTATCATCACATGCATCAGTAGTGGCATACAATTATATATGTGTATTTGGTGCTGTGGACGCACAGGTAAGTGCCAGGTAAGTGGTATTTATGTTTATATTCAGTAGTAGCTTGAGATGTTTAGAGAGCTCATAATCTGCACCCCCGGTGTTAGTGCTCCCGCCCAGGGCCAGGACATAGTCCTTCACGTGTATGTTCACCAGCACCACACGCTCGCCTTGGATCCAAGTTAGGTGCAAGCCTTGTCGTGCAGACCACATTAGGTGGTTCCGACTCGTAGGTGACCCGCGATTATTCGCACAGTCTTCACGTGATCGTAGCACTAGAGCGTATATATTACACCCAGTCCTGTCGTACAGACCACGTTAGGTGGTTCCGACTCGTGTGCAGATTCAGATATTGAGTTGAGATTGGAACTCTATATGCAGCGGTACATGTCACGTTAGGTGACTCCCGGCTGCCAGATTATATGTTATTGATGTGAATTATGCTTGAGCATTTACATTTATTATGAGATTCTAATGTGGCATATTCTCAAGCATGAATGGCATATTCTTGAGCATGAATGATATACCCTTGAGCATGTTGGCATATTTATACATACGTATATATGTTTATTTTCTGAGAAAGTATACAGGTTTTACGGAGAGGGGTTACAAAGTTTTGAGAAGTGTTTGGAATTGGAAAAGAATTGTTTTACTGACCCACTCAACTTTGTTTTGCGCCCCTCCAGGTTCAAGAATTGCAAAGGTGTGGTGACTACGAGGAAATTCAACGGTGTTCTGACAGAATGGACCAAATAAGGACTTACCTTCGGGTGTTTCATTTTAGAAGTTGTATATTTTTAAAGCTTCCGAACTGTGTAAATGGTTACGTCACTCTCACGTGACGGCCAGCATGCCCTCCTTCGGGACGGGGTGTGTCAGTTGGTATCAGAGCCTAGTTTCAATCTTGGACATCTTGAGAAGTTCTAGTGAATTCTGTCAGAACTACACCGCCTCGTAGCAAACCACGTAGTTAGAGGAACTTAGTCTCCCTGATTTAGCTGTTGGGGGAAATTATTATTTTGGTGATTCAGTATATTATCTAAAAGGGACATTTTAAGATGGGTTATGAGTTGAATTTGAATCACCTTATGAAATGATGAACCTGAGGGAGCAAAGTGATGGATTAATTATTTGGAAAAGATGTTTTAGATTATGCAAGTCAAAGGAATCTTCCTTTTGACAGAAGGGTTGAGACGACTACCTGGTTTGAGTTATGAACTTGTATCCTGGTGGAAACAGGAGTATAATTCGTTGTCACCGAAGGAAACAGCCGATTGAGAATTGTTTAAGGACTTGTTTAAAGAAAAGAATTATTTCCTTTGCCATCTTATGGATGATAATAAGCAAGAGTTTGCGACGTGAGACAAGGAAAGCTGACGATCAATGAGTATTATAGAAAGTTCTCAGACTTGCCTTGTCCCATTCGAATATTGCTGCTATTTTGATTGAAGTGTTATATTGTTTTAGGCTGGGTGGCATAAGGCAGTGGTATTTTGGGTGACCACTATCCATTGTAATTCTTACCAGGAATATACAAGATGTTGTTGAGCCTTGAGGACTCTGAGAACATGTTCAGCGAGAGTAAAGAAGAATGATAAAAGAATGGGAATCAAAAGAGGACGATAAAGTTAATGATTCGTCATATCAAGAATATAGAAAGATTCGGAACTTCAAAAGAAGTGAAGCTAATTCTAGTTCTTTTGGCAAAGGTTTTAATGCCATTGACCAGAGGCGAAGTGATAGATGTATTGGTAATCCCAGATCTCAGAGACAAGGTGATTTTGGTAAAAGAAATGTACCTTTGGGTTGTAGGTTCAATAATGGACACCTTTGAGAATGTAGACAAGAAAGCAGTGGACGCTTTACAAGTGGATAGATGGGACATAGAACTGCGAATTATGTCCAAAGCCAACAGAAGCCCTAGCAGTCTTCTTTGCCACAACTAGCGCCGATCCAGCAAGTTCCTGGATCTATTAATTATGGTCAGTTAGGCCGTGGTGTACATGAGCGAAGTATTTACACTAATAGAGGTTGTGGGAGGCAACAACAAGCCCAGGGATGTGTTAACCACACATCACTGCAAGATACTCAGAATTATTCGGATTTGATTAGGAGTACGATAATTATTCTTAATGACTTAGCTAGAGTCTATTTGTTATTAATGTAGAAATTTTACGTTATTATTGTTATTGCCTAGAAAGTAGTAATTAAATGCGGTTGAGACGTGTGTATGTATTTCCCAGTGAGTGGCAAAATAGTAATATTACACCCTCAAGAGTTGTTGCTTACTTATCGACACAACGATGATTTATCAGTATTGCGGGCTGCAGACCGTAATATTAATAACTTATTCGTGGATTCGTTAAGCAAGTAAACCGATAGGTTATCCTATGTTAGTATCGTACTTATTCAGAGTGCTCAGTATTAGTAGAGTATGTATTGTTGCTAGCTACTTTTGTTCCATTAGATCGTGGATTTCGATGTTATTCTAGAGCATATTATGTTATATACATGATATGATGAGTTGATTATGAGTTATATATGCAGCCGAGGGCTGAGTTGATTAGAATGAAAGAGTATGAGCTATGTTTATAGCCGAATGTTGAATTGATTATATGTTATTTTCCATCGGTCTGGATGACTGGAGATTACTTTTGTAAGTATGCAAAGTGGAGTGAGGCAGGCCGTTATTTATGCTGTGAGAGCAAAGAGATTATTATCAAAAGGCTGCCAAGGATACTTATCTCATGTGGTGCTAAATGATGTCACTTCTAGTAGTGTGGAAGAAGTGGGAGTAGTCAAACATTTACCTGACGTTCTCCCTGAGAATTTACCTGGATTGCCGCCAGTCAAAGATGTAGAGTTCACTATGGATTTGTCTCCAGGTACAAACCATATATTATAGAATGTTGCCTTTTGAACTAAGAGAATTGGAAATTGGTTGATAAATGTTTTTATTCAACCTAGTACATTATGTTGGGGGGAACCCCAGTTTATTGGTGAGAAAGAAAATGGACGTTAACGCTGTGCTTTGATTATAAGCAGTTGAATCGAGTAACAAGTGAAAACCGTTATTCGTAACCTCACATTGATGGTTGTTTGATCAGCTTCTAGGTGGTTGTATATTTTCTAAGTTTGACTTGAGGTCTGGATATTATTAGTTGAAGATTATCGGTGAGGATGCCCTTATGATAACTTTCAGGACTCGTTAAGGTCATTTCAAGTTTTGGTGATGCCATTCGGAGTGACGAATGCATCTACTACCTTATGAATTTGATGAATGAAGTATTCCAATGATATCTAGACCGATCTGTGTTGTTGCTATTGAAAGGATTGATAAGACTAGAGCAAAGTATGCTAAACATCTTAAATTGGTATTGCAAAGATCGAGGGAACGTGGTTGTATGCTAAGTTTAGCAAATGCTAAAGTTAAATGAATCAAGTGGCATTCTAAGATTTGCTATATCTGCTGAAGGTATTCAAATGAATCCTTAAAAGGCAGCAGGAATTGAGAAATTGGAATAACCACGAGCCGTAATTGAGATTCGGAATTTCTTAGCTTAACAGGCTATCATGGACGGTTCGTGAAAGATTTTTCAGTCATTGCTTTGTCATTGACGAGATTGTTGAGAAAAGAGGTTATGTATGAGTGGGAAGGAAATTGTGAGCAAAGAATTCAACAACTGAAGTATTTCCTCACTCATGGACGTAATTTAGTATTCCCAGAGAATAATGGTAATCATAAATTTTTAGTGATGTTTCTTGAATGGTATTAGATGCATGTTGATGCAAATGTTAGGGTGATTACATACGTTTCACGACAAAAGGAGCTTCATGAAATGAATTACCCTACTGGTGATTTGGAAGTCATGATTACCATTCTTGCTGTGAAGTTATGAAGACATTATATGTGGTAAGACTGCAAGATTTTACGAATCCAAAAAGTCTCCAATATCCATTACTTGGAAGGATTTTGATATAAGGCAGCGAAGGTGGATTGAATTGTTTAATGAACATGATTGTACGACCAGGGTGATCGTAAAATTGTTCTAGGTGATGCACTTGGTGAAAAGACGGTGGTAAGAGTTGATGTCTGGCACGCTTGCCAAGATTGTCTTCTTGTGGATTGGAAATCAACTGAAGTAAAGTTGAGAATGGAAGTTTGAGAAGAAGTTGTAATTGCTAATTTTCAAGTTAAGTCTTTTTAGTAAGGTCGTACTCAAGACTCAAATGGTTAACGAAGAAAATTAAGAATTAACCAAGGCAAAGAAAGAAAAAAAAAAAAAAAAAAAAAAAAAAAAAAAGGATTGCTGAGTTCGAGAATAGGATGGTTATGATTGAACTTGAAGTGATAGTTGATCAATGTACCAAGTTAGTACATTTACTCCAGTGTTGAGTAACAACCACAGTGCAACAGTACTTATATGTTTTATGGAGAAGAGATTTGGGTTACGGAACTGCTGAGTTTCTTAAGTATGTTGGTTGCACAGTTTCCAAAGTAACGCCATAAGGACCATGAAATGTGCCGATTTTTGTTGATTTGTGGAAGAAATACTTCTGGATAGAGAATATTCGATCACGAAAGAGTTTTGGTAGGCCCTGAAACTATGGATGAGTCTTCTCAAAGTATTCAGGTGATTAAGTTTAACCTGAGAGTAGCCAGGAATGGCAAAAGAGATTGATAGTTGAACATGTCACTAATCGAGTGTTTAACGTAGATGATCTTATAATTTTGAAGTTTAACTTTAGAAAAGTATGATTCGGCTGGGAAAGGAAAGCAAATTAAGTCCTAAGTACCTCGGACTTTATGTGATCATCGAAGAGTAGGTGAAGTTGCTTGATTTACTTCCAGAGTTATTATAAGAGCATGATGTGTTTCATGATTCAACATTTTTAGAAATTTCATCACGAAAAGAAATAGTGAGATTTGGAAAGGAGACAAAATAAGTCTTAAACACATCAGACCATTTTTGACCACTAAAGGAATCGATGAAATTGCATACAAGTGGTGATGTTTTCAGAATTTGCTAAGGTGCATAATGTATTATATTTCGATGCGTTGTCACTAGGTGGCAGATTCGTCACATGGAGTTCCGGTGCAACTGTTGAGAATTAATCCGGATTAAACTGGTTGAGGAACCAAGGACGACTTTGGATTGGAAAAAGAATGTATTGAGAATTAAGACAGTGTAATTGGTAAAGAATTTGTGAAGAAAGCATTCAGTGGAAGAAATTACGTGAGAGAAGGAGAATCGGATGAGAGAGATTTATCCGAAGCTATTGTATGAGTTTAGATGATTAAGTTGGTTGTTGGAATTTCGGGGACGAAATTCTATAAGGAGGGAAGGTTGTCACAACCCGTCCCGGAATTTTAATTCCGAGGACGTGAAGTTATGAAAATGCCCTTAAACGGGACTAAGGGGCGTAAAATATGTTGTAACTTGATGATTTGGGGATTGGGTAGGATCCCACCTCCCTCAAATCTCTCCCTCATTCCCGTACCTTGTCTCTCTCTCTCTCCTCCCTCACAAATCTCTCATTCTCTGTCAGTTCTCTCTCTCCTTCGAACTCACACGGACCAACCACAAAACCACCCTAAAACTATACCAACGAAGGATCTAAGACCACCATCGTACTCCTGAAGACCACACGAACACGATGGTACCAATTTCAGGTGAGTTTCACTTCGGAAAACATGGATTTCAATTTCACTGTGCGTGTGCACTGTTCATGCACACGTAAAACTTGATGTTTTCTGGGATTTTGAAGCTTGTAGGAAGCTTGGTGAGGTCCTAAGGAAGCTCGGAGTGCTTCGTTTAAAGGATTTGGACGTCGGGATCACGAACTGTAAGTTCGGCCGAATTTTCGTATTTTTGGAAAAGTTTGATTCCGTTGTTTTTAGGCCCTAAAACTAGTCCAACGTGGTAGATTATGTTTAGGGCTTCATTTTGGTATAAATTACGTGAAAAATGGACATAGAAACACGGAGAACGACAAGTTCAAAGTTTGGCCGGAGCTTTCGAGGGTTTTTCCGGCGAATCCACGGCGAGTTAGGGGTCAAGGCAGGTATGGATGTGTTCGTCTCGTCAATACCTTCATTTTGATATATTGTACGTCGAAAATGGTTAAGAAATGAAGAAGTTATGACACTTTGAAATTTACCCAGAAATTCCGGCAAAACACCCACCGCCGGCGAAACCAGTCCGGCGACGCGAGGAAGAAGACGCGCGCGTGGGCAGCGCGTGAACAGGGCGCGTGGGGGCGCGTGAGAGCTCCAAATTGAGTTCTGAAAATTGTCACGCGTTCGTGACGTCGTGTAGATCACCGTGATATATTCATACACCCAAATTGAGCAACGTATGAGAAAGTTATGGACGAATGTTTGGTGTATGTGCGTTAAATAACGTCAATTTGGTTACTTTTTGTATAGGTGAAAATTATACAGAGGAAGAATGTAACCAAGCTAGGGGAGGTTCAGGGACCTATGAGACGTCGATGTGATCAGTGAGTGGACAGTTATTTTTCAGTATATATATATATATACGTATGCTTGACGTATTTAAAAGAAATACGAATTAAATATCCTGTCATATATGCATCATATTTTAATATGTGCATTACCATAATTATGCATACTGTTGCATGGTGCTGAGGAGGCCCAGGTAAGCTACGATTGAAATACTATCATCACATGCATCAGTAGTGGCATACAATTATATATGTGTATTTGGTGCTGTGGACGCACAGGTAAGTGCCAGGTAAGTGGTATTTATGTTTATATTCAGTAGTAGCTTGAGATGTTTAGAGAGCTCATAATCTGCACCCCCGGTGTTAGTGCTCCCGCCCAGGGCCAGGGCATAGTCCTTCACGTGTATGTTCACCAGCACCACACGCTCGCCTTGGATCCAAGTTAGGTGCAAGCCTTGTCGTGCAGACCACATTAGGTGGTTCCGACTCGTAGGTGACCCGCGATTATTCGCACAGTCTTCACGTGATCGTAGCACTAGAGCGTATATATTACACCCAGTCCTGTCGTACAGACCACGTTAGGTGGTTCCGACTCGTGTGCAGATTCAGATATTGAGTTGAGATTGGAGCTCTATATGCAGCGGTACATGTCACGTTAGGTAACTCCCGGCTGCCAGATTATATGTTATTGATGTGAATTATGCTTGAGCATTTACATTTATTATGAGATTCTAATGTGGCATATTCTCAAGCATGAATGGCATATTCTTGAGCATGAATGATATACCCTTGAGCATGTTGGCATATTTATACATACGTATATATGTTTATTTTCTGAGAAAGTATACAGGTTTTACGGAGAGGGGTTACAAAGTTTTGAGAAGTGTTTGGAATTGGAAAAGAATTGTTTTACTGACCCACTCAACTTTGTTTTGCGCCCCTCCAGGTTCAAGAATTGCAAAGGTGTGGTGACTACGAGGAAATTCAACGGTGTTCTGACAGAATGGACCAAATAAGGACTTACCTTCGGGTGTTTCATTTTAGAAGTTGTATATTTTTAAAGCTTCCGAACTGTGTAAATGGTTACGTCACTCTCACGTGACGGCCAGCATGCCCTCCTTCGGGACGGGGTGTGTCACAAAAGCTATATGTTCCGCACAATTCTTACCCACAAAATAGTCTAATTTACCTATTACATCAAACCAAAATTTAAAGGGTCTAGTTTACTTTCAAAATGGTCTAATTTACCTACATGATTTATGTGCATTAGATTAAAAGTTTATTTAATTGCCTACAAGCACAAACCCACAACATTCGAACATTATCTAATATCACTATTTTTTTTTTTTTGGAATAGGTAAATTAATTTAAATGTAGGTAAATTAGTATAATATTAATAAGTAGGTAAATTAATTTAAATGTAGGTAAATTAGTATAATATTTTATAAGTAGGTAAATTAATTTAAATGTTGGTAAATTAGTATAATATTTATATGTAGGTAATTACATGATTCAAAATGCAGGTTTATTAGTATAATATTTTATAAGTAGGTAAATTAATTTGTATGTAAGTAATTACATAATTCAAACAATATTATTTTTTTCCGTACAAGATTGTCTTTCTCTTTTAAATTTGGTAAATTAATTTATATATGTTGCTAATATTTATGATACAAGAAAGGTAAAATATCCATATGGATTTAATTGCTCATCATAATTAGGATGAGTAATAACATTTATTGACCAAATTAGGATTCTATGGCATAAGTTGTAATTGTATTGTAATAGTTGGTCATATATTTGTCTACATGGTAGGCTATTTGAAATTTGGGTTTTATTTGAATGTTTAAATTTAGATGGGTTTTTATTTGGAAAATAGGAGTTTCAAGGATCTATATCTAAAGAACCCTAGAAATTATTTTCTTACTTTTAGAACCAGCTGCGTCGGATATGGCAGGTTGTGGCCTGTGGGTTGGCTTACTGGTTTATTCACGTATTTTAGTTATAGAAAAAAAAAATGAGATATATGAGTTTGGCCAACAATTACATTATCCTTTGGTTTTAAACTGAATTAAACGAGGAGGAGAGAATAACAGAAGAAGAAATTAAAACACAGAAGAATAATTAGCAGATTCGATAATAGAAGCTTTAAAAAGCTTAATAGAAGAACAGCCGGAAGAAGAAATAGAAATAAAATATGAATAGAGAAGTAATAAGACGAGTATTTCAAGAAGCAGCAATGCAAATGGGACTCTACGAAAAAAGAAGAATTTTGAATAATTATGTTCATTCGGATAATTATTTCGAAGATGGAAAAATATGGACACAGAATTACAAACATAGCATAGATAATACATGTAGTGAAATAGCAGAACTGATAAATAATATCGACAGTGATCCTAGTCCTCGAGCAATTCTAAGAGAGATCAAATTTAAAGGAAAAGAAATACAATATTTTAAGAGAAAAATCTAAGCAATTAAAAGAGAAGTCAAGGGCCAATATTTAAGATGAATTTTTCAGGAACGTCTAGATCATTAGTAAGGTCTAATTCTAGTTATGTTAAAGAAAATAATAGTAATTTATTAAGAAGAATTTTTCAAAATAATACTAAAGGAAAAGAACTAGTAAGAATAGAAGAAGTGGACACCGAAAGAGAAGCAGAAGCCTTTAGAAGTAAAATATCCTCTATATAGATGTGTCAACTTGTCAATTTGTCACAATAAACGTACGAAGGAAAATGAAGGAAAATGAAGTAAAAAAGAAACATGTCATTCCACCTGTTGCACAAAATTGACATAGTCAACTTCATTTTGTTATTTTTTAGTACATTGAATATATTTTTACATTAAGAGAACGGGAAGTTCAGTTAACTTTAAAGTTCAGTTAACTTTAAACCTTAAACTTCATTTCGTTTTTTATTGAAGGATATAAAATAGGAAAGGGATCCTCTCTGAATCCTTTCCTCCTAATCCACCAAATCAGGGAATCCATGCCGTTGAAAATTGATCTAACTGCAGAACTTATTATAACTTTTAAAATGAGCCCCTATTTGTAGCGGTTAGATCAAATTCCAATGGCACGAATTTTCTGATTTGATGAATTAGGAAGAAATGATACAGAGATAATCCCTTTCCTTACTGCTCATTTAGTTTTGGAGTACTCGATCGAGTACAAATATGACCAAAGAAATAACAGAATTAAAAAAGGAAAAGTAGTTATCATAAATAAATTTTGACATTTGATTATAGAAATAATCATTTTTTTAGTAACGACTTCATATTCACGTAATTATTACATAACAAAAATACAACACTAATTTAGTAACGACGTAATAAACACTTACTATTTGTACAACAAAATATTAGAATATGTTTATTGTGACTAATTGCAAAAAGGTAAAAGCAAGATTATGACAACAAATTAACAATTAGGGTACATTATAGTTTGGACTTTCAAGTTTTTGTACAATGGCAATCTCATATTTTATTTTAAAAATATTACAATGTCATGCATCAATTAAAAAATCTGTCAACTAAACAATTATGTGATCACATAGCAGATGTGGGTTCCCTTTTTTGCTGATGTGGACACCACCATGTGAATACAAAATTAAAAACTATATATTTTAATTATTTAAAATATTTAATAAATAATTAGAACAAGTTGTCAATCAACCTCCACCTAGGAATGGGCAAAATATCTATACGTACACATAACAGCAGTTACCCGTCCATTTAAAACTCACCGTTACGGTTATAAATAATCGTTTAAACAAATAAACAATTATAAGTATAACCGGTTACCCATGAAATTTAAATTAATGGTTATGGATATTACCTGTGGTTATAAATAGGTATCCATTTAACCATTTATTTTAATATATGTTAAAAAAATAAAATTAAAAAAAATAAAAAACCCTAAAAACCCTAAAATTATTCTACCACTCTCAGACTCCAGCCACTCATCTTTCCCTCCTCCTTGCCCTCTCTCAACTCCAACTCTCTTTCTCATCTCCGGCAAAAAAGTTGGTTTGTTCCCCATTTTAAGTCATCGATGATGGTGGCACCTGAAATCTGCATCCACGACGAAGTTTCACGGCAGTCTCCTCTCTAACTTCACTATTGGCTCTATAATTTTCATTTAAATTATGTATGTGTATATCTATGTGTGTGTGTCTTCCTAATATACTATTTTAGCCTTTTTTTAATTTTTATTATTGTCCAGATTCAAACTCTACTTCTCGTGTTGAAGGTTCCTCATTCTGTGATTTTACTGACGTGAATGTGGTAAAAATTAATTATTTTTTTTTTTTGGAGTTATTGGTGATTAATTGGGAATTCAATTTATACATTTCTTTTGTAGGCTTTTTTTGGTGACAACAAATTGATGAGACTTGGTGATTAATCGTGCTAAAAGCATTAGAATGTTTGAAAGTTTAGTTTTGAAATATTTTAAAGCTTTGAATCATCAAGTATTCAAGATAATGATTACCTTGAGTTTTTAGAAGCTTTACCTTATAATTGTATGGAGTTTGGTTTATTTTACTCTCAGTCTAGATGTTATAATTGAAGACTTGCTTAGACTTGCTTGTGTGTAGGAGCAAAATATGTTGAAAATGCATGAATTTTCTTTCCAATATGCTTGCTCAAGTAATGAGAAGTATTTTGTTAATTAGTAAACAAATCAATTCTTAGAAAATATATTATATTATCTTCATTGGTAACAGATAAAAATATCATCCGTAAATTTTAATTATTGGAATCGTATTAGGACTTAAAAGATTGAAATACGGAAATGCATGTTAAATGTACTTATAACGGTATTCAATTGTTAGAAAAAGAAAATTATGACAAATTTCTTTTTTAATTTTCAAGTTGTTAAAAAAATGTGAAGATGGGTAAAAAAAAAGGTAAATGGGTAAAAAAGGGGTAAACGAGATTGTGGTTGCGGTTAAATGGGTACGCGGTTATGTGTATGGTTGATCATTTATAAACAGTTATGTGTATGGGTATAATCGTTTATGCAATTACCGAATAGGTAAATGGTCATGCAGATAAGAGACTTAAACAATTATGGGTAAATAACTGCAGTTATCCACCTGCCATAATCGTTGCCCATCCCTACCCCACCCTTACCCCATCCCCCTCTCCTCCAGCATCACTCGGCCTAGGGGTAGAATCGCAATCGATTCGGATCTCCTGCAATTTTTCATGTCTCCAAAACTCATAGTACCGCTAAAGCAGGGCCAACCCTGAGAATTTGGGGGCCCTAGGCGAGCCTTCGAAGTGGGACTCTAAAGTTCTCTAATCTTTGGTTCTTTGTACATTGATATGTATAAAAAAGAATTCGTTAAATACACAAAAAATTCTATTTCCACATCAAGCATCATTAAAAATCATATCAAAAGAAGATAAATATACAAACATTACTTAAACATTACACGACTCACTTTTAGACGCCAATGTATTAAATGTTTGCAGTCAAGAGTCTAAGATTGAGAGTGAAGAACAATAAAACTTGATTGACGAGTATAATAAATTCAACAATGCCAATTGTTTCTCTTATATTTTTTTTCTTTTCTAAAAAATTAACATCGCACTAACGAATCAAATATTAAAATAATCCATTGAATAAAAAAATATTGAAAAGAAAAATATAAATTCAAAGTTTTGATTACCTTAAAGTACAATCTTCAAGACCATGTGATTATTGGTTTAAACATTCGATAGAAATGGAGAGATTGAGAAGGTGGAAAAAAAAAAAAAAAAAAGATTGCAAGGGGACTTGAGTTTTAGCATTTGGATAGATGAATTAGGAGTAAATTTGAAAAAGAAAAATCTAGTGACTAAAACTGGCAGCTCCGTATTTCGAACTCAACACCCTAAAGAAAAAGGAAGCCAAACATTTTCACTGCACTAACAAATGAATTATGATATTTCTCACCTTTTTTTTTTTTTTTTTTTTTGTATTTATGTGTTAATTACAAGATATTAAAAAAATTTGGGGGCCCTTCCGAAGTGGGTGTGACAATCCGTTCCAAATTTTACGTTTTTATTTTATTTTAAAAGCGTGAATTTACGAAAATGCCCTAGAGAGAAAGATTTTGACTTACGTTGACCATCGTTTAGAGAGACGTATGACTTATTCTTTTAACATATTCTCGTAGTACTCGTTGGTGTAAACGCATAGGCAAAAGCCGTTTGCGAGTCCGGATTATAACGGTATAGTTATGTACGTTTTAAAATGGTTATTTAAAGCTTAGTTATAAATTATTTGAATTCCCACCTTGTGGGAAAGTGGCCAATCAGATTTTAGGCACAAATAGGAAGGACCAATCAAGTATAAGGTTAAGGAACCAATTAGAATTAGAGGGAGAGGGTGAGACCCAATCAAAAAAGAAAAAAAAAAAAATGGGAAAGCTTCATGTGCACCCGTGCTCAACCCTGTCTGACTACCCATTTTCCAAGGTCGATTCCGGCCAACTCCGATGGAGTTTTTCGACGCCACCACCACCATCTTGAAGCTCTCATTCCACTCTACAAAACTCACCCAAGAACCACCTTGATTAACCATGGTATATGGCGGTTGGAGGCCATGACATTCGACGAAAATCAACAGTGCTCCGGCCACTCTTTTCAATTTTTCGGCAAATCGGCAAAGCGATGGCCGATGCCACCACTTGGGCTTTGTAGCCCATCATCCCAGGAGCAAAACCCAACCAACCTTGACCCCGTTGGACCACTGTAGAAGACGAATCGACATCGAGAAGTTTTAGGCACCTGCCGACTTTATGGGCAAAATTGACCATCTTCCGCCCACTTTTGGACTTTGTGGCAGGTATGAAAGTTGCTCCACTCACCGAGATCTTCATTTCTATGAAGTTTGAAAATTTTTGGAAATAGTTGGATTTTCCGGCGAGTCGGGGTAGCCCACAGCCACCCACGGTGATGCGTGGCCAGTGGGCCGCCAATGCTATTTTTAGGCTATGTTGAATGTCTTGAATTCAGTTTTGATATTTGAATGACGTAGGGTGATCGTTGGAACCTAAATTCATTACGATACGTTACTTGATAAAAATATGAATCGACGATCCGACCGTTGGATCGTCACCAAAATTGGATACATTATAATACATAATATTTAAAGATCATAGGAATTTATGGATCGGGAATCTGACGTACGGATCTTCCCGAATTGGATTTGTAAGTTAGTAAAATAAATGTTCACGGCCACTTGTTTTGGGCAATTGGTGGAGATCCGACCGTTGGATCGTAATGATATTTTAATATGTTATTTTAGAAGCATATTGTGGATCTTTGGGAGTTGTGGATTAGAAATCTGACATACGAATCTTCCGAGTCGAGTTATACAGGGTGTAGACCCTACCGTTGATCTTTGATCGACGGTTGACTTGTGGTCAATGGGTCTCGAATTATTTTAGAATGTCCTTGAGGATGTGTTTTACGTGAATTACGTATTCTATTTATAAGAGTTTTGAGATGTGATTCGATAATTGGTCACAGACGCCAATCATTCGGGACGCCTTGATGCGTGCGCTCACATAATTGGTCACTAGCGCACGCGAGGCGTCCTGAATGATTGGCGCCAGGAATCATAGCGTGGACTCCAGGTGAGTGGATCTTTTCCATTTATTGTACATATTATTGATAGTTCCATCAACGCTTTTAAATTGATTAGGTATATTACCTTCATATAATTATTATGAATGCTTGAAGTACTAATATGAACTATGAATGGCTTGATCCCTGTTTAGGGTACGTAGGCAGTCTAACGAGATGTTAGATGCAGCCATAATATATTTGAGACAAAAGCCTTATTGGGAAATTGAGTAATGCTCAGGAAATTGGTAAATGCAAGTTTTAGTTTTGTGAATTAGTTAGTTAAATTAGTGTTAATTGGGTTTGTCACGGATAATTATCCCTGAAAATAAGTAGTTAGGGAGTAGGGCGTTATTGATTGTACATTTTACACCGTATTGTATATAATTGAAAATGCTACGACATGGTTGAGTATTAGATTGCATCATGGTATTTCCATATGTATGTTACTTGCACATAATTATTGGGAATGCTTTCAAGTGCAAAGGTGAACGCAGGACACCCAGGTAAGTTCAGGTGAGTTTTGTGGTATTAGTGGAATCAATAGAGTTATAGCATGACTACATTTATGTGTCAGGCAACTCCGATACTGTCGTACTGGTTGCCATGAGTTGTACATGTTATATTGAGATGCATTGAGAGCTCATAAACTTGCACCCCGGTGTTAGTGCTCCCGCCCGTGGCCAGGGCACAGTCCTTCACGTGATGTGCATTTCGCACCTTACGCTCACCTTGGACTCAAGGTAGGTGCACAGGCTTGTCGTACAAACCACTGTAGGTGGTTCCGACTCGTAGGTGACCCGCGATTATTCGCCCAGTCTTCATGTGATTGTAGCACTTGAGCGTACTTATTTACACCCAGTCTTGTCGTACAGACCACTAGAGGTGGTTCCGATTCATGTGCAGGGATGTTTGATGAGCTATAGATTAAGTCGTATAGGTCACTATAGGTGACTCCCGACTTGTATGCTAGTATTGATTGATGAGATATGGATACCTGCACCCTTGTGTTAGTGCTCCCGCCCGTGGCCAGGGCACAGTTCTTCACGTGATGTTCACCTCACGCACCTTACGCTTACCTTGGACTCAAGGTAGGTGCATATGCCTGTCGTACAGACCACTATAGGTGGTTCCGACTTGTAGGTGACCCGCGATTATTCGCACAGTCTTCACATGATCGTAGCACTTGAGTGTACTTATTTACACCCAGTCCTGTCGTACAGACCACTAGAGGTGGTTCCGACTCGTGTGCAAGGATGATTGATAAGATATGGATAAGTCGTACAGGTCACTAGAGGTGACTCCCGACTTATATGCTAGATTGATTGATGAGATATGAGTATAGTCGTACGTGTCACGTTAGGTGATTCCGGCTGATGTATCATTTTATATTGATTAAGTTCATTTGGCCTACTTGTTAATGCATTGTAGAGTCTATGGACATGGCATACCCGTGGTTTTGGCCATTTTTGAGCATGGGTGGATATATAGATATATATGTGTGTGTGTGTGTAGTACTATCTTATAGAAAACGATAAAGGAATTACAGTGAGGGGTTATTACTGTTAGAAAGGTAATAGTTTTGGGAAGCTTGGTTTTACTGCTTACTCATACTTTCTGTTTTGTACCCATTCAGGTTTTAACTGTTGAGTTTGTATCGACGAGGATATATGGCTAATCTTAGTATTGGTGGCTACTTTTAAGGGTATGATTCTTACCCACACTGCTGTACTTTACTTATACTCTGATATCGCGTGTGAAATGAGTTTGCTCCCACTCGTAGCGCACTCTGGTATTTAGACACTTTTAGGTTCAAATTTATTCGCATTTTATACACTATCACACTTTATGGCTTCGTTGCCTTCCAGGTGTCGGCCAACACAGCTAGATTTGGGGTCCTAGTGGACATTCCGGGTCGGGGTGTGTCAGTGGGGTCCCGAAACGGGCGCCTACTTGGACTACTCTCAGGATCGGCCTTGCACCGAAGAAGCCATATGCCACTCAAATTCGACCCTCTTCAAGTCGTCGATCAGTTGTCTCTCTCCGTCCCCGGCCCGACTGCCTCAAAGCAGGGATGATGGTGGTGGTTGGGTTCTTGGTCTCCATGGTCGTACCAAAGAAACCTTCGCATACGACAACCCTAATTTCAACAATATTCCCAAATCACAGTCTTATTTCGACAAAATCCCCAAATCACAATTAACACTAATTAAATACTTTTTTTTTTTTAATAACAAAACTCTAATTAAATACTTGATGAAAGATTAATAAATCAGAGTACCACATTATTGCTAGCCCTCAATGCAAATTTGAACCATATTATTGTTAGCTCATTATGAGGCTTATAGCCTACCCGCTCCCCCTTAATGTAGACAATATCGTTGTTTGAAAAAAAAAAAAAAAGTTTAGATTATTTTTATTTTAGGCTTCATATTCAAAATTTGGCATTTATGTCAAAAAAACTAAAAAATAAAAAATAAAAATTTGAGACCTATATTTGCTATGTCATCACCTTACTATCTAGTTAACATATTTTCTAACGGGGTATATGACATTACAACTAAATCACAATTTTGTGAATATATGACATTTCAATGTTTTAAAGATAATGTATGAAATTGCAATTACACTCAAACTTGAAAAAGAAAAGTATAAGTTATTCTTGTTGTAGGCCTATTTAACTAAGCTATTATAAGGGAATAAAGAGAGGGAGGCCAGCGGCAGTGAGAGAGAGAAGAGAGAGATTTAATTGTGAGATGTATGTTGTATCACCTCATTGTGCCTTTATTTATAGTAGTATGATGGGTAAAATCCTTACCCTTTTAGGATTTCAACTCTTAATAGGTAATCAACTCCTAATACGAATATAAGAGATATTCCTAGATCCACTAGGATTTACACAATCACATTCCTATTCTAAATATGATTGCAACACTCCCTCTTGAGTGTGTAAATACTCAACAAACCATCGTATCAGATCTTCAACAGATAAGGTAGAATAGTTCATGAAGTCGGCGGCACAACGTGTGAATGCGAGTCTCAAATTTAAGATAGGTTGCATTGATCTAAAACTCAAAAAACCTCGCTATGGTAAAACCCAAGGTGGGAGAAAAACCCATAGACTAAGGAGAAAAGTGAGAAGTATGCATAATGTCTAAAACAAACGTCAAATAGGACGAATGTAGTGAACTCAACGAAGTATGATGATTCCAGGATGGGTGTCTCATTAAAACCTTGTTAGGTAGCAGAAACCTAGTGGGAAAAATACTCCTAATCGTAGGAAAAAAGAGTACATTAAGATCAAGTGAGTATGCTTTAGGATACTCCCCCTAAGTTAGACATAACTTCTAAATAAGAGAACTACAAACGATTCAACTCAGATAATTTACGCATATCGATTCCTTGGACGAGCTTTTGAAAAGTAGACTTGGGCAATAACTTGGTGAAGAGATCGGCCAGATTGTCTTGGGAACGGATTTGCTTGACTTCAATGTTCTGATGCTGTTGTTGCTGATGAGAGTAAAAAAACTTCGGCACTATGTGCTTGGTGTTGTCTCCCTTGATGTATCCTTTCTTTAACTGGTTGATACATGCTGCATTGTCTTCAAAGATCATCATAGGAAGGTCAATGATGGAAGTAAGACCACTAGTGCTTTGAATATGTTCCATAACTGCTTTCAGCCAAAAGCATTCACGCGATGCTTCATGCAGGGCGAGAATCTCAGCATGGTTCGAAAAAGTCGCAACTAGTGTTTGCTTGGTAAACCTCCAAGATATAGTGGTGTCTCCAACGATAAAGACATAGCCCATTTGAGAACGTGCCCTATGTGGGTCAAACAAATATCTAGCATTTGCATAACCAACAGGTGATAATCAATCCGAGAACTGATGGGGTGGCAGTACTTAAAGATTCACTGGCATAGAACAAGCCCAAATCCGCCGTACCCTTGAGGTAACGGAAAATGTCTTTAACACCATACTAGTGCCTGCGTGTGGGTGCATTGCTATATCTAGCCAAAAGATTAACAGCAAAAAAGATGTCGGGTCTAGTGCATTGAGCTAAGCACAATAAAGCCCCAGTTGCACTTAGGTATGGAACTTCAGGTTCCAAAATCTCTTCCTTATCCTCCTTTGGACAGAGGGGATCTCGTTTAGCATCTAGAGTCCAAATGACTATAGGAGTACTCGAAGGCTTTGCTTTATCCTCATTAAAACATCACAACACCTTTTGGGTGTAGTTCAAATTAATGTCCTAGGATTCCATCTGAACAATGCTCGATCTCCAAGCGGAGGCAACATCAAGTTTTCCCAAGATCTTTCATCTCAAATTTCGATTTCAAGTGCACTGCAATTTCCTCAAGCTCTGCTGCAGTTCCAATGAGGTTCATGTCATCGACATAACTGTAATGATTGCAAATCTGGAATGTGACTTCTTTATGAACACGTATGGGCATAAGTTGTTGTTCACATAACCCTGACTTGTTAAATATTCACTCAGATGGTTATACCACATTCGCCCGGATTGTTTCAATCCGTAGAATGATCTCCTTAATCTAATAGAGAAAGTGTTCCGTGGTGTAGAACTATTTGAACCAGGCAATGGAAGTCATTCTAAAACTTTCATGTAGATTTCCGTATCTAGATCCCCATAGAGATACGCGGTTACCACGTCCATAAGCTGCATATTCAGTTTTTCGAAAAACTACCAAACTGATAGTAGCATAACGTTTTAACGTCTATTACGGTGGAATACGTCTCCACGTAATCAATCCCAAGACACTGAGAGAAGCCTTGCGCTACGAGGCATGCTTTGTATCGCACTATTTCATTATTCTCATTACGCTTCCTCATGAAAACCCACTTGTAGCCAATGGGCTTTACGCGTGGTGATGTAGGAATAATAGGTCTAAACATCTTATGTTTCGTAAGCAAATCGAGTTCGACCCGGATTAATTGTTTCCAGTTTGACCAATCTATTCTACGTTGGCATTCATTAACAGAATGTGGTTCAATGTCATCGCTAAACAAGATGTTAGTAGCTACTGTATATGCAAATGCATCATCGTAGATCATCTCATTTCGATACTAAACCTCATCTAATACTGCATAGTGGACCGAAATCTTGCGATTCTCGAGATACCGGTTTGTCTCATCTAAGACATCACCGTAATCTAGAATAACCTTATGTGTTGGAACGTAAGAGTGGGCGATGGTCGGTTTCAAACTAAGGTCACTAGTTGGTGCCGATTTCCTCTTCTAGGGTTGTGAATCCTTTGAACCAAGGGGTCTGCCACGCTTCAAGGTCGGAGAAGATGACTGGCTAGCCGTCAATGTACCGAGCCACGTGGAAGGTGCGGCCTCCCCACCTTCGGGGACAGTTCAAGCTTCCCAAGCAGGATTGTGACGTACGCAGGGTACATCTGTCATTACAGGTGCATTTGTAGCAGGTATATGTGATCTTGTTACATTTGCTAGATCATTAAAAGCATCTGGCATGCTCTGAGCAATGCTTTGAAGATCTATAATTCGTCGCAGCTCAGTTTCAGACTAGGCAGCGCGGGGATCTAAATGAGACATGGTGGGAGCATACCACAACAATTCGCGACGTTCTCCCTGAATGTTAGCATGCTTATCTCCATGTAACGATGGGAAAACTATCTCATCAAAGTGACAATCCGCAAAATGTGCGGTAAAGAGATCTCCTGTCAATGGTTCTAAATAACGAACAATTGATTGCAAATCATAACCGACATATATTCCCATTTTTCTCTGAGGACCCATTTTCGTACGTAGTGACGGCGCTATTGGCACATAAACTGCGCACCCAAACACATGTAAATGCAAGACATCATGCTCGTATCCAGTAACCAAATGTAATGGTGAATGAGGTTAGGTAGTGGTGGGCCTCAGGCTGACCAGCATAGCTGCGTGCAATATTGCATAGCCCCGGGCAAATACTGGCAATTTGGTTCGCATAACCAAAGTTGGAGCTATCAATTGAAAGCACTTTATGAAAACTTTTGCCAGGGCATTTTGGGAGTGAACATTAGGTACAAGATGTTCTACTTCAATCCCTACTGACATGCAATAATTGTCAAAAGTCTATGACGTAAACTCTCCAGCGTTATCTAGTCGGATCTACTTTATCGGATAATTAAGGTGGTGAGCCCTTACCTTAATAATTTATGCTAGGAGTTTTGCAAATACATCATTGAGTGTAGACAACAGGCAAACATGTGACCATCGTGTCGATACATCAACCAACAGCATAAAGTATCTAAATGGTTCGTATGTTGGTTGGATAGGTCCATAAATATCCCCTTGAATCCTCTGAAGAAACTTAGGAGGGTTGTGAATGATCTTTATAACCGAGGGTTCCCCAAAGAGCACGCTTTGCATGGCGGAAATCCAACATAGGGAGGTAAATGATGCCCATGTGATGATTTAAGGATACGGAGCATCATGTCACGTCCGGGATGTCTTATACGGTTATGCCAAAGTGGCAAAGTGCTCTGGAACTCAGGCACAGGGGTGGCCACATGGTGGGCTTTTACGCTACGAATGGTTGTGATGTATAACCCACTTAGGAGACGTTCTAACTTCTCGTGAATATGTTTTTGGCCATATTCAAAACCATTATCTTCAGTGGATTAATCTGATATTGATTATCTCGAATATCTCTAAAACTCAACAACGTTATTCCGGAACGTGGAGAATAAATGGCCTCTTTAATGGTTAAAACAGTACCATTGACAACATGATAAAGGCCTTTCCATATCCTTCAATCAGGTTGGATGGGCCTGAGAGAGTTGTCAGAGGTGCTTTTTTAGGTACAAAGTTAGTAAAATAGTGTCACCCAAGCAATATGGTGTGCGTGGTAGCACTATCAACCAGACAACTTCCCCACTAGACATATACCTAGAAATAAATTGATTGAATTGGTCACATGCAGAAATATAATTTCATTCATTCATTTAATCAATTCGAGAAATAATTTCCATAAAATAACAATCCATAATTCAAAACAAACCAAAACCAAACAAATTATTCCAAATACTTAGAAAAATTGTCCAAAATTAAACCATAAACCTAGAAAAATAGGGGGGGTCCGGCCACTCGTAGTGGGTTCGGCCACTAGGGGTAAAATACCTTAAAACATGTCTAAAATTTATTCGTCCATAGGAGTAGATGCCTCCTAAAAATCTGATATCTCCATGGTTGTAGTAGCATCTTCCTGATGTTCCACATGTGCAAAGTTAGACTCACAACGGGAATGATACTTGGCAATTGCCGCAGGGGTAGTTTGGCATACGCGTAACCAATGATCCTTTGATCGACAGTGGTAACACATGTCCATTTCAATGGAAATCGATTGACTGATAGCTTTTCCCCTGTTCTTGAAGTTTGGGGCCTTAGGGGTAAGGGGTTGGCGCTGATGGGTCACATTTCCTCCCTTAGGTAGGCCTTGACTCTGTGGACCTTGGGCCTATGGTTGAGCTTGCCACCCATTGCCATGGCCACGACGAATCTTATGTTGTTTATGGCTACTAGAATTAGTCGTGTACGCTTCAGGCATGGCTTTTAAGCCAGTCGATCAAGCTTAATGATTCTTTATCAAAAATTGGTTTTGCTTTTCAGCGAAAAGTAGGACAAAATCAAATCTGAAAATTTGGTGAACTTCTGTGCCCTATATTGTTGTTGCAGGATAATATTTATGGCATGGAAGGTCGAATAGGTCTTCTTCAGGAGATCTGATTCGGTTAGTTCGACTTTACAGAACTTCAGCAGTGATTAGATTCTACAAACTTCAGAGTTGTATTAATTCACGAACTTAAAGTCTTGGAAGCAAAGATGCTGTTAGTCGTGTCTTTCTTCAGGCAAGTAGATGTCTTTTTGGTATTGAAACGGTTAACCAGAGCAAGCTAGATGGTGTGTGGGTCATCCTTAGCAAGGTACTCGGTTGGTAGTGCATCATGGATGTGTTTTCGAATAAAGATTATTGCATTAGCCTTTTGATCTTCGTCGACAGGTTTGTCGTTGGTAGGTGCCTCGATGGTGGCTTTAATACCCTTTACAGTAAGATAGAGCTTCATGTCTTGCACCCATTTCAGATAGTTTGTTCCAGATACTTCCAAAGTGGTGAAATCGAGCTTGTTCAAGTTCGACAGCCTTAAAATGAAGGGTACAAAACGTGGTTAGTCATATGGTAATCCATAGACATACATTGTAGAACATTGGGGTTCTGTAGACATGTCTTAGTTTAATTTATGCATGAAAACTACAGGTTTCATGTGGTAAGTTTTGAATAAAAACTTCTGGTTTCAAAGGCACTAAATATGAAACTACAGGTTCAATTTAGTTTTATGAGTGATTAGTTCATAAAGGAAAGGTTCCTACAAGAAACACAGAATGTAATATGCTGATTTAAATGTTGTGGATTTGAGTTTCTTTGAGAACTCAAGTGTGAGAGCTTCGGGACTACGAAAGGATGTCAACGATTTAAAGTATACAAATAAATTATTAAATCAATAATGTCCAAAAGTGATCTTCAGGTAAATAATTTTGGATTAATTATCAGATTAATGGATTGTAGGTCACTTTTAATTAATTCAATAGATTAGGACCAAACGAGGTCAATCATGGAAACAAAAAATAATAATAACATTCGGGTTAAAATTATTTAAAATGCCAAAAATTAGCATTGGAGTTGAAAAACCATAGCCCAAAAGGGTTTGGGCTTGGTTGCCGTGAGTAGGGCAAAGCCCTAGAGGCTATTGGGTCTCGGGTTTGGCTGCAAAAACAACCCATATGTAGCTATAGGCCACGAGCCAAGGTTTGTGAGCCCAACATCAGTAGTTGTTAGCGTTTGGGCCAGGGAATTGGACACGGGTGCAAGCCCAGCTAAAAAACTGGCTGCGGGTTTGGTCTGGGAAGCCTAGCAGAAGTTGGGTTCGGGTCAGGGTGAGTTAAGCCCTGCAAACAAGTTTGAGGGAAGTGGGTCGGGGCGCATGGCACAGCCCAGTGGACTACGAATTGCTACAGGTAGGCCAAATCATGGGACAACGGGCCAAGAAGGCTGCCGGCTTTCTTGGTTAGGCTAAGGGACTTCAGGCCCTATTCATCTTATTAGGCTGAAGGCCTAGGGTGTCTGGATCACCACAGCAAGCCCAAAGGCTTCTGCCGCGTGATCCAAGGGTGTCAAAAATGACATCATGATGTGCGCAATTGTGCCTTTATTTATTGTAGTAGGATAGGTAATCAACTCCTAATAGGTAATCAACTCCTAATAGGAATATAAGATATATTCTTAGATTCACTAGGATTTACACAATCACATCCCTATTCTAAATATAATTGCAACAATTCTAATAGTTAATTAAGATTATTTCAAGGAAAGAGATCCTCTCCGGATCTCTTCCACCAAGGCCACCAGATCAAGTGATCCGGGCCTTTGAAATTTCATTCAACAACCCACCTGTTTTGATCATTTAAAGCTATAATAATTTTTTATCATTAGATGAAATTTTAAAGGTCCAAATTACTTGATTAGATAACCTTGATAGAAAAGATCCAAACAAAGGATCTCTTTTCTTATTTCAAATCGGACCTTGGTGGAAGAGATCTGGGTAGAGGATCTCTTGCCTTATTTTAATGCCTTATCGTCAGTGCTTACCCAAACTAAAGAACTTATTTTATAATAAGATCCATAGAAGATTTGCGTGGTTGCAATTGGGTGGACGGGAACTGTTTGATGCCTAAAATAATGAGTTGGAAGCCTTTTCTAGGCAGAGTACGTGACAAAGGTTGTAGTGCGCGTCATATTCAGAAGAAATTGGTAGTTGTCAGATGTCACACTGTATTGGGCAGCCTCAAAATAATTGACAATTAAGAGATTATATTTATACACTTTAAATTATTACTTTCATATTTATTTAATTTTTTATTTTATCAAGTATTACTGTGTAGTGTATAAAAAATTATTAAAAAAAAGAAGAAAGTTTTAACGAAAGTCCACGGTACTGTTCACTTTAACGAAAAACCATATTTTTACACTAAAATGTTAATCCTGGTACTATTCACTTTACCTTTTATTTTGTCTTTATCATTAAAACTCAAAGTTTTCAAGCCATTTTCATTAGTTTTCTTAAAATAAAAAGATTTGGAAAAAATAATTTAGGATGTGTGATTTAACATTTTTTTATGACCTTTTAGCCAAAATAGTTCATGAGATTTGCATAATACATTATTTTGATCCTTGAGATTGAAAATCAATAGAAATGGTCCCTGAAATTGTCCACCATCCATTATTTTGGTAATTCCGTTAAAAACTCCGTTAAGTATCCCAGAGCTCTTGGCTGGAAGTTTGGGCAAATTTCAAAGCTTTGTAACTCAATCGTTTCTTAATCAAATTCAACCCATAATATATCAAAATGAAGATAGGAAAGTGAAGAAAAATATTATACCATTTGGAAGTCCAATGGTTGCCGAAGATGGTCAGAAAATAGCCTGAAATATGACTAGTCCGCGGGAAAACTGGAAAACTCGTCGGAAACTGGGTAAATTTTAAACGTTCATAACTTGTTCAATACTCAACGAAATCGAGTGATTTAAAAACAAAAATCATACTTCTCAACGAGAATAATATAATGGTACTTTTCTCGATAGCTAACTCGCCGTAGTTTGGCCGGAAAACGGTTCGAAAGTGGCTCACTCAACGACCAAGATAGCCATTTCGAGCCGTTTTACGACCAAAACACAGTGAGTTAGCATTCGAGAAAGGTACCATTCTCTTCATCTCGTCGAGAAGTATGATTTTCGTTTTTGAATCACTCAATTTCGTCGAGTATTGAAGAAGTTATGAACGTTTAAGGTTTACCCAGGTTCTGACGAGTTTTCCAATTTTCCCGCGGACCAGTTACTTTTCAGGCTATTTTTTGGCTATCTTCAGCATCTATTGGGCTCCAAATGGATATAATCTTGTTCTACACTTTCCTATCTTCATTTTGATATATTAAGTGTTGAATTTGGTTAAGAAATGATTGAGTTACGAAGCTTTGAAAATTGCCCAAACTTCCGGCCAAGAGTTCCAGGACACTTAACGGAATTTTTAACGGAATGACCAAAATAATGGATGGTGGACAATCTCAGGGACCAAAGTGATGTGTTATGCAAATCTCAGGGATCATTTTGGATAAAAAGCCTTCTATTTTTTATTTGTAAGTGAAAAATTTGAAGTGAAAAATTTATGGACGACAAGTTCTAAGCTAATATTTCATTCATCTCTTAATATAAATATATTATTATACAAAAAATAATAAAACAAGTGTCATGATAAGTAGTTATGCTTTAAGTTAAAAGGTGTCTTATGCTCTATTGAATATCACATTAATGTATTGGGCAGAGTTTTGTGTATGCATTGATAAACAATAGGATATATTGTAATTTATGTATGGATATGGCTACAAGGGTTATGTTAAGGACATTTCTTTTGTATATGTCATTCCTTTTGTATGTGTAAAAACTCATTTCCCCTTATACGAGGACGTAATATTATTTTATTGTAAAAAGTATGAGTGCGTAACTAGTCTTAATGTTAAAAATTATGTAGGAATAAGATTGATTTGTGGTTCTATATGTTAGTTAATTAGGTTCAATGAACATTAGGTTCATTAACTCTTCTACATAGATTCATTAACTCTTCTATATTATATTCATTGTATGACAGAATAACTAGTGTGTATTTATAATTAATCCTTATCTATGTATTTACCATATATTGTACATTTTGAATATTGCGGTTGAGTCAAATACATTTTTCTACATGGTATATAGAGTAGGTTGCGAAACCTAGCTCTATTTTCTTTTTTTCTTCCTTGTTGTGTTCCCTTAACATGGGGACCAATGATGCAGACTTATAAACTACAGTCATGGCTGTCTATTTCGTTCACAGTTGTACTCGGAATAACGACAACAACGGCCATCCTTCAAAGAATCAAATCAATGTTGTGACCCTAACTTTTCATGACCTACATGAAGTTATGTCAAATTTATCTGATGCCCAATATCAAAAGCTTTTGTCCATACTTTGTAAGAACCCTGGCCCTTTGTCTTCCGCACCACAAGCCAATGCTACCTCTGCTGACTACAATTACCTTGACGGGCAATATTTTGTTAAATTCAAATATACAATGAAGGATGTTTTGTGTGTGCCTAGTTTTAAAGTAAATCTTTCATCTGTTGGTAAAATTATTGATGGATTGAATTATTCTATCACTTTTTTTTCACACTTGGTGTATTTTGCAAGACTTGGCTTCGAGGACGACGATTGTGTTGGAGTAATATTAGAAATATGAAAATAACACAAGAATTCTAATGATAATAATCATAAAGAAAATAACAAGATCAATAGTATACAAATTAATATAAACAACTACAGATAAAGTTAGAAAAACATAAACTTGAAGATTGAGGCTTGCATGAATGCAATGTCCAAAAGATAGAATTTTGTCCCTACTCTTGTGCTTGTAGTTTGGTAGGCGTGCATCTCCCAGGATTCAACAATTTATAATCTGAAGTCAAAGCACTTCAATTTTCGGACTCTGGCGAACTTTATATATTCCGTACTCTCAAGACACGACTCGGAATTTGACACACAAAGCATAAGAGAAACAAAGTGGGGAGACCCTATTTCTCAAGAGTAAAAATTAACTCTAATTTTCTATATTAATGATGATGGTTTCATGAGTTTATATAGCACCCAAGTACTTTTTGTTAAAGCGATGTAACTTTTCATCCATAAGTATACATCAATTGACAAAGGAAAGCACCTAAATAACATAACCTTTCTAAGAAATATGGTTAATACTATTTTTCATTCGGTTATTAAAATTATATATTACAATATTTTATATTATAATATATAATTTCGATCAGATTGGTGTTACGAAGCGCCGTGGTGACCTTTATTACCTTGTTCCATTGGCCTCCACCACCATTTCCCTTTCCCAAAAACCTGCCTTCATCTCCCCATCACCTCACCTGAACTTTGGCACGGGCGCCTAAGTCACTCTTTTTCTTCCCGTCTTCAACTATTAGCTAGCACTTTTTTAAATTGTTCTTATGATTCGGGTCATGTTTGTGAAGTTTGCCCATTGGCGAAACAAACTCGTCGATTTTTTGGTACTATCTTTATTTCAACGTTGAGTCTTTTTCCTTTTGCTTTGTGATGTTTGGGGCTTATTATTTTTAGGGGAACTTTAATGAAAAGTTTCAGATACTGTTCACTTTAACGAAAAATCACATTTTTACACTAAAAAGTCAATCCTGGTACTATTCACTTTACCCTTTAGTTTGTCTTTATCGTTAAAACTCAAAGTTTTCAAGTTATTTTCATTAGTTTTCCTTTATTTTTATCCATTGTTGATGATTTTTCTCTATTTACTTGGGTTTTTCTTATGCGCCATAAACATGAATCACAAAAGACCTTGCAAGATTGTTTTTACTTACGCTGAAATGCAATTCCAAACAAAAGTCCAACAAATACAATTGATGATGGGGGGAGAAATTTATCTCCGTGTGAGGGTTCTTTGCCGCTTATGGTGTCGTTTGGCAATGCACTTGTTTCTACTGGTGTTGTACAAAGAAAATATAGCCATCTTCTTCAGGTAGCTAGAAGCCTTTGTTTTCGATCCAATCACCACTTAATTTTTTTTTATTTTTTTGGGGGGAGGGGGGGGGGGTGTGTGGTACCTTATAAATTGTAGCCCCTATATCCTTACTCCACAAACAATCTCCTTTTGAGGATCTCTACATAAAGCCACCTTCCTACCACCACATGCTCATTTTTGGTTATCTCGCTTATGCCACATTTTTTTTTAAAATCACAGCAATACCAAACTAATTCTATGTTAGTTTGTAATATCACCGTAATATTAAATTTCGTCCTCCGTTAATAATAGTTATTTATTTTAAATTTTTAGAAAAGTTAGATTGAATTATCCATCATAATCAAAAAGCAATAGTAAGAGTAAATCAAAATAGATATTTTACCATCACAATCATGGATGCCTAATTGTCCATTATTTTTGGCGTTGCCCATTGGTCAAAGATAGAACAAACTTATCGTTGCACGTGTATTAATTAGAAGGGCCCTTCATGTATAGTAAATTGGCGGCTTGGTCCACATTTCACCACCTTCATATGCAAAAAATTATCAAAAACCCTCAAAGACTCACAGAGATCGAAGAGAGACAATAATGGAGAAACACAATTAAATTATTTATTCCCAAAGGAGCACAATTAAATTTGCTGAATTATATATATAATGGTCAAATATATTGATTTGACCAATTTGTACATTATGCAATCGTCGTCACAGCCGACGTCTCAAGCCAAAAATATCATTGAATTTCTTTGCTTCCTCTTCTTCTTCTTCTCCTCCATCTTCCCTTCCCCAATAGCTTCGCTTCCAGGTCGTCGCCCTTCTTTACTTATTTCCCATCTATATATAGTGCTTCTAAATTTTTCATAACACGAAAAAACCAAACCCCAAAAATAATCTCTTTAAATCCTCCTCATAAACGCTAGAAGTTTCAAACTCACTCCCAATGGAATCTTATTCCTCTTCCTCTTCAGCCTCCTACACTGCCACGAAGGGTTCAATTTCAAACTCAAAGCAGCTTCCCTATCACCAGTCATCACTCCACTCGGTTCGAAAATCTTCGTCGAAGCCATGGAAGAAGCCTGCGGTTGCACCAGTCCCACCAACCCCACCAAGAATCTACAAAGTTGACCCCATTAACTTCAGGGAGCTTGTCCAGAGCCTCACATGCGCGCCGGAGTTTATGGAGACTCGGTCTCTCCAGAGCGTAGCGCCTTCTCCGATCGATATCCGTGTGTCTTCTGTACCAAATCATGTCCCTTCTTCTTCACCAAAAATTAGCTCACCATTTTCGGTTATGTACAAGGACTTGTCGGATACTTTGGAGCTGAGTCCGATGCCTCTCCATAAGAAGGTGCATGATAGCACGGTGGACTCGAGCTACCTGAGACTGAATTTGCAGTCCCCATCTTCCCATCATTGGTTTTCTTTCCCTCAGCTCAGCCCAGGGACTTTGTCCAGTATCGAACAAGGCGCAGTTCTTTAAAACTAGCTCTAATCACAAATGTTATGTTTATGTGAGCCCAATTTCTTAAAATTGTGGCCTTATTTATAATTGTTAAATCCTAATTTTGTTTTAAGTTTTAGCATTCTACTTTATTATGAACACAGCTATAGGCTGTATGTTATAATGTAAGTAGCAATGCATAGAATCGTTGTACACAAGTTTGACTGCAATATGTGAATGTGAAGTTATGAATCAATGAAATAACGCCAGAAAGTGATGTCTTAATCACCCTAAATATTACAATATTGGGAGATCGGGTCTTCACATAGTCTTTCTACTGCATATTGATAATAACAGTGGCCAGACGTTTACCAACAAAATCAGGTGGCTGAAAAAGAGAATGAGTTTGGTAGAAGTAATCATGTACACAAATTGGTCGTATCACCTTCGACTCGTATTTTTGCGATGAGGCTTAATATCATAACTTTAGAGAGGGGGCGCCCTTTACAAAATGGGTCAAACACCGATACTACCATAACTTAACCATCTACTAACTCAGTAGGTGTGGCGTTAAGGTTTTGATGCAATTAAAAGTGAAATTACTCAATATAAATTATATTTTATTTTGTAGGTTTTTTATGTGGGACATTTTACGTTCTTTTACACTTAAAATTAGTAACACTTGAATTGTGACCACGAACGAAAAATTCCAAGTGAAGTCCTGAGTTAGGGACAACCACAAACCAGAAGTTTGAAGTCTCAAGTTAGGACACCCAAATCAAATAATTAAGGGTCATTGATGTGGTATTGTCTTCAAGTGTGACCGACTAATGAGTGGCCTTAGTTAGGTGGCTTGCTGAAGCATATATCCTATATAGAAAGCTTCATGAGGTTAAATTACCTTAATAATGAATGATTTCACTATTAATTGCACTGAGACTTCTGTATAAAACCTCACACCTATTGAATTACAAAAGTGGTAAAGTTGGAAACATCATAGATGTGGATTAATGATGGTCCATTGAACCATCTTTGAAACTTTTAACAAATTATATAATTATATATGTATGTGATATGGTGGTTACATGGGTCATGGTCACGAAGTAATAGAGGTTTCTCTTTCGTAGTTCAGACTAGTAGGTAGTTTTGCTTTTTACCCATTGGATTGACAAATAAGAAAAAAAATATTATTTTCTTAATTCCTTTTTGTCTCTTCTTTCCATATTACTGAGTAGTCGGGATTATTAAAGAAAAATTGTTAAGTTTGAAACAAAAGAGTTGGGAAATATTTTCTTAGACTAAAACATGACATCTTTCTCTCTCAAAATAAATATTTCTTGGATCTACTAACCGAATATGGTGTGTTTGATTGTAAATCTATTGACTTATATATAATGAGGGATACTAGACTTGTGGAAAGATTGATTTATTTTTCTTTCTCTATGCAACATGACAATTTATGCGATTAGTGTAGTGAATCAGTTTATACATGCTATTGCTCTCAATGAAACTAGTAGAAAGCATTGACCCAAATGTTGATGTCCTTGAAGTCTATCACTGGTCAAATATTGATGTTTTCTAATCGTTCATATGTGGACGTATACACGTGATGCAATATCAATTACTCACAGGCGTTCCACTTCTGGGTGTACATTTCCTTGAGTTACCTTGGATGGAAACTTGGTTGCTGGATATTGGATTAACTAAGAAAGCGATAGTTTGCATTGTGATAATAAGGTTGTAATTGATATTGCAATTAATCTGATTCAACATGATTGCACGAAAGATGTTGAGGTTGATTGGCATTTCTTCGAAGAGAAGTTAAAAGCTGGACTGTGTCTTCTTTTGTGAAGACATGACACCAAGTGGATGATGTACTTACTAAGGCAGACAAGTAGTGTTTTACAACTCGCTTCAGAAATTGGGTGTGCGTGATAATTTTGCAGCTAGTTAAGGAAGAGTGTTTGTCGAGTAATTTTCTCTATTTAAAATTGTACTTATATTCATGTTATATGGTCCTAATTTGATTAGGACGATAGTCATAACTACCGCTCTCAATGTAAGATTAAAGATTCTATACATACCACTATTTTAGATAGCGGTATCATGTTAGATTTGTTGAGTGCCTTTTAACAACCGATAAAACTGAAATGCCATCTGTCATTTACTGATTGGGATAGTTAGAATTGTTGGTATGTTGTAATGAGGTAGTTAGAGTAGTGATGAGGTGTGCTGCCACATAGGCATAGTTTGTTACCATTGCTTAGTATAAATACTTTGTAATAATTCTGTTTTCTTTCAATGAAATCATGTTCTTTCTCTGTGAGTTCATATTGTTCACCAATGGTAATTCTTCAGTTCTGTTAATATGTTATCGATATCCATCGATTCTTCATGGGTTTTCTATTACTGAATCTTTCAGTTGATTTTTCTTTTGGGGGAGCTTTTCGTTGGAATCTTTGTCTATGGTTTCATCTGGGTTGCATTCTTAGTTGTTGTTCATCATGTTCATCGTTGTATGTGCTGCTCTCTCATCTGTTTCTGCTACTCTGATGGTTATGATGGTGTATGCTGATAAGGTTGAAGTGATAAGTTGGTTGTGTATGCTTGTGAATTTAGAAAAATTATGTGTTCGTAGAATCTTTGAAGTGATATAATGGCATCTACAACTGTGAAAATTGAGGGATTACTAGGAATGTTGACAATCAAACTTGGTGATCACAATTACACCAAATGGGCGTTTCAATTCAAATCAGTGCTGAAAGGATATAAATTGTTTGATCATTTTGATAGATCTAATGTATGTCCACTAAAATATGTTCTAAATTCTGAGACTAGAGTTACTAACGAAGTGACAACTACATTTCAAGAATGGGAGGCCATTAATTTTTCTCTACTTAGCTTACTAATTGCTACATTGTCTGATGATGCTATAGAGCTATACAGTACATAATTGGATGTAAAACTGCTAGTGAGGCTTGGAACAATCTTGAAGAAAGGTTTGCTTCGGTATGTAAAACAGGAGTTAATCACTTGAAAACTGAGCTACATACTATACAGAAAGGTAGTGATGCTATGGACAAGTATTTGTTAAGACTTAAATCTTTGAGGGATCAGTTAACTGCAGCTGGTGAATTCATCTCTGATAAATGATGTGATAATTGTTGCTCTGGTAGGTTTACTTAGAGAATATGCAACTATAAGAACTGTTATTCTTGCTAGGGACACTTCTGTCTCTATGAAAAAATTTAGAGCACTGTTGTTAGGTGCTGAAAGGGAAAATGAAGCCATGATAAATTCCTTATCTCAAAATATGTCTGCACTATATATGCAAAGGTCTGCAAGTTTTTCCTTGGATTCTCATAATCAAACTAATGCAGGACAAGTTCTAATTCTGCTGGTATCTTGGTTCAAATAATTCAACACAATTTTCTGGTTTTCAACCCTAATAGCCTCAACAACAAGCATTTTATCCTTTGGCACCTGCTAATGATTTTGGATTTGGTTTTGTGGGAAATATGGATCGTTCTTTTGAGTTTAGACAAATGCCAACTTCAAATTATAATGGCAGCCAGCAGAGGAATTTTAATGGGGGACAATATAGAGGAAACAACTCATTCAAGCCTAATTACAGAGGTGCTTCACAACATGAATGTCAAATTTGTCAAAGAAGGGGACATACAACACCAAATTGCTATCACAGAAACTCTAATGCTGCATCTACTAGTCATATCATTGAGTGCCAGATATGTAGTAAACGTGGACATATAACTCTTGATTGTTTTCATAGGAGTAACTGTTCCTACCAAGCTCCAGCACTACCTACATCTCTGAATCCAACACGTGCTCCATTCAATGTGAACTTCTCATATCAAGTGCCTTCACAAATGTATCAAATGCCATTTCCTGCTCCTGAAAATCAATATCAACAGCAAATGATTGCAATGAATGCTTAGGGATCAACATCTAATCCAACCTCTAGGATCTTGGACACTCGGGCATCACATCACAAGATATTTGATATTAATAGTCTCGACCAAGTGACTTATTTTGAAGGGTCTGAGAAAATCAAGATAGGCAATGGTCAAGGTTTGGATATTGAACATGTTGGGTCTACAATGATTAAAACTCCAAATCATTCACTTATTTTTGAAGAATGTTCTACTTGTGCCATCTCTTGCTGTGAATCTTTTGTCAATAACTCAATTGTGCAAAGACAACAGATGTTGATTTATTTGTGATGACTAATTATTTTTTGTGCAGGACAAGGTGACAAAGGCGATTTTGTACAAAAGAAAAAGTAAGCCTGGTACATTGTTTCAGATTCCAGTCTCCACATTTCAACATACAAGAGCATTTTTGGGACAATTGGTCAAGTCATCAGTGTGGCATCAAAGATTGGGATATCTAACTAATGAAGTATTGTTTGTGATGTTAGCTAAGTCTCAAGTTTTTCATTCAATAGATGATATACATAGGGTGTGTACAAATTGTATCCATGGTAAAATATCTAGGAGTTCATTTTTAGTTCATTCAACTAGATGTTTGCTGCCTTTTGATAGGATTCATACAGATGCATGGGGTCCATCTTTTGTAAAATCGATTGAGGGTTACAAATATTATGTAGTCTTTGTTGGTGATTATACAAGGTTTGTGTGGATATTTCCCTTATTCAGTAAATCAGAAGTGTTCTCAATTTGTGTGAAGTCCTATCAATTCATATTAGTACAGTTTGACATAAAAACAAAGAGTTTGCAATCTGATGGTGGTGGTGAGTTTACAAGTAAGCTGTTTAGTGAATTTTTATAGAAAAATGGAATGGTACATAGAGTTTCTATCCATATACTCCACAATAACATAGTCTTATGGAGAGAAAACACAGACATGTTGTAGAAACAACAATAACCTTGATGTCAGCAACAGGTTTATCATAAGAATTCTGGTATCATGCTTGTTCTCATGCTGTGTTTTTAATAAACAAAATGCCAAATAGAACACTGCATATGAATTCTCCATTTTATGTCTTGTATGACAAGAATCCAACTTTGTAAGACTTGAGAATATTTAGATCTACAATTTTCTCATACTTAAGACCATACAACAGCAATAAGCTTTAACCTCAATCAACCATGTGTATATTTCTTGGCTATGCTTCAGGGTACAAAGGAGATATGTGTTACCATATATATTAAAAAGGATTGCTTTTGCCCAGATGTATTGCATGATGAGTCAGTATTTCCAGCAAAACTCACTTCTTCAAACTGTTTTACTTCTCAGAACACTGGTGTATCTATGTCAAATGCTCTAATAGTGGTTAGATTTTGTAACATACCAAGTATTATTCACTTGAATGCAGCTACAAGTTCACTCTCAGATCATAATTATGTTCTAAATCGGACACTATCATCTACAAATTCACAAGATACTGAAATGCCATCATCCAATAGTTCATCTTAGAGTCATGATCAAGATGGGACAAGCTACACTTATGGATTTGAAACAATGGTACCTACTATTGAAGTATAAAATCAATATCCACCTTTGTTGCTTGTCCTAGACCCTACACAGCCTCAGGTAATGCTCCCTATTTCTCCATCTCATTCACAAGATGATAATACTGTTTCATCACTTAGAAGAAATCATTCCATGACAATTAGACTTCAATCTGGAGCTATTCTTAGAAAAGTATATAGTGCATACCTATCTATATTGCCTAAGCTTCAATCTTTACAATTGAATGATGATGATGTGACTTATGGAGGTTTCCCATTTCTGGATGACATTATGGACTCATAAGAACCAAAGAATTTTAAAGCAGCTGCAATTCATACAAATTGGTAGCAAGTAATGCATGATGAGTTTGATGCACTTAAATCTCAAGGTACTTGGGAGTTAGTACACCAACCTAGTGATCAAACTATCATTGGTAGTAAATGGGTATACAAGGTAAAGAAAAATTCAGATGGTAGTGTTGCAAGGTATAAAGCTAGGCTTGTGGCACAAGGGTACACTCAAGAGCATGGTTTGGACTATGTCCAATGGTTAGACATACAACAGTAAGATAGATACTTGCACTTACCAGTAATCACAAATGGGAGTTAAGACATCTTGATATAAAGAATGCATTTTTGCGTCGTGATTTACAAGAGGATATATATATGAAGCAGCTATAGGGTTTTTTTTTATGACAGATATCCAAATCATGTCTGTAGGTTGATTAAGTCATTATATGGCCTCAAAGTTCACAGGGATATTGCCCTCTCTTGGCTTCACTGCATCACAATCAAACACAAGTTTGTTTGTTAAACAAGATGGGACATATGTTATTGTGTTACTTTTATATGTAGATGACATAATATTGACTAACTCCAATTATGTGAGAATTCAAGAAACCATCACTCAACTCAATAAATGCTTTGAATTAAAGGATAATGGGAAGGCTAACCTATTTTCTATCTCTACACATTCAATATAAGCCAAATGGAGAACATTTCATTTCTCAACCCAAAATATGCCAAAGAACTGATCAAGAAGGCTGGTATAGAAAGCTACAAATCCTCTCCAACTCTATCAAAACCACATACACAATTGCTTATTTCAGAAGGAACTCTTCTTGCTGATCCTAGCTATTACAGAAACATAGTTGGTGCTCTTTAGTACTTAACATTCACGAGACCTAACCTTGCATACTTAGTCAATGTAGGATGTCAGTTCATGAATAGGCTTATAGATACACATTTATTTCTAGTCAAGAGAATTCTTAAGTATTTACCAATGTATTAAAAGCGTGAGGCGTGGGCGAGGCGTCCAAGGCGAAGCCTAGCCTAGGCGTGAGGCGAAGCCTTACAGGATTTAATTTTTTTTTATATATATGTTTTATATATTATACATATAATTGTATAAAAAATAATACTATGTAAAATAAACATCCATTCTCAATTTTTCATTCAAATCCATAGTCATTCAAAAGATAATATCATTTAAATTCATCATTCAAAGGTAATATCACCCAAATTCATCATTCAAAAGGTAATACAAACAAAGAAAACAATCATTCATCCAAATCATCTTCATATAAATCAAAATACAAACAAAGATATAAATCATTCATCTAAATCCTCTTCATCTAAATAAAAGGCAACATCATCCTCTTCATTGCCAACTCTAGATGAACTTGTCGGGTATCTCATCATTTCATCAAAAGAATCTTCCGAATCATATTCCACATTTCTTCTAGTTCTACTTGAGGATTCTTCATTACCCCGTTTTCTTTTGTATGTAATAGGACCCCGAGGTTGAGTAGGCTCACGAGGAGAAGGAGGAGGAGTAGGCTCACGAGGAGGAGGAGGAGGAGGAGGAGAAGACTCTCTAGGCTCTCGAATGTATGAGCCACCTTCATAAACTGGGGTTGGCACATTCCTTACGGCCTCAACATTATACAATAACTCATCCTCAAGCCATGTAGGATCTTCGGGAAGAACGGGATCTTCTATCTCTGTTATCCATTCATCATCGGAGGCAATTTCTTCCACAACAATAGGATCATACTTCTCCATCCTTTTCTTACTTCTTTGTTGTAAAGCCAAATTGTACTTGACATAGGCTAAAGCATTAAGCCTTTTGTGTTCAAGCCTATTCCTTCGTTTTGTATGAATCTACAAATAAATCAATTCTATTATTCAAGTCTAAACATTTTAAGCAAAAATGACACTTAAGATACTAATAATATATTTACTTACCATTGAAAATGTGCTCCAATTCCTTTCACATCCCGATGCACTACAAGTAAGGCTTAGAACTCGGATAGCAAATTTCGTTAACTCGGGTGTTTTATGCCCAAAGCGCTCCCACCAAGCCGCTAAAAAAACAATATTAATAAGGTAAGTAATTTAAAGGTTAATGATAAAAAGATATTAACAATTAACTAATTAAATCTTACTTGGTGTTCGCTTTTTCCTAGTTTGCATAGCCATAGAATCCGCAAATGGACCACGCTTATTAGTAAATAAATCCAATTGAACATCGGCCTCTTCACGTTCTTTCCCTTTCCCAAGCATCCTATCCATGCAAGCAAACAACCCATTTCGCACTTCATCAGTATCTGAGAAATTATCCTCATATCGAAATTGTGGGTTTAAGTAATAGCCCGCCGCATGTAGTGGTTGATGAAGTTGATCGTCCCATCTACGATCTATCTTTCTCCAAATAGGCATATATTTTTTCTCCACTTTGTTAAGATTGCTTGCAATTTTCTCTTTTGCGGCATCCATCAACTCATATATAAAACCCATGGGGGGTCTCTCCTCCGAATCAACCTCTCTCAAAACACAAACAAGAGGAAGAACGCCCTTAATGCAAAAGGAAACTCGACCCCAAAACTCACGATCATATAACACATGATGCTTAGCCAACTTTGCTTCACGGGATTTTGCATAGGTACTTTCCGACCATTCTTGAGAGGTAAACAAAGCAACAAGATTTTCCTTTTGCTTTTGTAAGCTTTGTAGTGTAAGGAAAGAAGTGGCAAACCTAGTGACCGCCGGACAAAGAATTTCCGAATTGTTAGTGTACTTTCTCATCAAAGCTAGTACCCATTGATGCCCATATAGATACTTTGAAATACACCTAGCACGTTTGAGTGTGTCATCAAACCATGCCATCTTAGAAATATCTTCTAGCATCAAATCAATGCAATGAGCCGCACATGTAGTCCACCACACCTTCTCTTTCCTCTCCATAAGTTTTGCCCCGGCATTCTTGTAGTTCGAAGCATTGTCAGATATAACTTGAACCACATTCTCCTCCCCAATTTCTTGAATAACGTCATCCAAATAGCCATACAACAAATCTCCATTCTTAATAGAGGCCGATGCATCAACCGATTTCAAGAACCAAGTACCTTGAGGGCTATTGACAAGAAAGTTGATTAAACATCTACTTTTGCCATCCGACCATCCATCCGACATAATAGTGCATCCATATCTCTTCCAAGCCTTTTGATGTTCTTTCATCATACTTTGTACATCATCAACTTCTTCTTTGAGCATCCAAGTTCTATATTCATGGCTTGTAGGAGCATCAAAGCCGGGACCAAAATTGGACACCAATTTCATTGCATTAACATAATATTCATTGTTTGCCGCATTGAATGGAATGGCACTAGTGTAGAACCATCGGGCCAATGCTCGGGATGCTTGTCTTCTTTCCTTTTTTTTGAAAGGTGTATTCAACGTGGTTTGACGAGCTTCCGATGTAACATACCTATCAAGTGGTCCCCTTGACCTAGGTGGTAGAAAAGAACCAATTTGTTGTGAATGTGTGGCACTCACACTCCCACTCCCACTACTTACATATGTTGTCCTTGTTGTGCCCATATCGACACTTGCACTTTCTTCTTCACCACCATGACACAACTCATGACTAGCTTTCCTCTTTTCTTTAGTTCCCATAACATTAGCAAAACATTCTTCCTTCACATTGGGTGGGACTTTTTTACAACTTATCATTCCTCCCGAACTTACACCACCCAAGTGATGTTTGAATCTAGAAATTGAACCCGTGCATTTGTGGTTACAAAAAACACAATAGAAGTGCTTAGTGACAGGATCCAAATCTTTTGTCCATTGCCAAGCAAAATCTTTCTTAGAAGAAGAAGCCATATTCTTCAATACCCTAAACAATAAACAATAGATGCATGCATACAATTAATGAACCAACAATTTATTAATTAATTTATATACCAATACCAACAATTTCCAACAATTTCTAACAATTTATTAATTAATTTATAAATTAATCCTTTAGTGCCAATTTCTAACAATTTCTAACAATTAACCCTTAATTAATTTCTAACAATTAATAAATTTCTAACAATTTATTAATTAATCCTTTAATTAATTTATTAATAATTAACCCTTTAGTGCACATGAACACAATTTATGGCAGTGCACAATTGCACATGAACACAATTTATGGCAGACTGGCAGTGCACATGAAACCGTGGGCTCTATAAAAGTATAAGACTATAAATTTAAAACAGTTTGGCAGCCACAGAGATAAAACCGTGGGCTCCTCTGTCCCTGTTTTCTATTCCCTGTTTTCTATTCTGCTTCTTCCTCTGTCTCTCTGTCTCTCTCTCTGTCCCTCCCCTGTTTTTTGCTTCGGCCTTCCCCAGAAAACACCGGCCCCAGAAAACTATAAACTATTACAGAGGACTTTTCTTTAAGATCCTCGCTAGAAAACTAAATCCCCATTAACCCCAGAGAAATATTAACCCCTTCCCCAGAAAATAAATCCCTAATTTCAGAAACCCTAACCTTTGGGATCTTGCTGACGGCGCTGGGGCTAGGCTGATGGCGCTGAGGTGACTGCGGCGGGGTGATGGCGGCGTGGCGGCGTCTCAGAAGGCAAGGCAGAGGCAGAGTCGCAGAAGGCAAAAAATGGAGTAGAAGAAGCAAGTCGCAGAAGGCAAAAGGCAGAGGCAAAAAAATGGGTCGAATTCGAAGGTATGGTGGGTGATGAAGACTGAAAATCCTTACCCAAACGACGTCGTTTTGGGTTTGGATAGTTTTTTTTTTTTAAAAAAAAAAAAAAAAAAAAACGTCCAGACGCCTTGAGGCGCGCCTTCGCCGCCTCGACGTCTCCGGCGAAGCATTTCGCCTACTCCAGCAAAACTGAGGCGTTTGCCTCTCCGCCCAGCCTCAAGGGCGCCCTAGGCGCGCCCCGAGGCGAGTTCTTTAAAACATTGGTATTTACAGGGAGCACTAGAGTGCGGGCTCACTTATACACCTTATGTTACTCAAATCCATGGATATTCTGATGCTGATTAGGCAACAGATATGAATACAAGATGTTTAATCACTAGTTATATTGTATTCATTGGTGTCATTGCTATATCTTGGCAATTGAAAAAGCAGCCATTAGTTTCACGAAGCTTAACTGAGGCTTAGTATAAGACATTGGCAAATTGCAATGCAGATGTCTGTTAGATTTGAAATATACTCAGAGATATGCATGAGTATTTGGATACTCCACCTTCACTACACTATGATAATATCTTTGCACCTGCACTGAGTACAAATCTTGTCTTCCATTCAAGGATAAAGCATATGGATACAAATTATCACTTTGTTTGGGAAATAGTGCTGAAGAATGATGTGGCAGTTCATTACATTCCTACTAAGAATCAAGTAGACAATGATCTTATAAAGGGCTTACATAGTCCAGTCTTCATTAAACACTGTCACAATCTCAGACTTGGCTATTGAGGGGGAGTAACAACCAATAAAACTAAAATGCCATCTGTCATTTACTGATTAGGTTAGTTAGAATTGTTGGTATGTTGTAATGAGATAGTGAGAGTAGTGATGAGGTGTACTGCTATATAGGCATAGTTTGTTACCATTGCTTAGTACAAATGCCTTGTAATAATTCTGTTTTCTTTCATAGAAATCAATTCAGCTTCTTACATTTTCTATCTCTCATTTCGCTCTCTCTCTTTCTCTCTCTAAACCTTTATCTCAATCTTTCTCTATGAGTTCATAGTGTTCATCAATGGTAATTTTTTAGTTTTGTTAATACCTTTAGCCTTCTTTTTAGTTCTTTTCATTGTTATGTTAATCTCTTCACCATTATTCTATTTTTACAGCCTTTTGTTAAGGACATTCATAATTTTTTTCAGAGATGATTTCTGAATTATGATAAATAGAATAAAAATTTAGAACTATAACTGTGGAGCCAAAAAAAAAAATCAAGAAAATTATGAAGGCGATACATGGGCTTTTGGGTTAAAAAGACAAAATTACCCTCAAGGCACACCGAGATTTTCACGCGCATATAACGGACAATAATGGCTCAATCAAGGAAGAGTCAAAGATGATCAAAACGGTATTTATTCAAATCCCTCTCATCACTCATCATCAAATCCTGATCCAAAATGTAACTCCCAATTATTCTATTTAAATTGGAATTGATTACCAAGTTAATTGCAAGATATTATTTCTCATAATATCTTGCAATTAATCTCATAAAACCACCACAAGTGGCAAGTCCCTATTCTCCAAATAGGCTCGGCCACACCCCTATAAATAGTCCCATTTTTCTCCAAAAAGCTAGGTCCAATCTCTCCCTAAAAATCCCTAAACATTTCTCTCTAAAATTCTAACTTTGGCATCGGAGATTCTTCGGCCAAAGCCCCCTATTCATCATGCACATGTGAGGCTTTTGGCCATAATCTTAGGTGTTATTATTTTGCAGGTGCATTTTTGTCAAAGGAGAAGAAGGTGGAAATTTGCATCCACAAAATGGTGCTTTCATTGAGAGTCTTGATTCACACGCTCGAAGAAGACTGTCGCGTTCAAAGTTTCTCACTCTTCTTCATTTGTAGATTTTTCGTATGTTCTTATTCTTAGAATTTTTTATTTTTTATTTTATAATAATTCTTTGATAAAACGTAAAAGAAAAGTGCAATGGCTAGAGATTCAAAAACCATAACGAATGGAACTTCCTATGTTCAAGGATTTGGACGACAGCGATCCATGATGCTCAATGCAACGACGAGTGGAGTGGCACCATCCCTATGGGGCACCACTATGGTAGCAACCATGGCAATAGCCTTTGGCAAAGCCTAAACCAACGGTAAAGGTGTCGCCTTGTAGCCACAAGCCCAAGCTTGTGCCACCTTGTAGCAGCGAGCCTAGGTGCATACCACAAGGGAGCCTAGTACGGCCTAAATTGAGCAAGCCCATAATCAAGCAACTACAGCATAAGTAGTGACCTAGACCTCGTGGCCCAAGGGTAGCATGAGCCCAATGCGTTCCAAGGCTGAGCCCAAGGCTGGAGGGCCCAAGCCACGTCACTTCAGCCCACACGGGTTTAAGCCCAAAGAGAGCCAGCCCAAGCTGTGACTTAGCGCAAACCTAGCGTGCTCTCGAGCTGAGCCCATTCTCGTGGCCCTTCTAACAGCCCAAACTGGTTCAACTGTCCCAGAGTCCATTACACTTCCATTACTCAAGGAGACACATATTATCCAAGTTCTTCCAACCTTAATGGCGAACTACACTTGTCTCGACAAGTTATAGAGTTGACAAGCGCCCTCACACAGCAGACGACCTTGGTGAATCAGCTATTGCATCACATCAAGGTGCAACGTGCCTCAGACGATGTGTCACTTAATCCGGCTAGTTATGCAAGGAGCCTTCTTTACCTCACATCGGAGGAAGTAGCACGACGAATGGAAATGAGCTGTCACTCAATCCGGCTTAAGTTGAACTAGCAGCCTCTAAGGAATTTGTTCGCCTTCTAGGAATGTACCACATGCACCGTAGTCGCGGCATAGACGAGTCGAACACATAAAAAAGCAGCCTAGATCAACAGGTCAAGACTAGGGGTAGCCGAGAAGAAGTAATGAGGCTTTTGATCGAGCAATTGTGGGATTTCCAACGCAACAAGGTCATCGATGAGGCGCTACGACAAGGCATGACAAACATGAGCATGTCATCCTTCACGGACGAGATCGAGCAGGCAGAGCCTTCATGCAAGTTCAACATGCCACATTTCACATCCTTTAAAGGAGATGGAGATCCGGAGAGACACTTGAAGCACTATCAAAGCATAACGGTCCTTTATCGGAACAATGATGCTCTCATGTGCAATATATTCGCCACCACTTTACAAGGCGAGGTGTAAGATTGGTTACATACCATGCCGCCGCAATCTATCCGGAGTTTTGATGAGCTTTCTTTGGTTTTCACCAAATAGTACTCATCAAACCGCTCGATCAAGAAGAAGTCCGACCACTTGTTCATTGTGAAGAAGAATCCAAAAAAGACTCAATAACTAGTGCAACTTTCCAAAAAGGCAACGATAGTATGCAATGGCTTAATAGTTAGTGCATTTTTCCAAAAAGGACTCCTAGCAGGCCACTCATTGTTCGGAGAATTGATCATGAAAGAAGATTTAACTCTAGCACTATTTCGCTATGGCAGAGAATCGTGCATTTAGGGATGAGGCTCAGCGACTAGACAAGGCACCCGAGTAGCCTCAGAAAGAATCAGGAATAGCTCAAAAGAAGGAGGACGAGAAACAGTACAACAACAAAAACAGGCAAGGGGCCAAGCGCAAGGACCGATCCCTGACTAAAGATGGCCTGACACCTAAGAACTACTTTAAGTTCTCTATCCTGATCCACCAAATCCTTCGCAACATCAAGATCAAACCATGGGTCGAGCTACCCAAACAATCAAATGGACATACTTTTAGGTTGGACCACACCATGTACTGTGCATTCCACCGAGGTCCTAGTCATACAACGGACTGCTGCTACACTTGGAAGAACTACCTAGAGTAGCTCGTGAAAGAAGGCAAGGTTGATATATACTTAGATAAACCAACTGTAAAACTTAGAAGGAACACAGACATTGAGGAAGAGCCGCAGACTAAGACGATTCAAATTAATGACATCTTCGTCGAATCCGAACACTTGGGGGTTACCAACAATTCTAAGAAAATGAAGATCCAACAGACTCTATTAGTCTTATAGGTCCAAGCAGTTAACACCCAACCTGGACCTATCATTGACTTCACCGAGCAGGATGCCGAAGACGTCGATTTCCTACATAATGACGCACTAGTGGTATCTGTCTAACTAGCCCATGCGATAGTCAACAAAATAATGGTTGACAAATGAAGTACGATCAACCTACTTTAGCTCTCAGTAACTCAGAAGATGGGCCTAGAAAGCATAATCATACATCGAGCGAAGGTACTCACTGGATTTAACAGGCACACCTCGATTGTCATTGGTAACATCACACTTGACGTGAGAACACAACCAGTTGTCTTAAAGCACACGTTCACGATAATAAGCGACCTATCTCCCTACAATGGGATTCTAAGGTGACCTTGGTTAATAAAGCTGAACTTCTTAACCTCCGTCAAGTATCAAAACATCTGATTCTACATCCTGGGATAAGGAGTCGAAGAAATCAAGTTTGAAAAAGGCACATCTCGAAGATACATTATGCAAGCATTGAAAGAATAAAAAAAGAAATCATTTACCCCCGTAGAGGCTACCAAGGTCCAAAGAGATGACAAAGTTACCAAGTAGCAATTACCACAGACAAATAAAGAAGATGGTGTCCAAATAAACGCGCCAACAGACAAGAAGGGATGGAAACCCAAAGAGGACACCGAGCACATCATTCTTAATCCCTAGTAGCCGGAGAAGACTGCTAGAAACGACTCACGTTTGATCCCGAAGAAAAATGAGGATCTCACAACTTTCTTAGGGAAAATCGTGATGTCTTCGTGTGGTCACCTTCCGACATGCTTGACATCGACCCCAAGATAGCTTGCCACAAGCTACACGTCAACCCTACTACCAAACCAGTAATCCAAATGATAAGATATTTTGCACCCGAACGTATGTTGATCTTTGAAGCGAAAATTGACAAGCTATTGGAGGCCGAATTCATAGAAGAGGTAGCACACTCAACATGGTTTGCCAACGTCGTGCTAGTAATGAAGAAAGAGAATGGAAAATTAAGGGTTTGCGTAGACTACATTGACCTCAACAAGGCATGCCTAAAAGATCCTTATCCAGTTCGCTGAATCGATATACTAGTAGATTCAACTTCTGGGAACCAGCTATTCAGTTTCTTGGACGTATACTCCAGCTACAACCAAATAGCCATGCACGAACCCAACAAGCAGAAAACCATACTCATGATCGAACGAGGCACCTACTGCTCCAAGGTTATGCCTTTTGGCCTCAAGAACACAGGAGCCACTTACCAACGATTGGTAAACATGATGTTCAAGAAGTAAATTGGAGTAACCATGGAGGTTTACGCAGACGACATCATGGTGAAGGGCAATGAGCGATCAGACCACATTGGCAACTTGGCGGAAACTTTCGACATCTTTAGAAAGTACAAGATGAAGCTCAATCCCGCCAAATGCACATTTGGAGTATCTTCAGGCGGATTCTTAGGGTACCTAGTAACTTAACAAGGAATTGAAGCACATCCCAAGCAGATCCGAGCAATCCTAAAGATGAAATCTCCAACAACCTTGAAGAAGATGCAAAGCTTGATCGGATGAGCAGCTGCACTCAACCGCTTTCTTTTGCGGTCCACTGATCGATGCAAGCCTTTTTTAAAAGCAATCAAAAGGACATAACAAGATAAATGGGATGATGAGTGCGAAAGAGCTTTGCAAGACCTGAAGAAGTATCTCACATCACCTCCCTTACTATCCAAGGCAGAAGCAGCGGATGACTTATACATCTACTTGGTAGTCTCGAAAGTAGTGGTGAGTTATGTCCTCATACAAGAAGAGATAGGGGCCCAACTGCCAGTATTTTGCATTTCTAAAGCTATTCTTGATGCGAAAACTAGATATCTAAAGATCGAGAAATTAATTTTGGCACTAGTTATTGCGATTCAAAACTCAGACCATATTTTCAAGCTCACACAGTCGTCGTCATGACTCAATATCCTCTATAATCAATCCTACATGGTCTAGATGCTTTTCAACGAGTAATAAAATGGATGTTGGAACTTAACCAATACGACTTAGTTTTCCGAGCCCGCACAACAGTAAAAGCTTAAGCCTTGGTGAACTGCACAGCAGAGTTTACACCTAGCCTAAGCGATGCAACAGAGTACGCCTTAGCCACATTTGCTTCACCTGATGGAGACTTCTAGCATTTGCATGTTGATGACGTATCCAATTACAAGGGCTCGGGAGGAGACGTGGTCCTTATCATCCCAAACGGTTCGATGCTAGAGCAGGTAATCACTCTAGGGTTCAAAGCATCCAGTAGCGAAACAAAGTACGAGGCCTTACCAACAGTCCTTGAAATGGCAAAAGACTTGGTGGTGAAAAAGCTTGCAATTCATTCTTATTCCTAACTAATCACTAGCCAGACTACTAGGGAGTATATGGCAAAACATCTGAAGATGGCTCAATACCTAAACAAGGTACAAAAACAACTTGAGGCATTTCAGACTTACACCCTTACTCAAGTTTCGCAGGCAGACAATGCTCGCGCGGATGTGCTAAAGGATCCGTCCTCGACCACCAACCCAAACGCTATATTCCGATTGAGTATTTAAACAAGCCAAGCATAGAGGTGGAGCCAGTAGCTGAGTTGTCACAAGTTAGTACAACTCCAAACTGGCAAGATTCCATTATAGACTACCTGGTCAATGGCACACTCCCCATGGAAAGATTAGAGTTTAGAAAGCTCCAAACAAAGGTGGCACGTTGCTACATGTCGAACGACATTCTTGTTCGAAGATCCTATACTGGACCATATCTTCGCTGCCTAGCGTCTCCTGACGACCTAAAGGTTCTAAGTCTAATCCACGAAGATGTTTGTGGAAATCATTTTAGAGGCTAATCTTTAGCAGTGAATGCTTTTAACGCATACTACTATTGGTCTACTATACATTAAGACGCTAAGGAGTTAGTACAAAAGTGCGATTGCTACCAATGCCACAAACCGATACCAGCACTGCCTGCCAATGAACTACAGCTGTAGACGAGTCATTGGATGTTCATGTAATGGGCAATCGACTTGGTAGGGCCAATGCCACCCTCTACAACTGACTACCTCACCAAGTGGGTGGAAGCAAAACCTATAACAACCACAACTCATACGGATATAAAATGTTTCATATGGAAGAACATCATTTATCGATCGGGCATCCGTCAATCCATCATCACAAACAATGGCCCACAATTCGTAGGCAAAGATTTAGTGAAGTTCTTCCAGAAATATAGCATCAAGCAGCGCATGTCTATACCGAGGTATCCCCAAGGTAATGGGCAGGCCGAAGCATCAAACAAGATAATTCTCGACTGCCTCAAGAAATTCCTCTCTGATAAGAAGGGAAAATGACCAGACAAACTTTTCGGAAGTCTATAGGCATATCGCACAACCAAACTACGAGCAACCAGAGAGACGTTTTTCACTTTAGCATTTGGTTCAAAAACAATCATTCTTCCCAATGTTATCCTGCTAAGTATTAGCACTCTACTGCCAAGCATCAAGCAAAATGAAAGGGAGATAACCATAAATCTAGATCTGGCAGAAGAGGAACGCGAGAAGGTCATCACCCGCATTGCATTCAACCAGTAGCAACTCCTCTCCAGCTACAACAAAAGGGACAAGATCTGGCAGTTCCAACCCGGAGATTTAGTCCTAAGAAAAGCCTTTATCATCCACAAAGAAGACTCCAAAAAGATGGATCTTATCTTGGAAGGTCCGTACAAGATTAGCAGAGTAGGCGGCAAGGGTAGTTACACACTCGCCACCACGAATGACAAAGAGATAAAAAAGCAGTGGAACGCCTACAATCTGAGGAAATACCATGCATGACCTCCATTTACGTCAAAGCCCAAAGACTCAAGCAACTCGACGGGCACCACCTCGCAAGCCGAGTACTATCTAGTTGTTATGCAGTTCCTATCTTATAGCTAAGTTTCTGTTCGTTTCACTCATTTTTCAATGAGGAATTTAGAAGTAATTTACAACTTCGCTCGGCTGCATGCTTACAGCAATTTATCACTCTTACACTTCAAAAGAAGATCGTGTCCTTCTTAGAGACTTATCATAAGAATTGCACTCCCTTGGAGACCAGCCATGATGTCCAATGTGAGAGGATAAACTTTACACTCCGAATATCTAGACAGTGGATGAGTTGGGTTGCCTTGGTATAACTAGGTGCATGATAGTTTTCATTGAGATTCTTAGAAGTAGCCACTATGGTTTAAAGGATTTTGGGTTTCTTGGCCTAATCCATAAGGAATCGGGCTTCAGAGATGGAGGAGGCACATTACGTAGTACGTCCTACAGACGGTTGCCCTGGAACCCAAAAGCTGCTAGTGAGTGCACTAAGGTAGCTTACTATTTCCAGAATACTGCTTACGGCTTGCTCTTTGAGCAGTAAGCCGTGCTAAACTTATACAACCGCATATTTTTGTGAAAGGTTAAACAAGTTAGCGTGCATATACGAAATTTTATCCACTGCCGACATGCTACGCAGTCGATAAACTTGACCTCTCCAAAGCGCAGAATGATCGTTTAAGATCTACATTAATTCCTGAAGTATTGTGAACTTGCTATGCAACCCATGTAATTGGTTACATATGAGCAAGAAGTTCTCTTGGACTTTTGCTTACGAAATTCCATACAACTGTGTACTTATGATGCGAAAGGTTAGCGAATTTCATGACCCAAAAATCTTTGGTATGTTGTGATGCAAGCCACACAGCTCAAAAGATTAAAGAAAGCCAAGGTTAACAGCCAAGGGTCATGCGGACTCGTTTGCTTCTGTAAGTAAAGTGCTTTGCGAAGGTTCTACACCAACACCCACGGCTACATAGGCTATGCGAGCCTATCTACTTATGGAAAAGTAGCACTCCCGGCGCTGGTTTAAAGGCCAAAGGTTGGGCGTGAACAAAAGAAGTGGTGATGAAGAAAAGTGAAGGAAACAAGTTTATTAAATTTTCTAGAAAAATTAATAAATAACTAGCAAAGGCCAAAGGAGTTCAAGCAAAGCAAAAAGTAACAAGGAAAACAAAGAAAATCATAAAGGCTACCTAGAAAACTTTTCTTCAATTGCTTGAACATTTCACGACTACTTAGTTGCCACTCCTTCAACAACTGTGATGTTCTCAGCAGCGGCACCATCTGGCTTTTCACCCTTGGCTGCCCCAGCTTAGGCACCAACTTCTTCGACTACTTCACTAATGGAAGCCTTGAAAGTAAAGGCAAACAAGTCTTCTGGAGAAATAGAGAATGTATTGAAGTCTTTTCCAGCAAACTTAAAGTCATACGGCCTATCGAAGAGATGATCTACATAACCTAGCTTGTAAACATCGGCCGGACTCTGAACAAGCGAAGTCTTAAGCCCAACCTTCTCACCTTTCAACTGCTCGTTCTCCTTGAGCAGACTAACATAGACTCGCTGCAGGTCATCCATTTCCTTCTTTAGACTTCGTCGATCTTCAATGCACCTTAGAGTTCCAACATATGGGGTTTAGGCCTATTGATGATCTTCTTGAAGTGGATCACTTGATTATAAGTAGCAATTAGCTTTTCATCATTTGCATAAGAAGCGGAATGAAACTCAGAAGTGGCATGCTCAAGATCTTGAATCTGAGGTATATAACATCCAATCTCCTTTTCTATACTTTCATACTTAACTTGGATTGTGTCAAGCCTATTCTTCAAATCAACGATCTTTTGCCAAGTGGTCTCAAGTTGCAAAGAAATGAAGGTAGAGATATTAGACCCCTTCAAAGCAACGAGCTCAGACTCCAACCTCTTAATCTTTTCAGGTGAGGAATAAGCTTCGGCTGCCATAGTTTTTGCCACCTTTTTGGCAGCTTTGGTATCCTCTTAGTCAATGAGCATTGATTTGGTTGCCAGAATCACCATTTTTTACATCATAGCAACTAGAGCAGTCCTCCTATATTTGGTCGTATGTTTCGCAAAGGAACTTGGGCGGACAACCTCTTTAATGCCATCAATAAGCTTGGGCACACTCTTCTATGTTTTCAAGCATATTTGGTTTCAAGAGCACACAAATCTTAGTAACTTCCCCAGAAATGGGCTTGGTGGATTTCTCACAACTGCCCACGTAAACAGTCTCATCTTTCTTAGTAGGTGAATCAGTCTTAGCAGCGAAATGAGTGAGTTTTGGCGCCACTCTAGCGGCAAAGTCCACCTTATCGTTCTTCATAGTGGCAAACCTTTCCAAAGGTGAACCAGACTTAGCCCAACAGACTTTTAAATTTTGGCATTGGGGGCATAATGAAACCTCTATGTTGAGCAATCCTATCAGCAATCATACTAGCCACCTTTGGCATGGCATGTGTCAACAGTTCGTATCTAGCAGCCTCATCTTTCTTCCCCTTGGAAGAAGTAAAGTCAATCATAAGCCTATCAGTAGTAGGTGGACCTTCACAAACAGCGGAGGAAGTCTTCGGCTTTTTCTCAGCTGCCATCTCTTGAGCAGGCAGAGAATAACTCTTTTTTCCACCTTCATTCACGACAGCGATTAGATAAGCTAATGTCTCCGCCTTGATCCGTTTTATCTCATCTCTTAGAGGTAGCCCACCTTTCTTCCAGCAAAAATGAATAATCAGCCAACATCATTCACGATACTCAGCATGGATACCTAGGGCAACATGGGCTTTCTTCATATTTGGAAAAGTCTTGGGAGTTGAGCCAAATTTCGAATCTACAAAAGCAGATAAGCAGAATCAGTAAATCAAAAACTAGCTCAACAAAAGTACAAAATAGCCTAGAGACTAAGCAGTCTACTTACTGATGATGAAAACCGTCAGAACACGCAGCTCAGGTAAAGAATCAAACTCCCACTCTCCACTTATCTCCAAAGTCTCCTTGACCCAGTCATGAACTCCCTTGCTCGAATGGTTAAAGAGCCTATGGCGAGATCGCAGCTGCCCGACTCTTTCAAAGTGGTCTATGTAAAAAAAGTACCAAAATTCGTTGCAGTCAAGTCCAAGTCGAATAATTGACTTAGATTAAGGAATCCCACCATCACACATACCACATTTGGAGAACATTGAGCAGGGCCACACTTGATGGAGCAAAGCACTTCTTGGATGAAATGCGGCATGGGGAAAGTAAATCCCAACATGAAGTAGTAGAGGTGAAACTTGATGGCTCTTCGAGCTCCACTATATGGCTTTTCGTTGGCACACTTCACACGCACCCTTGACGGAATTGCAAGCCAGTACGCTTCAAGGAAGTCTCTGAACAAGTCATTAGAATTAATTTTGAAGTGAGTAGCCTTGAAATAGCCCATCTTACTAAAAAAACCCGCATTGACGATACAATGACGGTATATCATCATCACCCTTATGGCTACAAAGACGAAGGGAAAATTCATTAAACGGCGCACCAGGCCTCACGGCCCAAGACCGTAAGAACCCAACAAGCGACGCCAGGCCCCACAACCTGGATTGTTTCTCCTCTCTCGGCCCAAACCTGCAAGAAAATGAGGCAAGTGCCCCAATGCACCCCTTAGTCCACTTAAACTGGCCTAGCCCAGTGGCCCAAAAGCTCTCGGCCCCTGTCACTTTCCTTCACACATGGGGCCGAGCCCAACAAAGAATGAAGCTCGTGCCTCATTGATCTAGCCCAGAGCCCCAGCATGCACTAATTCGTCCCAAGCCGAGCAACACCTAGCCTAGCTAGCCATCGCCACACCAGGCCAACAGCAGCAGGCCACTTAGACAGCCATGTTGTGGCTTTCTAACCACTTTTTAACACGTCATGGACCTTTGTCAAGCTAAATTTCAAGCACTGAGGCTCCCAAAAATTACGAAGACAAGGAAAAATTACTTTTTTCTTACCTTGGTGCAGCGTGAAGATGAAGAAAGCAATGAAAGATTGTCCTTTGCACATGCAAGTATAGAAGATTACTAGGGGAAGGGGACCAAATATCCTTTAGCTTTCTCTCTTATAGGGTAGAATAAATTGCTTTATAGGAGCATATTTATGCGACTTTGTTATCTTATTTCTTTGCATTTACATAGTTAATTTACATTTATTTTGGTAATTTAAGTTATTTTCGTATTATTGTAGGTCCAGTTGGTAAAGATGACAATAAATAGTCAAATGGAGCAATTTCGAGCAATTTTGGACTTGGATTGGATAGCATGCGTGGATAGATTTGGGCTTGACGTTTTTGGTTTTTAAATGATGTTAGACATGTTCTAAAATCTGGAGAAATTAAAGTCGACGCTTGGAAGATAAGGAATTACACAAGAAAAAGGAATCCTAGTTGGAGATGAACCTTATCTTATCTTATCTTATCCAACTTTATCTTATCTTATCTTATCCAACATTTTCTTATCTTATCTCCAGCTACAAGGAGAAATCCGAATCACATTCCAACACTTTCAACCTGATTTTTAGAGTCCTGAAATAACTCAAAAACGCCAAAGCCCTTTCCTTCTTGGATTCACCCATTTTCCCTTATATATATGAAATTCCTATAGAGATTTAGGGAGTCCCATGCCTACCATTCATCCATTGAAGTTGCTGGAATTTTCAGAGTTCTTTCTATCTTTGTTTTAAGTTTTAATGTTTATTTTAGATTGTTTTTCAGTTATGATGAACATGTGTAACTAAGTTTCTTTTTAGCTATAGGTGAATTCGAAGCCATGATCATATGTTTTATATAAATTGATTACATCCAGTTATTGTTTCATAAAACATGAATGTGATTTACTTATTTGCTTTATAGAGAACTTATTCTTGTATGTTTATTAAGGATGCATACTTAGTTAGCATGCAGGGATTTGACGCTAGAATATAAGGGAATTTCATCTAATCATTATGAACTTATATTTGTAAGTAGTAAAAGTCACTAGTCATGATTGAGTTAAGTAAATTCTTGGTAGGAGTATCATGCTTTTCATAGTTACGAATGTTTTGTCAATGCTTATGATTTTCATAGAACTTAATGATCTTTGAGATGTATCTCTATCAAGCTTTTTATAGTCAGCGAACTTGAGAAGAAAAATCTGAGAGTTAATTAGTGCTATTCACAGTTAATTTGGAGCATTGTCATACATGGTTTATAGGAAGAATAACTGGAAATCGATTTGTACATATGTTTCATGTGTGGCGAAGAATCTTTTAGCTATCTTTTCACCCATATTTCATTCACAACTTAATTTACTTGCTGCACTTTACTTTCATTTTAATTAAATTCGTCAAAATCCCCCCAGTCATTGTTTTGTTATTAGTTTAATTTAGTTTTCAGTTTTATAAGTTTAATTTGTGTTGATTTGCATCCCTTCTAATCCTCGGAATAGAACGATCCCTACTTACTCATACTTCGATTGCATAATTTATAGGGTTTAATTTGTGTGTTAGTTTCTACCATATCATTGCTCTCTGAAGTTGATTTAATAATCTACTTAAGGTAGACTTAAATAGACTTTAGAAGTAATTTATTTCCCTTTCCTAGAAGGATTTAATTTCCAATTAAAGAGGGAATCTACATCAAAATAGGAAACAATCCTATGTTTCCTAAATCAAGAGAAGATCTCTACACTTGCTGCCTTTTTCTTGTGAGTAGACCAATAGGTGTGGGAGCATTTGTGGAGCTAAAAATAATCAAGAAAATTATGGAGGCGACACGTGGACTTTTGGGTTGAAAAGGACAAAATTACCCTCGAGGCAAATCGGGATTTCCACGCGCATGCAACGGACAATAACGACTCAATCATGGAAGAGTCAAAGGTGATCAAAATGGTATTTATTCAAAACTTTCTCATCACTCCTCATCAAATCCTCACCCAAAAGGTAACTCCCAATTATTCTATTTAAATTGGGATTGATTAAATAAATCTTGCAATTAATCTCACAAATGCACCGTAAGTGGCTAGCCCTTATTCTCCAAATAAAGCTTGCCACACCCCTATAAATAGTCCCATTTTTCTCCAAAAAGCTAAGTCCAATCTCTCCCTAAAAATCCCTAAACACTTTCGCTCTAAAATTCTAACTTTGGCATCAGAGATTCTTCAGCCAAAGCTCCCCCCCCACCCCCAAATTCATCATGGGCGTGTGAGGCTCTTGGCCATAATCTTAGGTGTTATTATCTTGTAGGTGCATTTTCGTCAAAGGAGAAGAAGACGAAAATTTACTTCCACAATAACGTTTGGGATTAAGTACCTAAAACCCCTCAACTTTTAAGTGTCATTCCAAATTGGTCTCAACCTTTTTGATAATTCCAAAAAAGTACCCAATCAATTGAAAATGTTATACCCGTTAAGCCCCAGTTAAAATATATAAAATTAACTAGGGGTATTTTTTCTCCAAAATCAATAGAAGGTCATGGAAGTATAGCCTTCACCAACTAACGATCACCACCACCCACATCATGCCACACCTCCAAACCCAACACAAAACTACCAAATCCACCCTACAACTCAAGTCACCAACATCGAGAAAAAGGGTATGGGGGTTATTGAAATGTTATGAACTACCATGACGCGGCCATGACCATCTTTACCGTCCACAAAAAAGAATTGGAAGCTTTACTAGCTGAGAGTCGGCATATGAGGAAAACACATGAGTAGAAACAAGCCCATTGAAACCTATCTGAATTCTTAACCCTCTCATTTGTTAGAAGATTGTCTTCCTGATATAATTTCAATTTGGGTCCATTTTCGATTCAATTCAGTACTCGTTTGATCATTGGGTTCCATATTGTATTATATATAGTTGAAATTTAGATTTTGAGGCAACTAATATTATTGTTGACCATGATATACCAAGTTGGTTGGTTTTGAATATAATCTATGTTTGAAAAATTTATGGGGCTTATTGTATGTGACATTTTTAATTGGTTAAATACTTGTTTGGAATGTTTAAAAATGTTAAGACCAATTTAGAATGACATCAAAAGGTTAAGAGATTTTAGGTACTTAACCCTAACGTTTATAATGTGAAATTATGTCATACTGTCACGTAAAAAAAAAAAAAAAAAAAAAAAAACTTCATACTACTGTTGTTGTGAGTAATCTTTAAAATATGAATGTAAATATTGTGTAAAAATTAGAATCCTTTATTAGGAAGGATATCTCATGTGTCCCTTTTAGTTTTCCTTTGGGAACAAGGATTGTATGTATTATATACCAAATTATGCAATCTATGAAAATTAAGCTGTAAAGTTCTATTTAGCATCGGAGCCTAACCGTACCCTAAAAACTTCTACCGTATTGTTGTTGGGTATTCAAGACTGTGGTCATGTGTTCGTACTGCATTCTTTGCAGCAAACTGAGGGCTGCAAAAGTGCCGTGATAAGCATGTGTTCTTGTATGTGATTCATGGTGAGTGGTCAGGAAGGATTATGGCTCAAATTGGAAGATGGGTCGCATGGCTTAGCCAACAACTCAATTTTGGAGTCCGGTTGTAAATCAAAGCGATGCTTCAAACATACCAAATACCGTAAAACTCAATGGATCAAATTATCCTCTTTGGTCTAAAGTATTGGAGATGCATATTGATGGGCGTGGTAAGAAAGGGTTCATGACAAAGCGCATCAAGGAGCCTAAAGAGGACAATGCCGAGTATAAAACTTGGGAGATTGGGAATGCAATTGTGAAAGGGTGGTTGATTAATTTCATGGATCCTACCATCATAGGGCTTTTCATCCATCTTCGTACTGCTAAAGAAGTATGGGAAGAAGTTACTCGAACGTATTATGATGAGCCTTTTATCTCTCAAATTTATGAGTTGAAGGTAAAGTCATTCTGACTTCGACAAGAAGGGCAGCCTATTGGTTTGTACTATGCCGATCTTAAAGTTGTCTGGCAAGAACTAGATCAAAGAAGACCAATCAAGATGGAAGTGTTATTGACTTGAAGACACTACGAGAAAAAATCCAATTGGACCATGTGTATACCTTCCTAGCAGGGCTTGATGATATCTTTCATAAACTACGTAGTGATATTTTGGGACTTAACCGTTACCATCCATGGAGGAAGTGCTTTCTGTTGTTAGGCGGGAAGCACAACTCCATGCTACTATGATTGGAAGTAGTGCCATTGGGAACCAAGGAGGAGCCTCCTCCTTCCCCCCTCCCCCGGGTGGCTATGGTGTCATGGCCACCATCTTTTGGTCGGTCCTATAGCTCATCATCCTCAACAAATTCTCACCCATTTACTCAAGAAAATAAGGATGATTTGAAGTGTACTTTATGTGGGCAAACTTGTCATATGAAAAATACATGTTTTAAAAAACACGGAGTACCTGAATGGTTCCCGAAATTGAAGAAGAATTGCGTGCCAAGGAACGTGTTGCTAATGGAACTAGTAAGAGTCGTGCATCTGTAGCCGCTATAACGCCTGGAATAAGGAGGTCGTGCCTTCTCAAGAGGATCCAAGTCAAACTCTGTTGACTAGGACCAATCCTAGTATGTCCTTGTCCAATACAGGTATTGTTGGACATGTTTGTTTAGCCTCCGGCACTGAGCACCATACATGTTAAATTCTATACTCTGATGCAACTGATCATATGACATTCGATAAAGAATTATTCACGTGTATGACAACGACTCATCACAAGTGTGTAGCAACGACGAATGGCACCACAGTTGTGGTGACTGGGGCCAAAACAGTGGACTTCACGCCATCTCTTTCTCTTCACCATTGTTTGCTTGTTTCGTCATTGTTTCATCATTTATTATCTATTCCCTAAGTTACTGAGCAATTGGTTTACGTTGTACTTATGTATCTATTTTTTTGTTTACTTGAGGATATTCAGACCAATGCGATAATTGGGCGTGACACTAAGAGAGATGGGTTGTACTATGTGGATGACGTCTTTCCCAGCAAAGTTAATGTAGTTCGAGCATCCCGTACTAGTAATCTGCAAGAAGTGTGGTTGTTGCATAATCGGTTAGGACATGCTTCTTTTTGTTATTTAAGGTGTATGTTGCCTAGTTTGTTTCATGAAATAAAAGAATTAGACTTATATTGTGAAGTATGTATTCTAGCTAAGAGCCATCGTGCTTCGTTTTCTCCTAGTATGAATAAAAGATTGCTTCCATTTGAGCTTGTGCATTCATATATTTGGGGGCCTTCACCCGTTAATACCGTTTCAGGGGTTAAATGGTTTATTACATTTGTTAATGATTGCACTTGTATGACATGGGTATATATGTTGAAACATAAAAGTGATGTTAGTATGATTATTCGGTCTTTCTCTCAAATGGTGGCTATACAATATTCCTCCATTATTAAGGTTCTCTGTTCTGATAACGGGTGTGAATATGTTAACTTTGACCTTTCTTCTTTTTGCCGTGATCAAGGTATCCTCCATGAGACCACTTGTCTTTATACCCTATAACAAAATAGGGTGGCTGAGAGGAAAAACCGTCATATTTTGGAAACTGCTTATGCATTGCTTATTGGTGGGTCCATACCTAAATGTTTTTGGCCAGACGCCGTCATTTATGCAATGTATGTCATCAATCGCATGCCATCTCGAGTTGTAGAATTTCATACTCCACTCCAAGTACTGATGGAACATGTTCCTGTAATCTCCACCAACACTCTTACTCCTCAAGTATTTGGTTGTGTTGCTTATGTTCATATCCACAAGATTCATCGTAGTAAATTGGATCCCTGTTCTCTTCAGTGTGTCTTTGTTGGCTTTGCATCCCAACAGAAAGGTTATAAGTGCTACCACCCTAAAACCCACCACATGTATGTCACCATGGATGTGACTTTCTCTGAATCAGAATATTTTTATTCTCCCGTATCATCACCTTCCGATCCTAAAGGGAAGAGTGCTATTTGTGATCTTGATGGTATTTTAGGGTGGTTGAATGTACAAGACGGGAGATCATGACAATACTGTGCCGAGGGATGTAGCAGAGTCTTCGTTCCTTTCTGCCGAGACTACTACAGGTGGTCAACCACTGATTATCGCCAAGGAAACCTGTGCTACAGCTGGTGTTCGGCAAGCTGCTATTGAAGCCAAGCTAGCCTCACCGCAGGAGTCTGCTGAAGCTAATAGCCTCAAGATTTGTGCCCAAGCTTCCCCCTTCTCTTGAGCTTGATAGTCTTATCGCCCAATACATCTTCTCTGAATATCCATGAGGTAAGTACTAGTGATGCTCATGTAACTAATGATGTTATAAGTACATATAAACTGCCACCAAGGCAAAATCGTGGTGTACCTTCTGACAGGTATTCTCTGGAAGGAAAAGTAAAAGTATCCAATAACCAGTTATGTGTCATGTAAAAACCTTTCACCTGAAAGTCAAGGTTAAGTGAACAATGTAAAGGCAATTCAATTACCAACTCGAGTAGAGGATGCGTTGAAGAATAGAGAATGGGCTAAAACAATGGATGAAGAGATGAAGGCACTACAAAAAAATAATACATGTCAAATAGTGGAGCTGTTGAAAGCGAAAAAACCAATTAGGTGCCGATGGATTTTTATAGTTAAATACAAAGCTAACGGTTCACTCAACAGGTATAAAGCACGGTTGGTAGCAAAAGGATACACTCAAATGTATGGTATTGATTATCAGGAAACTTTTTCTCCGGTAGCAAAGATGAATGTGGTACGAGTTCTTATCTCATTAGCTGCAAATTTGGATTGGCCATTGAAACTGTTTGATGTAAAAAAATGTGTTTCTTCATGGACATTTGGAGGAGGAAGTGTATATGGATTTTCATCCAGGATATAATAATGGAGGAAAAACATGAGTGTGCCAATTGCAGAAGTCCCTTTATAGGCTTAAGCAGGCACCTCGTGCATGGTTTAGAAGATTCCTTAGGCTATGAGAAAGAATGGGTATTATTAGAGTCATTTTGATCATACTATATTTGTGAAATGGAGAAATGGTAAAGTAACAGCCTTAATCATTTATGTGGATGATATGATTTAACAGGTGATGATTCATATGAGATTGTCAAACTGGAAAAGAACCTTGTTGCCGAGTTTGAGATGAAAACTTTGGGTGACTTAAAGTATTTTCTTAGAGTTAGGGTGCTCGTTCATCCAAAGGTATTTTCTTGTCTCAACGGAAGTATGTTCTCGATTTGTTAAAGGAAACAAGTATGCTTGTGTGTAAACCTGTGGATACTCCTATTGTGGATAAACATCACTTGGGGATTTATCCAGATCAAGAACCAATAGATAAAGGCAGATATTAAAGACTGGTAGGAAGACTAATTTATTTTGCTTATACCCATCTTGATATAGCGTATGCAATGGGTGTGGTGAGTCAATTTATGCACTCACCAAGTGTGGATCATATGGTTGTTGTTATGCGTATTTTGACATATTTAAAGTCAGCCCCGGGGAAAGGAATTTTGTATAGAAATTCTAGTCATCTAAAAATTGAGGGGTTTACTGATGCTGATTGGGCAGGTGATGTGACTGATAGGCGTTCTACTTCTGGATATTTTACATTCGTTCGTGGAAATTTAGTTACTTTTAGAAGCAAGAAACATAATGTAGTGTCTAGGTCTTCTGTGGAAGCCGAATTCAAGGGTATGGCGCATGGAGTATGTGAAGTTCTTAGGTTGCATAAGTTGCTTTAGGGTCTTGGTTTCAAACTAAAGGAGGCCATAAATTTGTACTGTGACAATAAGTCAACATGAAAGATTGCAGAAAACCTGGTACAGCATGACAGAACAAAGCATATGGAGGTTGATCAGCACTTCATTAAGGAAAAGCTTGAAAAGAAGATCGTGTCAATACCGTTTGTGAACTCGAAAGAACAACTTGTGGACATTCTCATTCATGCCGTGTGTAGTAGGTTTTTTGGTGACTCACTCGTCAAGTTGGGCATGTGTGACATCTATGCTCCAACTTGAGGGAGAGTGCTGCTGTGAGTAATCTTTAAAATAGGAATGTAAATATTGTGTAAATATTAGAGTCCTTTATTGGGAAGGATATCTCGTGTTCTTTTTAGTTTTCCTTTAAGAACAAGGATTATATGTATTATATACCAAATTATGCAATACATGAAAATTAAGCCGTAAAATTCTATTAATATATATAATATAAGCAACCAATTTAACAAGGTTGGAAAAAGGCCAAGAGAAGGCTAAAGACAACTGATGACCACCAACACTGCAGGTTTGAACCACCCCACCATCATATTTTATTGGGTTTTATTTATTAGTTTACACCACTCACCATCATACATACAAACAATGACCAAAAGACAGAAAGAAAAGAATCACAGAGAAGAGAGAAACCGAGAAACCCCAATAATGGAGCACAATAAAATATCCTATACTTATTTCTATATGTGTGTGTATATATATGCATTAATATATTGTCAAAAATAATTTTCTGACCACATTGCAATGTTGCACAATTATAAATTTATCCAATCGTCACCGCCGACGGCTCAAAGACAAGAATAGCTTTGAAGTTCTTTGCTTCTTTTTCTCATACGGCTTCACTTCTAGGTCGTTCTTTTTTTTATTCACTTCCCAATCCCATATAACAATCGCATTGTTTAGTTCCTCCAAACCCCACAATTCCAATTTCAAGTCCATGGAATCTCATTCCTCTTCCTCCTTAACCTCCTCCACCACCACATACATGTCCCAAACCACTCAACCAACAAAGGGTTCACTCCACTCGGTCCGAAAATCTTCGTCGAAGCCTTGGAAGAAGCCTGCAGTTGCACCACTCCCTCCAACCCTACCAAGAGTCTACAAAGTTGACCCCATTAACTTCAGGGAGCTTGTCCACAGCCTCACCAGCGCGCCCGAGTTTTTAGAGCCTTAGTCTCTCCAAAGCGTTGCGCCTCCGCCTTCCGACGTCAATCTGTCCTCTCAACCAAACAGTGCTCCTTCTTCTCCGCCGATCGATATCAGTGTGTCCTCTTCTCCAAACCATGTCTCTTCTTCTTGTTCTTCCCTCGCCATGAGAAGGTTCACGACAGCACGGTGGACTCGAGTTGTCTGAAATAGTCTGGAACATAGCACTGTACCTTAACTTTAAGACTAGTTTAAAATCCGAAATTGTAGTATTATGTGAGCTCCCAATTTCTTAAAATTGTGGCATTTTTTAATTTTGCTTTGTTTTGATTTTTAGCATCCTAGACTCGTAGTAGATTAAGAACAGTTCTATTAAGCTGTATGTGATAATGTGAGTGGCGTTGCATTATTGCAGACTATTAAGGGTAGTAATGTAAACTTACAAAATGTGGTATTGTTAGAGTTTGTTATGAGAATTAGTTATACTTTGCTTACTCATTAAGATAGGTGGTTTACATATGTAAATGTTGGTATATATACATATACCTGAAGTGTAAGATTATTCATTCAGCACAATACACAATATTATTTTACTTTCTCTCACTACAGCTTTATCTCACTAAATCTCTCTCTACACATTCCTCAGTCCCAAATCCGTGCCCTAATTTGGCCAATTCTTCGATCACAATTCAGAACATTGGCTCACTGGTTCCGATCAAATTGACAACCACAAATTGGCTTACCTAGAGTGCTCTATTTGCACCGATCTTTCACCGGTATAATCTCATCGGAATTGTTGATGGCTCTATGGTGGCGCCGCCTAAGTATCTTCTTGTTTCTTCAAGAAATCGCACTTCAACTATGGATCCTCAGTATGTGGCATGGTTTGAGAATGATCAAAACATTCTGATTTGGATCAACTCTACACTCTTGGATTCTTTGATTCCCTACACTGTTGGTGTTACCACCGCTCGAGACCTTTAGTCCAAATTGGAGTCATGCCTTGCGTCAGCATCTCATTCACACATACATGAACTTCGTTCTCGACTCCGGACAATAACCAAAAGTGAGTTAACCGCATCTACTTATCTTCAACATATTGAAGAAATCGCGGACTTTCTCGCAACTGTTGGAGCTCCGATTGATGATTCGGATCTCTGTCACTCTTCATGGATTACCGCTTAAATATGATTCTTTTGTGGATGCTATTCAATTTTGTCTTGGTTCAACCACCATTGATGAATTACATGGCCTCTTACTTAGCAAGGAGATTCAATTGACTAGTCACAAGAAAGCTACATCATCAGCACCATTTCAAGCTTACAATTCATCCACTGGAATTCTTCCTACACCGCTCAGTGACTTAAATTCTCAGGCGTATTATGTTCAACAAGGCTCGAATTTCAACTCCTCACAAGGTCGTGGCATGGATCGGAATTTCTCTAAACTTAGAAGTTCTCAGAATCGCCCCAATGATTCTCGTCCAAATTTCTCTCACCAAGGTCAACAGAGGTACAATCGTGGATCCAGATCTCAGTTCAATAATTTAAACCGAATAAATTCTTGTCGAATATGTTGCCGATTTGATCATGAGGCTCTTGATTGTCCTCATCGGATGAATTTCTGGTTATGGCAACAAGTCTTCTCAAACTGTATTTCATGCCAGCACATTCTATGCAAATCCTACATGGCTTCTTGATACCGGTGCAAGCTCTCACATGACGAATTCCTCTAACAATCTTCAGAGTTCTGAAACTTACAATGGTCCTAAGCAAGTCTACATTGGCGACGACAAAGGTTTGCCTATCACTCACTCTAGTTCTTCTAGACTTACTACTTCTGCACATACATTTTCCCTAAACAATGTGTTACATATTCCTGATTTGAAATAAGATTTGATTTCTGCAAATCAATTTATACTTGATAACTGGTGCCCAATTCATCTATACCCTTTTCACTTCATTATGAAGGTTCTTACTTCAGGGAATGAGCTTTTTAAAGGTCCTGTTAATGTTGGGTTCTATCCCTTTCTTGCACCCTCTATTGCTGGAAATCACTATGCTTATGCAGCAAGTACTAAAGCTCCTCAGGATATATGGCATCAACTTTTGGGCCATCCATCCTTCAAAATCTTAAATAAACTAGCTTCTCAGACTAGTGTTTCTATTTTAGATAAGCTCAATAATTTTGTGTGTTCAAGCTGTGCTTTAGGCAGATGCTCTAGGAAATCATTTACTTCTGTTCCTTGTAACACAAGTAAGCTTCTTGAGCTATTACATACTGATGTATAGGGTCCTGCACCCATTTCTTCTGTTAATGGATATCACTATTACCTTATCTTGGTTGATGATTTCACCAAGTACTCTTGGTTCTTTCCACTCAAGTATAAATCTGAAGTTTATAGTACATTTGTTAACTTCAAGTCTATGGTTGAAAACATGCTAGGGTTCAAGATTATTATTGTGAGATAAGATTCTGGTGGTGAGTTTGTCAATCATACCTTCTCCCATTTCTTTCAAAAATATGGGATTTCTCATCAACTTAGTTGTCCCCATACCCCAGAGCAGAATGGCTGTGCTAAAAGAAAGCACAAGCATTTGGTCGAAACTGCCAGAACTATTCTTGCAGCTTCTAAGGTTCCTTACATCTATTGGGTTGAAGCCTTTTCAACAACCTTATATCTCATTAATCGCATGCCAATTGGTGTCAAATCTTCTCCTTGGGAATCTCTATTTCATAAACCACCAAATTATACCACTCTCAAAATTTTTGGTTGTCGATGCTTCCCATGGCTAAAACCTTGCATTTCTTCTAAACTTGATCCCAAAAGTAAACCATGTGTCTTCTTGGGATATAGTCTCAATCATAAGGGCTATCGATGTTTGGATGCTCAAATTGGGAAAATCTATATTTCCAGGCATGTTATCTGTGATGAACATACATTTCCTTATCACCAAGCCACTGAGTATTCAATTTCTTCCCCTACATCTCCCCTCACTCAACCTTCAATACCTACCTCAATTTTCACCAATCCCTCTATTGTTTCTTCCTCCTCTCCTTCTACACATCTTGTACCTTTATCTCCCACTTCATCTATCAATCTCATATCCCACTCCCTCACCTATTTCACCACCTATACCACCAACTATCACTACCAATATTCATCCCATGACCACCCGATCCAAATAATGTATCTTCAAACCTAAGGCTCTCTTAACAACCAAGCATCCTTTCCCATCTCATTTATCTACTGATTTTACACCTTCTACCTATCTTCAAACCTCCAAACATTTGCGTTGGAGACAAGCTATGCAGGAGCAGTTTAATGCCCTGCTTCAAATGAGTACATGGTCTATGATACTTCTTCATTCCTCTCAAAACATGGTATAGTGTAAGTGGATTTTTCATATCAAAAGAAAACCTAAAGGTTTAGTTGACAGATACAAAGCCAGGCTTGTTGCAAAAGGATTTCCTCAGCAACAAGGTCTGGACTACAATGAAACTTTCAATCTGGTTGCTAAACCAGTCACCATTCGAATCCTACTCACTTTAACAGCTAAAATTCATTGGTTTCTGAATCAGTTAGATATTAGCAATGCCTTTTTGCATGGCAATCTCACTGAGTCTGTGTATATGGTTCAACCTCCTGGGTTTGAGGACTCTGCCAACCCAAATCATGTTTGTAAATTGCATAGGTCTCTGTATGGCCTAAAACAGGCTCCCAGAGCCTGGTATGACAAGTTGACAGCTGCTTTAATCTCTATTGGATTCTCTGGTTCACAAAATGATCATTCACTGTTTGTCAAGCAAGATGCTTTTGTGGTGTATGTCTTAGTATATGTTGATGATATTCTGGTTACAGGACTCGATTCTGAAGCATGCAAAACTGTGATTTCTTAACTTTGTGCCTTATTTCATGTCAAGGATTTGGGATCCCTTCATTATTTTCTAGGAATTGATGTCAAGAGGTCTTCCAAATGGCTATTTCTTTCTCAAACTAAATATATCATGGATCTTCTAAAAAAAGCACATATGGATGGTGCTAAGCCTTGTGCTAGTCCATTGAGCACATCCAAACTAGATCACTCATCTCCACTATTTCTCAATCCAAAAAAATATAGATCATTAGTTGGATGGCTTAAATACCTCACTTAGATTAGACCTGACCTCTCTTTTACAATTAAACTTATGTGTCAGTTTATGCAAAGTCCAAGGCAATCTCATTTTCAGGCTATAAAAATAATTTTCAGATATCTAAAGGGCTTTCTCTCCCTTGGTCTTTGGTTTCCAAAATGTTCATAATAATTCAGCATTAATAGTTTCTCAGATGCAGATTGGGCAGGTTATTTTTTAGATCGAAGATCCACAGGTGGTTTCTATGTTTTTCTAGGTGATTCACTCATTAGTTGGAGTGCTAAGAAGCAACCTACCATGGCAAGAACCTCCACTGAAGCAGAATACAGATCATTAGCCAACACAGTTGCTGAATTAACTTGGATTTGCAAACTATTGGTTGATATTGGTCTTGTTCTTCCCTATCCTCCCAAAATTTGGTGCGACCACATATCTGCCATCTCTTTAGCTAAAAATCTGCTCTTCCATGCTCGAACTAAGCATATGGAGATTGACTATCATTATATCAGGGAGAAAGTGTTGGCAAACTCTGTCACAGTTCTTTTTGTTTGTACACAGGATCAAACTGTAGACATTTGCACCAAAACAGTGTCCAAGGATCGTTTTTTGCTTCTTAGAGACAAACTTTCTCTTTGGCTACCTCAATTTAGTTTGAGGGGGAATATTAAGGGTAGTAATGTAAACTGACAAAATGTGGTATTGTTAGAGTTTGTTATGAGAATTAGTTATACTTTGCTTACTCATTAAGATAGGTGGTTTACATATGTAAATGCTGGTATATATACATATACCTAAAGTGTAAGATTATTCATTCAATACAATAGACAATATTATTTTACTTTCTCTCTTTACAGCTTTCTCTCACTAAATCTCTCTCTAGATTCTAACAAGACAAGCTTGTCCAAATTCCTTTTATAGTTAATGTAAAATTAATTATGGAATCAAGGAAATAATTGAGTTCAGTACATATTTCTAAATCCTTTATGGAGAAGTTGATGAACTATGTATTACTTAACAATGCCATAAAATTTGAACTTTCAGGCAAATTCTTAATGCTTCAACTTTTTCTGATGTTTACATGTCACCTAAAAAGACTTGTTCACCTGTAAGGATTGTGTTGAGAGTATATCAAATAGAATGAGGATCCTCTCCGAATCTTCTTTATGAGGATTCCAGAGATCCTCTAATTATATTCGTTCATCATATATCATGTGGTCATAAATCATTGCAAATTTTTTATTTAGAATTAAATATAAACAATACCTAGCGAAAGCTGGTCGCACGATGTACGATGAAGGATGTGATTGGAAGATCGAGAGAAGATCCTCATTCTATCAAATAATACCATTTTAGTTAGAAAATATGTGAAAGGTCTTATGTGGTCCTAACTTTTATGCAATGTTTGGATGAGGAACTTTAGAACCAATTATTGAAATTGCACTATAAAATCCCTACCAATGAATTACTCAAGCATTTAAAAACTAGTACTAAAACAACTATAAATGCATTAAATTAAGTCTCATTTGGTGTCTAAAATTGAATTGAAATTGGATAATCCACTATACTTAAGGTATATTGAAAGGAGTGAAAAAATTGATCTAATTTGAAGGTAGAAGATGGATTACCAATTAAAGAAACTTATTCATTTCAATCCTTGTCATATTAGTACGATTAGAAGGAATAAGTTTCATGTCACACCTTGGACTCGAGGTCGATGGAAAAATAAACCCTGCACCCGGCGCGCGAATAGAAGTAAAAATAAAACGGAAAACAAACTTCTCTTCTATAAATAACTCTAAAATCCTTACATGTGTACAAGATAATAAAATCCTTAAAATTCCTCATCTAACACAATCTCAACTCGTCTACCCTTCGTTAATCTTGTACCAAACCTGCAATGTCTAAAATGTATAGGGTGAGCAAAACTACAGCTCAGTAAGGATATAAATCTTATCAAGGATAATTGTCAAGGCTAAACCAAGCGTCATGCTCACATAAATCTATTGTAACATGTTATCAAATATCAACAACATAAATTATATTCCATGAATGCAGCTTAACTTCAATTACCCAACCCATTAATCTATATAATAAAACATGCGGACTTGTATGTCCTATACCATGCATTTTACCACTGTAGCGGTGGTCTAAATGCTTTATTATACAAACTAACACTCGTAACTCAATCGTCCTAATTCCCCTTTTGTTAGCCATCTTGTCATTCCCTCGGCCACCAGAGTCCCGACTACTTCATACCGTTCCTGTAATTTCACTTTTGCCATCCTTGCTAGTCCATACAAGAGTCGAACTCAACCACACAAAAGATAGTTCCATTTTCATATCCCAATCTCGAATAAACCAATATAATCCTTTGACTTCAGTAGGCAATGATATATACATATAATCATCATTATCACAATATCAACATGATCAAAAATAACAATAATATCATATATGTTGGAGTTTTTAGCCTCATTTTGTCCCACATCAGGGAACTCAAGTTCCGTAGAGGTCTTTATATTAGGTGAGTCGCCTTTATTAGTGATTAGGTATTGCACCATTTGGAATGAGAATTAAGGTTTGGGCCACTAATTGTGTGGATTAGGCTTGTGATGATTATACCATAATATTAATATTAATTAATCAAGACAATGGCACTTGGGGCCTAAGAAGTTAAAATTAATCAGGGTTCATTAATTTTAATTTTGAATTAAGTTTTTAATTAAATTAATTAAAAACCGTTTTGATTAATAGACACAACTGTTTGGAAAGAGTTGTGTGGTTTCAGATACATCCAAAAGGTATTTGAAAAGGATGAAATAGCCTATAGAGAAATTTTATTTGAACCCATTTAACCTCTTTCTACACCTAACTTAAACTTTAAATATGAAATATCTTTATTATCCTATTGCATAATTACCATCATGTACAAGATGAATTTAATTATAAAAGTAAAATTTATCAATAAACCCACCCCCGATAATCAAACGCTAGCCATCACTAATCTTTCCTTGACATTCTATTGTGGCAAAAATCCTAAGACCCGTTCCATAGAAATAAAAACCGATTTTTTTTTTTTTTTTGACATATGAATGGTGATTTTGAAGTTTTGGATCCTCCAACTTTTTTATTGTCATCATGACTCCCACCACCACCACCCACTAACCCCACCACCACCATACGTCCAACACTACTCGTCATCTAGAGGAAACCTACTTCTACTTCTGCTACTACTACTGCAAAATAGCAAGCAACAACATATCAAGGTTAATGACAAGAAAAGGTGAAGGAGGAGGAGAAGAGAGTTGGCATATGCTTTCACTAGTACTGCTACCTCTTATATATGAGATCAAAACCCTACTTATTGTAAGAGTACGATTTTGGCTCAAGGGGAATCAAGCATGTCGGTCTGATAATTCGGTATTATTCTCAATACTACAAACTGACCTGCAAAATATGCATGCATTTGTTAAACTAGCTAGGGTTTAGTTAATTTATTGTTTGACTTCATAGTTTCATGTCACTGTGTTTAATTAGATTAATAGATTTAATTAACATGGATCTTCATGAGACTGATCCGGGTAGTTTCTAATGTAAAAATAATGGGTGTAAAGATAAATTTGCATATTGAATTGGGTTTGCGAGGGGAGTTTAGATATTAAATTTGGGTTTAAAGAGATATTGATAGTTTAATTAAAAATGATATGGATGTAGAAAGTAAGTTGGGTGTAGAGATAAGTTATAGGGGTTCAAATAAAATTTTCCTAGCCTATATAACTAAAGACTCAATTCCATCATATCTAATCTTTTTCCTTTTCTATCTCTCCCATACAAAACCTTACAGAGAGAACACACATAGCAATTTGCCAGAATTCTATAATCTTGTGCGAATTATAGGATTAGATAGTTGTATCCTAGTTGGGCAGACGTCATCGAACACAAGCACAAGAGTGGGACATAAATACTGTTCGAAAGACATTGTTTTTGCGCTAGCCTCTATCTGTGATTTATTCAAGTTAGTATCATTTAATTCCTGTAATTATTTATGTTATTTCATTATGGATTGCAAGTACTTTTGTTAATAAAGAATTTAGTATTTCAAGTTTTGTTATTTTTATTTATTTTTAAATTGTTCTCCAAAAATATATCATTTCCAAAATACACAATTATCTCAATTATAAAGATATATATCAAGTGTAACACATATTTCACAAAGATTAAATAAGACAAATATCCCAATAATGATAAGTTTCCAAAAAAACCTACCTCAAATCTGAAGCTAGAACCTTTTTGTGTTCCAATCCAAGTTCCAAGCTCTACGAAGTTGATCACAATCAACACTATGTATAAGTCCACTCTTATTTTTCCTGATCTCTCTCTATACATATATAAACTACACACACACACACAGAGACACAATACACACATATATACACACAACGTGAGCTCCAGAGAGCATGCACTGCATGCTAGCTCATGTTGGAAAACTAAATAGAGCTTAGCTCCTGTTTATAGGGACATAAAGCCGGCATACTTAGTGTTTTATGGTAGTTAATATGAGATAAGAATGCATTTGATGAATGATATGTTGACAAATAGTTGGGTTTAACAAGTGGCTTTGTAAACGATGGTGTGAAAGGTGGAGGTTTCAACTTATGGAGTTAAGGGACTAATAACGTGGCAGTTGAATTGGTGATAATTCATATAGGTAAGCTGGAGGTGTCATAATATCAGGAAATAGTGGCAGCAAAGATCTTTTCTAATAGTGATCTTGCAAAAATACTTTTATACTAAAATGTATTAATAAATCTAACTAGAAGTAGTATAAATATTAATATACCAAATAAAGCTTAAGCTGATATGTAGATAAGATTAAAATACAGGTTCTCACAATTCATTCGTGTCAATCCCCATCTAATTCTGTCAAAATATAAATCATTCACATCTACTTTTATTATACCTTGAATTTTATGAGTTACCGAATTCATTCCAATCCTAGACATAAGACGAGCTCTAAACAAAAGTCTTTGAAATGACATCTTTCAATGTGTTGTTTGAAAATTTTCTAAATGTATTATATCTACTCATTTTCGAGTCTCTTTTCTATATCTTTGTAATGCATTGCTAACAAATTTATTCTCTAAGTTCTATGAAACTTTAAGGGCATGTTAAGGTGAAGAACATTCAAATTCCAAAACATTTAGGCAAAATTAAGAATAAATAGGTCTTAAAAAGTTGATGAGAGGAATTAAAAATGCACCACATGACCATTACAAATGTATGTAAAAGAGATTTATAAATGACACATTCTAAGTAGTCATTTACAAATTCCTCTCACATTACTTTATAACGCTCATATAGATGCATTTTTAATTCCTCCTATCTAACTTTTTTGTGATCCATTTCTTCATAACTTTGCCTAAATCCCTTAGAATTTAAAAATTCCTTACTCAAACATACCCTAAATCCCTTATTCACTATGTGAACCTTTTGAAAGTCTTTCAGGTTTCTACCTATGGTTATCTTCTTCTTCTTTTAAGACTTTATTTGGGCCTAAATTAATATTTTTGGCCGAATTGAGTCTATCTAGTCTCAGCCCAGTACTACTGCTGGAGTAGCCAAGTCCTAAACAAAGTAGGATTGTCTAAAGACTAAAGTGTGGTTGAGTCCTAGATAAAATGGGATTATTTGAGGTTTAGGTATAATCTTTGGATAGAAGCTTGGATTGGTTAGGATTCGTTTTGGATGAGATCTGAATTAATCCTTAAACGAGTCTAGGTTCAGAATTCTAGTTCAAGAAGAAGAAGGTGAGACTCATCGATAGAGTTTTGGCCGAGAATAATTTTGAGTATATTTAGAGAATATGTCAAGAAATTGGAATATTATCATAATTTTATCACTCGGCAAACTTGGGCATCAAAGAATTAGTTCACTACAAGTACATGAAGGTTTGCAACGTAGAAAAGACTTTCAACTCAACACATAAACACACAAAAAAACGCTCTACGCGAAACCCTCAGTTTATGCTAAACCTTTTCAAATCCTGAGAAAAAACACTAATTGCTTCAATGACCCTTCCTCAACACATATTATGTTCGGTTGAACATCACTTGGTTAACAAACTGAAGCCATATTTAGTTTGATTGAACACCAGTCGTAGAATCAGTTGATCTAGGAGTTTCTTTAGTTTGGTTAAACAAAATTACTTTCAGTTCAGTTAGCTATCTATCCCAAGTCTCAGTCGACAAAGAGTCTATGATTCTTTCGCCGAGAGAGGTCACTTCATAATCTTTTTTCCAGCAAAGTGAGGTGTTCTATGGTTGGATATAGGGCTGGGCATGGACCGGGACAGGCCCAAATTTAGAGAGACCATACTAAACCCATATGAAAATGCAACGAGGCAAGCCGGGGTGGTAATCAAATTTCTGATTTGGGAATGAGACTTTACCCAACTTGTTAGAAACAAGACAATTCGGATCGGGTCCACAAGTCCAATTACAATTTTTTAGATTAGCACAAAAGGGACGACGAATGACCTCATTAAGGTTGTGCTCTTCAGCACATAAAAGAAAATGCCAAAGTCATATTTCCCAATGACAAGACCGTCACCACAACAAAACAACCACATACAAATACCGATTAATAATCTTCAAAAATTAGAAATTGCATAAAGAATTTCAAAGCATGGCATGTTGCATAAGAACTCGTCCTCAAGCCAAAATATGGTCGACTGGATAACCTCAGGATGCACAATGCCGATGGACTTGTCGTTGGCCATGGCAGCCCAATCCTGGATCGTGGCAATGCAGTCATCAATTGAGTCAAGAACAACGTAGAATAGCCCAAGTCGGACTAGATTGGGTGGTCAGCAGTTGAGTTGAGCTCACCATCTTCTCTGCTCTAGAGCCTCGCAATCTTTGGCTTCTCGAATAGTGAGGTGATGTTGTGACTCATTTGGTGGGCCTAGTGGCTACTGTGATGTCAACGCAATCGATTCAAGGGGTGGCAAAGATAAGAGATTGAGAATAAAGAAGGAAAGTGGGGGAGTTTGGGAGTGGGGGAAGGGGACTGAATGAGTAAAGTAATTGTTATGGTAGAAACAGGTTGGTCCGGGACCCTGGGATTCTAAAATTATAGAACCACCCCTTTCTGCCCTGTTTTGTCTCTACCAAATTTGGCCTCTCCCACGAACTCGCCTCGAATCGACAATACCCGCCCCGGTCTGAAGGTCTTGTACCCTTTTGCCCACCCCTAATTAGATGCTGAAAAGTGTATTTCAGAGTTTGGCATTCAGACAGCCGAACCACTTTGACGTAAAGACACTCATCTCCCTTGAGTATCTGTGTCCTTACAGCCTAATACCAATTCAGTGGACCTATATTTTCATAAATATAGTTGAAGCTGTCGAAGCTGGTGTAAAAGATCTTGAACTTAGTAGTGAATTGCATAACATTGTCTTCAGGTTCTAAAACCCTAGGCCAAGAGTGTTCCTTCATTGGCCGAAATTGCTTGGTGCAGAAGTCAACAACGCATTTCATCACCCCAACACCACATTCATCTTATTAGCCCAGCTGAGCTCAACAACGAATTGGCACGCCACGTAGGTTATGTAATTTTTAGAAACAACAGACTCATAGCCACTAACCACGTGTATTTATACTTATAAGTAGGTGAAGTCATTCAACTGGCACTCTCTTTATTATTGTAGAAAGTAGACTTAGTATTTTAAACCCAACCTGTTAACCCGACCCGTTAAAATTAGTATTTGGATGAATGCTTAACGGGTAGGGTTGTTAACGAGTCAACTCATTAATCACCCCTTAAATAACAGGTCATTTTGGGTCAACCCGCAAAAACCGTTAACTCCCATTAACACCCATTAATGAGGGCTTTTGTGTAATTTCATAGTCGTAATAGAAAACCTTGCTCTCTGTCTTGCATTGCACGTTGCTCTTTTATTCTGCATGCTTCTGGGTTTGCCGTTCTCGTCTTGCATTGCACATTGCTCTCCCTCATCTTCTTCTTAAAAATCAGGGTCAGTAGGCTATAATCTAGTTTTTGGCAACAATATATCATACAAGGTATTTTGATTGTTGTTGTTGTTGTTATGTTTTTTTTTTTTTTTTTTTTTTTTTTTTGTTATATTAGATATTAGATTAGCCATCAACGGGGCTTGAACCCAAGCCGTTATGCAAGGGCTCAACATCTTTCCACCACTGTGGTAAAGGACCACTTATGGTCTTTTGATTATTTTTACTACATATAAAGTATAGAACTTTAACAATTTAACTCTCCCAACTAACTACCATTAGGAAAAATCGTACTTTACTAGTTCTAATTGCATCTTTAAAGTAGTAAATATCAATTCAAGGTTAATAGAGTGTACTACTTTTATTTACTTTTTGGTAATAAAATATTAGCCCACTCCTTCTAATAGCTTCGCCTTTGTTTATCATGACCCTATTATTATAAAATTCTAACTCGATTAGTACTAATTGCATCTTTAAAGTAGTAAATATTAATTCAAGGTTATTAGAGTGTACTACTTTATTTACTTTTTGGTAATAAAATATTAACCCACTCCTAAAATTTTTAGCTTAACTTTTGTTTATCATGACCCTATTTTAAAAAATTCTAACTTGGTTAGTGCTTATTGAAACACAATAATAAGGTCACCAGTCACCCATTTGCTCAAGGAGTACAACACTATACTAAAAAGCGGCCTAGGCAGCCTCCTAAGAGGCGCCTAGGTGCTAGGTAAAGGTCGGGCACCCCTAGGCATTTAGAAAATCGGCTAAGCCTCTAGGCGGCAATTAGGCAGCCGCCTAAAGGGTCTAGGCGGCCTTAGGTTGTCCTATACGATCCATATTTTTTATTTTAAGGGTTTTTAGATAATATTCTTCTAAAATAATTTTGGACTTTCTTTCTTGTAAAATAACTTTGAACACATTTAATTTTGTTGTAAGCCTATTTGATCGAACTAATCTAAGGGATGAGAGAAAGAGGGGGCCAGCGGCAATTAGAGAAAAGAGAGAGTGGTTTAATTGTGAGGTGTGTTTGAGTCACCTCATTGTGCCTTTATTTATAGTAGTAGGATAGGCAAAAACCTTTCCCTTTAGGATTACAACTCTTAATAGGAATATAAGCTAGATTCTTATATATACTAGGATTTACACAATCACATTCCTATTCTAAATATAACTGCAACACTCCCTCTTAAGTGTGTAAATGCTCAACAAACCATCACATCAAATCTTCAGTAGATAAGGTAGAATAGTTGATGAAGTCAACAGCACAACGGGTGAATGCAAGTCTCAAATTTAAGGAAGCATGCATTTGTAAATAAACTCACAAAACCTCATTATGGTAAAACCCAAGGGTATGTTGAAACCCCATAGACTAAGGAGAAAAGTGAGAAGTGTGCATAATGTCTAAAACAAATGTCAAACAGGACGAAAGTAATGAACTCAACAGAGTATGATCATCCCAGAATGGGTGCCTCGTCAAAACCTCGTTAGGTAGCAAAAGCCCAATGGGAAAAATGCTTCTAATTGTAGGAAAAAGAGTACATTAAGATCAAGTGAATATGCTTCAGGATACTCCCCTAAGTTAGACATAACTTCTAAATAAGAGAATTACAAGTGATTCAACTCAGATAATTTATGCATACCGAATCCTTTGATGAGCTTCTGAAAATTAGACTTGGGCAATGACTTGGTGAAAAGATCGGCCAGGTTGTCCTGGGAACGAATTTGTTTGACTTCAATGTTATGATGCTACTACTGCTAGTGTGTGTAAAAAACACTTCAACGTTATGTGCTTGGTGTTGTCTCCTTTGATGTATCCCTTCTTTAACTGCTCGATACATGCTACATTCTCTTCAAAGATCATTGTAAGAAAGTCAATGACGGAAGTAAGACCACTAGTTCTTCGAATATGTTCCATAACTACTCTCAGCCAAAAGCACTCATGCGATGCTTCATGTAGGGTGAGAATCTTAGCATGGTTCGAAAAAGTTGCAACTAGCATTTGTTTGGTAGACCTCCAAGATATAATGGTGTCTCCAACTGTAAAGACATAGACTGTTTGAGAACATGCCCTATGTGGGTCAAACAGATATCCAGCATCTGTGTAACCAACAAGACAAGAATCAATCCGTAAACCATAAGAGGCAACAACACTTGAAGATTTGTGGGTATAGAACAAGCCCAAATCCGTCGTATCCTTGAGGTAGCGAAAAATGTTTTTAACACCATTCCAGTGCCTGTGTGTGGACGCATTGCTATATCTAGCCAAAAGATTAAGAGTGAAGGAAATGTTAGGTCTAGTGCATTAAGCCAAGTACAATAAAGCCCCATTTGCACTTAGGTAAGGAACTTCAGGTTCCAAAATCTCTTCCTCATCCTCATTTGGACAGAAGGGATCTTATTTAGCATATCAAATCCGAACGACCATAGGTGTACCTGAAGGCTTCACTTTATCCTCATTAAAACATTGCAACACCTTTTGGGTGTAGTTCAATTGATGTACTAGGATTCTATGCAAACAATGCTCGATTTCTAGGCTGAGATAGTATTAAGTTTTCCCAAGATCCTTCATCTCAAATTTCGATTTCAAGTTTGTAGCAATTTCCTCAAAATCTGCGAGAGTTCTAATGAGGTTTATGTCGTCTACATAAACTACAATGATTGCAAATCCGAAATATTTTATGAACACGTATGGGCATAATGTTGTTCACTTAACCCTAACTTGTCAAATATTCACTCAGATGGTTATACCACATCCGCCCGGATTGTTTCAATCCATAGAGTGATCTCCTCAACCTAATTGAGAGGGTGTTTCGTGGTCTAGAACTATTTGAACCAGTCAATAGAAATCCTTCTGGATTTTCATATAGATTTTCGTATCTAGATCCCTATAGAGATACACAATTACCACATCCATAAGCTGCATATTCAGTTTTTTGGAAACTACCAAACTGATAAGGTAGTGGAATGTTATAACATCCATTATGGGGGAATACATCTCCCCGTAATCAATCTCAAGGCGCTGAGAGAAGCCTTGCGCTACGAGGCGTGCTTTGTATTGCACTATCTCATTCTTCTCATTACGCTTCCTCACGAAGATCCACTTGTAGTCAACAGGCTTCACGCGTGGTGGTGTAGGAACAATAGGTCCAGACACTTTACGTTGTGCAAGCGAATCGAGTTCGACTTGGATTGCTTGTTTCTAGTTTGACCAATTGGTTCTACGTCGGTATTTATCAACAGAATGTGGTTCAATGTTATCACTAAGCATGATGTTAGTAGCTACTGTGTACGTAAATGCATCGTCAACAATCATCTTATTTTGATTCAATACCTCATCCAATACGGCATAGTGGATCGAAATCTGGTGATTCTCGGGAGGTCGGCATGTTTCGTCTGAAGAATCATCATAATCTAGAATAACCTCATGTGTTGGAACGGATGAGTGAGTGATGGTTAGACTCAAACTAGGGTCACTAGTTGGTGCCATTTTCCTCTTCTAGGATTATGAATCCTTTGAACCAAAGTGTTTACCACGTTTCAGGTCGGAGTAGATGATTGGATAGCCGCCAATGTACCTTGTCGCATGGAAGATGTGACCTCCCCACCTTCAGGGACTGTTCAACCTTCCCAAGAGGATTGTGGTCATACGTGGGCTGCATCTATCCTTGCAGATGTGTTTGCAGTGGGTATATGTGATCTTGTCACTTTTCTAGATCATTAAAAGCAACCGACATGCTTTGAGCAATGCTCTGAAGATCTATAATTTGTTGCACCTTAGTTTCAGACTAGGCAGTGCGAGGATCTAAATTAGACATAGTGGGAGCATACCACGATAATTCGCAGCGTTTTCCAGGAACGTTAGCATGTTTATGCCCCCCCTAACGACAAGAAGATTGTCTCATCAAAGTGACAATCCGCAAAACGTGTAGTAAAGAGATCTCCTGTCAAGGGTTTTGAATAGCAAACAATTAATGACGAATCATAACCAACATAGATTCCCATTTTTCTCTTAATACCCATTTTGATACGTAGCAGTTGCGCTATTGGCACATAAATGGAGCACACAAACACCCATAAATGCGAGACGTCAGGCTCATATCTAGTGACCAACTATAATGGTGAATGTGGTTGAGTAGCAGTGGACCTCAGGCAGACCAACATAGCTGCGTGCAATATTGCATAGCCTCAGGCAGATATTGGCAGTTTTGTTCTCATAACCAAAGTCCGAGCTATCAATTGAATGCGTTTTATGAAAGCTTCTACCAGGCCGTTTTGGGTGTGAAAATAAGGTACAGGATATTCCACATCAATCCTTACTGACATGTAATAATTGTCAAAATTCTGTGACGTAAACTCTCCAGCGTTATCCAATCAAATCGACTTAATCGAATAATCAGGGTGGTGAGCCGTTAGCTTAATGATTTGCGCTATGAGTTTAGCAAACATAGCGTTGTGTGTGGAAAATAGGCAAACATGTGACCATCATGTCGATGCATCAACCAACACCATAAAGTATCTAAATGGTTTGCATGTTGGTTGGATAAGTCCACAAATATCCCCTTAAATCCTCTGAAGAAACTTAAAGGGGCCGTGAATAATCTCTGTGCGTGAGGGTTGAGTATTCAACTTCCCTATAAAACACATTTTGCATGGCGAGAATCCAACATAGAGAGGTAACTAATGCCCATATGATGATTTAAGGATACGGCACATCATGTCACATCCAGGATGTCTCAAATGGTCATGCTAAGTGTCCTAAAACTCAGGCATAGGGCCGGCCACACTAAGGGTTTTTATACCGCGAATGGTTGTGATGTACAACCCACTTGGGAGACGTTTTAACTTCTCATGAATACGCTTCTGGTCATATTTGTATAAAGTGATACAAAGAAATTTAGAACCATTATCTTCAGTGGTTTCAATATGATATTGATTATCTCAAATATCTCTAAAACTCAGCAACATTTTTCTGAAACGTGGAGAATAAAGTGTCTTCTTAATGGTTAAGATTGTACCATTGGACAACATGATACGGGCATTTTCGTATCCTTCAATCAAGTTGGATGGACCTGAGAGAGTTGTCAAATGAGCTTTCTTAGGTATCAAGTTAGTAAAATAGTGTCATTCACGCAAGATGGTGTACATGGTTGCACTATCTGCCAGACAACTAACTTCCCCACTAGACATACCTAGAAATAAATTGATTGAAGTGGTCATATGCATAAATATAAGTCCATTCATTCATTTAAGCAATTTGATAAATAATATCCATTATTCAAAACAAACCAAAACCAAACAAATTATTCCAAATACTTAGAAAAATTGTTCAAAATTAAACCATAAACCTAGAAAAATAAAGAGGGGTCGGCCACTCCTAGTGGGTTCGGCCACTAGGGGTAAACACCCTAAAAACACGTCTAATTTATTCATCCATAGAAGCTGACGCCTCTTGAAAATCCGATATCTCTATTGATGTAGTAGCATCTTCCAGATGATCCGCATGTGTATAGTTAAACTCACAACAGGAATGATACTTGGCAATAGCCTTAAGGGAAGCTCAGCATACGCGTGACCAATGATCCCTTCATCCACAATGGTAACACATATCCATTTCAGTGGAAGCTAATTAAACGGGAGCTTTGCCCTTGTTCTTGAAATTTGGGGCCTTAAGGGCAAGTGGTGGACGCAAATGGGTCACGTTTCCTCCATTAGGTGCAGCACTCTGTTAATCTTAGGCCTGTGGTTAGGCTTGCCACCCATTACCACGGCCATGATGGTTCTTTCATCATTTGTGGCTGCTAGAATTAGTCCTATACGCTTCAAGCACATCGTTCAAGCCAGTGAGTAGAGCTTGATGATTCTTCATTAAAAGCTAGTTCTGCTTTTCAGAGATAAGTAAAACAGAGATCAAATACAAAAACTTGGTGAATTTCTGTGCCTTATACTATTACTGCAAGACAATATTGGTGGCATGGAAGGTCGAATATGTCTTCTCTAAGAGATCTGATTTGGTTAGTTCCACCATACTGAATTTCAGTAGAGAATAAGATTCTACAAACTTCAGAGTTATATTCATTAACGGACTTAAAGTCTTGAAAGCAAGGATGCTGCCAGTCATATCTTACTTCAAGCAAGTATATGACTTTCTGATGATCGAAACGGTCGGCCAGAGCAAGCCAGATAGTGCGTGGGTTATCCTTAACAAAGAACTCGGTCTGCAGACCATTATGGATATGTCTTCGAATGAAGATCATTGCAGTAGCTTTCTAAGCTTCATCGACAGGTTTGTCGTCGGAAGGTGCCTCAATGGTGGCTCTAATGCCCTTTGCAGTTAGATAGAGCTTCACGTCTTGAACCCACTTCAGATAGTTTCTTTCGAAGACTTCTAGAGCAGTGAAATCAAGCTTGTTCAAGTTTGACATGTCCCTAAAACGGAGGGACAAAAACGTGATTAGTCATATGGTAATCCATAGACATATCGTAGATATACGGGTTCTATAGATGTATATTGGTTTAATTTATGCATGAAAACTATTGGTTTCATGTGGTATGTTTTGGATGAAAACTTCAAGTTTCAAAGGCACTAAATATGAAACAACATGTTCAATTTAGTTTTTATGAACGATTAGTTCATAAGGAGAGGTTTTTGCAAGAAACACAAAATGCAATACGCTAGCTTAAGCATAGTGGGTTTGAGTTTCTTCGAGAACTCAAATGTGAGAGCTTCATTACTACAAAAGTATGTCAACAGTTCAAAGTATGAAAATAAATTATTGAATCGCTAATATCCAAAAGTGATCTTCAGGTTAATAATTTTGGATTTATTATCAGATTAATGGACTGCGGGTCACTTTTAATTAATTCAATAGATCGGGACCAAGCGGGGTCACTCGTGGAAGCAAAAATAATAGTAACATTCGGGTTAAAATTATTTAAAATGCTAAATAATAGTAGTGGGTCGAAAAATCATAGCCCAAAAAAAGGTTTAGGCTCAGGATGGCTGCAAAAATAGCCCAATGGTCGCTGCAGGCCACAGGCCGAAGGTTTTGAAGCCCAGAAAGAGATTGATGGCTTACGTGGGCCCAGGAGGGCACGAGTCAGGCCCAGCAGATTGCTGGCCTTGGGTTTGCATAGGGAGCCCAGCCGAGGTTGGGTCTGGGTCGAGGCAGGCCTCAACCTAGCAAACAAAGCTGTGGGAAGTGGGTCGGGGCGCATGACACAACCCATAGGCTACGAGCTGCTTTAGGCAAGCTTTAAACCATAGGACAACGAGCCAAAAAGGCTACCGGCTTTCTTGGTTAGACTTAAGGGACTTCGAGCCTTATAGAGCTAAGCAGGTCGAAGGCCTGGGTTATTAGGGTCAGCATAGCAAGCCCAAAGGTTGTTGCCTTGTGATCTAATTGACTGGGTTTTAGGCTAGTGGTGGTCCATGGATCCACAGTGGGTACTGCGGCAGTGGTACCGCACAATGCCCAATGCAAAAAAAAAAAAAAAAAAAAAAAAATCGATATCCCTAGGGTTTAGGAAACCCTAAATTGCTTCTAATTTATTTTATATGTTTTGACTCAGAAATTCCACATAACAATTTAATTGTGTAATGCATGAAACAAATATATGAACTTATAAACTATATATATATATTGTAAGAAAAATATAAACATAGAGGGGTTCATGCATCATGGGAAATGTTTTCATGCTTCGTGGACGTTTTAAATATCTTCCCTTATTTTAAGCGTATCTGATCGGCAGAAAACAAAGAGAAGCCTTTGAATTTTGTGGAAGATAGCATCCTCCTACGATCCGTCAATTCTCAGCTTTTGGCAAGAGCATGCTGATAACATGTTGTAGGCCTATTTGATCGAACTAATCTAGGGGATTAGAGAGAAAGGGGGGCTAGTGGCAATTAAAGAGAAGAAAGAGTGATTAATTGTGAGGTGTGTTTGAGTCATCTCATTGTGCCTTTATTTATAGTAGTAAGATAGGCAAAAACCTTTCCTTTTAGGATTACAACTCTTAATAGGTAATCAACTCCTAATAGGAATATAAGATACATTCATATATCTACTAGGATTTACATAATCACATTCTTATTCTAAATATGATTGCAACAAATTTTATGTATTCAGTCAATTGTTGTAGCTTATTTATATGTTTTTATTGTTATATAATAAATTTAATTAATAAAAATAAAAAAAATAAAAAAAACGCACAGACCCCCGCTTAGACTCTTAGGCGTTAGGACCTTCCCTTCTGTCTGACTACCTAACGTTTTTTAGAACCTTAGGTACAGACGTACAGTTAGCAGTCTTGCAGATCGGTGACCATCCACAACTGCCACTGACAATGATTGAAACTTGCCGCCACGAAAGTTTTTCAAAGGCCCAGCGGCTGCAAACAAGTGGAGGAGAGGAGAACATGGACTAATCTGTCGTACATGCTCACGGAAAAGAATCTTTTGGTTTTTATTTGTTTTCTGTTTTGTATGTGGTTTTTTTCTCGTACAGCCGAAAGTAAATTAGGCATGGCATCAATGTTAACATGTGTGGCTGCCTGCAGTTCTCAAAAAAGTCACCAGAGCATCTTCAATGGAAGACGCAAAATTTGGTTGGCCGGAAAACACTCCGGTAGGAAAAATACAAAACAATTACCTTGGTCGAAGGATATAAATAAACATATAAATTACATGTTTTATATTTTTCAGAGGTTGACCCTGCTATTCAAAGAGAAAAATAAATAGGATCCCAAATATATATTTCTATATTGGTTACAACTAAAATATACATTTCTCTAAAATGTAAAATAAGACGTAAATGTGATTTTTATATCTCAGATTTGCATATCTACATATTAGATGCTCTCAAGGTATTAGATAAATTTAAAAACACTTACGAGAAGAAACTCAAAACTTTCAGCAACTCAAACCTACATGGGAAGGACAGTCTGAAAATGAAAAGATAAATCCAAGAGTCGGAGTTGATTCTCACAGCGATCTTTTATTTCTGATACGAATTGAATAATTCAAACGAAAACAATGGACAAGAGGTGTGTAGGAGGAGAAAAAGAGTATGCTTATCAATCCCATCGATAATGGCATACAGATGAAACTCAATATCTGTAGCATATTCTGAAAACACCATTCATCTATATATACACAAAGAATAACACATCTTTCCAGTTTCCACAGCCAATATTACAAATCTGAATCACTTTTAGCCAAGGACTTCGTCCGCAGAGTTTATGGTAACCAGTAACAAGACTGCTAGCACAAGAAAAAGTAAAAGACCATGAGCAGCCGAGTTGAAGTTGCTTGTTCTTCGTGTCCCTTCTGAAGTTGAGGAGGATTCGGCCACCATTATTGTCATGCAGAGCTATTGATCCCAGTAGTTTCTAAGTTGCGACATGTGGAGCAAAAGTTCATCCCTGCCCAAGCCAGTTACACTGCTGAAAATCCCTGAGGTTGTCATCTGCGTTCGCCCGCCGTCATTTTGTCACACTTGGTGAAGGCAAAAGTCATCGGTATCTAAAAAGCAGAAAGAGCACATGAATTATGAGCAATTTATGAAGAAGTTAACATAAAGTTATTTCATATCGAAGAGCAGTGTACGTTGTTACGTCCAAGCCAATTAGCGCAGTCTAGGTTGATTTTCTGAGGCGGAACACTAGCATCAACAAGGAGTAGGACAATAACAAGAGTATCTCTGTTCAAAAAGAAACCTTTGGTGAATGCAGACCAATCCATTCGAGCAGCTTCTGGAGCTTTAGCAAACCTACATACAAAGAAAATCACTAGACATAAGAAAATAAAAGGAAGAGAAGGCGAAGGTATTTTATTCAATTACTGTATATTGCTACTGAAACTATATAGAATACTGAAATAACAAGATTAAGTCCTTATTGTCTGCATGAAATGTTTTACATATGAATTCAGACAAACATTAGAAAAAAGAAGTTAAAGGAATTTAGCAATCTCTTAAGCAAAATAATCTTCAAGCTTACAGCTGGTACCAGGACAGCAGCCCACATTAAAATTGAAAGTTTTAAACTTCAAAAGAACGACAACCAGAAAAATGGAAAGGGCCACCTAACTATGCTCTTGACTGATAATTATGTGACAATCTCTACAGCACAAATAAGGTTTCTTAGTCAATGTTAGCATGAATAATGCCTAAATGTGTTCGAGTGGATAAAAATGAGTACAGGCTCAATTGCCCAAGGGAGTGGTTATGCATTTAAATTCTGATGGAAAAAATGAACACCGGCTTTTTTTCATTTCCAAAGGGCTGGTGGCATATTTTCAAATTATAATGGATTGATTGAACACAGGGTTTCTAATGTATAGGTACCCGTTTATGAGCAAATATCACCATTCTACAGAAACAAAATCGTCACAATTGTGCATATTAGATATCCATCATCCCAGGGTATATTCCTTGACATCAACTAGTGCGTATCAAACACACTTAAACTTGGAACTTGTAACTTAAGGGGAAATGTGACAAGAACGCTACGCGCTATTAAAATTGTAGTAGCAGAAACAGGGATTCCAGCAAGCTCTCTCCACCACTTATACAAAATTCAGCTTACACAACAAGTTCATAAAAGTAATCATTTTCCAATGTCAGTGAGTGACAAGATGGAAACTTAGTAAATTAGACTAAGAACTACTGGACCCATTAAGAATAATGTCATAGGACTTAGATATTCAGCATTTGTAATAAACTCAAGTCACCAAAGCCCTGACCACGACAGAGAGCTGGTTGGCAAGAGAGCTGTATTCATTACGAAGCAGTAGGCAATGAAATGCATGTCAAATAATATGCAGGAATCAGGATAACGGTTAGTAAGTGAAAACTTAGTTTCATGCGCGTAGAGCATCTTCCTATACTAATTTGTGTTCTTCATTACTTCACTGATACATATACTGACTTGCATGGATTGGTGACACATCATTTGCTTTGCAAATTTGGTCTCCCTAGCATTACCTGACTTGCATTGTACGAACAAACTCAAACCCAACTGATCTAGAGCTAATTCCAATAAAGTTCAAGACTTTCTTCAGCGCAACTAGTTCCAAACAGTCACAAAATGGAGATAACATAACCTAGGAGATTAAAGGCCACAAGCTGAAATTTTTTTTTTTTCTTTTATATACGAAAGAAGGAAGTGCCTTACCCATAACCAGGCAAATCCACAAAGTAGCAACTTTTGTTGACCAAGAAATGATTGATGAGCTTCGCCTTCCCTGCATAAGTTCACACAAAGATAATCAAAACCCAGATGCCAAAACACATTCAAACTCCACAAGTTTACACAAAAATAATCAAAGCCCAGAAGAAACCTGGTTTCTTAGATGTAAGAGCAACATCCTTCTTGCGAACAAAGGAATTAATGAGCGAGGACTTGCCCACATTGGACCGACCCAGAATAGCGAATTCGGGCCGGTCATGCTTGGGACATTCCTTGGCTCTGGCACTGCTCTTCACGAACTCCACCTACTTAATCTTGGCGTCACCGGCGTAGGGTCTGAGCACGATGTTCGACCCGGGTAGGACCATGTTCTCAATCATCTCCTCGGCCGGGTCGACCCCGGGCGACATGAACAGGACGGTCTTGTCCAGGATTGAGTTAGCCGTGGCTTTTGGAGCTGAGACGTGGGGTTTTGGGTTTCGGTTTTGGTTCGGACGGGTCGGGTTTGAGAGGAGGGTTCGGAAGGAGAGAGTGAAAGGTCGGGTTTTGATAGGTGGAAGGGGAGACGGTGATAAGAAGGAAGTGATTTGCAGGGTCAGGAGGCGGTTTCTGAGTAAGATTGTGTGGGATCAAGAGAGGCTTTGTTTCGTGAGGTTATCGGAAAGACCGAAGGACTATTTAATAAGAAAACTAATGGAATGAATTTGAAATTTTTGATTTTTAATGATAAGAGTAAAATAAAGAGAAATTTTATTTAAATCTATTTAACTTTTTTTTACACCTAATTTAAATTTTAAATGTTAATTGTCTATTTTACTCTATTGCATAATTATTATTAAATACAAAATGAAATTAATAATAAAACTCAAATTTATTAATAAACACAAACACTATAATTAAACCCTATAATCATTCTTTGTTTATTCTACATTCGTTATGGCTAAAACCCTAATAGTTTTCATAGAGAAAAATAAGGTTTTTTTTTTATTGATGGATGATGATTTTGAAGTTTTGAATCCTCCAACCAAGGTATGACTCAATTTATGAATTTTTTTGTTCGTTTGATTTCAATTTTTTAGAGTGTAGAAGCTATTTACTGTAATTTTTTTCAACAAATACAACGAAAGCATCCTACCTTCCGACTAAAACAACAACAAAAGCATCCAACGATGAAAAATGTCCAGTGTGAAAGGACCTAGTAACTGGTTGAATTGTCCATAAGTGGACTCCTCGTTCGCTATGTTTATACTGATTGTTTTAACTGAAAGTTCAGTTTCTTATGGCATTTGTAATGTTAAAATATGCTCGAATCCAGCACACTACAGATGCATGAATGAAATCGTTAATTGAGCAAACACAAGAAATCAACAAGCCTTTCTATTTTAGAAGTTTCATTTGTATACAATTTTCACTGGTACGTGATAGGGCTTGTGTTAGTGAGGTGAAAAATGTGCGAGTTGACGCATTCTCAACAAGTCTAAGTGCACTTAAAACGCGTTAGACGAGACACCAGTTGAATTCCTATTAAAGCACTTAAAGCCTCTATCACTAGAAGCAAACCAAGTAATAAACTAACTCAATACCACAAGTCTAACCGTTAATTATGGTAGAAGTTATTTGCCTAGTAGCTTCCACGCTATAAGAGCGGTACTCCTCTCCGTTAGAAAATCAGGTAAGCACTTACCCGAACGCAACCCGTCACCACTCCCAACAGGTAACCTTCTCCAGTTTTTGTTTATGTGTGTACTAGCTTTCCCCACTGGGGTGGTAGCCCTCTCTGGCCTTTTCTAGTTATGATTTCCAAAAGGACAACCCCATAACTATACACATCGCTTTTCGCAGTGATTTTTAGCATGCATGCATATTTTGCAGGTAACAATTGAATTATCAGCTTTTGTGTTGTGGAAGAACTTAGGTCTAAACACATCAAATTTAACTTCTAAAAATGACATGGGTGTAAAAATAAATCCACATATTGAATTGAGTTTATGGGGGTATATTAGGTATTAAATTTAGGTTTAAAGAGATATTAATAGTTTAGTTAAAATCAAATAGGTGCAAAGAGTAAGCAGGGTGTAGAAATAGGTTAGATGAGTTTAAATAAAATTTTGGTAAAGTGAATAGTTTTAAGATTAATTTTTTAGTGTAAGTACTGAGAGTTTTTCGTTAAAGTGAACAGTACTGAGAGTTTTTTATTAAAGTGAACAGTACTGAGAGTTTTTCATTAAAGTGAACATATTTAATAAGGCAATTTTGGTGACAATGGAGGCTTGGATTTTTGCTAAGTTTGAGCGGAATGATCTTTATTTATTTTGTTTTTTCTTCTTATTTTTCTATTCGTGCTATATTTTTTATAATCAAATTTGAAGTACGAAGATGAAGATTGAGCTGAATGACTTTGAACTTGAGATGAGTTGAAGAGGAAAGCTTAATTATTAGGATAATTCACCACTTGTAAGGATATCCATTATAATCTTATCTTTTAAAAGTTTGATTTTATGCTTGTTGAAACTTAATTTGTAGTTGACGCGTTTGCTTATTTAGGATAGAATATTCTAACGCTAAAATCGATGATCTTGATTCATTTTATTCCTCTAGTCGAATTACTGATTGGATTGTGATAATATAATTTGGGCCAGGTCATGTTGGAAGTTTGTTGATGTAATTTCATTTTAATAAAATGATATGAACTTGTTATTCACAAAAATCAAACTTTATAAAAAAGGAAAGGATTATGAGTGGCGATCGTTGAGCAGAGCTTTCTTGGTTTTAGTTATGGTCGTGGTTTGTTCAATCTCATATTCTATAGCCCGGATTGTTGTCGGTAGTGGTGTTTATGGTTTGTGCACTTGGAAAAGGACTAAGAGAAGGAAACTCCGCGTTTGTTGGAGGGGACTCATAGAAGGGCTTCTTTACCAACAATTGTAAAATTATTAGAGATTGGTGCAGCCCTTTCTTCGTGGAGCCTGTACGACTCTCGGGCTTGCAATGTGTTTAGTCCTCATGATTAGGGTCTAGGGGACGTTTGTTTGCCCTTGCTAGCTTTCATTGGACTAGACTGGATTAGATATTAGTTAGTCTGTGTTTGTTGCCTTCTAGTACTAGCTTTAATGTGACTAACGAGGACTCGCCTCACCTAAAGAACTCGTTAGACTGTCTTAGGGAGAGCCCCTAAACCATGGACTCCATAAGAGCATTTCTACGCTAAAAAGCCCCTCGAGCAATAGGCAATTCAATCCTCCCAAGTGAATACTAACTATCTTTAGTAAACAATAACTGCCTAAGTGCGTCTTCACTCCTAAACTAAATAGCTCAGGTAATTTGTATTAAAATATTATTAAACTATTTTATAAAATAATAAAAGATAATTTATTTTTTTATTTAGGATGATAATAAAAGATTGATTGGAAGTATTTGAAAATATTAAAATGTGGTGTAAGGTGGAAAAACATGGTTAGGTATTAATAGAAAAATAAATTATTATTATTATTATTATTATTTTGTATTTTTTGTATTTTAATTAATTTTTAAGATTTTTTTAATAATTTTTTGTAGTTTTAATTAATTTTTTTAGATGTCAACCTTGCATCACATGGCCTAGGACTAAGTTAGTAGATTTTAGCCTAGGTGAGCGGAATGGGTTGGAGGAGTTTTGTGGGAGGAAGGGGATTTATAGGGGTGTATTCAATTGGGATTTTAAGAGATTTTAGTTCTTTTAATTAATCTAGGAGTATTCAATTAGGATTTTCAGCCTGTATTCAATTAGGATTTTAAGATAGTTTATTAAAATCCTTAGAAATCTGAGGGTATTCAATTAGGATTTTAAAGAAGTTTATTTCTAGGTGTTAGGAATTTGTTTTAAATTTTTTTAAAAAGATGAGAAATTGGAGAGAATTTGAGAGATTTCATAGTGTATTTTAAGCATTCCCAAATCTCACCTCCTCCCCTGAGATTTCGAGGAAATTGAATCAAAATTTTACATAGAATATCTAAAAATCAATTAAACTCCATCAAATTCTATGGATATATAAATTCAATAAAATACCATAAAATCTCAACATAATGCACTCTCCTTAATTCACTATCCCCTAGGAGATTTGAGAGGGGAGGAAGTGCTCTAAGACACTTGCTCCGTCATGTTCTCTTCTCGTGTCCTCTCCTTTGCACCTCGCCCCGAACCCAAAATCATGAACAAAGCCTTAGATTTGAACCTCAATCGAAGAACCCACGAGCTCCGTCGTCTGATTCACCTCAAACTCGACCTCGATTTTCGACGAAATGGGCTTTGGGCTCCGTCCTTCTCGATCTGTTAAACCGCTTTATCTTCGACAAGGACCTCATTGACTGTGTCATCTCCATCATTTGCTTCACATTTTGGGGTTTTATAAAAAAGCCCAAAAATGACATCGAGTATGTATTGAATTTTCTATCTCTGTATCATAATTTTTGTTTTGAAATTCTTTTTTTTATAAATTTTTACAAATTTATCTGTGAATTTGGTGGTAGAATTTCTGCAAGGCTTTTTATATTAGCATCACACAAAATGTTGGATGCACCCCACATTAAAATGTAATATTAATGATTTATTTACCCTACTATGCAATGAGAAATTTGACCCTATTGGGTTAAAAAAAATAAAAAAATTTCTAAATACACGCCAAATCACTTTTTACGTATTATTTGACTTCTTCAACTATCAAAACCCCTCCCACCCTCCATTGTTGAATAAACCCCTAACCAATGAAATTACAAACATGTTGAATTATTTTCGAAAACTTCACATGAGGTAAGACTTCATATTTTTTGTTGTTTTAGTGATTTCGACGATATCAATAATTATTTAATCTTGGTTTTGTTGCGTTATTTAAGCTTCTATGTTCATATTCATCTTTTAGCGATCACATGAATTACATGAAGAATTAAACACCTAAAATTACCACCTAATATTAAAAATAGACAACATGGGTTTTAATGGTGGAATTGAAATAAACCCACATATGCTTAAATCCCAAGCGACATCTTTTGTCAAAATTCCAGTCAGCATTTTTTGTCCAAATAAGAAGCTTTATTGATTATTTGCATAAGACTAACAGAGCATAAGACTATGCCCCCCTTTACCGATTAAAGTATTAGACTAATATTGATATTGAGTTGTATGATGATTCTTAGCAAATATATGAGGTGTATGATTCTTAGTAAATAAACGAGGATTTGATACAAATTTTTGGTGTATTTAAACAAGATAGTATACAAGGCAATGGTTGTATGATTCTTAGAAACTGAACTAAAATATATTCAGTGCCAGGCGAGAGTACATTTTTAAAAAGAAGACTTTTTTAATGGTGATTTTCAACTAGGCAATGGTTGCAGTGAATATAGCATGGCCATGTTCTTTTGGGAGATCATGAACTGATTGCAGAGTGAGGGCAAAAGCCATGGCCCCCGAAGCCTTACTCAATCTCATAATTCAAGAATTAGCACTTATGAATCTTATAATTCAAAAACCATGGCTCCCAAACTGTTGCGCTATTTTAAGATGCTTTCTTGCAGGTCGACTTGGTTCGACCAAAATATGCACAAGAAAATGAAAACAACATGGTAACTTTGAAATCATTATTAATGCTATTGAAAAACGTTCAAATGAACCTAAACATTTTTCAAATCATTCAATTTGAAATCATTCGGCAAATTAACATTAGATGGTTTGAAATCATTCGGAAAAATAAAAAATGAGTGTTATAAGATTTGAGAAATGTGGTGTATGTATAAGATGTATATTGAGAATGTGGGGTGTGAGGTGTGAGGGTATTATGGGGAAGGAAGTGGGGTGTATTAAGATAATTTTTAATTGAAAAAGCAAATATGAGGTGTATTCATGTGGGGTTTATTCAACAATTTGTAGGGTGTTAATATAATAAGCCTTTGTGTAAATTGCTGTCATTATGTTACGGATGTTTAGCAAAATGAGCATAATCGTCAAAAGATTTGCAGTTTTTGCAATTTTTTTAGCAAAATGGGTATATATTTTGATGTGCTTACATGTTCATGGCCAAATTGTTATTAGTGATTGCCGCCTATGATTACTGTTTTTTTTGTAGCTAAACATTTCTTCACATCATTCGGTTTGCTTCTGTTTATATCCAATCTCAGAAGCCAACTTGTTTCATGCTCAAAATATGCTACTGTATTTGCTACCACTCTAGATCTCACGCCTTCGTGCAATTGCAGCCAATGGAGGAAAAATAAGAAAATTTTGTAGGGACATTGCTCTCTAGCTCGATGAGAGGTACAATTGTTTGTGTAAGAGCTGCATTATGCTCTATATGTATTTTAGAATTGTTGGAGAACAATTTAGAAACAAAATAATAGAAATACAAAACTTGAAATACTTATACTTTATTACTTAAAACTACTTGCAATACATAATGAAATTACACAATAAATACAGAAATTAAAATGATACTAACTTAAATGAATCAAAGGTAGAGGCTAATGCAAAAACTATGTCATTTGACTAGTATTTCCGTCCCACTCTTGTGCTTATGGTTCTACAACATTTGCTCAACCAGGATACAGCTACCTAATTCTACAACCTGCACTAGATTATAGAATTCTAGCAAATTGTTTTGTGTGTTTACTCTCTGAAAGGTTTTGTATGGGAGAGATGGGAAAAAGAAAAAAATGATCTACGATGGAACTGAGATTCCAATTATATAGGCTCTTTCATACATTTTGGATGTATCTGAAGCTACACAACTCTTTGGAAAGAGTTGTGTCTATTAATCAAAACGTTTTTAATTAAAAAACGTAATTCGAAATTAAAATTAATGATCTAATTAATTTTAATTCTTAGGCCCCAAGTGCTCCAAGACCCAAGGCCCTTGTCTTGATTAATTACTATTAATTTATTTTAATATTATGATATAATCATCAAGCCTAATCCACACAATTCGTGGCCCAAACCTCAATTCTCATTCCAAATGGTCCAACACCTAATTACTAATAAAGGTGACTAACTTAATATAAGGACCTCAAGTTCCTTGAGTTCCCTGATGTGGGACTAAAGGAGCTCAAAACTCCTACAAGAATTTCAAAATCAATAACACCTTGACATCAATTAAGCTGCCCTTGATGGCCTTAGTTCAACTTTAATGTTCATAAATGACACTCAAAAGTATTTATCTGCGAAATTATCGTTCACTGCTCGTGTGTTCGAATTGACATCTGTATCTAGAAGTCCACATGAGCATCTTTTTGTGGTTCCCTTTCTGGGTAAGTCCTCTAGTATAGGGTCATCTATGCAAAAGGAAGAATCAACAACTGATGAAAAAGGCCTCGGGTTTAAGGGGTATGATATGCTTACAGTCTTCACAGCTAGGTGGTAGGGTACTAATTTACATCCTTTGATTATAGAATAGTCTGAGGATAGCTATGCTTATGACAGCAATGGGAAGAAGTATCTTGACTTGATGCATTAAAGTTTGATCTTCCAGCTCCATTTGTATTCAGCACGCTGACTGCCCGTAGTAGGGGCGCCATCACCTTCCAGGTGAGACAGAAGAGTTCTCTACGAGACTAGCAAACAATATGACATTATATTTATTGCCGACGATGGGGACGAGGTAATCTATGACTTCGAAGGCTTGGCTATGTGCATGGGTGTGTGTTGACCCTAAAAACTACCAAGTCTATGTGGCACGCAAGCCAAGTAATTAATAAGCTAACTATGTTCTTTGGTTGTGTGCGGGGCATGCCAACTCGAGTCGGCCGAGTTTGGCCAGGGAGTAAAATGTGTTGATGTTGCATTGGGCATGCTGCTGACTTCTTGATCTTGCGATTGTGGCCGAGAAAGGAACACGTCTCGGCCTTTGGGTTCTAGAGCCTGAAGACAAGGCTGTTATTCTTGCGAAGTTCACGGATCGTCGACGCCGGGTACGGTCACCCTGATTATATTCGTGAGAGTATAAGCACGTCGGACTGGCACCAAGCCATACGAACACAAGTACTCGAAAGAGATGTATGTCTTGATGGTGAATGTGGTTCGGCCGTCAGAATGCCGAAATCTAAAACTTAATTATGAATATCCAATCATAAACAACTCGGCATTCAATGTGCTGAGTCCAATAACTTGTAACACCTCACTTCGCCGAGAAGGTTAATAGGATGACCTCTACCAACAAAGACTCGAAAATCCTTGTCGATAAAGACTTGGATAGGTAATCAGTCGGCCTCGACGCAGTGCTATTTATCCAAACTAAAGGTGCTCTGTGGTCGCCTGATTCTGCAGCAACACTACTGTTTATCCAAATTGAAGATAATCACCGGTTGCCTTCACAGTGCTGTTTATCCAAACTAAAGATGTGTTGGTGAAAAAGGAAAATAAAAGTCTCAAGGTTGTTAAGAGATTTCGCATAAAGCGAGAGTTTGCACAGGGCAGTTTGTGTGTTGAATTGGAGGGGTTCTGAATGTTGTCACTGCCTCTGTATTTATAATTCACTAGTAACCCTAGGATTGTCGTCATAAGTTACGAAATAATACGAATATTCTCTCAAATATGCATGATCCCACTTGGCGTGGCCTTCATGATTTCATAGAAACCAATCGAGACTCAAACTCTCAAAGTCTAAGCCTACTTAGACCTCTTATTGCTCATTATCCCAAATATCCATGTTGAGTGAATCTGGCTCCATGAATAACCACATGTTGACCCACGATGCAAAAGCTTATACCAATATGCTAAATCATTTAGCACAATCAACAAGATAATTGTTGCCATCTTATCACCACCACGTGTAGAATCATCTTTCAAGCACATCACCATTTTGACTTCACCTTTATCCCATTGTTCCACGTGGTTATGCATGCGCATCCATTCAAATATGGAACCCATGCAATTGACTACATACCAAGCTACATAGAACTCTCCTTATTGCCACAATAATTGTAGAGGGTTAGCAAGCAGCCAACTGTGCAATCTCTTTTAATTTCTCCATGATCCAATAAAACTCTTGATAATCTACAAAAGAATCCCGTGAGTATCTCTGCAAGCTTTAAGGATATTTTCAAGATAATTACTATGATTAAAATTAATAGTAATTCCAAGAAAAATCTCTTAATTTACATAATCATCCGATGGCTTCGATCACTGAGGCCGAAAATGTAAAATTACCTCCCAGTTTCCTTGAATTTCGGCTTGTAAAATGAATGGTTAAGGAAATTAAGTTTTACGGCACTCCATAATTCTATGTTGAATTGGATATTTGAAATGCCCACACTTCCGTCGAACATGAAATGGCGCCTCGGCCGTCTCCAATCCACTAACTTGAGATGGTATTAGCCAAACATGAGATCCTTGTTTAGCTCAAAAACCTATAACACAACCAAGACTTGGAGCCCCAACCATGCATACATATTTACAAAATGGGAGGCAGAAACTGAGCAAATCCTCCAACTTCATTGTGGGGTCTCAGCCGAGTACTTTCTAACTCACAAGCATTATTATTTATTTCAACACCATCATGCTAAGAAACCAAGCTGTACTCGCCGAGAACCAACAAACCAAACTGCTTGAGGTGTCTCCACGGTTAGTCGAAGTCACATCAATCACTGGCAGAATTCTCGATTACAAAATGACTATCCGAGCCGAGTCAAACTAGCTTGACATACAAAAATTGATGATGCTATACTAAATTGCCGAATGCATGGATAAAGTCGGCGGCTTGTGACCAATCTGCTGTACCTGACCTCACCAAATATAATAAAAACCCTTTGTTGTTTTTGGCCTTTCTATGAGGATAAAGCAACACGACTCTCCTTCTCTTGAAGTCTTAAGAAGACATGGTGGCTAGGTTCAAACATCAATTCATGCCCCAAATCATGTATCTTTATGGATATGGTCTTACTTGCACCCACTTTGATCGCCTTTATTCCAAAGCATGATTTTTGCAGAAACCAACTGTAGCCACCAAACTTAACTCATAGTGCGATCAAGCTTCGAAAATTAATCGATGCACCGAATTTCCAAGGAAAAAGAATAAAACCACTCTACTTCGTTCGGTCCTCTAAAAAACCTTTGGACACTACCAAACTTGACGTGCAATGTGGCCAAGCTCATCAACAGATACTGGGTTGCTCGGCCTGCTGTCAGTTTATTCATTTGGTCGTCTTGAAAACCATTGGACACTACCGAACTCAACGTCCAATGCGGCCAAGCTAGCAACATATACTGGGTATCTCAGCCTGTGCGTCGGTAATATAAAACCAACTCATTTACCACCGAACAACATCGTCGAACAGCAAAACCTTTTCAATACATGACTCGGCACAGACTTGATGGACTTGCCGAGCTCGGCGAGAAAAATACCATAAATACCTCGACAATTAGAAACCTTTAAGACCACTCCACTTCATTCGGTGAAACTTGACCACTGAGCTCGGTGGGCATCCTCAATAGTATCATAGCAAGCACACCCACGCCATGGGTAGGACGCCAGTGCAGAGTCTTGCTGTTCAAATACCTCGGTGCCATGCAAAATTCCTTGGGTCGAGTGTTAGTTACATAGTCACCATTTTAAACACGTCTCGGCCTTCACCATGGCACCCTTTTTCCAATCACAATCATTGTTTCCAGCATGCATGATTCCATCAAATAACATCTTGATTATCTCGGCTGTTAAAACTTGGAATAAAGAGATATTATTTGCCCCCCTATTTTCTTATGCATCGGCCTGAAAGGCCGAATGGTTAAGAAAATAATTTATTTATTATATATATATATATATATATTAGCAAATGAAAATAAAAGTGGCCAATCCATGAAAAGGAGGAGGTCAACGGTGCTTTATTTCGAGCCGAGATACTTTGATATCAACGTTTTCTAAGCCGAATAAAGAATCATCTCCAAATACTGTTGTCTTGGTGAATTTTTTTTATTTTATTTTCGGCTATCGAATACATTGAAAAATTAAGCTTCCCGTGCATAATTATTTCACCAATTTCGGCTTTTAACTTGAACAACTTAGCCGAACGGGATTTCTCCATATCAGCCTTATCACCAATAATCATATCGAGTGGCGAAGTTTTTTCGGCTAGGCCTATGTCTCCAATGACCATATCAATTGATGTGGTTTTTTCATCTGAAGCTGTGTATCGGTCTTGTTCGTCAATGGAACATTCCTCTGATGAATCATTTTCTAAGTCGATTTTTGGCTCTGAAACTTGAACTTTTTCTTCTAGGCCTACCACACTCTCAGTCTCAACCAAAAAAAAAAACAGGTGGCCTCGGTTTTTCTTCGCCCTTCTTGACAATTTTTTAGGCTGAATTTTGATTGTGATTGGAGTGGAAAATTGGCCCCCAGCTTCTTGCCTTTCAAAAATTCTACACCACTTCTTAAGGAGTTTTTCTTGCTCCTTTAATACGCGACAACTCTCGTCCAATGAAGCCTGGTCAAGATATATCATGTGAACTTCGTAGTTTTAGCACTGGGTCCCACTAGGCATGCCAAAATGTTGACCTTAAAAACTACCAAGCCTACGTGGCACACAGGGCGAGTAATTAATAAGCTAATTACGTTATTCGGTTGTGTGCGGGGCATGCCAACTCGAGTCGGCCGAGTTCTGCTAGGGAATAAAATGTGTTGATGTTGCATTGGGCGCTGTTGACTTCTTGATCTTGCGACTGCGGCCGAGGAAGGAACAAGTCTCGGCCTTTGGGTTCTAAAGCCTAAAGACAAGGCTGCTAGTCTTGCAAAGTTCACTTATCGTCAGCGCCGGGTTCGGTCACGCTGATTATATTCGTGAGAGTATAAGCACACCGAACTAGCACCAAGCTATACGGACACAAGTACACGAAAGAGATGTATGTCTTGATGGTGAATATGGTTCAACCGTCAGAATGCCGAACTCTAAAACTTACTTGTGAATATCCAATCATAAACAACTCGGTGTTCAATGTGCCGAGCCCTGTAACTTTTAACACCTCACTTTACCAAGAAGGCTAATGGGATGACCTCCACCAACAAAGACTCGAAAATCCTTGTTAGCCGAGATTTGGATAGGTAATCAGTCAGCCTCGACGCAGTGCTGTTTATCCAAACTGAAGGTGCTTTGTGGTCGCCTGATTCTACAGCAACATTGCTGTTTATCCAAACTGAATATGTTCCCGGTTGCCTTCACAGTGTGTTTATCCAAACTGAAGATGTGTTGGCAAAAAAGGAAAATAAAAGTCTCAAGGTTGTTGAGAGATTTCTTGTAGAGCGAGAGTTTGCGCAGGGTAGTTTATGTGTTGAATTGGAGGGGGCTCTGAATGTTGTCACTGCCTATGTATTTATAATTCACCAGTAACCCTAGGATTGCCGTCATAAGTTACAAAAAAAATGGGAATATTCTCTCAAATATGCATGATCCCGCTTGGCGTGGCCTTCATGATTTCATAGAAACCAACCGAGACTCAAACTCTCAAAAGCCTAAGCCTATTTAGACTTCTTATTGCTAATTATCCCAAATATCCATGTTGAGTGAATCTGGCTCTATGAACAACCACATGCTGACCCACGATTCAAAAGCTTATACTAATATGCTAAATCATTTAGCATAATCAACAAGATAATTGTTGCCATCTTCTCACCACCACATGTAGAATCATCTTTCAAGCACATCACCATTTTTATTTCACCTTTATCCCATTGTTCCATGTGGTTATGCATGCGCATCCATTCAAATATGGAACCCATGAAACTGATTAGATACCAAACTGCACAGAACTCTCCTTACTGCCGCATTAATTGTAAAGGGTTAGCAAGCAGCCAGCTGTGCAATCTCTTTTAATTTCTCCATGATCCAATAAAACTCTTGATAATCTGCAAAAGAATCCCACAATTATCTCTGCAAGCTTTAAGGATATTTTCAAGATAATTACTATGATTAAAATTAATAGTAATTCCAAGAAAAATCTCTTAATTTTCATAATCATCCGATGGCTTCAATCACTTAGGCCGAAAATGTAAAATCGAGTCCAAACAGTGTGACAAGTAGAACGTTAAACTAGACCTTATGTCTGTGTCGAAGGCTCTTTCTTCTACATATATGCTAATTGACTTTGTGCTTGTGAGCCCAGAAGTTTCAAATGTCATACACCTTTAGAGCATAGTGTGGTTCTTTTTGTCATAGGTTTACATATTGTGGACACTCTGTGCCTGTGCAGTTCCAATTGAAACACTCAAGATCTACACAAGTAGTTGAAGGGCACTGAAGAATATGTGAAGGAACTCAAGTTTAAGCACAAGTAGTTGCAACTTGTAAATGCATTGATAGCAGATGATGGTGAATAAATATGTAGACTTTCATGTATAGCAAAGTCCTTTTCCCGTTGTGTTTTCTAAGATGAATGATATTCTGGATAAGACATCTTTTCTCTCTTAAAAAAAAAAGGTTTTTTTAGACAAGGAAGGTTTCATAAAAGTAAAAAATAAAATTTAGTCCTAGGTAGTCCTACATCAAACATTTCACAATTTTAGTACCGTTTAGTCCATGGCAAGTCAATCCAGTTTAGTCTTTGAAACTAGTTCAGTCTGAGATAGTTCAGTGCAACAAACGCATTAGTTTTAGGGCTAAGGGTCCTCCATGATTGAAGAATCATATTGTATTTGTAGCCTTGTAGGGTTGTGATGTTTTTTTACATGTGTAATCTCTTGTGTTGTTCTAAGAAGCATGTTTAACATGTAAGTCGTCAATGGCGAAACCATGATTTGCCGAGGGGAGGGGCAAAATTCAAAAGAGTGCAAGGTTCAATCAAAGCGGTTGCTTTCACATTTGAGAGTGCAAAGTTTTGAGTCAATATTCATAGCAGAAAATAATCTTTCCACCAAAGCGGTTGTAAGCAATAATATCAAAGCCAATGTAAAAAGCTTAAATTGACTAGGATTAGATCCTAAAAAATGTTAGGCGCTAGTCAAACAGTGGACTAAGACCTAGCAGGCCTAGGCATGATCTAAGCAAGAGACTAAATGGATTTAGATTATCGTAAAATAAGCATTAAACAATATATACATTGTTTTTAAAAAATAATTCAATATTATAGATAATGTGAGAGTTTAAGAAAAATATAGTGGGAGTCTCAAAAGAGAAAATAAAAATACATACAAGAATAAAAAATTGAAAAAAAAAGAGAGAAATAGGTTAATAAGGAAAATACTTGGTGCTGCCTAGGTAGGACCCATTTTTCATTGACTACAATGTGGCTCAGTAAAGTTAAAACGTGTGTCCCACTTTCCTTATTAAAAGTAGCAACAACACCCTCGTGTTTAAGGAAGACGCCCATCCAAACAACCCATTTATACCTTTCGTCCCTAACATCTCCGCACGTCTGTGTGCCATGGTTGCCATTGCTCTCATCATCACCACTTCGTTTCAAACATAAGCACAAACACAAACAATAATCCAACAATAATTTACCCATTTGAAAACCCAATTTTTTTTTTTTTTTTTTCAAATCTGGACAAACAACCAAATTTCACTACGACCCGCCACCAATCCTTATCTCCTTCGACGACCCACCACCAATCCTACTCTATTTCGGCGACCCACCTCCTCTCACTCTCTTCTACAGAAAGACCGACTCGTCGTCCTTCTCTTGAACGATGGCAATTGCTGAAGACGGTCTCCCCCGTAGCAGTAGAAACCAGATCACCGGAGCGGGAATTCTCATTTCCGATGAGAGTGAAGGGGTTGAACAAGGGGAGGGGCAGCCGCCACTCCTCGCCCTCACGTAGCTTCGCCACTGTATGTTGTATGTATTTTTTTTTTACTATTTTTAATGCAAAGAAAACAGAAGTTCTTTCGTTAAAAATAACTAGCATTTGCCTACACACTTTGTGTGTATGAACATATTTCTTTTAGAAAATGAGAAGGAGAGAGGGAGAGAAAGAGAGAGAGAGAGAACGTGGGGGAAGTGGTCGGTTTTTGTTTTTGTGTTTTTTTTTTTTTAAATACTGGAGGTAAACATCACTTGTAGGTGAGGTTTGAATAAAAAATGTTAAAATTTAGACCTATGAAATTACATTATTGCCCATCATTTTTTTGTGTAATAGAAGACTAAGTAGTATTTTCATCGTTTTTTTATTGACAAAAAGGATTTTATTAATTAATAGAGATAATTAGTAAAAAAACTACAATTTTCAAAAAATTTATTGACCCTCTAAAATTTTATATTAAAAAAAAAATTACTGTTATGAAAAGTGCGCGATTTATCTAAGTTCCAATGATAGTTGCCTGTGGGCACACTGTACGCATGGTGATTGGCAACACAAGATGTGTATGGCTAAATTAAAACTAGGATAAAACGCAACGACGCCGTAAGAAACACTTTAATTCCCAGTTATAGAAGACCGACTCTGCAAGTCAGAAGGAAACACCATCATTTGCATTTGGGCTCACAGCTTTCCGAACCGGCGTCATCTCTTCCATCCACAATGTCATGGCTGGCTAAATCCATCGCCAACTCACTTAAGCTCGACGACGACGGCAACGGTGATTACGACGGCCCAAACCCTAGCTCCAACAATGGTACAGACCCAAATTCAACCCGACCCGAATCCGATTCACCGTCGGCTCCCACCGTCAAAGGCGACATCTCCGAGCTAACCAAAACCCTAACTCGCCAGTTCTGGGGCGTCGCCTCCTTCCTCGCCCCGCCTCCCGATCCCACTACCCCTCCTCCCCCCAACCCGTCCGACCCGGCCCATCCCTCCGATCCAGAACCGTCCGACGAGGACGTGATCTCCGGAATCCGCAGCGACTTTGCGGAGATCGGCGGGAAGTTCAAGACCGGGATCTCGAAGCTGTCAAGTAACATAGCGGTTTCGGAGTTCACTAAGATCGCTTCGAATTTGCTTCAATTTGGATCGGAAGAGGAGGCGGAGGCAGCTGGTGCTGCTTTTGGTGTGACCCAGGAAGTTCTCGCGTTCGTCAGGAATATCTCTATGCATCCGGAGACTTGGCTCGATTTCCCTCTCTCCGACGACGACGAAGACTCAGATGGTATGTTCTGCTTCGATTTGACCATTTCATTGTGTAATTCAATTCAATGTGCTTTGTTTTCATGAATTATTTGGTTATCAATGTGCTTTATTTTCATGAATTATTTGGTTATCTTATTGTAAATTAGTGTCAATTTATGGTCAATGTTCGTAAATGATCAATTTGTTTCAATTGCAGCTTTGAATTTAATGCATTGTATTCTGATTCAATGAGCTAAATCTCAGTTCAGGTTGTGATGTAAGGGCTTAAAACTTTAATTTCTTCAGGGAATATTAAAATCCGAGTGATGTTTTATTCATTTGTAATTGCCAATTTGCTGCTTTTTGTTCAATTTATTTGGATAAATTTCTTGTACATCGTAATATTTGTGCTTGATCAATAATTCAATAGATTTGAAAACTGTACGGCTTTGGAATAAGAACATTGTGAGTTTTGATTTTCCAGATTTTGAATTGTCTGATGTTCAACAAGAGCATGCTCTGGCTGTTGAGCGGCTTGTGCCATCATTGGCTGCTCTCAGAATTGAACTTTGCCCTGAGCATATGAGCGAGTCTCACTTTTGGATGATTTATTTTGTTCTCTTGCACCCTAGACTCAGTAAACATGATGCCGAGCTTTTGTCTACACCTAAGGTGAGTTGATTCTATGTAGTACTGACCCAAAACTTGTTATAATTCTGACTCTCCTGTAGATCTTGCTCTGTGATGCATCCGGCAATAGACTAAGCTTAGTAAATTAGAGAATAACTAGAAACACGCAAGATTTATACTGGTTTTGCAGAACTTTTGCCTGCGTCCAGTTGTGATTTCTTTGGGTAGAGAAACCGCAACGTCTTTGATTAATAATAGAGTTACAGTACTTTTGCAAACCCTAAAACTAATCCCTCTCTTTCCTTTCTCGGCTATCTCTAGCTCCTCTCTCTTTTTTCTAGCCTTGCCGCACCTATTTATAAGTATAGGGTGTGGTTTACATGCCTATTCTTTAATTAAGTTTCCTATTCTACATGGAAATAGGAAAGTACTTTATTTCCTATTTTATATGGAATATGAAGTACACTTTCTTTATTTTTCCAAATATGCTTCTAGGATTCCCAATCTAAATTGTACATGGAAACTTAATTCTTTCCTAATTCTTTTAGGACAAGAATCTGTGCACCTTTAGTTTCCCTAATACAATCCTAAACAAAATAGGACACTAACACTGACTAGCCAGTTCCTAACAAAACTTCCTTTCCATTGTTCTTTCTCATTGCCTTTGTTTTCTTAGTTATTTTTGGTTTGAGCAACTATGGTTTGCTTGACTTGATTATGTGTCTGCAGATAGTGGAAGCTAGAGCCATGTTGTCTCATCAGCTTAAGAAGGTAACTAATGAAAATTCAGAGACAGACCCTTCAGGAAGTAGCACTACTCATGTGAAAGGAGTTTCCGATTTCCCAGAAGAACAGCATCTTTCTGTGCCACCTAGTGCTCAATCTGACTTTGCACCTTCCAATACGTCTACCATCAGATCAGGTCCTCTCCCACAGGCAGTTGATGTCGAGACAGACAAGCACCCAGTTCAGAGTAGCGAAATCCAAATTATTGACAAGCCTGTTATTGAGGAAGGACCAGTAAAAGAGACAAAATATCAACTGCCACTCTCTAATTCTTCCTCTAAAGTCGTGGATGAGAAATATGAGGATGATGGTGATGATTGGTTGAAAGAGGAAACTTCAGAGATGGATGGTGTTGGTGGAACCTCCATCCCTGTAGAGAATGATGAGGATGTATCATTCAGTGATCTGGAGGATGATGATGGAGATGCACCAGCAGGTTACAAGAAGGTCACATCTGGCTCTGATTCATCGACAAAAGACTCAAGAGATTGGGTTCAACTTAGCAGAGCCTCTGCCGATTCAGATAAGGACAGCAACTCTGTTGAGATTAGACATTCTGGGTCTGGCCAGGTAAGTGCTCATAACTTGGAGACCAAGGAATCTAATGACTGGCTTGATGTTGAAGACATTGATGTTATATGATGAATTCATAAGAACCCTTTTCAGGTCAATATGGCCTCTTCTTCTCATTCATACCATATTGTATAGATGTGAAATGTTTCATGAGTATGAGTTAGGCTATGGAAACCGTATTATTGTACATAACGACTGTTACTCGATTATTGTTTCTGATGAAGAATGTATTTATGAGGAGCAAGATACAACAACATGCAATAATCTGGATTTATTTCATATGAAATTGTGTTTTGTTAATCGGTTTTATTTCTAATCCTTGATTGTTCCCTTGGGATGGTTAGATTTTGTGAGAAACTGGCTGATAACCTAGGTTGAAGATTTCTACAAGACGAAAACAGAATTGAATGTGGTCTCTCTCGTTAAATGAAACTTATGTGTCGATTAATTGCTTAAAGAAGTTGAGTGATCGTAAGAGCTGGTCCTTGAGAGATGTCAAGCATATCAACTAGGAGTAATCTCAGGTTTGTGCGTTGTATGAAATGTAGCCGCACTGTTTAAAGAACTTGAGAAAATTTTCAAGTGCTGTTTAATTGCTTAAAGAAGTTGAGTTATTGTTTAAAGAAGGTTATCATTATAGCTGGTGACCTGAGAGATGCTAAAGCCTATCGACAAAGATTAGTCTCTCATTTTACAAATAACATAACAGGTTGTTATATCCATTTTCGAGAATTATGTTGCAGAAGTTTTCAGTATGTTCTGATGATGTATTTGTTTTGCATTAGTTTGGTTTAAACCTCTATTAACATGTAGTTGACAATTTGGTGAATGCCTAGTAGAATGGCGGTATCTCCTCACCTAATAGGGTAAGGTTCAAACCATCTAGTGTATGATTGTGTTTGTTTATTCCTTTTTTGGTGCTTCGGGTCTGAAGCTTTTACTGTCATTTGCTCCTGTTTTTCTTCTGTTATGGAGGTTTATTGTAGTTGAGTTTTTTTCGGCTTTAGGGATTTCTCTGTTTGTTATTTGGGGCAACTCTCTGTTCTTTTTTTTTTTTTTTTTGTACAACGTTTTGTTTTGTTCTTTGTACAACTGACTTTAGTGTGTCGGCTTGCGATTTGCACTCAAAAGAGACATGACTCTTCAACCGTAAGGAGCTAAGAATTATCTTTTCTATGTGTTACACATTAATGATAATGTCCAACCAGAGGGAAAATAAAACGTGTTAGGGATATATTGATGATGGTTGTGGCTGCAGCAGCGATGGTGTTAAGCACCGGTACGTGGGACGTTATAGATGTTAATAAACCTACGGAGGTGAAACATCAACTAAGCTAACCGCTGACAACAGACTTATTTACAGGCACCACAACACATACAACACATTAAACTAAAGGACCAAGTACTTAGCAGCAACTTATGATCTGAGGGGTCCAAAACTGCTGGAAAGTCGCTCCAGATGTGACCAGACCAAGCTTCCAAGTGAGAATCTTGGTCTTTCTTCTTCTTCTCTTCTGTTGGCTACCTTCTGGCTTGTCCTTGACGAGGAGCCCTCAAGAGCCCACTTTTGTGATTTGTGAACTACGATAACGGATTCTCCAATCTCTTTTGTCACCAGCTCCACTGTGCTTGGACTTATATCTTGTCCTAGAGCATCTGTGACATAGATTGATCCTACTGCTTTCTCATTGCGTATTCCAAGTGAGATTCTTGATATTGATAACCCGTACTCTCTCAGAACCCTTGTGATGTCGGATAGCAGCCCCATCCGATTCTTAGCGCAGAGGTCCAGCCTCAGTCCCTGCAAGAATTCCCGTTTTCCATAATGTCGACAAGTAATGCTAGAAAGATTGTATTTTTGAATCGTAAGATGCAATGGTCGGATAAATGGACATACATGTGGGATCCTCCTCTCGATTGCAGCAACCAAGCATAGAGTAAGCTTGTGTCTTTCACTCTCTGTGTTCAATGTGGATCCGTCCTTGTGCCGGACGAAATACCCCTGTGACGCGACATTCGTATTTAAATAGCATCACACACCATACAACGAGAAAGATTTCAGTTGCCGTGCACAAGGTCAATGAAAAGTATGTACCTGATCAGCCATGGTGCCCCTGGAGGAAACCACCGCGTGGAACACCACGTACTGCAAGTTGGTTAGGGCACACACAGTGTCAAACAGTAGCTTAGGACGGTCTTGGCTTCTCACGTTCACAACCCAATATCCTTTCTCCTTACAACTCTCTATGTTTACATGGGTTTGATCACAGCCCTTCTTGTGTGCACTATTGCCACCGCCGTCACAACCACAACAACTTTCGTAATCGTTGGTGGCATACATCAATTGATGCAGCCGCCGCTCCGTGTGGGTGTGGCCACCGGCCGGGGTGGTCAGCTTTACGCTCCTCTTCTCACCGTCCTTGTGATGGGCCTCAATCACATTCCCCAGCTGCTCCTGCACATGAACCAGTCTAATTGGATCCGTGATGGGCCCTCCCTTCAACCCATCTTCCATGTAGAAAATGCCTGCTGCCCGGGCACTGTGTGTCCAAACCATTGCAGCAGTAATGTTGGAGCCCAACTCCACAAGGACTGCCGATATTTCGGACATGAGTCCCGGTCGGTCCTTGCTGGTCATCTCTAAGACCAAGTCCTTCAGTTCTAGTGTTACTTCTCTTCTTAGGCATACTCTCGCCTCCTTTGAAATCTCACCTCTCCTAGTACACAGTGCCTGAAAATTTTGTTAAATATTATCATTAAAACCAAATGAAAGAACAGAACTAAGAGTATGATGATTAGAGAATGTGAGACGTGTGATTATGATCAAATTTGTTATATAACAATAAATGCTCGAGATTATGCGTTTTATTTTGCACATGCAGCTGCCTGGCTCTATCTACTACGTATCGTTTCAATTTTTATTGGATATCTCCTACGTATCGTTTAAATAGACAAATTAACGAACCAAAATTGCATCACCAAGCCGTTAAAATCAGTACAAAACGGATTCAATAAAATTTACTGCTATGTGATTATCGACATGCATGGTGTTATAAATTCACTGGAACATATTGAGTTTAATGTTTATAATTTAGATGAATACATATATGTAACACACAAAAATTTCTTTGATTGTGAGAGAGGAAAAACGAGAAGAGACTAAAGAGAGAGAGAGTGAGGGAGGAAACCTGCTGAATAAATAGTATGAGGCTTTCGTCAGTGATTTTGTTGCCGAGTTGGTCCGTTACGTGGAACACTGACCCACATGAAAATCCGGCACACAAGTACTCGTGGATGACTCGCTCATATCTCAGTAGGTTATAAGAATTAAATCCAATTTTTCGATTAATACGAACAAATAGGGATATTCAGAAGCATTTAGTTTTTTACAATAAAATCGAATGATATTATTAGAATATAATAAAAGGACTGCATGTGTATTTTAAGAATGTTGAAGGTGGATTAGGGAGAATAATTACCATCCATAAACCATCCACCATCGGAGGATATGTATGATTTGGAAATAACAAGGTCAAGATCTGTCAAAACTTGGACCATTTCCAATAAAATCCCGTGCTTGTTTGCACTGCCAACCTGCAAATTATCAGTTAAAGAAAAAAAAAAAACAGTTTTATGGTTTGTTTACAACTAGATGACGTCATCTGGTTAGGGTTTTGCCACTGCATGGCAGGAACTTAGTTGCATATGGATAGACAAGTTTTAACAAAGATGAGAACGTGCATGGAACTGTTAACTCTGGCGTGGAAACTGAAATGCAAAAGGAAAATACATGACGACAACAAACAAAAGCTTACCGCCTCCTTTCTCTGGAAACAACTAATATTTGATATTTTCTACTTTCCTAGTGGCCCTCCTCTCGGTGGACATCAGAGAACAGAGTTTCCCTCATACTTTAAATTCTGCACCTGCTATCCTCTTTATTTATTTATATGCAGGTCAAGTTGGGCTTACAGTAGTGGGTGTAGTTTCTAATCACTTAAAATTAGATTAAAAGCTCATTAATAAGTGTTTAGTCTTTAGTTTCTAATGATCATCATTGATCATGGCACGTATCATACATTATTATTTGAGGGTAAATATTTGTTCAGTACCCAAGCCAATCTGCAATCTGCGGTCGCTGGTAACTAACCTATAGGTACCTTGTCGATAACTTTGGCATATCAGGTATTGCAAATTGGTATCCAATACTAGCTACAATGCCCTTGGTTTTGAGTCTATGGGTGTCAAACTTTGCCAATAAAAAACAAAACCCAACTAACAAAAATAAATGAATAAAGAATTTCCATAACCCATGTCTTTCACCCACCAACAAGATAAAATATAGACTAATTAATTAGATAAGTAGATGATTGAAGTTGTTAAATAATATGAATAATGATCTCACCTTCACAAGGGTGCAATCTTTGTATGAGTCATTGTCGATACAAACCCTGCAGATTCCAAAACCAACCCAATTATATGATTTCCTCCAGCACTCCATCACAAACGTAACTTGTGTTTTTCGTCCAAGTCAAAAAATCAAAAACTGAGCCCATCTTTGACATTTAATATATACACCCAAACCCTCCAAGTCTAAGGCTCAAGGTCCATGGCTTTGGCCCAATTCAATTCAAACTATAAGTGAGTGAACTCACTTATAAAAATGTAGTGTAAAAGGCGATGTGGGACTGGCAGTCCCACATAACACAAGTTCCAACAGTGTCATCCTGTCATCCTGTTAGGACCTAATTCTACCTCAACCAGAAGTTGCAAGGAGAAATCCTCCCAACGCGGTATGGATTGCAAGCAATCCATCCACCGAACCATTGTAACGCTTCACCCTCTAAATGGAATGAAACAGTGACCACCTTTTGGTACTCAAGGGTTCCTTAGTACGTGAAAAATTGTTCAGCTTGGAAGATCCAAGCAAGGGGATCATCGTCATTCAGAAAACTAGGAAACTTGATGCGATGTTGCCATTGTGGACTTTGAAGTGGTCTGCCGTCCACAATTGCACGGAGTATGAAATCCTCTCCTTCACGCAGATCTAGAACAGGAGCAACGATTGGAGATGGAACACGAGGAACTGAAGAAGCACCTTCACCGCATCCAGCATGCGGCAGCTCATGCCGGAATTGTTCCAAACAGATGGCAAGCTTGGTCTCCAAGGCATCGGAAAAGAGTGAATTAAATGAAGCTTCGAGAGCAGCTACGCGCTTATCCATCACAGTAAAACGGGTGGTGGTGGTGTGACAGGGCATGCAAGGAAGGGTAACCTGCTGGACCGTTAATGGGTGATACGAATGTTAAGACCTAATTCTACCTTAACCAGAAGCTGCAAGGTTTAGCAATGGAGATGGTGAGATGGAGAAGAAAAACCTCAGCTCCAATGTTGTAATATTGTATTTTAATTCAAATGACTGTTATTTTTCCACTACACCCGAATTGCAATATAAAGCCATACAAGAGTTGCCAGCAGACATAACAAACTCAGAAAAGCCAAAAGAGCAATAACAAACTCAGAAAGAAACCTTCTTAACGTGGGTGTGGTAAACTTGGATTTCAGAGGATTTTAATAGACTTTTTTAAGTGATGAATTTCATAGGATTATGTAGACTTCTACAAATCCATATGGATTTTGGAAGATTTAAGAAGATTCATATAAAAGATTTCTATGGATTTTGATGGACTTATGCGGCGCTTAATCTTGACCGTCAAATAGATCAAATGGTGATAAATGTGCCTAGGTCATAAATCTAATCAAACTGTCATAGCAACCATTTTTCATCCGCAGCTTGTCCCCTCCCTCTTATGCTATTTTTGTCAAATGTTTTCTGGGCAATTATATAGAGCATTCACACAAAGAAATGCATCTCCGTTACATCTCTCATTCACATACAAATCTTGATTTCGAAAACCCGAAAAGAACAAATCGATACAACTAGACTGAGAGAGAAATGGGAAATTACCAGTAGAAGCACATTCAATATCAAAAGCACAAAACCAGCGACAAACCTAGCAAAATCAACAACAAAACCTTCATACTTTTCACGCAACAAAAAACCTCATACTGTTCACAAACAGTTTTTGAAATCAAAGGAGAAAAACCCCCAAACCAAAATCTTCAGAAAAATCATGTATAAAAAAAAATTAAAAGAAATGGAAATTGACCTCTTAACAAATGCATACCAAGAAAGAGTGGGACCCAAGAACACAATGAAGAAGAAAGGTCCCAGAGTTCAATTTGGTGCTTATATCGGCTTGGGAGAGAAAAGTCAAACTGAAGCTTGAAAAGAAATCCTAGGGGGAAGATGAGATTCTTGTAGCCTTTTGTTATGCATAAAATTCACTCCCAAATCCTACAAAATCCTTTACTTAAAGAAATCCCTCCAAGAGCCCATGTAAAAATTATAAAGCTTCTCTCCAGTTGTGAGAGCCTTTCTCATCAGTGTTTGAGTGTTCCCCGTTTCGTCCCTTCCGCAGCCGCCGATCCTAGCTATGGCCAAGGTCTGTGGCAGTCCTCTTCTTCTCCTTTTTCATTTTTCATTTTTCCTTTCCTTCTCCCTGAGCTTCTATTTCCCCCCTCTCCAGGGGCCTGATCGCCACTTTTTTCCAACTTCTTGTGCCCTTGATTTCTTTGTCTGTAGCCCCTTTTTCCCTAGTTTCCTTCCTCCCTTCCACTTCCTTTCCACTTTTCCCCCTTTTTTCTCCCTTCCACTTTCCTTCTTCCTTCCTTCCACTTTTTTTTCCCTTTTTTTCCTTCTGCTGTTTCTTCCTTTTTCCCTTTCTTGCATCTTTTCTCCATCTTTTTCTCATTTTTCCTCCACTTTCCTCAACACTTTACTCCATCTTTAACCCAATCAGCCTCATCCTTCTTCAACTTCACATCCTGCTTTGGCTTCTACATCTTTGTATCACAATTTTTCGCGTTTTACCCTTAAGGTGTGTAGAGTTTTCGCTCGGGTGTTCACACTACCTCCTTCCTTGGGATTGCTTTTGATGGCACTGTTGTTAGTAGGTTGCTCTTTCCCATTGGCTTCCTTCGTTTTGGGTTTCACTTTGTTGCTTCTTCCTGCTAGCTTCTTTCAATGTGTGGCAGCTACCGGTGTGGTGCTCGACGGTGTTTGGGGATTTATTTTGGGGTTCTGTTTTCACTCAGTTTTCTTCTAGTTTTTGGGGCTCTGTTCAGCTTATTTTTAGGTGTGTGCAAGGAACGTTCGTTTCTGTTGGTTAGTAAGCGGTTTTTCGGCAACGACGGGTTGAAGCGGCTAGGGTTTGTTTCGGTGTTTTCTTTGTTTTGGGCTCTTTAGTTGCTTCTGAGGTCCTTCTTTTTGTTTATGTGTATGTATCTATGCCTTTTCTTGTGTAATTATTGTGTTCGAATAAAACAACTTTTCACCAAAAAAGAAAAAACAGAAGGAATCCTTCAAAATCTATGACATTTTCAAATACCTACATATTTGAATGGACTTTTTAGAATCCTAATCAACTACCACTAGATTTGAATATATTCTTCAAAATCCTCTTAAATCTTAAGTTGACTACACCATATTTCAAAGTCTTTTAAAATCTTCTTTTAAAACTTAATTGACTACATCCGGATTTTAAAGAATTAGATGGACTTGGTTTGTAGATTTTGATGGATTGTGGTGGATTTTCATATAATGTTTTTCTTAAAAAAAATAAAATAAAATAAACCTCTTTTCCCCTTGACCTACTATACTTGATAGCCATTTTATCCCTTCCTTCTTCGTGTCCCCTTTCACACCATTAAGACTCCATCTCTCTCTCAATTGATGCATCAACAACCTTTGGTGAATTTTTTTGCTCTGCTACGCCACCAACGACCATCATCAAAGCCTGCCCTTTATTTTGTTCATTCGATTTGTTTTTTTAATTTATTTAGCAAATGTTCAGTTCGCCAACAATTGCAACAACCTTCAAAAAATCAGCCTCGTCCCCATCCTTGTCGTTGGAATTTGTTTCGCCATCAATTTTGACAACATTTTTAGAGAAGCTAGAGGCAATAGTCATGCAACATTTCTTGATTGGTGTTCGTCGACTTGTCTGCGTCACTATGTGTATGGCTGGGGTTGGTAGAGATTTGAGGACTGACTAGATGGAAAAATATTTGAAATCCTATGTGGTGAGGTCAGATTCTTTTTTATCTTGGTTTTATATATACTTATTGCTCTCAAATCTCACAAAATCCACAACTTATTGAAATCTTACAAAATCTTAATTTTCTGAATACACTTAGATTTGGATGGACTTTAAAATCTCTAATAAAATCTCAATAGACTACACCTAGATTTGCATGGATTCTAAAATCCTTTAAAATCTTTTAATGTTTCTTTTTCTTTTAAAAAGAGGGACAACTAGTGGCAGGCGTTATTCACCCATTCCGGGTCCAGAGAGGCTATGAGGAATTTCACCCTGCCCGTGGCCACACTCAAGCAAACTCACCAACTCGGAGCATCAAGCTCAGAACCTCCCACATTTTTTGTTTATTGGATTTAAAATTTTTTAGTTGACTACACTACGATTTTAAAGTCCTTTAAAATCTTTTCAAATCCGAGTTTGACTACACCTCTAATTCAATTAACTAAAGTGTAATCAAGGAAATCAATTACAATTCATAACACATCCCCTTCTCACTTTCACAGGTTCGACTCTCCCTCCGTGACATAGTCTTGCAATTTGGGATAAAAAGACCCCCAACAGTTCGTTGAAAAACCCAAATGACCATTGTGTTTGCTATCCATGAAATAACAGAATCTTGATGCTTTCTTTTCTCAACTATTGGTTTCACTTGACGTACTATAATATAATCTTGATGCCTTCTTTTCTCAACTAAACCAAATAGCTGGTGAAATTTTGAAGCAAATATCAGAATGGGTCCTCGAGATTTTCGAATTCTTGATGGACCTGCAATTGGCAAACAACGGTGTCGAATTTTCCCTGAAAAGGAAGAAGTGGCTTGTCGTAGCGGCCGCTTTAGGCTTCTCCGGTTATGGTGTGTATAGGGTTTATCATTTTCCTTCAGTATCTCAGAAAAGAAAGAGAATTTTAAGGCTTTTAGGGGCTTTAGTTCTGATAAAATTCCGAATATAGTTTGAAGCAATTATCGAAAATCGCTAGGTGTGATGAGTTTTCGGAGTCTGTTGTTACGGTCACACAGGCTGTAACTTTGGGGGTATTGCGGGGTTATCAATCGAAAACAGCACGTGATGGGGTCTTGAGGTAGTGACATATGCTGCTGCAAAATCCTCTGTCATTGCTACTATATCTCTGTCCCTGTGTTTACACATAATAGACAGTCCGTAGGCGTTGATTACTCTTCAAGGAAACTTATCCCTCACAATCTCCACAAAATGGTAAGACTAGAAAGGATGGGTTTCCTTCAAAATCATAAACTTTACCTTCACATACACCTATGAGTTATCCAACAAAATCTCGTACGCTGGATATTTGAACCGTTAGATATTGACTTTTGTATTTTTAAACAAAGATCTATTGGTTAAAACACCAAAAATATCTCATACTCAGTACTGTAGAAAATCCCGTTATATAATACAATCCAATTATGGAAACTTGCTTGCCTTGTTGGTAAGAAGAAACAACAGCAAAGAATTGGCGTTCAGTTGAGGGGTTAGACTACGGACAGGTCAATATTAATATATTATTTCCAAGAAATTACCCTTCTTCATAAGTAGTCAAGGTTTGCAAGAGTTTTAGTCGTCGATCACTTGCTTGGTTACACCCCAATTCTAAACAAGAGTTTTGACTCTCGCTTCCCTCTATTTGAATTAAAAGACTATACATACGTGAGCACTTATGCGCTAACTAGTTAGTAACTTCAGATGGCGCAAACCACAAGAATGGGCCCCTCTAAACTATTTCTCATAATTCGAATGATCATTTTTTTAGGTCATCGTTGAAAACTCATCCCTACAAAAGTGCACTTAAATCGAAAGTCGTTTGGTTATCTACGATCTGATAAATAAACAGACACAGCTTTGTCGATGAAATCATCATAATCATAAATCAAAGGCCCAATTGTATGACAGAATAAAGGTATAATAGTGTCAAAGCAAAATGGGAAAGAAATGACTTATTGGAAGCATCATGAAAGCTCATTATTAATCTGCACAAAGTTTATATGGTAGGACAATTTTCCTCTTTATATCAGCAAAGCTCAAAAAAAGGTATTTATTGAAATGTTACAAATTAAATACAATTCAGCAGGTACTTAGTTTTGAGTACCTCCACTGTGATAGTTTCAACATGATGGAAAACGGAATAGTAACAGGATCGGAAATCAATATCGTTGGGCTCTCGATCACAATGGCGTCTCAGAGTAGGGATGGAATGGTTAACCAGTAGAATGAATTTCCTCTGACAATGGCACTGGTCTTATACAGAATTCTTCCATCCTGAAGAGCCGAGACTAATGATCGATAGTTCAATGATATCGGTTTCCAATCCTGTTTAGTATTCTGTTTTCCATCACAATAAATGTCCGAGATCCCATGCGTAACGTGTTCAAAAAAGTACCTGTAGCTGTAGCTGTTGCCGTGATCCTACTGTTTAAGTGCGAACAAATGAATTAATAACCAATTCCCATCCCATCGCTATACTCCTCTACAAAACAATCGAACATGAGAAGTTTCAGAAAGTATTGGTTAATTTGAGCTTGCATCAGTCTCCTTTGCCGCCACGTCTTCCTGCTGCTTCTTTTTCCAGTACTCATCAAGTGGGGGTCCAAATAGTGCCTTGCCTGAAACAACTCCAATCCTGCAAATTTCATGTAAAATTGTCGGGTTAGCTTGAATGTCACTTAAAATCAGATCACTCACATACAAGTTTCTATAACTGACTGAAAATTGGATGGGAAAATATTAAGGTACACTAACAGCATACCAAGTACCACGGCTCTCGGGAAGCTACATTAAATAGAAAAAATGGTACATTCCAGCAGTAAAACTTTGTTAGCACATTCACAGCTGAAATTTCAGCCAAGAAAAGAAACTAAGCACTAACTGCTATCTGATACGAAATGCAATTCTTTTAAAGATTCTCTCATTAACAATCAACTAGACCTAGATGACTGAAGGTCTCCTAGTCTTGATGTCCGATAATTTTCACTAGACACAAAGGACAGGAAACAAAGTAGCAAGATTAAATGGGATGTAATGCATTAAGAAGAATAAGGAATTACTGAAAATATATTCAATCTACAGATTCTTCATTCGTATATATCTGTAGCAAAAAGAACAATATACACAATCTGAAAAAATAAAAAAAAAGTGTAAATGAGATGCAGTTATTTTTAGTAATTCAATTGTTTCTATGAAATCCACTGCACTTTTTGTGTACCCAAATGCTTCAAGATCTCCCTATTACTACCTCGTGTAATTCCTATCTCAAGAATTCAGTAATCTCAGCAATACAGTGAAGGGATAGAAGAACGAAAACAAGCCTAAAAGCCTATGATTGCAGTTAAGAAGTTAAAAAACCAATCACAAACACAGAGACAGAAGTACTTGTATCGCGAGAAAGAAGCCTCACCAATCCAGTAAATAGATTCCAGAATGAAAGAAAGGCTATAGACTCTCATTGACTTCATACAGGACCTAGTGGTTCCATACCATCAAATAAATTATATGCCTCGTGAATGGATATAAGAAAATGAAACCTGCACGAAGTTGTTACTGGCCAGACTTTTCCATAGGACTAAAAAGACAGTTGCAGTTTTGAATACATTAATTTCATGCAGGGTTTAAAAATAACTCATCATGTTAGCCTGTTAGGATCTCGGATATCAATTTGAGATCCTTTTGAGAGGCAGATCCTTATATCAAAACCTGGCTCCTAAATTACCATTACAAAATGTAAGGAAAGGCAAATGACGAAACAAACTAAAACTTATAAATAAACGAAGCAAAACAATCTACACTTGAGAAAAAGGGGGTTGCTGGAAACAATGTTTGCCATTGTAGAACCTACTCATGACCTGAACATAGCTGTCCTAATGAACGCAGCATTGAAAGCTACGTTATGGATTAGTTGATTACCTATGAAGCGTCTCAAAGAAGGAACGTCTCATGTCTTAGCTCTCTAAATACAAATGTCTCGCCTTCTATCAATATGAAGCCCATGATAAACAATAACAAACACCACATAAAGATTTGTTTTCCCTTAATATCGATTATCCGTGACTATTGCATATTCCAAACTCCCACATTGCCGTTTCCTACCATTTTACATATCGAATTGGCTATAAATCGACTACAAAAATTAACAATGTCAGAACTTAAGGCAGGCAATGTACAGACCAAGTAAACTACTTAAACTCTTAAAGTATTCACAGCAATCAGTTTTAAACCAAACCAAATACTGGAACAAAAACACAATTAGTGAATGATTCGGCAGTTTTTACAACCAAAGGAACCTAATAATGGTAGTTAAAAAATACGAAATAATCAACGAAAATATAATGTATGCATCTGCAAATGAATCTGGCACAAACCCAAAAGACCAAATGGAGCGTTCTAAGAGATAAAGAAAGTGCAGGACAGCTGATGATAAAGAAAGTGCAGGACAGCTGATAAACACAGTGCGACACAAAGGGTATTGCTCGATTTTGAAAAATCAACAAACTCGAATTGAATTGTAAAGATATGGGCTTACACGGCTGCTCCAATTACCAAAGGAAACGAGAGGAATCTTCTTCGAAACATTTCTGTACAAAACACTCTGGTTCTTGTTCCAATTTGTATGCTTGCCAAAATTGAGGGTTTTTCAGCTTCTTGCTTTTTGAGGGTTTCTAATTTAGACCGGCTTGCAGCACAACTTTGGGAAGAAATCGATTTGCCCTCTGTTTGCTGCATGTTTTATTCAAAGACAACTTTACCCCTTTGTTAAAGATAAAACTAGGCCGCATAAGTCCAATTTTTTGAGCTACATCTACATTCAAGTTTGAATTCCTATTATCGTAAATTTCAAGTACAAAACGAGTAGCATGATGCGTAATTTCATTGGCATGATGAATCAATGCTAGTCATGTTCGAAGTAAAAAGGGAAAATTGTAGCAATGGTCCATCAATTTTAATCAAATTGGAACAATGGTCCCTTAACTAAAAATTCATGACCATTAGTCCATCAACTCATCAAAATGTATAGCTATGATCTTTTTCATCAATTTCGTTAGAATTTTGTCAAAATGAGTTATTTTGGAAGAATCATTGCTACAATTCAGTTAAAGTTGAGGGACCATTGCTCCAATTGGGTTAAAGTTGAGAAATCATTTCTCCAGTTGGATTAAAGTTGAGGGGCCAATGATAATGAAATTTTAGTTGAGGGTGTAAGGTTTTCTTCAGTGAGCATGATCAAACACCAAGTCGTGCAATAACACAAGTAATATGAGCTATATATAGAGTAAGACTTTATTTAGGGTTGTGACCGGATAACAGACATTTGGAGGGAAAATATAAGAAACTAATTTGAAAATTAGAATGATGTTGTTATGGTTTCTTTGACAACTGATTGCAACCGCTCACTTAATGAGAGAAAGCAGTTGCAATGCATACATATAAATATGTTTGGTCCCTTTTCTCAGTGATATATCCCTTGTTCCATATAGATTGGTTTGTCCCATTGAAAACCAGAGAATTCGAATGTGATCACAAGAGAGGAGAAGGCTAATCATTCTCCTAGGAATTAACTCATCAAGTGCTAAAGATGGCTACAACCTCAGGTTAGGTTTGTCAGCCTTATATACAACTATTTAGGGTTAATGCATGTTCATTTAATGACCATATGCACAGATTTACTGAACACTAATATGCATTGGTTTAAAGGTATCGATCTTTAAAAGGTTTACATATGGTATCAGAACCAGCCCATTCAAACCTAATTATGTTATACATATATATGTATGATGATCATAATGAACTTTCCGCTGCTGTTAATACATTTGTGAGATCAAATATATCCTGATGTTTATTTCCGGTTTATGCTAGATCCATTAATCTGTAAAGCAAAATATAATCATGGTTTTTTAATTTTTTTATGTTTTGATAGTGTAGTTCATATTATTTCAATAATACCCTAGATATGGTCAAACTATCATAGAGTCTGCCCTAATGCGCGGTGCAGCAAATGATATTAGCATAAAAAAATATATGTATGGGAATATGTGTCGAATTTTGAGTATTGAGGGTAAATTACATAATATCTTCCAAGGTTTAAAATCTATTACAATTCTATACAACATCTTTAAAATATTTCACTTTCATATCTCATTTACTATTTTATTTTAATATTATACATCTATTAAATTTTTCATCTATTAATCCGTTAAGAATTAACATGACTATCACATTTATACCACATGGCTGCTATTTGTGTGCTACGTGATAAAAAAAATAATTTTCTTTTTTAAACCTGAATCTTCTCTTTAAAAAAAAAAAAAAAATATTTGAAAAACGCAGAACCCACCCCACCTTCCCCGCAACCCCTCCCCACCCCTCTTCTCGACTCTCTTCACCTAATCCCTCGTTATCGTGTCCGCATCCCAACGTGATTTTGTTAATCGAGCCCGAGAGCTGGCTGTAGATGGAAGATCCGGCTGGGTTGAAAACCGGGTAGCAATCGGAGCAGGGGCCGCACTAGAGCCAGTTGACGTCGCTGCCGCTGGAGCCGTACCGCGCCAGAGCCACGCTAAAGCCGAGCCACGTCGCACCTTCAACCTAGACCGTCCATACTCCATACCAGTCTGTTGCGCGCCTCACCATCCACCCACGCTAGCGCAGCAACTAGAAAACCAGAACACGACCTCCTGCAACCGGCGTCCGCAAACCTGTCGGCCCTCTGTTTTAGAAATCTGATCGACGGCTAGATCCGACTCGCATTCCGCTACTGCTTCAGACCGTGTCACACCTGATCCGACGCCATCCTTACTGCACCGCTTCTGTCCCGCATCACTGCAATCAGTTCTCGCCGCCGCTGTCCACCATCAACGGTTGCCAGACGCGCCTGAACAATCCGCACCTGACCCATATCTGTCAAGCCGTACAAGATCCTCTTGCACCACTGTATGCACACCTCCGTTAAATCCACTGCACTCGCAATTGTATTGTTTGTTCTGGAGAAAACCACTGCCCAAAAATAAAGGTTGAAGGAAAGGAGAGGGAGGTGGTTGGAAGGCTCGGCTTGGGAGGGAGAAGAGGGGTGGGGAAGGGTTTTTCAGGGTTTTTTTTTTTTTTTTTTTAATTAGAAAATTATTTTTTTGTCACTGGCACACATGTGGCAGCAACTTCAGCTCTTAACGGATCAATGGAAAGAAAATATAACAGAGATACTATACTGAAATAAAATAATAGGTGAGGTATGAAAGTGAAATGTTTTAAAGATGTTGTATGAAGTTGTAATAGACCTTAAACCTGAAGGGGTATTATGTAATTTACCGTAAGAAATTTCCAAAGAGATTTATTTATTGGGATTGTTATGAATTGATGTATAGTAAGTGATGAAATCAAGTACTTATGTGATTCTTCTTGCCTAAAGGTGTAGTACTGCATAAGATTATGTCCTTTATACTTGGCTATGCAATGAAGTTGAAATTCATATGCTTTATGGAAAGTTTCTTGCCCAAATTAGGTGTAACTGGTTTCATAGTTTAAGTGTGACAAGACAATTAAGACTAGTTCTTATTTACAATACTTATGAATTTTCAATCCAAATGTCTCATGATGCAGGGTTTAATATGCTTAACCTTGCTAACATTGAGAAGTTGAATGGTAACAACTTCAACACTTGGAAGTAACATATTGAAATGAACTTGGGGATGCTCAAGTTCAACATTGCTTTCAAGACTCCTCAACCAATAGCTTTAGTTGATGGAAGCATTGCTCAAGAAAGGGAACATTTTGCCAAATAAGAAAGAGCCAATCAGATGTCTCTTCTCATTATGCAAAATGGAATGGAAGAACACATTAGAGGTGGTATAGGTGGTATATCCAGTTGTGACTTAGCCAAGGACTATATGGCTAGGATTGAGGAAAAGTTTAAGAGGTCTGACAAGCAGAAGTGGGTACATCACTTTCTGCACTCATCAACAGCAAGCATGATGGGTCAAGCAATGTAAGTGAGCATGTGTTGAAGATGGTGAATATTTCCAACAAACTGAATGCAATGGAAATTGGCATCACTGAACAATTTCTGGTGCATATAGCTTTGTACTCTTTGTCTGGAGAGTATGACCAGATCAAAGTCAACTACAACACTTAGAAAGAAACATGGAGTGTCAATCAACTCATTGCCATTTGTTGTCAAGAGGAAGAGAGGTTGAAGAAGTCTAAAGCTGAAAGAATGGAACTGGCTAATCTTCTCAATATTGGCAAAGGCAAAAGGAAAATGATCGTGGGGAACAAAAATGATAATTATAAGGGCAACAAACCCTCTAGATCTCGAACCACTCCAAATGCTGCAATTGGTCCCAAGAAACAGTTCAAGGGTTCTGGTGTATCCCTCAAAACTACTGGATCATCTACCTCACTTGGTTTATAGGTTCAAAAACCTCATTTTAAAAAGTGTTACCATTGTCAATCCACTGAACATTTAAGGAAGAATTGCCCAGCTTTTAAGGCATGGTTAATTAGGAAATGTATGACTGTTTTTTATGTTTTTGTTACTGTGAAATCAAATATGGTTTTTGTACCTCAAAACTCTTGGTGGTTTGACACTAGATGTTCTATCCATATAATGAATTCTTTGCAGGGATTTTAAAGCCAGAAGGAGACAAGTAGAGAGTCTTAAAATGTTTTATGTTGGGAATGAAAATAAAGTCATGGTTGAAGCAATTGGTACTGTCATGTTGAAACTGTCATTTGGTTATATTTTAACATTGAACAATGTACTCTATGTACCTTCACTTAGAAGGAATTTGTTTTCAGTGACTCAGTTTGTTAAAAATGGTTTCTCTTATATTAGAGATGCCAATCAAATAAAATTTTATCTTACGAACCAATTTGACAGTGCTATTGGCTATACTTTCCCAAATGGTGATCTGTGGCAAATTAAATGTACATATTATCATGATTGTTTCAATATTGTGCATTATGCAGCAAAGAGAATGCTCACTAATGATACATCTTCCATGCTTTGGCATTGAAGATTGGGGCATATCTCCAAAGACAGAATGTTGAGACTTAAGAAGGATGGTATGTTGTCAAATGTTGATCTTGATGACTTCAAGGATTGCATAGATTACTTTAAGGGCAAGACCACTAATTTAACCAACAAGAACAAAGCTAAAAGAAGTAGTGATCTCTTGAAGATCATTCACACAGATTTGCGTGGTCCATTTCCAATAAAAACGATATGTGGACACTCTTACTTCCTTCTCTTTATTGTTGACTTTTCAAGATAAACTTACTTGTTTTTTATCTTTGAAAAATCTCAAACTTTAAATTGTTTTAAAATTTTCAAAGTTGAGGTTGAAAAACAATTAAATAAGCAAATCAAAATAGTAAGATCCGATCGTGGAGGTGAATTCTTTGGGAGATACATAGAACAAGGGCAACTCAAGTGACCATTTGCATTGTATATGCAGCAAGACGGTATAGTGGCTTAATATACAACACCAGGTACACCATCACAGAATGGAGTAGCTGAAAGAAGAAATAGAACTCTTAAAGACATGGTAAGGAGCATGTTTTCATACGCACATCTTCCAGAATTTCTATAGGGTGAAGCCATTAAAACAGCCAATTATATACTTAATAGAGTGGCTGTCAACATCACACCTTTTGAAGCTTGGACAGGAAAGAAACCTAGTTTTTCACATTTTCATACATGGGGATGCAAGTGTGAAGCCGGACTTTACAATCCAAATGAAAGAAAATTGGATTTGAAGACAACAACTTGTAAAGGATTTCGATTTTATTGCCCATAGTCTCACACTAGAATTGCAAAGACCCATAATGCAAAATTTACTGTAGATGATAGTTGATGAGTCCATATTATACCATATATTTTACCCTATTCTTAGTTATAGTTTATTGGTTATTTTGGTAGAATTTTGGTACTTTGTTATATATTTTCAATGTAGGACATGTGACTTCCTCTAGAGCAAAAAGTGATCAAACGCATGAAATAGGGGGAGAACACGTGCACTACTTTAGAGAGCTTTGAAAGTTTATTTTCAAGGTGTTTTCTTTTCATGTTCTTAATAATATTTTATTATGATTGTTCCCAACTAAGTTCTTTTGCTAGGGCGAAGCCTTAAGCCTTAGCATGAATATGTGATTTTATTAATTTGCTTATGAATGGATGCAAGCTTGCTATGAATTATTAATCACCGCAATTAAAACTATCTAATTGTCTTAATGATTCGCGACCATTAGGGTTTTTAGACAAGTAATTTGATGCAATTTTTGTTGGAACATCACCCTGAAATTGAGGAGAGCTTCTTGTGATTAGTAATTGTATGTTCACTTAAGGTGAACATCACACTCTTAAGGGTTGCATGGTTTTTCAAAGGGTTTTCACAAAACTTAACGAGTCTTACATGTTTATATTTTATCTGAACATCAGAGATGTTTTGCATGTTAGATATACGTTTTCGCTTGAACATCACGAGGAAAATATGTATTAGGAAAACCTAACCTTCAAGGCATGTGTGTGGAAATTCATAAGTAATTGGTAAAATTGCATATGATTGTTAAGGGGATGGCAAAACCCTAGGCTGTACAAATTGACTTTCTTTAAATTGTTCTCCAGTTAATTTCTTTAATTGTTTTGTTTTAAAATTCGTTTTTATTATATTAAATTATAAAATCAACATTTTCCAAACTTTGTTTTCAATAATTAATTAAGAGTTGGTTTTAAAAACAAATTATTCATTCAATCTCTGTGGAAAACAACCTTGCTTGAGCTGCTATACTACGACAACCTTGTACTTTTGCAAGTATTTTTAAGTGTTTTTATTCCCGCTTTTGCAGGTGGTAAAAATCCTATCAAGAAAGACAATTGTAATGAAGTTAGCTCCAATTATTCGATTAATTTGGAGGAAGAAAATGAGTCTGCATGTACCAATTTGCCTTCTGAAAATCATGGTTCAATGTTAACATTGCCAGTTCCCATGTTGACTCCACCTGTTGACACTTTGACTGCACACATTCCTTCTCATTCACCTATTGTATCAATGAGTAATATTCAGCTCTCTATACCCTTATTGCAACCATCTCTTGATACTCATGATACCAATATTGAGAGGCCTAGGACTAGTACTACATTGGTTTCATTACAACCATCACAATCAACAACCAGTGATCAAACTTTGTAGCCAACAAGAAAGTCTTCTATACAAAGAAAGTCAGCCATATCAGATGATTACATGGTGTATTTGCAGGAAATTGATTATGATATTGGTGATTTAGATGATCCAATCAATCACTTATCAGGAGGCGATGACAAGTACTCATGCTTCTTTTTGGCATGCTGCAATGGTTAATGAATTAAATTCTAGGTCCAATAATAATGTATGGAGTTTAGTGGAACCAACATTAGAGATTAAGGCTATAGACTGCAAATGGGTGTTCAAAACAAAAAGGAATTCAAAAGGCAATGTGGAGAGACATAAGGCAAGGCTTGTGGCTAAAGGTTGTACAAAAAAAAGAAGGTGTGGATTACACTGAAACCTTTTCTCCAATTTCCACCAAAGATGCATTTCGTGTGATTATGGAATTGATTGTACAATTCAACTTAGAACTTCACCAAATGGATGTTAAGACAACTTTCTTAAATGGTTGATTGGATGAGCACATTTACATGATATTCATTGAAAGGGGGAAAGAACATTGGATCTGCAAACTCAACAAGTCCATTTATGGACTTAAACAGGCATCAAGACAATGGTACAAGAAATTTGACCAAATTGTGACACGTTTTGGTTTCACTGAGAATAAGATAGACAACTGCATTTATCTGAAAATGGTAAAGTCTTAATTCGTTTTCATGGTTCTTTATGTGGATGATATCTTGCTTACCAGTACAAATTCTCAATTGCTTACAGAAACCAAAAGCATGTTATCAATCCATTTTGATATGAAGGACTTAGGAGAGGCTCATTATGATCTGAGGATTGAAATTTGTCAAAATAGGCAGCAAAGAGTTTTGGGGCTAGCACAAAAGAATTACATCAGTAAAGTATTGAAGAGGTTCAATATGGAGAATTACAGTAATGGAGATGTGCCAATTGGTAAGGGAGACAAACTCTTTACCAAGCAATGTCCCATAACTGAATTTGAGATTCAATAGATGAAAGACAAACCTTATGCTTCCTTGGTTAGCAATGGATGTATGCTCAAGTTTGTACCAGACCAGATCTTGCATTTGCATTAAGTGTTTTGAGAAGGTTTCAATCGAATCCATGGCTTTCTCATTGGAATGCTGGAAAGAAAGTACTTAGGTACTTAAAGAAGACACAATCTTATGTACTGTGTTATCACTATGTTGAAAATCTAGAATTAACATGTTATAATGATGCTAATCTTGGAGGATGTGTTAATGATAGAATGTCAACTTGTGGTTATGTTTTTATGTTAGCTGGATGTGCAATTTCATGGAGAAGTAAGAAGCAACAAATGAGGGCAGTGTCAATAATGGAGTCTGAGTATATTGGATGCTTCGAGGCAATGAAACAAGCAAACTGGTTGAATAATTTGATTTATCATATGAAAGTAGTTAGAAGCATTGAAAGGCTAGTAAAGATCTTATGTGATAATGCATCTACAGTGTTCTTTGCCAAGAACAATAAGAGGTCTGAAGCATCGAGGTTGATGGACATTAAATACTCTAAAGGTGCTGGACAAAGTGAAGGAAGGTATTATAGACATTGAGCACATCATCACTAATGATATGATAGTTGATCCTCTAACAAAAGTCATACATGTTAAAAGTTTCAATAAGCATGTTACAAGTATGGGCTTACATAATTCATTTGATTGAGTTTGAATGTGGGAGTGAGGCTAGTATGATTAATGTCTTACTATTTTGTGATGTATCATGAGTACTCAATAAATTTAATGATTATAATGAATTAGTACAACATCAAATAATGTCAAGTGCATGTGTTAATTCTTGCAAGTTTCATATGTATGAGATACTCATTTAATATCTCAAGACTAGTGAAATGTGGGAGCACAATTAGTATACTATAATGATCCCAACTAAAGTTTCCTCATTGGCAATGCTTGTATTTGATATGATCATTTATGATTTTAGATAAACTGATGCAAGCTTTGATATCATCTTCTCTAAAGTTCGTCTGATGTATTGAATGACAAGTAGTCATAAGTCAATTTTGTATAATAGCTCAGTGATCACATTTACTTGTTTGAATGCAGTAATGTTAAAGTGTTTAATCTTGCTCATATGGGAGAATGTAAGGTTTACTTTAGTGAGCATGATTAAACACCAAGTCGTGCAAAAACATAAATAATATGAGCTATATATGAAGTAAGACTTTATTTAGGGTTGTGACTAGATAACAACCATATGGAGGGAAAATATAAGAAACTAATTTGAAAATTAGAATGATGCTGTTATGGTTTCTTTGACAACTGATTACAACTGCTCACTTAATGGGAAGAAGCAGTTGCAATGCATACATATAAATATGCTTGGTCCCTCTTCTCGGTGATCTATCCTTTGTTCCATATAGATTGGTTTGTCCCATTGAAAACTAGAGAATTCTAACGTGATCACAAGAGAGTAATTCCTAGGAGAAATTACTCATCGAGTGCTAAAGATGGCTACAAACTCAGGTTAGGTTTGTCAGCCTTATATACAAGTATTTAAGGTTAATGCATGTTCATTTAATGACCATGCACAACGTAGATTTACCGAATACTAATATGCATTGGTTTGATGGTATGGATCTCTAAATGGTTTACAGAGGGATCACAGCTGCACGTTTTGATGAGTTGAGGAACCAATGGTAATTAATTTTTAGTTGAGAGACCATTGCTCCAATTGAATTAAAATTAAGGAACCATTGCTACCATTTACTCAAGTAAAAAATAATTTTGAGAAATTCACTCTTACAAATCATAAGGTAATTCAGATCCCGCCTCTTGTCCGATACCAAAATCAAACCCTCTCTTGCAACTAAGGTTCGACGAGCTGGGGATAAAACACATTATTAAAATATGCTAAACCATCGAACAAAGCTTTTTGAGAGTTACGAATAACCACCCCTACACAATCAACCTCTTCGTCGCTCTCCCAAGCACCATTTACATTAGTTTTAAAGCATCTTCTACATGCTTGGACTTTATATTTAAAGCGAGCCGATCTTTAGTCCCAATTAAACACGAATTGGGACCACAAATTGAAAAACCTCCACACCTATTAGATTGTACAGAAAGTTAAGTTGAAGATAATATCAATGTTGAATAATAATGAATCACGTAACAAAAGAGGCGTACAAGATGATAGCCATAAACCCCACGCTTGTATCTACTTTATGTCCAATTTGATATCTTATTGCACTTTTCCATTTTTAACCACATCATTTAAATTCTTCCTAGCCTCTATTTCTAGCCGACTAGAGATTGGAGGACCATTATACCTACCTAATGATATATAGGAAAAGGTATCCTCTCCAAATCCCTTCCACCAAATCCTCCCCATCAACCAATACGGACCTTTGAAAATTAATCCAACGGCTAAAGTTCTTATAACTTTTAAAGTGCATCCATATTTTTACCTATTGAATCAAATTCAAAGGTCCGAATTAGTTGATGGAAAGGATTTAGTGGAAGGAATCCGGAGAGGATCCCTTTCCAATATATGGAGCATGGGATGGTCGTACGCTCATTGGCTCGTTGCAAGTCTACTACTATCTTGAGGCAGTTGGCTTTGACTACAAGGATGGTCAAAAGTCTGAGCTTGAACATTCTAATTAGTTTTAATATTATATTACCTAATTGTAGGAAGAGGAATAATCAATCTTTTAGTTTGAAATTTTTTACTATCTAATATTGCCACGTAGCAGTAACATTCTCATATAAATTTTCTCTCATCATCCATATAGACTTTTCTACCAAAATCTTGCAAAGCAAACACGAAAAACATCCTTGTCTAGGACACTGTAATCTTTGTCTGTAATCAACATTCTGTTTACTTTGTTTTCCGGTCATTGATAAATTTTATAGACTTTGTATATATTTAGATTTAGGGCCATGCTACTTACAGATAAAGTTCAAACTGATGCAATGCAAAGGACCATAAAATCAGAGCGTGCAGTGTGAATGGTCGCAGTCAAAAGCTATATAGAGTGGTGGTGTGGTAGTGGTAAGTGGGACAGGAGGGCCACCATGTTTATATGTAGCTACAGTCCAACGAACTTCATTCCATCGCTTCTGATTTTAATTCTAGTTTAGTGCTGCAAAAGCCAAACTCCAGAAGCAAAATGTCAGTGAAAGCATCAATCGACACCACTGACCGCTAACAATAAAGTTATTAAACCACGCTCTGTTAGTCAGAACATCTAATCAGAAATACAGCAGTAACCTATCTGTATGTACAAACGCATATATGCAGATGTAGACATGATGAATGTCTGCAGAGATTGGCCTTCTTTTCTCTTAGTTTCGGCAGAGTTCCTGCTCTCAATAGTAATGGGTTATAAGTTAAAGAGGTGAGAGATTTACAATCACATCATACTGATGTCACATTAAGCATGGGCAAGCCTCTCGGGTTAGTATGGCATATCTCACCCTCAATAGGTCGGTAGCAAATTACCTTGCCTAAATAGTGCTTGAAGTAGCATGAGTTGTAAGCACTAAAATGACTTAGTTGTGTGTATAATAAGTTAAAGAGGTGAGAGATTTACAATCACATCATACTGATGTCACATTAACCATAGGCTAAGCACCCCTCGAGTTAGTATGACACATCTCACCCTCAATAGGTGGGTAGCAAATCACAACTTCATATTTCTAAGGTCTAATCAGCAAAAACAAAAGAAGAAAGAAATCTAAAGGTTCTCTAATCTTGTTTGAAGATTGTTGAACAACACAAAAATATATCATTCTTAAGTTCTAGTATAGACTAGAAATTGCTGCCCGTGTGTTGTTGCGGAATTAGAAATTGTATGGAACATTGATAAGCAAATTCTAAATCACCAAGTTCATGACAATCAATTGAAACGTTTTCTCTAGCTAAATTATTAAACATCATTTAGCATAAACTAACTTGCAAGTTCAAATGCAAGAATGCAAATGAAGATAAATTGTCAAATTCCATACATGTCAAAACTTCATTTAGGAAACTGAAAACTTTAAAAATAAAATAAAATAAACACACAAAGATTGTTTACAATTATAAATGTTGAATGCTGATAAAACATATAATACAATGATATTGGTTTGTCTTATAAAATGTTGAATGTAAATAGCATACCCAAATTACCAGTCAAACCAATCAAAATTTCCACTCCTTGGCTAATATCATAGAATGCCAAATCCAAATCCATGAACCCCACACTGTCAACTGATTCCTTGCCAAAGTTATAGCAAGTATTGTTATCCAATTCCAATAACGCCGTTAAAGTACTCCTTGAAATGCATTAATTGGTATATCCATCTCTCTCTTTAAGAGTAATTGTTAACGGTAATTATAATAACAGGCTAAAAGCACGGTCAACTATGTTATCAAAAAAAAAAAAAAAACAAATGTCAATGAGAAATGAAGATAAATGACTTACTGGTGTACTCGAGAAATTGAGAATCATTAGCTGCAAATGGCCTCGGATGGGATCACCTCCAAAATTCTCAGGTGTAACTCTGAGGATAGCTTCTGTCCAATACAACTCTGCAAGAATAGCCATTCTTCAATATTTAAGCAGGATTGGAAATAGGGAAGTAGCGTATAAAAGCATTAAAATAAGGTTAGTTGACCAAAAAGTTGTTAATTTCTTGTGTAATTAACCAATTTCTCAATTATCTTATGAACATAAAGAAAGAGAAACATTCAACAAATCAAAAAATTTCTAGTCAATATATTTTCTCTTTATATAAGAAGAGATGTCATGCAAATACAACCTTCATGATAAACCTTGAAAAATAGCCAATCTCCAAAATATATAAAACCCGACAATTTATACTTTTATAGTGAAGGCAATTTTTATAACGTGGATTCCATTTTATGAAGGCAAGCGTAAATGAATTAATTATGACAGAGATGGCATTGTACATGCTGCAAATCATGGAACCAAAAAGAATCGTGGCAGAGAAAAAAAGCACAATTTGTCATCAGTTCAAGGTAATTAAAAAAATAAAAAGAAACTATACATGTGCAGTGGTTGCAGGTACCAATCTTGGGTGATCACCAAACAGTGCCTCAAGTTGCTTTTTGGGGAGCTCATGACTATGCCTTGATCCCCTTGTTGGCCCCTTTTTTGTCTAAAGTCCTGCTCTTAGTTCTTTCTTAGGGTCTGATCAAATAATTAATAGTTGTAGATTAGAGCCTAATTAATCTATGTGAACAAATTAAATCAAGTAAAGGGCAAGGAACAAAAATTAAGAATTGTAATTACATTGAAGGCAGATTCAATAATGTCATTGCTGCAACTGTTGAAGTATGACTTGGGATTTCCAGAACCAGCGGGGAAGAATTCCTGCAGAAATTAAATAAATTACCAACCCCAAATATTAAAACCAAAACAAAATTCAAGTTTCTGTGTGAAAATTTAATTGGATTTGTAAGTAATTAATCGTCCAGAACTGTTAACAGAAGGGATGAGCTTTGCAATGTGAAGAGGTTCATCATTGTTATTGTAAATAAAGTAAATAGAAGGGCCCTGCAGGAACTCTAATAACATCTCCATGTTCCATGTTAATTAAGTAAATAGAAGCCCCTGCAGCAAAGAGGGGTAGCGTTCGCCGTTTGAATGGAAGAGTGAATGAGATTAAGAAGATCGGCGAGAGTAGCATAACAAACTACATAACTAATTACTCAATTAAAACATTAAGTAAACCCTTTACTGTGATTAAGATAATCACAGGTATAACAGAGAGACGAACTGGCAGATTGTGAAGCCTGAAGAGAACCCAGATCCAACAATTGTGAAGTCTAAAGAGAACCCATAATTTGAATACTGGAATCTTGAGTTTTCTGGCAGATTTTTCATCCATGATTTCAGTAACCCAAAATCAATTTAAAAAAGTAAATAGATTTAAATTCGAAATTGGGCTTAACAACTGAAAACACGATCAAAACTTCAAATTACTTGCCTTGAGTAGAGACCGTTTGGATTTTAGATGAAAGAGAAGCAGAAGAGTCGAGAACAGGTTTCTTCCACGATGATGGACGCGCGGGCGACGAGGGCAAATTCGCCATTTTCCTGTGTAAAAATAGGAAAAGACGCACGACCAAGAGCAATTGGGGGGCATTTTCGGCACTTTACCTATGTAACGTATTATGAACGTCATAAATACTTTACCTAATAACTTCTAACTTTTGAGCTGGACGTCCTATTTAGACCAACTGGGCTAAAAGTCAAATTACCTTCCAAAATTTTTCCCCAAACACACTCCAGAAATTTTGGGCTAAATGCTAAACCAATGCCAAATTCCCTCCAAAATTTAGCCCAGAAATCGGAGTCGACTCCACCCAATATTTATCGGAATTTAAATTTTTTTAGATTAAAATGTTTATAAAATTAATTTACAATGGTCTACATATTTATTTATTTTTAAAAAATTTAATTTAACAAAAAAAATAGTCTAAGTTCATTCTTTAATAGTCCTGGGCTAAAATTTTAGGCTAGAACGGTTAGAGCAAAAAAGCTGTTTCTGGGCTAAAAGCTAAATTTTTCGGGCTAAAAAATTTGATTTTTAGCCCAACCATTGGAGATGGTCTTATCACTGATTCACCGTCTTTATTAAACAACTTGTTACCTTTTGTTTTAGGTGAGAACAGTTTGTGGTTTTTGTTGCTTACATCTTTGGAGAAAATTAAAAGAACCCCAACTGAAATTACTTCAAGTGGTTGCTCACATTCATGATTTTCTTACAGGTGTAGAGATCAGGAAGAGGAAAGCATTCAATTGAAAAGCTGTTCAACCACACTCACTTCCTTTAGTTACTTCCCAGGTAACTCTTAATTAAGTTTTGATAAAAGCAAAAGTAGCACTTTCTGAAAAATATCAACAGATGGTTGGTTTTAAACGGACCACGGACTGTTTCATTTGAAAAGAAAATTGTTAATTTTATTATTGTCATGTGATTATAACAATATGTAAAATACAGCATGCGGAAAAGTATTCAAGATATATTCTGGAAGATAAACTTTCTAGATTGCATGGTATTTTAATACCAATTTTATTGATTTGACATATATAGACCAGAAAAACAATTTTTTTTTCCTTTTTAAAGGGGGATTTGGTTATGGCCGCCCACTTTCGGGAATTGAAAAGATTCCCAGATGTATTTTAGTATTTTTCTGATCATCGTGCGATTTACCATCACAAAGAATCGAATTAGGAGGGGCGGTATGAAATACGGACTTGAAATTTATTCTTCAATAAAATTGGAAATTGACCTTTAGGGCCTCATGGTGACGTACTTTCTATAGTACAAGGTATTAGTAAATCTTCTTTGACATATAAATAAACTTTCTAGATTACTGAAGATTATTAATACACTAAAAATCTCATCATACACTCTTCATAAGTGTATTTTTCTTTCTAATTTTAGAAAGTTTGAAGTGCAAAATGAGATTTTTGGAGTGCCAATAACAATTCCCATTAGTAAATGGTCGTAAACAATGTTTTAAAAGATGCTAGACACTAGTCGGATGGCGGGTTAGGGCCTAGCACCTAAGCAGTTAGGCGGATTTAAGTAAATTTAGTATAAATTGTATAAGTAAATGTTTATTTATACTTATAAAAAAAAAACACATAATTGTATTAGGATGCATAAATTCAAAATAAAATGACATACAGATTATAAAGTGTTAGAATATATTGAAAACATAAAGAACAAACATATAATGAGTGTTCATCTAAGTATTCAACAAATCTTACATTTTATTGACAAAATAAAATACAAAATGAAAGTTATCCATTTTATGTATAAATGAGAGTTGCAACCTAGGTGAGTGACTAGGCAGATTTAAGCGGGCTAGATGTAGTTTCTTAATTTTCAAACGACTATAGATTAAACAGTGACCGCTGGATGGAAATTTTTGGAACAATAGTCGTAAAAGCAGGGATTCATAACCTATGGCGGCTTATTTAGTAGCAATAATAACAGAACATCATTCTTTGCTGGACTAACTTTGTTATATTCTGAGTAATGTTCTCTTACTAAACATAGGTTGGCAAATACATACTTTGAGCAAGAACCAAATTAACGGATTAATGGTTCAAATTCACTATAAGTAGTACTATATATAGAGAGAGAGAGAGAGCACGGGAAACTTGATTATATATTATCAGCTAAACTGCTACTGAACATTTCTTTTTATTGCTAATAAGTAATTCATATATAATCAGCAGATAATCACAATACATATAGTTAACAAACGTTGTTCAGGGATTATGCTTCTGTGTATAGATGTAATCGACATGAGCAGCCAGAGTTCTTCTCATCAAGCACTCCTCCTCTCCAACTCCTTCACAGCTCTCAACTTCATCAACCTGTTCTGTTTCAACACCCTTAAACAACACACACACAAAAAACCCATATATATATCAAACTCATAATCCCGGTACTCGAACAAAATAAAAACGAAATAGTGTAAAACACAATAAAAACATTAAAACTCAACGAACCTTGAGTTCGGTTTTCGCAGACTTCGCTGCTGAAAAAGCTGGTTCTGGTCTTGCTGCATAAACTACTAAAGTAGAGCACAGGACAAGAGCTAAGAAGAAGAGGGCTTTATATGATCCGGCCATTTCTCTCTGTGTTTTTGTACTAGAACTATATGCAAAGGGTCGGGGGTATATATAGAGCTTGATATACACATAGAAAAGCGAGCGAGGGATTGGATGAATATATAGAAATGTGATAAGAAGATGACCATTTTAGGCTTTATTGTGTGAACTAGGACAGAAGGACGACTTTGTGCAGCAGGAGTATGGACCCAAACGTTTTGTACTTACTTAATGGGCCATTAATAACATACTTATAAAAGGAAGACTTTTTTTCTTTCAAATTATGATTATTATTTTTATGCAGCTCTAGCCTATGACCAAATAATTAATAAATTGGCAAAAACAAATGCGACCGGTGAAAAAAGTAGAAATAAAACATAAATGATTTGAAACTCTTCTCATGGCCGATATCGCCGGGGATTTGCTTCATTGCATGTCGTTGGTAGAATAATGGCTCCAGCCGACTTACACTTTGAACCACATGAAGAGGTTTCTTTGGTCATTAAAAGGAAAGAGGCCAAAGAATCCAAAAATTATTCCTTGCTGGCGAAAGAATAAACTGAAAAAGAAAAAGATATATTCAGCTAAATGGTGTCAAATATTCACAGCCAAATAAAGTATAAATCAGTCTGCTGTTTAATTTCGAAAACAAGAAAAAACTTGCATGCATTTACTGCATGCAATATTTATTTTATGTTTACTTAGTGATCAACACATTATTTTATATGAACGACACATGTTTTCAATGAGCCTATGAATTCTTTTCTCTAAAATGATTCATAAGGTAATTAGGTTTGGAGAATTTTCTGTACCAACCCTCATTTGTTAATAGGCATCCCGTAAAATTAAGAGTGATACTATTGCATTTCGTATTCTATTTTTCAATCACTTTAAAGAATTTGACTTTTATTTAATACAGTGGTCATTTAACAGCAAGAGATTGTTAATGTCGAACTTAGTGGTCCACCATGCACACAAGAATGTTCTTGAGCTTTTACTCTGGTTGATTATTCAAAGAGTCAAAACCATTTCTAGAACGTCCATTCATTCTTTCATTTTCCGGCCTTGAATCATGCAATAAGTCACCATGACATGTGCATATGCATGGTTTTTTTTCCCTTTCTTTTACAGAACCACGTATATATTCCGTTCGACTTCATTACCCTTAGCACTTAAGATTAATTACCCGTAAAGATACCTGTTGACTCAATTCATGAGAAAAGGTTTCCTCCTCTTAACGGTTTTTCTTACACTACCATCCTTTTGTCTATTATATACATCAAGTATCACGATAATTAAGTAATTAAACAGAGGCGACTTCAAATTAAGGAGTGATTAAATATATATAATATTTGGTACACTGATTAAGATAATTTTATTATGTCACGATGGAAGGTTCTATAATTAAAGAGAAAACATAAAGAAAAACTATTCCATCACGAAACGAAGTAAGAATAATAAGATATGTAGTAATATAATCAAAAGTTTTCTTCCATCCACACTAGCAGTCTAACAACAATCCGATTGACATAATCATGAATTGCACTTTGACAAAAGAAATAGGGAATTGTTATTAGCACTTCAAAAATCTCATTCTATACTTCAAACTTTCTATATTAGGAAAGAAAAAAACACTTGTGAGAAGTGTAGAATGAGATTTGTGAAGTACCAATAACACTTCCCAATAAATAATTAAGGTTAATGAAAGTACAAGTTGATCTTAACACAGATTTCCTTGGAATCAATAATCATCTTTGCATTAGTTATCAGTGTATATATTTGGAAAGTGTTATTGACACTCTAAAAATCTCATTCTACACTCCTCACAAGTGTATTTTTCTTTCCTAATATAGAAAGTTAGGAGTGTAGAATGAGATTTTTGAAGTGTTAATAACAATTCTTATATATTTATGTATGTGTATGACCTCGTGATTACGTACCTTCTATAAAAATGAAAAGAATATAAATTATAAAACTAGGTTTTAATTCTTAAATAAGATGACGTTTAGATTAATGCCTGGTATAAGATTCAAAATTGAGTTTAGTCCCTTGGTTCTACTTAAATTCCAGGATTTATATTTCATCATGTCATTTTGTTTTTGGTAATTTCATGATTTTTCTTTTTCTAAGTCTACACAAATTGATTATAATATATTTCGATAAAATATTTAGGTACACTAATTCATTATAAATATATTTTGGTACAAATATTTAGGCAAATACATTATGATATAGTTTGGTACATACATTTCAATACAAACATTTGGGTATAGACATATGATACGAACAAAACAATTCAAAATATTTCGGTACAGTTATTTCTATACACTTAAAATCAAAATCAAAATTTTGTTGTGAAGACTTTAAATAAAAATACACATTAAATAACAAAAATAAATACGAATTTTATTAAAAGTATACTTCAAACAATTAAAATAAATACGTAATCTAACACCAATTTTTTTTTTTAATTTCAACATTTTTCATGAACTAATGTTCAAAAACCCCAGTGTAAATTCTGTAGATAACTTATGAATAGTTTTGGCCGTATGCATTGAATCAGCTAAACCCTAAAACCCTTAGAAGACAATTGTAGCCGTGTAATGAAGCAAGAGAACAGAAAAATTATACCATTGTTTACTGAATTTGACCAAAGACGGTTACAAATAATAAAGCACATCCAGCAAATTAAAGTAAATAAAGAGAATAATGCAGAGTTTAAGGCATGCATATATGCTAAAGGGTTTTGTGCAGCCGAAAGCCAGTGCTTGAATGAGTCAAAAGATTTCGATGTTGAAATTCTTCAGGTATAGGTAAAGTGAGCATTGGGTTCGACAACTTCATTTTTTTTTTTACCTTTTATACTATTTGAAGAAAGTTGAGGTTTCATTATAAAATTAAGGGAGTTTTAACAAAACACTTCCAGTACTTTTAACGAAAAACCACAGTTTTAAGTTTCCTTGATACTGTTCACTACACCTTTATTTGTCATTTTTCATTAAAACTAAAGTTTTTTTTGAACTTTTATTTAGTTTTCCTTAAAATTATTAATTGACAATACAAGGATTAACTCATTCTAAGGGGTCTAGTAGTAGCCCATACAAGATCTCTTCTCCCATCAATGTGAGATTCAATCTCAATACAACTACTCACGTATGACGAATTTTCAAGTTTAACACATAAACAACACAAACAGAACGACATAGAGCACGCATGACCGTTGGGCTTCATACGTGGAACAACCTACTCTGATATTACAAAGAAGGTTGAGATTCCACTATAGAACCAATTGATAATATGAAAAGTAACCCAACTTCTTATAAACTAATATAAAATTCCTCCTCCTATTAATGTAGAATTCATTATTAACTGAAAACAGGCTTTAGAAATTTAAAGTACATGAACCTTTGCGAGGAGATGAATGAATCATTAGCTAGAAAAGAGTATTTATCAATATTAACCAAAATTTAATCCCCAAATTCACAAATATACTTTTTATAAAATATTTCAAATATAACAAAAAAAAAAAAAAAAAACACTTGAAATAGACTTAAATATCCTTGAAATGAAAAATTCATACCCCTCAGATCTCAAAATAAATACTCTCCAATCTCCACCACGAAAGCCATGGAAGACAACATGTATTTTCAGTTTTTTTTTTTTTTTTTTTTTTTTTTTTTTTTTTTTTTTTTTTTTTTTTTTTTTTTTGTTTATAAGTTTAACAATGATTATGTAGCAATCGTTTTCTGGTTTTAAAAATTTATGCCATCAGGGCCAATTTGTTAAGGGGTAAAAAATTAATCAACGAAGTGGAATAAATCATATCTGATGAAATTGTCCTCCAATAATAACCTACAAATGTCTCTTTGGTAGCGAAGAGGGGCAAATCAGAAGCCCAAAAATGACAAACTGGAATATTGAAATCCTAATCTCATAACCACCAAACCGGCCATTAGAGAACAAAACAAAGATGAATGGATTATGATATTCAATCACTACTGTGAAAAATGAAATCGTATTAGGGCTAGTGATAGAAATTCATGGAAAGAGGAGAGAATTCGCAAGTATCCTCCGTTAATTTGACAATGCCCGCAACTGGTTTGCCAATCACGCAACTTTGAGCTCCAGCCAAGATTATTTGAAAGAATGTAATTGTATTAAGGGTATTTAAGTCTATTCAAGTTTGGTTTGGATATATTTGAAATATTTTTTTTTAAAATGATATTTTTGAAACTAAGGGTGAAATTTTGGCTAAAAATGATAAATACCCGCCAGAAAATTACATGGTGTGAATGATACGCTTTAGAAAATTTTTGAGGGTTCACTGCAACATATGACACATTGTTGTGCGTGCATCGCGGATGTGTACATAGAATATTAGATTTTAGAAAATGATCAGAAATCGAGTACAAGAGAAGTGGATTATCTCGTGATTAAGGTTTTTATTATTTTTGTGTTTAACTTAGTGCATTTTGTGTTCAAATTCTTCATTACTTAAATACATGTGATTCTATCAATTATGTGATAGCCCGTTCCGAAAATTTTAAAATGTATGCGTGAAAAGACGATTTTGCCCCTAGTGTGATTTTCGTTGTGTGGTTGTTTTCGGGTTTTTTTTGTTGGCATGTTTTGGGCCACACACACACTCTCCTACACCCCACACCTTTTTACCCTACCCTGCACCCTGTCTCGAGCTCCCTTTCCCTCTTATTTCCATCCATTTCGTACGGACACACCCCCAAAACCCATGTAATCTTCACAGATCGAAGAAACAAAGTACATATCCATGCTCGTGAGGTTCATTGGAGTCCAACCATACCCATTTCAGGTAAGGATACCTTCGTTTTCACGTCGAACTTGGGACACCCGATTTTTGGTACTGTTCATGCACACGTGAATTCTTATGTTTTTGGGAATTTCAAGCTTGTAGGAAGCTTGGTGAGGTCCTTAGGAGGCTCGGGGTGGTTCGTTTGAAGGTTTTGGACGTCGAGATCACGAGTTTCGAGGTTGGCCGGAGTTGGGGGTATTTTCCCGACGAGATTTCGTGGATTTTAGCACTTGAAAGTGGTATGATTTTGTTCCTCTCGTTGTAAGCTTCATTTTGGTACCAATTTTGTGAAATTTGGTTGAAAAACGAAGAAGATATCACGATTTGAAATTTTCCCGATTTTTCGACGCCGGCGACGGCGCCGGAGAAGACGACGGAATATTCCGTCAGTTTGGATGGAATCCGTTAAAGTTAACGGAATATTCCTGACGGCGTTAACTGACGTTGTCAGCGTGCCCGGCACGTGCCTTCGCGTGGCCGGCGCGTGTGGCCGTGCCTTGGCCGATGCGTGGGGGCGCGTGCGACGGTGAAAAATTATTTTAAAAATATGGGGATGTTCCTGAGGTTGAGTAGATCACGTTGGTGTATTCATACACCCCATCTGAGCATTGTATGAGAAGTTATTTCTTAAATTTGGTTATGTGCTTTAAAATTAACGTTTTTATAGTTGTTTCGCATATAGGTGAATCCTATCCCGAGGACGAGCGTGGTCACTCGCGGCAGGGGGGTTACGACCTTTCCACTTACCAGTGAGTGGGCTTTTGGTTTTCCGTATATACCTATATAATTATACTTTTCCCAGAAATTGATTTGGAACGTTATTTCGTTATATGCCATGCCTATAGTTTGCCGTTGTTTATGCATTGTAAATCGTATATATATATGTATGTATGTTTGGTGCTGCGGACGCACAGGTAAGTGCCAGGTGAGTTGTGATTTACGTTTACATTCAGTAGTGATTTGAGATGCATAGAGAGCTCATAACCTGCACCCCCGGTGTTAGTGCTCCCGCCCAGAGTTGGGCACAGTCCTTCACGTGATGTTCACCTCCCGCACCACACGCTCAGCTTGGATCCAAGTTAGGTGCACAGTCCTGTCGTACAGACCACTCTAGGTGGTTCCGACTCGTAGGTGACCCGCGATTATTCGCCCAGCCTTCACGTGATCGTAGCACTTGAGCGTATATATATATTACACCCAGGCTTGTCGTACAGACCACTTTAGGTGGTTCTAACTCGTGTGTAGGTCTAGTTAGGGACTCCGGCTGACAGATCATGTGTTGTTGATGTGGTATTACCTGAGCACTTGCATTTTACTTCGAGGTTTTGGCATAGCATATTTCTGAGCATGACTTATATATATATATTCTATTTTCTGGGAAGTATACAGGTTTTACGGTGAGGGGTTAGAACTTATTTACTAAATGGTTTTCGAAAAGCTTTGTTTTTGCCCACTCACGCTTTTGTTTTGCGCCCTTCCAGGTTCTAGTTGGCTAGCGCGTTTGGTGGTTTCCCTGAGGATTTCCCCGGCATATCTGACAGACGATCACCAGTGTAAGACCACCTTCGGGTGTGCTTTTGTTGCGTCGTTTTCTCCTGGACTGCATTAGGCTTTTATGCTCTGAACTTAGTGTCGCACTTTCGCTTGCACTTGTTATTGTTACTTTGTGTAAAGCTAGTTTTTATTTATTCGTACTATTATTATTATTATTTTATTAGCTTCCGCACTGTGCACATGGCTACGTCACTTCCACGTGACGGCCAGTATGCCATGATCTCTATCGAGGTGTGTCAAATTATTTATTAAGTAGCCTTCCTATGTGCGTAGATATAGAAAATATTAGAGAGATCATATATTCGTATCATATCTTGATGTATCGTTTGATGCGGTGAGCGTTCATCGCTAACCAGTTAGTATTTTAATATGAAATTAGCCACTTGTTTGGACTTGTTGAACAATATTTCTCATAATCTGAACATATCATTTTTTTTAGGTTATCATTGAAAGATCATTCCTGCAAAAAGTAACTAAAATCAAATATCGTGTGGTTTTCTAATTATGACATAATAAAATAGACCAAGACAGAGTTGTCGATAAAATATTAAAATGTTCACAGCAATAGTTAAAGAGATATAAATGATTTCCGATTTGCATGAATTTTTACAAAAATAATTTAGTAATAATATCCAAAAATCTGCGCAGTTCGAATGAGTTTACATTGTGAAATAGGTTTAAACAAATAATTTAACGCCATATTACAATACTAACTAATTACGTATTTAGCGATCATATATGGTCATGAATTAACAGAGAACAAATAAAATATAAATGGTTTTCCACGATGTGGTATAATTGCATTGCATGTGATGGCCGTGGGCTCCATGACAGAAAACATCAAAGGTTCATTCCACCCCCACCTCCGCTGAATTCAACACATATGAAACCAAAACAGGCTTTGACTACAGAAAAGACAAATGTTCTAAAAAAAAAAAAAAAAAGTTAGGCGCTAGTCAAATGTCGGGCTTAGCGCCTAGGCTACTAGGTAGGGCAAGCAGGGTTTAGACATATTAAATGGATTTAAATAATTTATTATATATCGTAATAAGTGTCTACTTTTTGGACGTAAACTGCAAAATAGAATGACATATAGATTATAAAATATTAGAACATAATGATTAATGGAAACATGGGGATCAAGCATATCATGTGTGTTCATCTAAGTATTTAACAAGTCTCTTATAATTATTGAAAAAATAAAATTCAAAATGTCAAGTATCTATTTTTCGTCTAAGTAGGAGCTATGACCTAGGTGGATGCTTAGGCGGGTTTGGACGGGCTGGACGGTCTAGACGGGAGCCTAGGCAGTCTCGGTAGGCGCCCAGGCAGTCTAGGCGGGCGCCTAAGCAGGTCTAGCTGCCTAAGAATTAATCGAAACAATGACTAGCCATCTAGCGCCTAAGTCCTGACTAGCCATCTAGCGCCTAAGTCCTGACTAGCCATCTATCGCCCAAGTCCTAGATAAAGATTTTTAGAACAGTGAAAACAACACATGTAAATCTTGCCTCCTAGTCTGCATTACATGCTGAGATTTTGTTACATGCAAGAAAAAAAATGCGGTTTCATGTCCTTTTTCCCAGTTGCCCTTTTTTCGGTGGTTTGCCTTACTGAGTTTCATCTTCCATATATATATATATATATATATATATATATATATATATATATGCATATATGGTTTTGTTATATAATTGTCTTTCAGCTTCATGGACATGTTTTTCATGCTTTTGTAGTTGTCGGTGACAATTAGCAAACCTCAGTTTTGTCTCATCATCGCATTACAACACACAGCCGAGACTAAAGTTTGGACTTGACCGAAAATACGTTCCATCATTTGCATCGAAAAAAGGGAAATATGTGAAAGTTATATGAGGAAGAGGTAGTGGAATTAGTATGCAATAATTTAGCAGTTGAGGTATTGAATGATTGGGTAAACTATGGTGAGATGGTAAATATCATATGCTGTTAAGCCCAAACCATAACAAGTTCAATCATTACTACAACAGATGAGTTTGTACGTTTACCACGGGTTTAATTTTGAATACAAATGATAATCATATTCTAAAATACACTAAAGGCAGGAGAGGAGTTGAACTTGAAATGCAATGAATTGAGAGAAATACCTTAACCTACAAGACAATTCACTACTTACAAAATAAGAAGATGCAAAACTAGGGTTTAATTGTCTGCTCCTGTATTGATAACATACAAAAAATTGTTAGAATATGAGCATAAGTGTAGGAGTATTTTGGCCAGATGTTTGAGTTCAATTTGATTTAAAAAGTCTTATTGGAATAGGTTTGAATCTCCTAGTTTACATACGATGGGATTGAGTTTAAAATTACCCACTTATATTAAAAGTGGGAGACAATGTTTGTTTCAAGAAAAAAAAAAATAGTGGGAGACATTGTTGGTTTCCTACAATGATTCTAATAGGAGAATATTGTTCTTCTATATAAATAGTAGTCACTGTTATTACAGTAAAAAATGCTCAATATTGGACCAAATGCCTGTTGTTTGGTTAAGTATTGTTTATCTGACATAAATAAAGAGCTTATTGTTGAAGTCTACTCTAACTTTATCTTTTTCAATTTTCAAAGATAGATTATTTCTTACAAAAATATCTTGAATGATTGGAGAATAAATGGAAGGTTGATCAACGAATGATCTCCATGTATTCGCTTACTGCAAAAGACAGTCAAAAGAGTGGAAATTGGTTTCTGTTTTTTAGTGTGAATACAAAGTATCAAATCAAACCAAAAGAAAACAAAAAATATCATTCTCAATTTATGTTACAGTTTTGAATACAAAGTGCAGAGGACAATTATGGAAAAACGAGGGCTTATCAGTTGTGTCCCACACTCTTACTGCACTAATCAAGTGATCTTAAAGGGATGCAATCAGAGTAACGATATGCTTTTCTTAATTGATACTCCATAATAAGCTTTGAGCATGGGCCATGCATAATCAATATTCAAGCAATCATGTCAAAAAGTGGATTGGAGAGCTTAATTTGAAGAAACTTGAAGTATTTTTTTTTTCTTTTTATCCAGCTAACAATTATCATTGTATATTTTAAGGTCGTTCGACCAAAGAAAATACAGTTAAACAGTGAGAACTTTGATTAGCAGGGTCTTATCTGTTAATCTATTTAATAACGGATTTAATTCTTTTTCTGTGAGTGGATTTTGCAAGTGGATTGTCATGAACTCATGTCCACTTTTATCCATATAAAACCAAGACCAAGGGAATAAGAAAACAGTTTACGCCAATAGAGTGCAAACAATCTCTGTAACTGATAGCTCATGTCTAGTGGGATTACGTCTAGGATGACTCTCAAGTAAGCACCTTGGAAATGGATCTTTTGGGTCATTTTATATAATACTAGCCTCTCCACACGCACTCACATGCGTGTGAGGGGCATTTTTTTAGTCACGGACGCAAAGCTCTCTTGTAAATGTCTTGCGTTTGTTATTTTTCATTGCAAGTATGGAGGTGAAAGATGAAATCTGCAAGATGGCTGCACATAACTGGAAGCTATTGTTGTGGATACTCTCTCGCACATAACTGGAGGAACTATATACTTCCTAATTATAATAGTATATTGTATTGGAATTCGGTTGTTTAGCTTGACAGTTAATTGTGATCTCCATGCTAATTGTTTTTTGTGGGTTATTAGAAAACACTACTGAAACTGAGGCGATTTTTTTATCATGGATTAGTTAAAAGAAGAAGAGAACGGTGTTTTTCTCAATAAGAATGCAAATTTCATTAAACTTGGAGAGACCCAACCAAATTTAGTGAGTCTGTTTATAACTTAAAACTATAGTTTTGCTATTAATGTCTATACCAAACAAATAACAATGGTAAACAACTAGGGCAACACATCTTTACAAGTGCGTGATTTAAAAAATGCCTCTCCTGTTGTGCTAGGTTCTTAGGGTTCTTTTGAAGTTACTTGATATTTTCTTTTTAAACTAGGCTTTTTCTTAATCACGAGCGCTACATGCCTCTTAAAATGTTTTACATGTGATTAAAAATAGAAAATATAATATTTTGATAAAAAACTGATTGTATGATGACTGGATACAGTCATTGTAACTTTACATATAGCCATTGTTCTAAAAATCCCCGCCTAAGCGCTAGGCGGCTGGTCACCACCCCGATTAATGCTTAGGCGTTTGAAAATCGCCTAGACTAGTTGAGGCACCCGCCTAGACCGCCTAGGCACTTGTTTAGGTTGCAACTCACTTAGACAGAAAATAGATAACTTTCAATTTGCATTTAATTTATTTTCAATAAATTGTAAGAGACTTGTTGAATACTTAAATGAGCACACACTATATGATTGTTCCCCATGTTTTCATTATGTTCCAATACTTCATAATACATATGTCATTCTATTTTGTAATTTATGATGAAATTATATATATTTTAAGTATAAACAGACACTTATTTACACGAAATATAATAGAATTACTTAAATCTGCCTAGTCCACCTAGGCACCCGCCTAGACTCTGCCTAGCCGTCTAGGCCTTAGGCCCCAACTCGCCACTCAACTAGCGCCTAGCATCTTTTAGAACCTTGCATGTAGCTCTTATAAATTCAAAGAGTTGTACATGGCATCATTAATGAATCTATTATTGTGTAAAAAAAAGGAAAAAGGAATCTAAATAGTTAGATTGAAAGAATTGTACATGATCCATTGAATCGGTTCCAGAGTTACTCTAATGAGAACTAATTGTCTCTACTTTCCTTTTTGAAGCACTATACAGTAAGTCAAATAACACAGTAATTGTAGCAGCTCTTTCTTGATCAGAATGCTCATTTGTCCTGCACCTATTTTTCAAACACTCAAGCATCAGTGTCTTAATAATTTTGACCCACAGTCCAAAATAGAAAGAACCTTATCCGATGAAAATGGAGTCCAAAAATTTATAACATCAACCTCAAGTTGGGACTTTGCTAAAATTATATTTTTAAGCATCCAAAAAGTAAACCAACCATATTTAGTTCTTCGTACCTTTGTATGAAGATCACATAGGAAACCATTAGTGTTCCTGCATGCTATGTTGGAATTTGGGGGCTTAGGTTACAGCCACATTTGATTTCGACGTCGAAAGTGAGGTGAACCATCTATTAGTACCACACACTATCGTTGAAGCCTTTGTTAAAACCTCTTACCAGTTAATCTCCCTGGTGACTAAAGATATCAACAATATCTACTCGTGTGTGAGGCCCCGCTGGTGTGTTTCCACGCCACATACTTGATGCGAATTTTATGTGACACACAAATTAAACCTTATTTGTGACAATTGTAGTAATGATGTAAGTAGGGATCGTTCTAACCGGGGATTAACTAGGGGTGCTAATCTACTTTGAATTGACTCAAAAACACAAAAACTAAACTTAAAGACTCTTAACAAAACTACTATGACTCAAAACAGATTTGAAACACTCAAACTGCCTAAAACAATCAAATTGACTCAAACAGAAACTAGAACTTAATTTGGACGAATTTGAAAGTGTTTATGACTCCAAATGCTTAAGAACACAAAATAAACAGATTTGAATGACTAAGACTCAACAAAATATGGGGGGATTGTGTTTGGACGAGATTAAATTAAATGGACAGATTATAATTAAAACAGATTGTAAAACAAAATGTGATGAATCAATGGATGATGGAATAGCTAAAGGGTTCTTCTCCACACATGTTACACTTGCATACAAGATGATTTTCAGTTGGTCTTTTGATAAATTATGAAACTCATCACCCCGGGTTAATTAGGTCCGCTTAAATTAACCGTCAAGTTCTCCTTAAGTTAATGAATTGGATGGGTTTGCGCAACGCAATTCGCAACATTCTCCAAAAGTCCTTTACGTGAAAAGCATAATAAAGATACAATCAAAGATCATTAAGCATCATGAAAACTATAAGTGTTGACGAGGCCTTCGTTACTATGATGAGCATGAAACTAGTGCCAAGAATTCATTTAACGCGATTGTTTATAAGCAACCTCCACTACTTGTGAATATAAGTTCATAACTATTAGGTGAAACTCACTTATATTCTAGCGTCATATTCATGCATGAAAATTAAGCGTGCACTCTCAATAAACATACATAAATAAGTTATCAATCAAACGGTTAAACAAATTGAATCCACAACTTATGAAATTCCAACCAAAGGTAATCAATTCATATTGCAAGCATAAACATATATTTCGAATCACCCCCTAGCTAAAGGGGGTTTAGTTCCTCATACGTACAAGACAAAGAGAATTGAAATTAAACATTAAATTCAAAGGAAAAGAAACACCTAAACATTCCAACAACTCAAACTTGAATTGTATGAACGTTTAGGCCCTCTTCTCTTCCTCTTTGTCCCGGCACGAGGTCTAAGGATAGTGTTTAGGAGGGATGGGGAGTGTGTATGAAGGTTGGATGGTGGCTGAAATTTATGGAGATGGCTGTAGAAAATGGAATGGAAGGCACGGCATAGAATGGATGTTTTGTGATTGTGTGTTGTTGGTGTGTGAATGGGAAATTTCTGTGGTGAATGGAATTGATGATACACGGCACAAAGGGACTCTTTGGTGAATTTCTGAATATGGAAGAGTGAATGAATGTTGTGTGAAGTGTGTATGGTTTTTATAGGGAGAGAATGGATGGGAGAGCATGTGAAGGACAACTAGGTTAGTTGGTGGAAAGCTGGAAATGTCAATGGTTATGCACGGCAAAGGGGGGAAGAAATGGGCTGGAATATGTGGTGGATGATTAAGAGTGCATGTGGGTTGGAAATGTGGCTGCATGGGTGAATGATTAAAGGGTGCATGTGGGTTGGAAATGCATGTGGAATTGCTGCTATGAAGGGGTAATGCACGGCACAAATGAGTGGAATGACAACTAGGTTATGATGATGAATGCATGTGGATGTGCAAGGGGGAAAGCTGGAAATGGGATGGGAGTGCACGGCAAGGTTGGGATTGTGGTGCAATGATGGAGGAATAAGTGCATGTGGCTGAATTGGTGGTGCAATGATGAAAGAATAAGTGCATGTGGCTGAATTGGTGCTGGAATTAGGATGGGAGGCCACGACATAAAATGTGTTTGGGTGCATGTGGCTGAAATTGATAGGTTATGCATGGGTTAGGATGGTTTTTGGGAAGAGAATGGGCTAGGCCCTTTGTTTTATGTCCTAAATTGCATATAAGGCCTTCAATTTCGTCCAACACTTTGGCTCCAAGCATAAGCTATCCATCCTTAGCCCAACAGTGCTCCAAAAGGCCCCAAAAGGCTCCACAATGCATCCTTTCGTCAAATACGTCTTATGATCCTGAAAACACACAAAAGAAGCTTGAAGAATTAAAATAACTAAGAATTAATAACATAAATGCACGAAAACGAGCCAACTAAGTTGCCTAAATATGCTCCTATCAATACTCTACAAAAGAGACACAATATTAGAATCAGAAACACATAAAGAAGAAACATATAGACTATAGATATAGCAAGAGATACTAAAGAAAACGAAAAGTTCCAAAACAAAGTGAGTGAAATGAAACCCTTTTTCTTTTACCCAAAGTATTGAAAGTAGCAGAAACCATTTTGTTGTCCTCCTTCTCCCCTCTTCCTGTGTCCCTCACTCTTTTTCCTGTGTCCCTCACTCTTTTTCACCCTTTAAAACGATAACTGATAAGGAAAAATAAAAAATTGCTATTAAATGAATCTAACAAATCATTTAGCACCACCAATTGCCAACCTGCAATCTCGAGTCTGCTAACATTCCAAAATTATTAACATTAGTAAAGTCTCCATATAACCTTTTTATTGTTTCGCTTCATTTCCTCCTCTTTCTCAACCAACGACACATTTCTTATCATCTTTCTTATTCATATATATGACGATAAACAAATTAAACAATGTGCAAGTGATACAAAAAAGTAGCAATAGCACCTTCATATTTACCGTTTACACTTCCAGCAAAATCTCAAAATATTTGGCAAACATCATATGAAATGCACAAAGTTACTTAGGTGAAATCCGCTACGTGGAGGATCAAAATAGCAACAACATTAGACTGGAGAATTCCCCTTCTCGAAGTGCAATAGGTGTGAGGTTGTTCGTTGGGTAAGGTCGTTTAAATTTTATGGAAATTAAATACTAAATTTAGCCCGACGATATATTCATCAGCCAAGCTTTTTAACAAAAAAAATAAAAAATGGGAAAAATGTTTGTTTGAAGAGAATGTTCGTTGGGTAAAGTGTTAAATTTTTATTTTAATATTTGTAATTAGAAAAATATTATTAAAATAATTTATTTAAATCTAATTATATTAATTGAAAAAGCTAACATAAATCACAACTTACAAACTTTATTTAATTATATTATAAAATAAAATATTTGTGCAATGTTTTGTAATAAAAACTAAACTAATTAAATACAACTCCAGGGGTAGCTGGTGAGATGGCTGAAAATCGTTCGGAGGCTTGAAAATTCGAATGCCAGAATTTGTCATTGCTTGGGTGATCCTAGCAATGTACTGGCGCATGGCTTCTCAGTTGTGCGCAGCAGTTTTTCGCTCACGAGCAATTTCTTTTCTTTGGCGCTCATCTTCTTCTCTTTGGTATGCTAACTCCACCTACAATTGTTGCAGTCTAGGAGATGTCTTTATCGGAGGATAAGAGCTAGATGAAAAAGAATAGGACCTAAGGTCTTGAACCCCGACCTGCTCCTAAGTCATAGTAGTCTTTGGCCTTTCCGTTGGCCAACCCCATCCATCAACAACCGTACGGACACCTTTGTATAGGTGTCAGCTTCTTAGTTGACATGTCCAGTTGTTGTTGGGAAGGGTAGGTAGGGGTGGGAAAAAAAAAAAAAAAAAAACCGAACCGAAAAAATCCCAAACCGAAAATTCTGAAAATTTCGGCACCGATTACCGAACCGATCACGAAAATTTAATATGGGAATCGGTCTCATATTTGCATTTGTTTGGTAATCCCAAACCGAACCGAAATAAAAAAAAAAATAATAATAATTTTAAATATATATTTGGAATTGTAATAGCCGTCCGATTTGGTTGAGATTTAATCTTAACCGTGGAATCCAAATAAACCCTAACTCAAACTCGGAGACTCAATCACTCTCTCTTAGTTTCTCTCCTGGCACCTCACCTCAGTGACCTCACCGGCTCGCCTTCCTCATTGTCCTCGACCTCACCCATTCTCTCAACCTCACCGCACCTCATCGACTCACCCTCCTCGTCGTCCTCAACCTCGCCCATTCACCCTCACTCAGTCACTTTGTTGACCTCACCTTACCTCACTGGAGAATAACTTGTTTTGGAACTGCCCTTATCGCTGCCGTGCTGAAATTCGCCACTAAGGAATTCAAAGTATGTAATTTTCTAATTGATTATTTGAGTATTATTGAAAATTTTGGATTATTTGAGCATTATTGGAAATTTTGGATTCTCGTTCGTCAGTGTCTAGACAAGAACCTAGGGAATTTAGAGAATGGTTTATGTGGGATGCAGATTAAATATGAACCAAGATGAATTGCAAAATAATTCAAGCTTTGAAACTCTGCATGCATTTTATCCACATTTTAGAGCATTGAAAACAGTATAAAAATCAGCAGGAATCAAGTTAATTTCAATGCTTCATTATGTTCCCAAAATAAAAATTTATAAAATTAGGATGTTTTAAACTTTTAGTGACTGATTAAACTTCTCCAATTTGGGGTTTTGCTGAATTCAATGTAAGTCTCAAGTCTCTATCATATATATAGGTTGTTTTAGTGACTGAAGAGATTAGGGTGGTGTTCAATTTTGAATGCGAGTCTTAAATCGGCATGAAACAAGTTAATTTCAATGTCAATATTATATTCCTAAAGCAGACTCGTATAGTTTAGGATTTTGTTCAAATTCTAGAGCAGGTCTTTAAGTTCCAGGTGTGAAAGCTATATTTTTGGTCATTGGGGGGAAATGAATCTTTGAAGATGCAGCAAGGCAGGGTACGGTGAAAGGAGCTTTGGGAGCTGTAATAGTCTAATTTCTATGAGTTGATCTTGTAGCTATTATTTATCCTACTGGATTTTTAAGCCATTCGATGCCTCGTATTATCGGTCTCTAGTCTTAATTCAGATGCCATTTCTGTCTTCTATGAGTTTTTATCTTCTAGTATTATTGGATTTTCCCTTCAAGTTATTCCTAGTAAGAAACAACTCTACCATCCAAATTGTTTCTTTGTTTTTCTCTTGTTGTATAGTGAAGTTTCTGTCCAATAAACTCAGTCTATTTAGAGTTTGTTCCACTGGTATAGTATAGGGTCTAGCAAACAAGCTTTCTAATTGATTATTTCGGGAATGTTCCGAAATCCCGAAAATTTGGTTTGGGATTGGTCTTGAAATTGGGAATCCCAAAAATTTCCGTTTGGCAATCGGGACAAGGGTTTTGGTTCGGTATCCCATACTGAACCAACCCTAAAGGTAGGTGATGTACTTGCCCTTCTTCTACAACATAGGAACCTCCAAAAAAAAAAAAAAAAAAAAAAAAAAAAAAAAAAAAAAACCAATTAAGATTACCCATCATAATTTAAATTTTTTCAGGGTAATGAAATTTAAATTTAAAATGTTGAACGTAATACTTGCATAAATGTTGTCAGTGACTCAGTTGCCATAATTGGCATGCCTAAACCCCTAACCTCCACTTCTAGGAAGTGTGAACGCTTCACTTGCCGTTCTTCAACCCAATAAGATAGGGGCCGAGGATTGGAGTGATGATGGTATGGCTTCCTTTCCCGGTTACCCTTATTTGTTGTCGATTTACATTTTAAATTAAAAAAAAAATTTAAACATAAATAAAAGGACATAAAATTAAATTAAAATAAAATATAAAGAAATCTTACCAAAAATGTTGGCATCTGAAAATGAGTGCACAACCACTCCCACTTGCCAATTCTACAGTTTTACCAATAATTTCATATATTTCTACAATATTCAATATTTTCACAATAATCCTAATAATTAACAAAAAGTTGTAAAATCGATGGTATGTGTGTTGCAGAATATAAAGTAAATGAGGCACAATATTTACGAAGTTCAGCAAGCGTACCTACGTCCTCGGGGCAGCAACAATACTTTCTCTCATTATGTGAAAGAATAGGAGTACAAATATAACTCTCATTATTATCTCTCTTCTCTCTAGCCCAACTCACTAGTATTTTCTTCTGTATCTCTCTTCTTTCTCTTCTTCCACTCCTCTCTTTTCTTTTCTTTCTCTCTTTCTTCCTTACTTCCTTTCCTCTGTATGTCTGTATATCTTTCTTTCTTGATTTTCTTCTTTGTTTTATAGGTAAAGCTAGTGGTAGACAAAGCTTAGTGGGATGAGTGCCATCCACATTGAGTGGCAAGAATTACAAAATTCTTCCTTGGATGGCCACAAGTCTTCAATTGACTGTCTTATTGGAATTTCTTCAATGGATGATCTGGAATAACAAAAAATGCTTTTCACATATGGCCAAAGCAGCAGACTCTTGGATGCTCCCCCTGATTGATGTCTCCCCTAATTATAATAAATTTGGATTAACTAGCTTGTCATCATGTAGATGCGTGTCGATCCAATCTTTGAACTTCTGGCAGTGAAGACTTTAGAGTTATATAGTTTTGATAAATATGAAGTTGTAGCAACAAATGTTTGCTTCGTTGGGTGTTGTAGGATCAAACTGTTTCCATATGTAAATACAAATCCTTTCTGTGAGTGATTTGTATGCAGTCTAGAGAGAGATTCAAATTTTGCTTGCCCAGTAAGACCATGGATATTAGTGTTCATAGGAATAGAATAAGCACATGTCTATAATTTCCTGGAGAATCAATAGATAAGCTTTATTTCATTTCAATACCCATTTATTGGTATTGTGCTCCACATGAAATGTATTCACCGATCCAATATATTGTGCTAAGTACAATAAGGCATATACTTTACTAAGATATGGTACTTCTGGATCAAATATCAATTCATCATTTCCCTTAGGAGGATGAATGATCTTTCTTAGTGCCTAAAAATTGATTAACCATTTTAGTGTTCAACTCATGATCTTCAATCCACATGGTACCATAAACATCATGGATAAGATTTGTGTTGGCATATTGTTTGATCTGCAACTTGAGACAATATTCCTTTCAACATTTTATAATCTTTCTAGACTCTTCAGGAGTTCCAAACTAATATAAACTCTTGCAAGAGATTTAATGTATTGCAACAATTGAAGGAATATTTGTGAAAAACAAGTTCATTTGAGCAACATCAACAACATGCAATTAACAATTAAAAGGCGGAATCATGTTTATATGCACTCAAAAACAAAACTTAACCCATGAACTTCAAAGCCTAGTAGATAGGTGAACCAAGACTCAACTCAAAACAAAGTGAGTTGAGAAATCAATACCTTTGTAGATTCCTCTTTGCATAAGCAAAGGCTAATCACCCAAAGAGAGGGCCTTCATTCCTTGCATCTTAGATCCATGGATTTGGATGGATGAAAAGGTTTCTCCAAGTTCCCAAAATTGAGAACCTCTAAATCTCCACACCAAGGTAAGATTGGAGAAGAAATCAGTGACCTTGAGGAAGTAAGATTGCTAGATGTTTTCCTCAAGAGTGGCCGGCCATTTTAGAGAGAAAGGAGAGTTTGTTCTCATCTTTTTTCCTTAGAAAAACCCTAAGGATGAAATGGCTATAAAGATGTCTTTATACCACCTCACAATGGAGTGGCAAACTTGCAATTAAGCCAAGTTCACTACCCTCCTCTAAATGGCCGAATTTAAGGGGATTTATTGGGCTATTTGGGCCTTTGTGAATCATTATTCATTAAGTTGTCATACAACTTAAGTCAATGGACTTGACGTTCGAAGCCCATTGGGCCTTAAGGTCCAAAACTATCCCGAGGTCTTTAACGAACTTATTCGTTTGATTAATTAACATATTAATTAATCCTTGCCATAAATAATTAAACCATTTAATTATTCTTACTCATCTCCGTTGAATCTTCAATCTTTACCTTACATGGTGTACGATCCATTAGGTTCCTTTTAGCGAGGCAGTGGGCGATTCAAACTCTTTCAAATCGATTGTGAATTGGAACTTACTTTCAATTCTCCCGTTAGTGATAATACACTTTTAGGGCTTCCACAAACCATGGTTGACGCCTAGCAGCATGTCATGGTTACCCAAGCTAATCAGAAGAGGTGGAGAACCTATTCAGTTTTAGGATTACAAATGCAATACGGTCTTTCTCTAATACAATACTCTTGACCACATTGTTTGGTTTGATAGTTTATTCATGTCTACTATCCAATGTGAGTCTTGTGCTTATATGATTACCTTGAATGTGATTTGGAACACATTCCAACATCTCATTCATACTCTGGCCAGAGATTCTAAATCATATCATAGAGTATTCTCCCTCAAACAGTTTGAAGGTTAGAGATCCCTTGTTGCGCATTCACTTGCCTCCATGGCTAAGTGGCTTAACCCCAACGATGCCGTGGACACCCTCCTGATGGAGTGACTTTGACATAATCAAAGATTAAGGACCTAACCACAAGACAACTGTGATGCCTCAGGTCAAAAGACTAATTTGCATTATCCCAACCATGAGTTCTCATGTGACATGAATATGAGAACTCTTCGTTGATCGTGTTCAGTGAACTCATTCTCTATTGAGCACCTACGTACTTGTCTTGATGTCACACACACCAATGACTCGAGACTAGTCACTCTCCCTGAGAGAAGACATAGCACGTACTGATCTTAACGGACTGTCAATGCCCAATTGACAATCCTATGATCAGGAACGTTTAGGATGTGTCAACGAAAGAATGGTCTCATGAATCTAACTTCTTTAGATCGCATTCTTCCAATCACATATTCCTTGGACTTATCGTTTAAGCATATAACATTTATATGAGACGGCTCAAACAATAATCTTTGCCCTTAATATTAAACTAGATTAGTTTAACATGTGAAATGTCCATAAAGTATCATCATATGATTGGTTTTAGGGCACATTTCCAACAACAATATCATAATTATAGTACCTAATAAGGTAATTTATATCATCCATTAGTATTGAGTACATAATGTATGCTTTACCCTTCCAAGGCTTTTTTCAAGCAATTTGAATCCTTAAGGGCTTTTCTACACTTCATGACACATTCTCTTTTGGAATTTATATAGAGCAACTTGCTTCCAGTATACTTGAGGGATTTACTTGTGGAGATATGCTTAGGGCATATGTATGTATAATTCTCCACTGAAATGAACAAGCTTCAGAATGAGAAGTCATATTTCCAGGAGTGAATTACAATTTTAGTTTTCAATTGGAAACCTTGCATCATATCATGTAAGTGTATTTCACTGTATTAAAAATGCCCATATGTAACCTTCTGAGTTGAACATCATTTGGCGGTTTGTACTAAAGGTCAATTTTTTCACGTTCTCAATAAATTGTAATGGAATTACCTTTCTCCATTTTGGCCAATAATTTTTCCTTTTAGTTAACAAACAAAAGAACATGGCTCAATATCAACACAGCTCATTGATGAATTTCGTAGCTACTATAAAACCAAAATTAACAATGGTAATTATCAATTCGTGATGCCATAGTTCTCATGTGCATACGCATGCATATTTATAAGCATTTCATTACTTTGGATACTTGCCTCTTCAGGGGCTTTACATTGTCTCTTTCAGGACAATCATCTTTTCTTAGATGATTGTTTTTGAGAATTTGGATCATAACCTTCTCTAGAGCGTTATAGAGCTTGGATAATCTCCACTTCTGGGGAGTTGAATCATTAGAACCTACACATCGATCATGCTTCATGCATGAGATATATTAAAATTGTCATGTCCATGGATTATCCTTTTGGAACTTGAATCCATGCTAGACTGTCATGTTTTGGGTGTGCAACAGTTCAATAGTGCCAAGTCGATGAATAGTCTTACTAAGACTTTAATCTGTGTAGTATCTCTGTAACTTGTAATCAATTTGTAATTTTCAAAATTTGGATTACCTTTTTGTACATCATGTGAATGATATTAACTAGTAGAGTTTGTTGGGGCTTTGAGTAGGATTCCATCATTGAACTTTGTTCTTCCATTCACTTAATCAGCCACTCATTTTCTCCATTTGAACTTGTATGGGTTCATCGTTGTTCCTTTAGCTTTAGCTTCCTGCACAACAGAAGTGGTGCGCAACCTTTGCATTTGAATGGTCATTCGATGCATCACTTCCTGGTGACTCATCTATACTTGGTAGCTTCAGTGTAAAGAGCCAACATCGTACCAACTGTTCTGCGATGTTGGTGACTTGAAACTTGGCTCCAACAATGGTTGAAGATGACTCTTTAAGAGCAATGCAAGGTAAGCAACTAGACAAAGGTTCCAAGCAATCAATTCCAAACCGAAAGTTTGATTTCAGGTTTCGACTGATTGCTTTCTTCTCTTTGTCTTGTAGGTAAGATCAAAGACAATGGAAAAGACAGGGAAAAAACATGATATGAGATACTCTTACTCTCAACCTTGATGGTATGAGATACTTTTGCTCTTGAAGAAAAACAATATAAGATTTTGATGCTGGTGTAAACCTTTTCGATCGAAATTAAGGGGTTTCTTGCTGAGGAAATAAGTTTTGGCATTTTGAAGGATTTGGTTTAAGAGGTATTTGAGAGAGAAGGAAGATTGAATATGTTGAGAGGTTTGGTTGCAGATGCATTCTCTGCTAGGAAGATGAGTTAGGCATTTTAGAGGTGTGCCTTTCCATGGAGGACGAAGGTCGACATATATAGGGATTTTATAATAGCAGGTAGTGGTGCGATTATGACATTGTCACCCACGCTTGTTGACAACAATGGTGTAGTTGGAATAATGAACTTTATGCGTTTTAACTTTGTAGAGATATTTTGATAGAGTTGTCCTTGATATTCAGAAAGCTGAGATTACTTCTGAGAAATGTTAACGAACTTTATTCTGGAAAATCCGGCTTTTGAAATTCGAAGAGTGGTGTCTCTTCGGTTTTTGAACAAGTGGCTATGTTGCCTCTCCTTTTATAGAGGTATCAATTATATCCAAATTGCATGCTTTGAAAGTTGCCCGGCTATAAAAATTGTCTCTATTGTATTTCTGAGATTCCACTACATCCAACCCTTTTCTTTCATCATTTCTGAAAATGGCTTCCTATCTAACCTTTGTTTAGATTTGAGTCTCGGGATAGATGCACACATGTTGCTTCAGGATAATATATGACACACATCCTTATTATGTTCTAATGGTCATCTTACGATTGGAGACTTTATGATAAGTGATGACATAACGGCTACGGTGTAGTAGCTAGGAACCTTCTCGCTCCCAGAGATAAAAGAATACGTTCACAAAGGTGTGATGAATTAGCTGCTTAAGACTCTTTGGGTTTCAGTGTTCAGTATGCAGGTACTGTATCCAACAAAGGTCAACAAAGTCAAATCATTAATGGCTGAGGTGGCAAGTATAACATAAGAGATCAGAGGGCTCAAGCACGAGAATAAAGATTTTCACAAACTTACAAATATTTACTCAATAAGGATGAAAAGAAGGCTCGACCAGCTGCATCCAAAAGTTAGATTCAAAGAGATCACAAGAGATTCGTGGCTAGATTTTGACGGTAACCGGTGCTTTCCTTTTCTGGTGTTTCGCTAATTACTAGGGTGTCACATTACCAATCTCCAGTGCCTCCCCCTTCTGGGGTACTGCCAAGTGCTGAGGTTTCATATGAGCAACCTTTGTGAAGGCCTCCGCATTTGTTTGTTTTTGTTGTTGTAACTCATGTGTATGCATGTGTATGTATAAAAAAAAATTTCACCCATTTCATTGTATACATGTCTGAAGCTTTTGCTTTAGCTTGTTATATATGGGAACCCATGGAAACTTTTGGTTCCATAATTAATGAATTAATGAAGAGACGATGGAAACTTCTGGTTCCATGAATATGATTCAATGAGCCTTTAAATATAGATATTTTGCTAATATCATATGCTTCCACATGAATTCTTGGGCATTATGAATTCATGAAAATATCTCTTGTGTAAGGTGTCGATCGTCACAAAATTGGGTTTTGCTAAGTTCACTATTTTCTTATTCCCAAAAGGAAGAAATTCAGGTACAACGAAAATTACATGTGTCTGCACAAATGTTAGAACTTCAAGCTCATAACATTATTCATATTTTAAACTTCGGGTCAAAACATTATTCATATGTACTCGAAATTTATTCTCAATATCGACATCATTAGAACCTTTAGGTTCATATTTTTGGAATTCATGCCCATACTTAATCTGTACATGGATTGAGGAACTTATGGCCCTCATTTAATAATCTGTGGACTGAGGCGCTTATGGCTGTCACATTAATTTAATTGAGGAACTGCTGCTATCTCAGTTGAAAAAAATTCAAATTTTGATTTGATCAAGGAACTTCATGTTCTAATCTAATTAAGGAACTTCAGGCAATTCCAGCCATGATAAATAAATTGCTTTTAAGTAAATAAAGCTTATGACAAGGGCTTTGATTCAACACTTTTCACATAAATATCAAAGCTTAAAGCAAAGGGTAATAATTTCACCCACTGTAAATAAATTGCTTTAAATAAATAGAACTTGTGATAGAGCTTTAAACCAACACCATTCACATAAATATGCCAAAACAGAAAAGGCAATGATTAAGTCTCCATCTTTTGTTTTTTCTTTTTCTTTGTCTGCCACTTTCTTTTGCTTCATATCCTTTTTATTTTGTTTTCATTTCACATTTCCAAGTCCTACTAGTTGCTCAGGAGGTAATAGTAACCATAAGTCCAGTTGGTGCCCTTCTTCCAATAAGTTTTGAAAAAGTCAAAATGGTTCCTATAAGTTTTGTAGTCAAATGTAATGCTTGCAACTTATTAGAAGATAAAACCATTATATCTAACTCAAATTATAGGATGATATGAATAAGAGATACCGAACAACTTTCGTAAAGAAACAGTTTTGATTTGATCTACTGAAAATGGAGTTTTAGCACTCATAAGATGACTATCTAGTTTTCTACGGGATTTGATTTATGGTACTATTTTAAAGATTTGGAATGATTTCATTGTTGGATCTTTTTGGAATTTTTCATGTTATAGGAGAGGGGATAAGTAATAACTTTCATAAAGGAAGTGTTCATGTTTGAGCACAGGAAGTTGGAGTTTTAGAGTTCGTAACATGACTATCGGATTTTTTGCAAATTTAAAGTCTGTATCATTTTTACTTTTCGAAATAATGATATACAGTCATGAAACAAGATATATACTTGATTTAATAAAATTAGTCGTACATAAATATGAGAATAAAATATAAGAATTTTCTTATCTGTGAAATTCCAGCTGACAGAGGTGAAAGGTAGGTAGTGCTTCACCGGATTTATGGCGTTGTGCTTTCCACCGATACAAGGGCTTCTTGTGTTGTTAATGTGTTGTAAAATCGGTGTTATGTGTGTTGTAGAATATAAAGTAAATGGCACACTATATTTACGAGATTCGGCAAGTGTGCTTAGTCCTTGAGGCAGTAGCAATACTTTCTCTCATTATGTGAAATAACATGAGTACAAAGATAACTCTCACTCTTTTCTCTCTTCTCTCTAGCCTAACTACTAGTAATTTCTTCTATATCTCTCTGTTTTCTATTCTTCCCCTCCTCTCTCTTCTTTTCTTTCTCTCTTTCTTCCTTACTTCATTTCCTCCGTATCTGTATATATCTCTTTTTCTTCATTTGCTTCTTTGTTTTATAGGTAAAGCTAGTGGTAGACAAAGCTTAGTTGGATGAGTGTCCATCCACATTGAGTGGCTAGAATTACAATGCAAAAATCATAATATCCACAATATTCACACCCACCCACCTCATTCATCCCTACCCCCCCCCCTTCCCCGTCCCCCCACCCCCTAATCATAACCATCATAACAACAAATTTCGCAAATTTTACCCTAACCGAATTAACAAAAAATTTCAAAAGTTTTACAAAGTTTAAATGTGTACATACCTTGGTGAGAGATGAGAAATAGAGCCGGCCTTGAGGGTGTGTTGATGCACTACACTACTAGTTGCTTTTATAAGATTCTTTGTCTTGTTGGAATTTATATCAATACAACTAAAAGAAAATTACAGTTTTAGCATTATTTAGGATTTTCGATTTACTTTCGCATGGGGCCCCTAAAATTTCAGGGCCGGCCCTGAACAGAGACAGAGATAGTAGAGAAAGATTAGAGAAGGGGGTAGAGAGAGAGAAAGAGAGAGAATTTCAGTTGCAAAGCAGCACGAGGAGGAAGAAAGAAGAAGGCTCTTGGTGTTATAACATTTTAAACCTTTGCTCGACGGAAGGGTTCGTCGAAAAAGTTTTAAAAATACTGACACGTATTCAAAACCCTAAAAATTTGTTAGGCAAACTCAGAAGGTTTGCCGGCCAAAGGTTGCCTGAAATAGTTTAATTTTGACCAAAAATTGGTGGGAAATAAAGTTTGCCCGACGAAATTTTGGAATGTTTTGTCGGGCAACCTTTTATTATGGTGGCAAATATGATTTGTGGCAAAAATTTGGGGGGAATTTTAGGTTTGCCCTACAAATTTAGAAGTGTTGTGCTAGACAAATCTTTATATGTTTGCTTGACGATTTGCACCTTACTCGTCGGGCAAAGTCAAAAAATTTATTTTTTGTTAATTTAATTTCAAACGGTTAAAAGATCATCAAATTTGGTGATTAGGTTCAATTACCATCATTTAAAAAAAAATCATCAAAATCAAAGGTGATATAGTCGTTAAATCGTGATTTTCGTTTATAACCTTTGAAGGATTTCGTCATGTTACCAAATCTCCAAGCATTTGTTTTTTTTTTTTTTTTTTTTTGGTGAATTTTGGTGTATGTGATCTTGGAGTATGTACAAACAAGTTTAATAGTTGGATCGTCAAAATTAGTTTCGTAGAATACTTATCCCGTCAAAATAATAGATTCAACAAACAATTAGAGTTTATTCTATACATCCATTACATATGTATTTTTGTGGTATCCATTAGTGTAAATGTTTTAAATTGATGATCTGATTCCTTCATTGTACTCTTCTAGGGTCGAAAGTGTAGTTGTAAAAAAATCATCAAGATAGGAGCTAAAATGACTGTTAAATCGTGATTTTTCATTTGTATTAGTCGAAAGTTTTCATCCCTTTACCTATTCTCCGAACATTTGTGTTTGGTATTTTTAGCGTATGTGCTCTCAGAGTATATATAAACAGGTTTAACGGTTGGATCGTTGAACTAGTTTCATAGAACGCATATCCCATCAAAACAATCCAACAAACAAGTAGAGTTTATTTTGTACTTCCATTAAGAAGAATATAAGCTTTTGTGGTATCCACTAGTGTATATATTTAAATTGATGATTGGGTTCATTCATTGTGTTCTATTAGGGTTGAGGAGTGTATTTGTAAAAGATAATCAAAATCGGAGCTAAAATGACTATTAAATCATGATTTTTCATTTGTAGCCGTCAAAGGATTTCGTCCTGTGCATTGAAACTAGTTCCGTCAAAACAATAGATTCAAAAAACACTTAGAGTTTACTCTATATTTCCATTAAGTAGAATGTAAGCTTTTGTGGTATATATCCACTAGTGTAAATATTTTAAATTGATGATTGTGTTTGTTCATTGTATCTACTAGTATCAAAGAGTGTAGTTCTAAAAAATCATAAAAAATCTAGGCTAAAATGACCGTTAAATTATGATTTTTCGTTTCTAACTGTCGAAGGATTTCGTTCTGTTACGTAATCCTCAAAAGTTTGATTTTGGAGATTTTTAGCGTAAAGTAATCTTGGAGTATATTCAAACAAGTTTGAAGGTTGAATTGTTAAAATTAATTTTGCAGACTGCGAAAATCATTGAAGAAATTAAATATGCCAATTATGTCTCTCACTTTATCCAACAAATACTTCCACTTGACCCAACAAAATAAAAACCCTAAGCCTAAACCCTAAACTCAGAACATGGATTTACGGCTTCGTGCAACGAAACCTGGATGGTTCGTCAAGCAAATAGTTACACAATACGCGCCATTTTTTTGCCCTTGATGACAAAATGACAAATATTTCCACTTGACCGACAAAATAAAAACACTAAGCATAAACCCTAAACCTAGAACATGGATTTACGGCTTTGCCCAACGGAACTTGAATGGCTTGTCAGGCAAATAGTTACACAATACGCGCCATTTTTTTTCCTTGATGCCAAAAGTTATCGAACGGAAGTGCTTGTGGCCTGCAAAAGAGTTTCGTCCTGCAAAGCCATTGGCAAAATCTTAAATGTTGACCAATGCTCGACCAACGTAAATTTTCATCAAACAAAGGGACTTTATCCAACAAAATGTGGTTTGTCGGATCAAATTTTGTCGAACAAATAATATTTTTTTGATAGTGAGATGGCAATTTCAAGAGACAAAAAGTAGCAAAATGAGTTGGTATGTAATGTTTGGACGACATTCTTTACATACGTACCTTGGAAGCTTTCGCTTCTTCTTCATTAGCCACAAAAATGTTCATTAACAATTAAATGTCTCGAAATTTTTTCTACACCATTTCCTATTGTTATATTGTTAAATACAATAATTACATATTGGAGGACTGATAAAATTGAATATATGACTTATTGAGTAATTCCGCTTAATTATACTGAGCCATTCTTTGATGAATTCTCGATACCTACCATACGGTACATGTGGTAAGTAGGCCTGGCAATTTCTGACACGACCCGATAACCCGACACGACACGACACGAAATTAACAGGTGTTTGGGTCGACACGATAACGAATTGGGTCTTATCGGGTAACCCGATAAGCACCTGTTAAGATAACAGGTTGGGTCGGGTATACACGTGGGTAAACACGATACACGATAAGCAGAATATTATTTTTATAATTTTATAACCCTAAAAAAAATACTGTAATAATTATATACATTAATTTTACAATTTTATACCCCTAAAAATTATAATAAATATATATATATATTAAATTAACTATAAAATTTATAATTATTATATATACTATAATAATTATACCCCCAAAATATTAAGTCTATCTATACTAATTATATATATATATATATATATATTAAATTTTATAAAAACTATAATGCATATTAATTAATAATTTAATATGCATGAATCATGATCATGCATTTGCCAACTTGCCGCCCTTTTTGAAAAATAAAATGGAGGGAAAATGAAAATGTTAAGAAAAGTTGAAAATAAAACAAAAAAGTGAGGGAATTAGGGAAAGATGTTGGAGGGAAAAGTGAAAATGATAAGAAAAAGTTGAAAAGGAAACAAAAAAAAAAGGGAAAAATGAAAATTAATAGAAGTGGTGAGAAATTTTTTTTTTTTTTTTTAAGTTATTAACTTTTTATCACACACATGACTGTCATGACATATCTCACTATTTTTATAATGACACACGTGACACGTGATGTATGTACTATTCCGTGTACCAGTCAATTATAATTTATACGTACAAAATAAATAGATTTAAATCTACTTAATAAATAAATATATATATATATACACACACACACACGGAACTTGATTGATGGCATACGAATTCTCCAAAACTAATTTCAACGATCCCAACCGTCAAACTTGTTTGTATATGCTTTGAGATCACATCAACAAAAAATCATAAATAATAAACATTTAGAGATCAAGTAACGGGACAAAGCTTTTCAACGGTTATAAACGAAAAATCACGATTTAACGGTTATTTTAACTCTGATTTTGATGATTTTTTATAACTACACTCCTTGACCCTATATGAATACAATGAATGAATTCGATCTTCAATTTAAAATATTTACACAAGTGGATACCACAAAATCTTTTGTTATACTTAATGACAGTATAAATAAACTCTAAGTGTTAGTCAATCTATCGTTTTACGAATTCTCCAAAACTAATTTCAACGATCCAAACCGTCAAAATTGTTTGTATATGCTTGGAGATCACATCAGCAAAAAATCACAAAAAAAAAAACATTCAGAGATCAAGTAATGGGACAAAGCTTTTCAACGGTTATAAACGAAAAATCACGATTTAACGGTTATTTTAACTCTGATTTTGATGATTTTTTATAACTACACTCCTTGACCCTATATGAATACAATGAATGAATTCGATCTTCAATTTAAAATATTTACACAAGTGGATACCACAAAATCTTATGTTATACTTAATAAAAGTATAAATAAACTTTAAGTGTTAGTCAATCTATCGTTTTACGAATTCTTCAAAACTAATTTCAACGATCCAAACCGTCAAAATTGTTTGTATATGCTTGGAGATCACATCAGCAAAAAATCACAAAAAAAAAACATTCAAAGATCAAGTAACGGGACAAAGCTTTTCAACGGTTATAAACGAAAAATCACGATTTAACGGTTATTTTAACTCCGATTTTGATGATTTTTTATAACTACACTCCTTGACCCTATATGAATACAATGAATGAATTCGATCTTCAATTTAAAATATTTACACAAGTGGATACCACAAAATCTTATGTTATACTTAATGAAAGTATAAATAAACTATAAGTGTTAGTCAATCTATCGTTTTACGAATTCTCCAAAACTAATTTCAACGATCCAAACCGTCAAAATTGTTTGTATATGCTTGGAGATCACATCAGCAAAAAATCACAAAAAAAAAACATTCAGAGATCAAGTAACGGGACAAAGCTTTTCAACGGTTATAAACGAAAAATCACGATTTAACGGTTATTTTAACTCTGATTTTGATGATTTTTTATAACTACACTCCTTGACCCTATATGAATACAATGAATGAATTCGATCTTCAATTTAAAATATTTACACAAGTGGATACCACAAAATCTTTTGTTATACTTAATGACAGTATAAATAAACTCTAAGTGTTAGTCAATTTATCGTTTTACGAATTCTCCAAAACTAATTTCAACGATCCAAACCGTCAAAATTGTTTGTATATGCTTGGAGATCACATCAGCAAAAAATCACAAAAAAAAAACATTCAGAGATCAAGTAACGGGACAAAACTTTTCAACGGTTATAAACGAAAAATCACGATTTAACGGTTATTTTAACTCTGATTTTGATGATTTTTTTATAACTACACTCCTTGACCCTATATGAATACAATGAATGAATTCGATCTTCAATTTAAAATATTTACACAAGTGGATACCACAAAATCTTATGTTATACTTAATAAAAGTATAAATAAACTTTAAGTGTTAGTCAATCTATCGTTTTACGAATTCTTCAAAACTAATTTCAACGATCCAAACCGTCAAAATTGTTTGTATATGCTTGGAGATCACATCAGCAAAAAATCACAAAAAAAAACATTCACAGATCAAGTAACGGGACAAAGCTTTTCAACGGTTATAAACGAAAAATCACGATTTAACGGTTATTTTAACTCCGATTTTGATGATTTTTTATAACTACACTCCTTGACCCTATATGAATACAATGAATGAATTCGATCTTCAATTTAAAATATTTACACAAGTGGATACCACAAAATCGTATGTTATACTTAATGAAAGTATAAATAAACTATAAGTGTTAGTCAATCTATCGTTTTACGAATTCTCCAAAACTAATTTCAACGATCCAAACCGTCAAAATTGTTTGTATATGCTTGGAGATCACATCAACAAAAAATCACAAACAAAAAAAACATTCAGAGATCAAGTAACGGGACAAAACTTTTCAACGGTTATAAACGAAAAATCACGATTTAACGGTTATTTTAACTCCGATTTTGATGATTTTTTATAACTACACTCCTTGACCCTATATGAATACAATGAATGAATTCGATCTTCAATTTAAAATATTTACACAAGTGGATACCACAAAATCTTATGTTATACTTAATGAAAGTATAAATAAACTCTAAGTGTTAGTCAATCTATCGTTTTACGAATTCTCCAAAACTAATTTCAACGATCCAAACCGTCAAAATTGTTTGTATATGCTTGGAGATCACATCAGCAAAAAATCACAAAAAAAAAAAACATTCAGAGATTAAGTAACGGGACAAAACTTTTCGACGGTTATAAACGAAAAATCAAGATTTAACGGTTATTTTAACTCTGATTTTGATGAATTTTAACAGCTACACTCTTTGACCCTATATGAATACAAAGAATGAGTTTGATCTTCAATTTAAAATATTTACACTAGTGGAATTTATATACTTAATAAAAGTATGAATCAACTATAATATTAATAATTATATACATTTAATATTTGTAATAGATTAGTAGTGTATGTATTATTTTTTTTATTAGGCTTTCATTTTCGAGTGTAGATATAGTACTTGAACGAGAAATGTTTTAATGTTTTCAAGTAATATTTATGTCGCAATGTGTGGTATGTGCAAATTGTAAAAAAATATATTTTTTTCTTAACGGGTCATAACGGGTCGGGTCACTTTACCCGTTGGGTAAAGTGACACGACCTGTTAAGGACCCATTAAGATAACGGGTGTGACACGACACGACCCGTTAAGATAACAGGTGTTACACGAAAACGACACGAACACGACAGACACGACCCGTTTGCCAGGCCTAGTGGTAAGATAGAAATTCGGGAAAATAAGGAAAGTATTGGTTAGAATAGTAATTGGCCGCTGACCAGTCTCTTTGAAATTTTGATATAGTATTAAAGCTACTTGATTGATTAGGCTCAAATTGAGTTTATCTTACTTTTCCTAAATACTAGGTTTACTACCATGCATTGCTTATGCACTTGGAAGGACGATGGAGTGTTGGTTGCACATGTGGCTCACTATTTAATGGTCACACTTGAAGGGCTGTGTTGGAGAGCATGAGAATCCAACATTGGAAAATTGACAAATTTTGTATGACTTATATTGAATGATTTCACTTCCTATTGAGGTCATTTTTTGTGACCCCACAACTGCTATATTATGCAGGTGCAAGATTCAAGTGGAGCAAGTTAGATTGATGAGTTAAAGGTCAACCCAACTGCTATATTATGCAGGTGCAAGATTCAAGTGGAGCAAGTTAGATTGATGAGTTAAAGGTCAACCCAAATCAATCTAATGCTGTAACAAAATTCAAGACTTAAGCCGTAAAAGAATGAGTATTAGTCGTTCAGAGATTTTTTTTTTTTAGAAGATAAAAAACTTATAAAGATTATCTACATATCTTATTTCCAGACAAATAACTTATGAACTATTTGAAGTACTACAAAAAAATATCAAGTCCTTATGGGCCTCTTAAAAAGACACATTTTTCAAATTTCTCAAAATTCTTCGTGTATATATATAGCATAGCAGCAACTCTTTTTTTGAGAGTTTGCTACTCCTTTTCTAATGGGGAATCTAACTTTTTTCCTTTCATGGACGTAGACATTATCGAGCCAACCATATAATTCCCATGTGTCTATTGTGTGGGTATTATTGGTTTGGCCTTGTCGGATAAACGGCATAGAGGTAACTGGACCATCTGTAGACTATGAGACTTCGGGTCCTCCAACAAATATCTTCAATAAGTATACCATAGGGCCAGACGAGTTGGCTGAGGTCGTAGCCCGGAAGCAACTTCACCAGCAGGTCTGCGGTGGCGGAAAATAGCAGAGGCGAAAGCCTTGTGGAAGAAGAAAACATATTGTATCTTGAAAAGGTTATCTGACAACACCGTTTGCGTATGATCCCTAGGATTACTTGTTACTGCTGCTTTGATTCTTAAATTAATTTGTAGGCAAAGTATGGCTTCTAGACCCCCAAGTGTTAAAGTTAAAATTCCAGCGTAAATTCTTGAAGTTACTCCAATATAAAGCCATCCTTTTCCTGATTCTCATCTGCCCCTTTATTCTCGTTTTGACAGCCACGTCTGAGTGTAGCTACTGTTACCAGTGCAATTTTAAGAGGCATGAATATTCCATCACAACAACTATTCAGGCATAACTGCAAGGAGGATGTATAGCGTATATAGGATCTTGTGGAACAGGTTTTTATTCTGCAAGCGTGGCGGTGGGGGACTAAGCAGGGCATAGCTAGTATCATAGAAGCCAACTTGACGTCAGCGGCTTCGTACCGCACTAGAGTGGTATGTAGGAAAAGAGGGAAGATTTCGTGAGACTATCAGCAAATGACTTTCAATTAAATTATAAATTTCCCATTAACATTTTTAAAATAATTAAAAAGTTGTAGCCTTTTATATATATATATATATATATATATATATATATATATTTATGGATTTTTATATCCATTAGACATATATCAAGAAACTTAATGATTTAAACACATTATAAAAACCCATTAAATTGTTTCCCAAACTCTAGTTCCTCTATAGCTATGAGCATGTGGGTTGGTACCATCCTCTTCATTTTAGCTTAAACAATGGATCCAACAACCAATTCCAAGAGCTACACCAACTTGTGCCATTTCAAAGCCAGTCCAGACCACAACGTGGACGACCCCAAAAACCTAACAACGTCAGCCAACATAAGCTCCTATGGCGTTCCCATCTACAAAAAGCTCGACGGATTGGCTGGATGGCTGCTTAACAACATGGCAGCAGCTTTTTTTGCTTCTCTGCAGCACTTCTCTTGCATTCATATTAGTTGAATATCAAAGTGCGCAACAAACAAACAAACAAACTGAATATAAAACTTTATTAAATGGAATTGCCTACAAGGCTACATGAACCGAAGAAACCACATCTTGACTGACTTAATGAAAAATTAACTAATACAAGTACTACTATATATTTTGAAAACTAAAGCAAAACCCTAATCCTTAATAGGCAAGAAACTCTAATATCCTTGGCCCACAAGAAAACCATAAGCAATAATAAAATAATAACTCATTTTCCAACACCCCCCGTCAAACTCATTGCGGAACACGTCTTGAGTTTGCCAATAAACAGATGCGGTTGCAAGCTCCGTTAGGAGGACACAACAAGGCAAGCTCCGTTAGACGGACATGACAAGGCAAGCTCCGTTAGGTGGACACAACAAGGCAAGCTCCGTTAGGCGGACATGACAAGACAAGTTTCGTTAAGCGGACAAGGAAAGACAAGCGAGCAACGAGCACTTCAAACGAACAATTCAAGCGAGCAATTCGAGTGAACAGTTCAAGCGAGCAAACAATCAATACTAGCAAATTAGAAAGCAATTTCTAATCAACCAATAATCACTCAACAACATATTCCAATGGCAAATTCAACATAGGAGCATAAATAAAAAGCATATGAATGCTCTCCATCACTAAACGAACGGATTCCCATACCCCATCAGCAACAACAAACATCAGGCACTCCAATTTATTAACATGCACACATCACTCAAGCGATCATCAGTCCAAACACTCGAATGATCGTCGTGGTAGGCAAGAACAATAGACTTTCCAATACAAGAGTGTAGGCTTAAACCAACAAATGCAAACTCGGCCCAACACAGTAGGCCCGCGTGGGCCTCATGTCAAACCAACCATCATTTTTCTTACTTTTGCCCTTATTCTAGGGGCTTCCTTCAATCACACAAAAAACCTTTCTTCTTTTCTTCCTAGGGACTTCCTTCAACCACGGTGCAGGTCATTGATCAAGTGCTCTGGAGGTGTGGTGTGAGTACGAGACTGCGGCAAAGTGCAAGGCGAAGATGAACTCGATCCAAGTTTGTGGTTTTCGGGTCTGGGCTTCGTCAAACAAGTGATGGCTTCATGGATGTCAAGGAGCAGCAGTGGCGGATGTAGAAGATAATGAATGCAGGTGGTTCGAGAAGATGGTGGCGCGGTGGTTCAAGCAAGCCAGGTTCGAGACGGGATGATGCAGGTGGGATGACTCAGTCAAGCAAACGAGGTAGCGGCAGTTTGAAACCATGGGATCATACAGCAGTATACAACGGATTAAGGCTCTGATAGCTTGGTGCAACAACGAGTTCAATTTTTGTGTTTTTTTTTTTTTTTTTTTTTCAACGACAAAACCCTAATCTAGGTACAAAGACAAAACAAACTATAACCGAACTGATATCCGGCGACCGAAAAACAAATTGATACCACCAAGAGCAGATCAATCCCGAAGAATCGAATCTGCTCTGATACCAAGTTGAATATCAGAGTATGCAACAAATAAACAAACAAACTGAATATACAACTTTATTAAATGAAATTGCCAAGAAGGTTACATGAACCGAAGAGACTACATCTTGACTGACTTATCGAAATTAACTAATACAAGCACTACTATATATAGTGAAAACTAAAGCAAAACCATAATCCTTAACGGGTAAGAAACTCTAATATCCTTGGCCCACAAAAAAACCATAAACAATAATAAAATAATAACTAATTTTCCAACAATATCGATACCAAAGACGACCCTGCTGATGATTCTGTTTACCTTCCTCTTAATGGCAATGGATGCCAGGAGGAAATAAGTGCCATTGAAATCCCAATAGCGTCAGAGATATGTGAGAAATATTAATTCTGACGTACTTGTATTGTATAATTTGTATCCATGCTAGGAACATGAAATGCAATAAATAAATATACAATAAAAATGGTTAGTTAGGGTAAAAGATATACGTGTGCACGTAATAATGGAGCTTTGCCGTGTATTGTACAAACGCCATGCAGTGTGCAAATTATAATTTCTGGTTCTAAAGTGCAAATGAATATATACGTTCGCTGGTAGAAAAGAGATTGAATTAAGCAAAAAACTCCAGAAATTTTGATTTGTGAGGATCGATTCCGTGGGGGGTGTGATTTTCCTTCCGGCCAGTTTGTATATTTCTCCCCATTAATTATTCCAATTCTCGATTCATTAGGCACGCGCAGTTCAAACGTTCTGGTGATGAAGAAAGTGTACATTTATGATTTGTAATTGTACATTATATTTTTGGAATTCTTACAAAAGCGTAAACTCATTGTAGGAAGACTTCAAAAAATACACACACAAACACACACACACACACACACACACACACACACACACACACACACACACACACACACACACACACACACACACACACTCAGATTATCAAGCTCCAAAGGTATTCTTCACGCTTTCGACTATGTGCCTTGGCCGTTAGATAACTATAAAAACAAAGAGATGTTTCTTGACATTACTGTTGAATTATCGTTGCAAATATTTTGATAATATCTTGGGAGCTTTCAGAGTTGTGGTGTCGTTGGATTCCATCAAAGTTAATTATCAATTAATCAGTTTGGTTTGGAATAATATTGCAAAAGTTGGACGAGGATTTTATTTGCATCCCATACAGAAGACGTGCAGGTTATCCTTTCGATAAGGGTTGTATTTGTTAAACACCAAATAATTGGGATTAGCATGAATTGATTGGTGAGATGTTATTGGTAACAATCAGAATGAAGAAAATTGAGGTTTCACCATAAAATCAATTGAAAATATGGGGAATAGCTCAACTTACTTATAAGCTCATGCAAGATCTCTCATTCCATCAATGTGGGATTCATTCTTAACACGCCCCCTCACTTGTGGCGAATTTTCAAGCTTAACATGTGGTAAATAGAACGAGGTAACGTCGAGCGTGTGTGACCATTTGGCTTCACATATGAGACAACCTGACTCTGGTACCATGAAGAGTTAAAGTTCCGCCATAAAATCAATTGGCAATATGAGGAGTAGCCCAACCTATTATAAGTACTTGCAAGGTTCCTGCTTTCACCAATGTAGGACTCTTTTATCTTCATGTTCTCACACGCCCCTTACGTGTGGTGAATTTTCAAGCCAAACACGTGCACAACAGTGACGTGGAGCATGTCACATCCAGGCCTGGGCTCCCACCACATCCCGGGCTCGACTCCACCGTAGCATGATATTGTCCGCTTTAGGCCCCGACCATGCCCTCATGGTTTTGTTTCTAGGAACTCACACGAGAACTTCCCAATGGGTCACCCATCCTGGGAATGCTCTCGCACGAACTCACTTAACTTTGAAGTTCCAACGGAACCCGAAGCCAGTGAGCTCCCAAAAGGCCTCGTGTTAGGTAGAGATGAGAATATACATATAAGGCTTACAGGATCCACTTCTCTGGGCGATGTGGGATGTTACAATCCACCCCCCTTAGGGGCCCGAAGTCCTCGTCGGCACACTTCCGGCCAGGGATTCGCTTTGATACCAAATTGTCACATCTCGGCCCGGGCCTCCACCACATCCCGGGCTCGACTCCACTATAGCACTATATTGTCCACTTTGGGCCCCGACCATGCTCTCACAGCTTTGTTTCTAGGAACTCACACGAGAACTTCCCAGTGGGTCACCCATCTTTGGATTGCTCTCGTGCGAACTCACTTAACTTCGAAGTTCCAACGGAACTCGAAGCCAGTGAGCTCCCAAAAGGCTTCGTGGTAGTTAGAGATGAGAATATACATATAATGCTTACGGAATCCACTCCTCTGGGTGATGTGGGATGTCACAATCCACCCCCCTTAGGGGCCCGACGTCCTCATAGGCACACTTCCGGCCAGGGATTGGCTTTGATACCAAATTGTCACATCTCGGCCCGGGCCCCCGCCATATCTCGGGATCGACTCCATCGTAGCACAATATTGTCCATTTTGGACCCCAACCACGCCTTCACGGTTTTGTTTCTATGAATTCACACGAGAACTTCCCAGTAGGTCACCCATCTTGGGATTGCTCTCGCGTAAACTCGCTTAACTTCAGAGTTCCAACAGAACCCGAAGCCAGTGAGCTCCTAAAAGGCCTTGTGCTAGGTAAAGATGGGAATATACATATAAGGCTTACAAGATCCACTCCTCTGGGCGATGTGGGATATTATAGAGCATGTGTGGCCTTTGGGCTTCACACGTGGGGCAACCTTCTCTGATACCATGAAGAAAGATAAGGTTCCACCATAAAACCAATTGACAATATATTGGGAATAGCCCAACTTACTTATAAGCTCATGCAATGTCCCTCTTCTCATCAATGTGGGATTCATTCTTAACACAGAATGAAATTAACATGTGGCTGACATGATGAGGTCAGCCTACGTGCTGAGAATGGGATTTGCTAGTGCAATTAAAATTATTTAGATAAAGCTTGGATATTGTCAAGTACTACGATTATAGAGTGATTGGATGGGACACCATGGCCACAAGTATTTGAATTGTCCAATGTCAAAATCAAGTGATTTGCTTAGCACCGTGCAAAAATTTGTGTAGGATAAAGTTTTAAGAGGCATGCTGCAACTGAAATTTCTTCTATAACTTATCATTCAAGGTGTAGCTTATCCCTATAAATAGAAGTGACTTTGCAACATAAAAAGGGCCTTCAACTCAACACACAAACAAATGCTCACGAAACCTTCTCAAAGCTTGAGAAAATAACTCACCACTTCACTAACCTTCATCAGCACATTCAGTTCGATTGAACATTGTTCACAAACCGACGCCATATTTAGTTTGGTTAAATATCACTGGAGTCCTAGAATCAGTTGATCAATGAGTACCTTCAGTTTGGTTAAAACCACTACTTCTACTTCTATTACTTGCAGCGCACATCAATTCCTAGATTGTTGGAACTCCAAAAATATAGGAAACCTAGCTAATCTGTGTTGGATCAGGTTTCTGTATCTTGCGGAACAAGCATGGTCAATCTTAGTGAAGCCGGTCAGACGGAACAGGATCGATGATCCAGCTCTACTTGGAGCTATTGAGTCCATGATCCGACTTCTGAGGTAACTGTATTCCAACCTACTTATTCCGGCTTTGAAAAAAAATGGTCCTACAATTACTTATCTAAGTCTTTGCCAGTGAAGTGTCTTTGATTCTCTCGCTAAACGAGATCACTTTATTAGCTTTTTCAGCTAAGTAAGGTGTTACCAGGTTACTTAGTGTATGGCACATTGAAAGTCAAACCATTATTGAACTTCACAGCAAAGACATAACATTGTCTTCAGGTTAATAGAAACCTGGGCTGAGAGTGTTCCTTCTTCGGACGAAGTTGCTCGGTGAAGAAGTCAACAAAACATTTCATCATCACACCACCACATTCATCTCATTTACTCGACCAAGCTTTGTAGCGAATTGGCACACCTGCATTAATAACCATTCATAGAAGGACGTAGTTAGCTCAAAAATAGTTACTTGGCTTGTGTGCCACATAGACTTTGTAATTTCTAAAGGCAACATTTTGACATGCCTGGTAGGACTAAATGCTAACAATTGTGAAGTTCAAATGATGTTTCAATATTCCACTTCGGTTCAGTTCAGCCGATTGGACAAGGTGTAGCTCAACTGGAGAACATATTCAAAAGTGAGAGGAGAATAAAAGAGCATGGGAAGCAAAAAAGATTCTTGATGCCTATGAAGAGATGAGAAATTCCTTTACTCAAATGTTAAAAATGAAAGCTCATGTCACTTTACAAGAACAATAGAAAACAAAGACAAGGCTCATTTTACTACGTATGCAGATCAAGAAGACTTTCCTTATGATCCTAGGTAAAAGTCAATTTTGGGTAAAACAATTGGGACACAAAATCACTAGATCTGATCATAAATTTACCGCTTGAAAGGTAATTTTTTACCGTTCAGGAAGAATCCCAAGTGTGGAAATAAGAGGAATTATTCAATATCAGATTTGACCCAATATCAGTTCAATGAGAAGTCGATAAACAAGAAAGCAAGAAAAGAATTGGGATTAAAAAATCCCGATATAGTGATGTCAAGATTGAGAAACCACAAAGATGTTGCTAAAATACAAGGACTAGTTTTGTTCTACCTTGTGATGGAAACAATGGATGGAAACAATGAGATCATGGCCAGTAACGCTACTAAATTGCTTATCATAATCAACTTCCACAAATTCTTCAGTAACTTATATCTGTTGACACCCTGATGATTATGGCTTTGGATCCAAGTTGCCAACTCAATTGAGAATTCACCATTAGCTGAAGGCCCCCAAATAAAATAATCACTTTTATTTTGAACAGGAAAAGGGATAATACATATCTTCCTAACAATGTCGAAATCCAGGACTTGAGAAAGGCGAATTCTATCCTAACCATTATTGACAATGAAATCACTAACTCTAGCTTCCCAATTCAAAATTTCCCATTGATTCTCTGGGATAAGATGGAACAATGGATAAGGAAAAACTCAATGATGGGTCCAGAATAGAATATTCTTACCATTACCCACAATCAACCACATACCTTTGTAAATAACATCCCTACGCTTAAGAATGCCTTTCCAAGCTAAATAATGTTTTTGTTTAACTTTACAACTCAAGATATTATCTCTCCCTAAGTATTTCCTTTTGACAAACTGAACCCACCAATTATTCTCATTAGTCAATACTTTCCAACCTAGTTTGGCTAGGCACACATTATTAAAATGATACAATCTCCTAATACCAAGCCTTTCTTGCTCCTTTATGGTGCAAACTTTTTTCCAAGCATTAGGCTTTAATTTCTTGTCTCTCTCCCAGAAAAAATCCATGCACTCTTTATTTATCTTTTTAGTTACTTGATTAGGATATGTGAAACACAACATTATATGATTAGGCATACTAGTCAAATTTGACTTAATAAGGGTCAATCTTCCTGCATTAGAAAGGGTATTAGCCTTCTAACCGGCAAGCTTTTGTTTAACTCTTTTAATTAGCTCACATTCATTTACCGGGTCTTTCAATGACACAATATTATGAATACCTAGGTATTTACCAATAGTTGTTTTGTGTTGAATATGCAAAATTCCCACAATGGTAGTCCTTGTATGAGCATTAGTATTACTTACATAGTAGGTATATCTACATGTATAAAAGAAAAAAGAAAAATATAGCAAAAGATGATTAAAAAGATGGAATTATATTTGTTATGCCATGTAGAAAAACACATCTATATATGAGGTAGCTACTTAATTAGCAAAATAAAAAATTAGCAAACTGTGTCTCGCAGTATATTTTATTTAAAAGTGATGTTTATTGAAGAGTTTGATAATGAAATTTAGGCCCACAAGATAAGATGAAGTTAAAATATTATTATTATTTTGAAGTGAAAAATAAAATTTGTAAAGTAAGTTGAAGAGGGTTAGGACCATAGTTAGTGGCCCAATGGTAAAGGCGCAGACTACGACTCCCTAATAAACAAAAAAATGTGGGAGGTCCCGGATTTGATGCTCCGAGCTGGTGAGTTTGCTTGCCTATGGCCACATGCAAGGTGAAATTTGATAGGATACTCTAATAGCGTCATAAGTTTGTGACAAGTGTATGGTGGATATGAGTTAGTTAGAGGTTGTTAGAGAGTGTTGGAGGGTAGTTACTATAAGAATAACATTGTAATTGATAGTTGGACAGTTATAGAAATAATAGTGAATTATGTTAGTCATTCTCTCTCTGTGCAATCACGAAGATGTAGAGCAAGGAACCTATCATTGGTATCAAGCCAGGTGTTCCTCTCAATCCTTCCATGTTGCATGACGAGACAAGCTTCACGAAAAAATATGGAATCTAGGGTTGCGAATTTGGAAACGAAGATGGACGAATTCAAGAGTTCACATGAGGAGATGAAGGTGACTCAAGAATGGATCTTGGTGCAGTTGTAGTCACTCATGGCATGCAACAATAATGGTTCTTTGGGTGAATCTTCAGAGGCTACCCTTGACGAGAATATCGGTCAAGATCGCATGCCTTTCAACTTTAATCGTTAGGACATGGGGTACACTATCAATTAGCAGAATCACCATCCATTCTTGAAACTGGATTTCCCCAGATTCAGTGAAAGTGATGATCCATTGGGATGGATGTACAAAGCTGAACACTACTTCAATTTCTTCAACATCGAAGATTTGAAGTAGGTGAAATTAGCTTCATTTCATATGGAAGGCAAAGCTCTACAGTGGTTTCAATGGGCTCGATGCTTGAGCAATTATCCGAACTGGGAAGATTTCATAGCAGTGTTATGTCAAGAATTTAGCCCATTTGAGCTTGAAGACTCCGCGGAGAATCTGATCAAATTAAAATAATTGGGAACTCTCAAAGATTATGTGTTGGATTTCAGGAGATTAGGCAATAGAACGAGGGACATTAATCCAGCATTACTTAAATCGTGCTTCATTGGGGGGATTAAAACCAGAATTGAGACATGATGTGAAGCTATTGAAGCCCAAGAATGTTCTTGAAGTTGCAACTTATGTTCATCAAATTGATGCCAAACTCAAATATCTTAAGGTGAAAGCTAAACCCCCTTATTTGCAATCTAATTTTGGATCCCCTTTACAAAACTTGAACACTACTATGGTGGGTGATAATCGTCCTAGACCTTTTAACATTAGGCGCTTAACTCCTGAAGAGATCAACCATTGTAGGAAGAATGGTTAGGCTTTCATTGCAAAGATAAATTTGTTAAGGGGCATACTTGTGAAAGAAAACAACTCCTTTTGATTGATGTGCAAGATTCTGAGTTGGATGACACTAAGAATATAGAAATTGAAGAACTAGAGATAACCACTTGTGCATTGTTTGGTACACCTGCACCACCAACAATTCAAACTATGAAGGTTTGAGGGTACATTAAGAGATGTCCTGTGACTATCTTGATTGATTCAGGTAGTTCTTACAATTTTGTCGATGTAGGATTGGTAAAGAGATTGAAAGGGGTCATAGATAAAGGTCATGTCTTCAATGTCAAGATAGCTGATGGTGGGAAAGTGCCTACTCATGGTACATTCTCTCGGGTTCCAATTACTATATAGGAATTCAATTGTATCTCAGATTTATAGGCAATTTCCTTGGGGGGGGGGGTGATGTTGTTTTGGGAGTGCAATGGCTTAGAACCTTGGGGCCTATACATTTTGATAAGCTCTATATGCAGTTCACAAAAGAATCTCAAACCTTTTGTATTAACAGCCCTGATTCTAGTGTCGATCAAATCTAAGACATTTTTGCATTACAAATGCGGAAACAACAATTGGAGCAGTTTTGTATCAAATGGATTCTAAATTGTTGCAGTTATATGTAAAACTGTTGGATCAGAATTCTCAAGATCTTTCTGACACCCTTTACATCTTTACCACCCCACAGAAGCCATGATCATATAATTCCTTTGTTACATGGGAGTAAACCCCCTAATAATAGACCACATTGACATGGTCCAATAAAAAAGGCTGAAATCAAGAAATGTGTGGCAAAATTGTTGGAAGCTGGGTTCATAAGAGTAAGCAACAGTCTTTACTCATCTCTAGTGATTCTTGTAAGAAAAAAAATAGGGTACTTGGCTTATGTGCATGGATTACAGAGGGTTGAATTGCATCATAGTGAAGGATAAGTTGCCTATACCTCTTATTGATGAGTTATTGGATGAGTTGCATGGTGCATAGTACTTCTCTAAACTAGATTTAAGGGCTGGATACCACCAGATTCGAATGCATTCAGAAGATATTGAAAAAACTGCATTTAGAACACATGATGGGCACTATGAATTCATGGTGATGCCATTTGGTTTAACAAATGCTCCTACAACCTTTCAATGCCTTATGAATGAGATTTTTACACCACATTTAAGGAAATTTATTCTAGTTTTCTTCGATGATATTTTGGTCTATATCTCCACATGGCAGTTGCACTTAGAACATCTCAGGGTGATCTTTGGTACATTAAGGGATCATTGCTTATTTGTTAAGCAATCCAAGTGTGCTTTTAGGAAGTCTTAAGTGTAGTATTTGGGCCACATTGTGTCTAAACATGGAGTTTCTGCAGATCCCACAAAGTTGAAGAGAATAGCACAATGGCCAATTCCTAAGTCTATGAAGGAACTAAGGGGATTTTTGGGTCTAACTGGATGCTACAAGAAGTTTATCCCTCACTTTGGGAGAATAATTAGTCCATTGACTATTCTGACTAAGAAGGATGGGTTTAAGTAGACCCTAGAAGCTACTGAGGCTCTTTTCACCCTGAAGAATGCAATGTTGTCTCCATAAGTGCTTGCCTTACTAGATTTCAGCAAACCATTTGCCATTGAGACAGATGCTTCAGAACATGGCATTGGTGCAGTTCTCCAACAAAATGGTAGGCCAATTGCTTTTACGAGCAAGGCCCTTTGTCTAAGAAATCAAACATTGTCATCATATGAGAGAGAAATGTTGGCAATTCTTCATGTAGTTCATAAGTGGCAGTCTTACTTAGTTGGCAACCACTTTATTATTCAAACTGATCATCACAGTTTGAAGTATTTCCTTCAAGGTCAAGCACACACTCAATTTCAACAGAAATAGATGACCAAACTCCTAGGATTTGACTGTGAAATCCAGTTCAAGCAAGGGTGCAACAACCAGGCAGCTGATGCTTTATCGAGAGCACCATTGACAACTATTGATCCTCAATTGCATGCTCTATATAAGGGAGAGTTACGAGCTATTTCATATCCATATTCTCAGTGGATTGATGATCTCAGTATGGATTTAGAGAAAGACCAATAGATTATTTCGAAGATTCAGAATCTTGGGGCTACTAAGGATAATAATGTACTTATTGCTAATTTGAAATTCAAGGTTGATAATGGTCTTCTCAAGTATAAAGGTCGAATGTATTGAGTCCTACCAGTACTTAGAGGGAAAAAATATTCTCGGAGCACCATGTTACTCCCAGTGCGAGCCACGTTAGGCTTTTGAAGACTTAAAAAAGAATATCTCAATGCTTCTACTAGAGGGAATGAAGAAGTTTATTAGGGAGTTGGTAGCTTGCTGTCCTACCTGTTAACAAAATAAATATGAGACCTTGGCACCTTTGAGATTGCTACATCCTCTCCCTATTCCTACTAGGGTTTGGACTGATATCTATATGGACTTTATTGTAAGTCTTCCTCCTTGTAAAGGTAAATATGTCATTTGGATCGTGATTGATAGACTTTCCAAGTATACTCATTTCATAGCCAAGTCACCCCTATTCTGCATCCATGGTAGCACAGTTCTTTGTTGACAATATCTTCAAATTATATAGAATGACTCAGTCAATAACAAGCTAATTTTCTTAAGCAAGTTTTGGAAAGAATTCTTTCGTTTGCAAGGCTGTTCTCTTTGTTATAGTTTAGGTTACCATCCATAATCTGATGGCCGGACATAAATGGTTTACAGATGCCTTGAGACGTACTTGAGATGTTTCTGCTGCTTCTAACGGAAGAAATAGGCTTTTTGGCTTTCTTGGGCTGAATGGTCTTATAATACCAGTTGTCATTCAGCTACAAAAATGACACCCTTTGAAATTGTGTATGGTCAAGCTCCAAAAACAATTCAAGCTTATGAGGTTGGCACTACTAAGATAGATTTAGTGGATTAGTCCTTGAGAGATAGGGACATAATGTTGACCTTGTTGAAAAGCAATCTAGCACTTGCTCAAGGTAGAATGAAGGTACAAGCTGATAAACACATGTCTGAGAGAATTTTCAATTTTGGTGATTGGATTTACTTGCGGCTAGTTCCATACCAGCATTTATCATTAGCCTCTCATCCATTCCACAAACTCCAACCAAGCTTTTATGGACCATTCCAAGTTCTAGCTAAGGTGGGACCTGTAGCTTACAAGTTGTAGTTACCTGAGCATTGTAAGATGCATCCTGTCTTTCATGTATCTTGCCTAAAGAAGCAATTGGGAGCTAATGTTCAAGCTACTGTGAATTTGCCAATCATTACATATTTGGGAATACTTAAGGATGCACTAGTGGCCATTTTGGATCGCAGAATGATAAAAAATAACAACACTGCAGTAACTGAGGTGCTAATGCAATGGCAGAACCACTCGAAAGAAGATGCAACTTGGGAACCTCATTAGGAATTAAAGCTCAAGTTTCCATAAGTGGTGCAATTGTGATGATCAATTGGCTAAGTGTCCTTTCTATCATTAGTTTACAAATTCTGTTGTATTTCTATTGTTGTTCAGTACAATTGGGATAGTACCACTTATGTTTCGAGCGGGGGTATTGATAGGACACTCTAATAGCATCATAAGATTGTGACAAGTGTATGGTGGATATGAGTTAGTTAGAGGTTGTTAGAGAGTGTTGGAGGGTAGTTACTATAAGAAGAGCATTGTAATTGATAGTTGGACAGTTATGGAAATAATAGTGGAATTATGTTAGTCATTCTCTCTCTGTGCAATCACGAGGACATAGAGCAAGGAACCTATCAAAATTTCCCATAGTTTCTCCGGACCCGGATAGGATAAATAAATGTGGCTTGCCACCAGTTGTCCCCCTTTTGTGCATAAAAAGTTGAGGAGGGTTAGAGTGACACATGTTCTTTACTCTTTGGAGATGCCCTAATATTTTCCATGGACACGTTTACCTTTGAGGTCATGAATCAGCTTAACCTGAGTAGCTCATGAACTGCCACAGCCGATTGTCCATTACGTATATATGGTGCCCTAGACTTGCCCTAGACTCATAGGACACTTTTATTCAAGCCACAAGCCATTAGGGTATGTGGTCCTCAATAATCTAGTTGAACTGGCTTGTGACATGCATATATGTACGTCAATTTGTAAAGTCTGATGGAACTAAAGATTCGTTGGATACTAATCCATGTGATAGGCATGGTCAAGAATCAACTGTGTGCCCGGCCATTAGGGCTCTCTGTACACAAAAGCAAAAGCAACCAATTCAAATCTCCTTTTTCTTCACCAACAATATTTCTTTTGATTTGTTGTGGTACTTCGCTTTTTGATCTCTCCTGCTTTCACATGGATTGCTCAAACTTTATAATTTTCTTCTGCCAAATATGTCGCAGCTATGCAACCTCCATGCCACTATTCCATTTTATAATTTCCAAGAATGGTAATTTCCCCTTGACATTATCTACCAAACAAGTAATGTGGGCATCTTTCTTTTGCTTTGTTTCATTCACCAGTAAAACAGCCAAGACTGGGAACATTTTTTTTTAAGGGTATCACGATCACATGAGGCCTACTAATCCTCCTCCTCCTCCCAAACCTTAGATATAAATCATGGCAGATGCGATGCAAAAGATGAAAGCTGTCTAGATCTCCCTAAATTACAACCAATACTTTGGACACACAACAAAAGTAATGTGGGAGTTGCAGCTTTGCCATTAAGTAATCAACCGAATTTGCATTTCCCGAACCAGTTAATTAATTATAAGGGGCACATATATATATGATCAACAACCTTATAAAGCCAGATTTATATGCTATATATGAGCATGCTTGCTCTAAACCATCAAATTGTCTAATCAACATGGAAAGAAAAGGCTGGATTCTAAATAATTTGTTTCGGAAAGTGGAAAAAAGAAGACTTTAAAATTTTGTTCTGCTTAAGCTAAATTTGTTAGAAATGCACTACTTATGTGGAAGGACTTATAAAATGACCTCTGAACTTTCAAGTCATTTGTTCAGTTTCTTTGTAGCCCATTTGTAATCAACTAGAGAACATTTGTAGTGTTTGAATAGCTCATTGTAGTCTTCTCGCGATGTTTTTCAACCTCTCTTAGAAATCAAATCTTAGATTTGAGACATGGAATGGCCTCCATATCCAAACATAATATAATAGATCTTATATCATTTGAGCTATCTCAAATAACTCTATAATTTTAACTGACAGCATTATTTGTACTTTTTTAAGGGGATGCAGAATACTATTGGTTTACTACTTTTTACCTTTCTTTTTAACTCCAATTCACTGGAACTACCGACTCTCTACTCCAGAAACCATATAGAATCCCATGAAAGTTGGAACACATAAAAGAGAATCCCATGAACCCCCGACCTTTCCTTTGTTACGGTATGGAGATAACAATAATTATCAGCGTCCCTTCAAAGCAAATACACATGTAGTACGTAACATGATAATTCTATAATCTCCATTCATAGATCAACCTTGCAAAAATTCAATACAATCTAAAATTATTTGCCTATTTAATTATCAAGATAAAATTTCATTGTTTCTTATATAATAAAATAATCGTTAATTTCTTTGAATCCAATTAGGTATCTTAAACATTTCCGGTTTAGTTAATATTTTGCAAATATGATCTATAAGGTGCAACTTGAAAAATAGACAGTTCGGATAGTTAAAGTTCGATATAGTTTAAATCCCACAACTAATTCTTATTTTTATAAAAAATAGGGATTCTTTCTATTAAAAAATTTCTCTGTATATGTATATCTCCACTATTTTTCAATAGAAACCCAATTCATCATCTTCTATTATTGTTGGACGCCCATAATTCACGCAACATTAAAATATAACCAGGCCCTGTCACTATCTCATTACAGTTTACCCCCCATAAAAATCGGAAATACTCGTCCCACAGCTAAAAGCAAATGGGAGGTCACTTTGTAGTGTTCGTCACTGGTTGGTTACACTTCTCCATTAATCATTACATTATTGTTTCTGATCAATCAACAATCGGCTTGGTGCTCCAGACCCTCGGCACTCATATATCTCAGCTTTGGCTTGCTCAAGCCCAGCCAAACCCTAGTTCTCACGTCATCAAACCTCCTAACCATTGGCTCCCACGCGTTTTTCATATGGGCTATTGACACGTGTCCTTAGTGGATCCCAGCTAGTCTCTTGTTTCTTCGTGACTAAGCTTAAATATCGAGTTTTTTTGGGGACCCACCGACGGCTACGTCACACCAAGTGTGGTCCTTTAGAACCCTAAGGCCCCACGCTGTATAGTGCCACCTGACTCAAAAGCAAAGCCCTGTACATATACGGCTTACTTAAGCAATACGGTTCTGGACAAAAGTACCCTTGATAACCCAACTTAATTTCACCAATTGGTCACTCAGGTTTGGCTTTAAATCTGAAGCCCCAACGCTTCGTTCCTTCCCTTTCCTCCTCTCCCCTCCCTCTCTGTCTAAATTACAAGTTCGGAGAGTTTTTATTGTAGCAACCATGTTGTCTACTGTTCCAGCCATGCTTCCCTCTGACTCCCTCCTCCATTTTCCCACTTTCGACGGGGGCTTTACCCCCGGCGGTTTCACCCCGTGGGATTGCTCGGAGCATTTTCCGGCAATCCCATCACCAATACCCGTGATTTCAACCCTAAGTTCATCTCTGGTTCAGTCTCCCAAAACAGTAATTTTGAGTTCTTGTTCGGATGACGCCCCGAACCGGCCGGACCGGACCCATGACGATGCAAAGTCATGCCAAAATGACGACTCGAACCGTACAGTTTCGGTAGTGGATGAGCGGAAGAGGAGGCGGATGATATCGAACCGGGAGTCGGCCAGGCGGTCACGGATGCGAAAACAAAAGCACATAGAAAACCTAAGGAACCAGGTGAACCGGCTTAGGGTTGAGAACCGGGAACTGAAAAACCGGTTGAGGATCGTTTTGTACCATTTTCAGCTCGTACGGACAGACAACGATAGGCTCCGATCCGACCACGTTATGCTCCTGCAGAAATTGTCGGACATACGTCGAATTCTGGTTTTCCGGCAGCACTTGTCTTCTGCATGGCCATGCGATACCATTATTCCACAACAAACCCCTTAATTAATTAAGTAATTTATTAGACTAGTACTAGTAATATTATAAGTAGCAAAAAATCCTCATTAATTTCTCAAAACAAGAACAATGAGCCATGCGCCTCTCTCCCTCTCTCCCCTCTCCCTCTGTAAATTATATATAAAAGCTGCTAAGTGAATGGTGGCGTTATGTCTTATGGTGAATGGTGATTTTTGCAAAAAGGAAAAGGTAGGTTTTGGAAAATCATGGTTTTCGTGTGGAAAACCTTTTGGGTTATTTACAATATATTTTGTAAAAATATTAGGCAACTAATGTTTTGTTTATGGAAGCATTTTGTAGTATTGTTTTTTTATTTTTATTTTTTGGAATTACCAAGTCTCAATCGTTTTTTTGTTTTTTCTTGCTTTCCACTACTAGTCCACTTTCGTACGTAAGGCTACAAATTAATGTCGGTCGCGCACAAATAATTCCCTCTCTATGCAAAACGCTGAAACGTGCCAATGTGCTGCCAATGTTTTTCCATTTTATATCGTGCAGATTGGGTTTCATAAGTTAATTAATTAATTATACTATGATGTTGGAGCTCTTTTGGATAATTGGTATGCACGAGAGCACTAAACTTGAAATGGACGAACGGGAAAAGAAATTACAAAGTCGCAAACGAATCTCTTCAAAGAATAAAAGAAATTACAAACGAATATTCTAAAGGGTTAATATTGTCTTTAAAACATATAGACCACTTCAACAATAAATAGAGATGCCAAAATCAGTAGTCAAGCAATAGACTATTACTTTTTAAGGAGTTCACTTTTTGAATAGTGAACAATGTCTTTTACTCATTTAGGGGAATGTTGGTTATCAAGCATTCAAAATGCAAATCCAATGAAATTAAGGAAGAATTATTCATACTTAGCAATATTTTTGTTTTTCCCTTGTTGTGTTATCATACACTCATCTAATATTAATCGCACAATTTCTTACAAATGATATCCACTTATGTTTGTTTATATAATGATCATTGTTACAAATGGTGGATTGTCTTGGTGATTAGGGTATTTTTTTTAATTTACTGTGTTACAGGTTCAAACCCTCCCACTTAGGCTCCTTAAAAATAGAAATATTGCTTGTATTAAATATATGTCTATCGTCATAGAACAACCAATACTTACCTAACAATATCTTTGTTCGTTCGAGAATTCGAAGAAATAATTAGCGGTTAGGATTCAGAATTTATTAAGAGTAATAACATCATCATACTATGTAATTTAGTATTTATCGTATTAGTCAATAATTACAATCGAAACTTCAATTTTCACATCTAAAATTGGTTAGTCCACCCACTAGTTAATAGAAATTTCTATTACTAAAACAGCTATAAAGTAATTTTCAAAAAAAAACTTTCACCAACATAAATCCAACAAATTAATACGAAATGGCAAGAAAAAAGGAAATAAAAGAAAACTCATGGACTTCAGTGTAACAAATGTGTCTCTAAGATAGTTATTATTCTATATTCTTCTTTTTACATATATTCAATTTTTAATCTTAAGCAAGTACATACCTTCACTCTCTTGAATTGATTGATTTTGGATTAAGCGCAAAGAAAATGAGAGCTTTGGTGGAAAAATAAAGTGATTAAGGACTTTAATACTATATTTTGAGGAGAAGGGGGCCACAAAGTTTTTTTTTCTCTGAATTTTTTTATGAGAAGTTGTGATCAGTGATGCAATCCAATCAGTGTATCACAAAAAAGAATGAGGATCCTCTTTGGATACTCTTTGTGAGGATTTCGAGAATCCTCCAATAATGTCTGTTAATCGTACATTGTGCGGCCAGTTTTTGGCAGGTACTGTTTATATTTAATTTTAAATAAAAAATATAAATAATTTCTGACCACACAATGTACGATGAACGAACATAATTAGAGAATCCTTAGGATCCTCACAAAGTGGATATGGAGAAAATCCTCATTCCACAAAAAAATGGGAGCCATCATGACCCCATATTAAGTACGCTTTATTGAGTAAAACTTTACATTTAAAAGCAACACAGACAGAAGATAAACCTTCTTACCTTTTATTTTTCTCTCGTTTATCTGGTGACAAATTGTGCTATGCTACTGAGATGACACTTCACTATGTTTGTAGTCTATAACAAGTGGTGGGCAAATCCCCAAATCTCTCAACAAAACCGATCAAACCGAATAGGCTGGTACACTTTGATCTGCTCTCCCTTTATAATTTCAAAATTGATAACAGTATAGGATCAATGGATGAAATAGTGCTATGTGTCAATAGATTACATAGTCTGTTATAAGTTTGTTAGAGTGTTAGCTTAGCCTATAAGGCATTACAATGTATACATATAGTGTAATGTACTCTTTGTGAGATCATTGTGTTAATACAGAAATTCTTTCTTCTTCCTCAAGTCTAATACTTTCTCTCTCTAAAAATCTCTTATTGTTAAACATTACTGCAACACTCTCTGTTGCTTTACATGGTATCAATTGCTAGACAAGCTTTGGCTTTACAATTCTCTAATCTTGGTTTTGTTGCTTCCGCTCCCTCAACAGAGTTTGAATTTTGGATTCCTATTTCTTCAACCTTGTGCTTTCTTCTGATGTTAGGGTTTCTGTTCTTCCCCAATTCTGCGAAAATCTCTTCTTTCTGTCACGCACTCCAGGTGTTTGATTATATTTCTCAGTCAATCTGTGTCTGCTGAATACAATACCATTCGATCTATCATCAGGGGAAGAGAAAATGTCATTTCCATTGAAGATATGAGGTTCCAGTTACTTGCTGAAGAGGCAATGGTGGAGAATACTTCTATTACTCATTTCTTGATTGCAATGGTTGCTCGAAACAATGAAGCTGCTCTAAAAGGGTCATCTTTCTCTATTCAAGGCAGTTTTGGAGGATCATCCTTCTCCAATTAAGGTAATCACTATTCTTCTGGAGGGTATTCAAATGGGGGATCTTATGGAAATCAAGCTACTTACTTCAAGAATAGTTACAACAAGAACAAGGGTAAAGGGAAATACAACTACAGTTCTAATTACAGATTTGGAAATTCAAGAAATGGATATAATAATGTTGTTCCTGGCATACTTAGTACTCATCCATAATCGCAATCAAATCCACCTGTCAATTTTATGGCAAGTATGGACATTTAGCAGACATTTGTTGATTTAGAAATGCTGAGCTTATCATTGAAGGATGTTAAATCTATGGCAAGAATAATCATAGTGCTTAGTTTTGTCATTTCAGGAATGCCAATGTCTCTCAATCTTCTTCTTAGATGATTGCAATGCATGTGGCTCCATATACACCTCCCATGAGTCTTAATTCTTCTTCTCAACAAATTTGGCTCACAAATTTAGCAGCAACCAATCATATGACTACTGACTTGCAGAATCTATCCATGTCTACACCATATCCAACATTTGAGACTATACAAACTGTTAATGGTGCAGGTTTACCAATATCTCATATTGGTTCTTCTATCTTTCATACTCCAATACAACCCTTGAAATTGAATTCAGCCTTATATGTATCAAAAATTACACAAAATTTACTTTCAGTACACAAGATGTGTTTGGATAGTAATTGCTGGCTAATCTTTAAGGCTTTTGACTTTTAGATTCAGGACAAGGCCACATAGAGGATTATATGCCGAGGACAGTGCAGTAATGAGTTGTATCCAATTTTCATTGTCAAATTCATCTGTTATGCGTCAGCAAGCATTCAAGGCTGCAATTCTTGAATAGCAAGTCACAACAAGTCTCTGGTATAGCAAATTAGGTCATCCTTCTAACTATATTGTATCCACCATCTTGAGAAAGTTAAACATGGTAGCTTAACATGATATTTCTCCACTGTTATGTCGGTCATATTTAGAAGGAAAATTTAGCAAATTGCCATTCCCTACATTTGTTTCTAAATCTATAATGCCCTTTCAAGTTCTACACAATGATGTTTGGGGACCTGCTTCTTGCAATTCAGTACATGGCTACAGGTATTATGTGACATTCATTGATGAATGCACTAGATATTGTTGGATAATCCCATTACATAATGAAAGTGAAGTTTGTTCTCTATTCATTGGCTTCTATCAGTTTATTTTAAATCATTTTGCAATTTCAATTAAAGTTTTGCAAAGTGATAAGGATAAGAATATATAAGCAAAGTCTTCCCAAAATATTATGTTAGATAAGAAAATTAGTCAACAACTATCATGTCCTCATACCCTAGAGCAAAACGGGTCAACAGAGAGGGAACATAAACACATTGTTGAAACCAAAATTACATTGTTATAAACTACTTCACTGCCATCTTCTTTTTGGTCCTTTGCTTGCCAAACTGCAGTGTACCTCACAAATAGAATGCCATCTTCCACTTTGAACAATAAATCCCCTTTTGAAGCACTGTTTAATTCTAATCCTGAAATTCAACATCTCAAAGTTTTTGGTTGTTCTTGTTTCCCTTTATTAAAGCCATACAACAACACACTGCAACAAAAAGCAACCAAACATATATTTCTAGGTTATGCTTCTAAATACAAGGGATATATATGTTTTGAGATTACAAGCAAGAGGGTATATATATCTAGACATGTCATCTTTGATGAGTTTGATTTCCTATATCCTCATCTGTTTAGAAAGTCATTTACTGGAGTGCCATTACAACCTTCTCAATTACAACCTGTAAACCCATCATAGTCTTTGTCACCAATTCAAATGTTATTGTAGCTATACCACATATGTCACCACCACTTGTGTTACAATCCATACCTCAATCTAGCTTTGTTACTACTAGTGATACTTCATTACAACAATCAAGTTCAATAGTTCAAATTGAGGGCTCCTGCTCTCTAATTCATATTGTAGATTCAAATCAGCCCATTACTGTCACTTTTCAGTCCTTCTAATCTGATATCTCTATGGTACCTGAGTTTTAACTAGAAAGTTTACATGTAATCTTGCCTATTCCAGCCTTAGACTTGCATCCTATGCAAACAAGGTCACAAAATGGAATTTCAAAGAAAAGGCATTTCTCTCATTAACTTTTCCAACTACTAAAGTGGATTTATCTTAGATTAAACCATTAACTTACAAGTATGATCTAAAATCCCTAGTTTGGTATAGTGCAATGCAAAAAGAGCTGGCTGCACTACACTCTTATAGAACTTGGTCACTTGCTTCTCTTTATTCCAATAGAAACTTAGTAAGGGTGTAAATGGGTATTCAAGATTAAAAAAAAAATGTAGATGGTAATATTTCTAGGTATAAGGCAACATTGGTTGCCAAGAGGCTGGAATTAATTATAGGGAGACTTTTAGTCCAGTAGTAAAGCCAACAACAGTGGGATTGGTTTTGGCATTAGCATCACACTTTGGTTGGTCCATAAGATAACTTGATGTCAAAAATGCATTTCTTCATGTCATTTTGTAGGAAAAGGTGTATATGGCACAACTCCCAAGGTTTGTTGATTCACAACATCCTTCCTTGGTCTGCAAGTGACATAAATCTCTATATGGTTAAAATAGGCCCCCAAGGCATGGAATGAAAGATTCACAGCCTTTTTGCCTTCATAAGGTTTTCAGTCAACATGTGTAGATTCTTCTCTGTTTTTGAAACATGTTGGTGATGCTATAGTCATTCTCCTTTTGTATGTTGTTGACATCATTGTTACAAAAAGTGTAACTCTTGCAATCAGTGAAATAATTCAAGCTCTAGCAACTAAGTTTAATCTACTTAAAAAAACTGAAATGCATGAATCCAAATCATGTGCCACTCCCTGCTTGCCTTCTCACAAGTTACTTAAAAATGATGGAGTTCCATATAATAACCCTGAATTATATAGAAGTGTGGTAGGTGCATTGCAGTACCTTACATTTACAAGGCCATACATTGCCTTTTCAATTCATCAAGTGTGCCAGTTCATGCATTGTCCAATGGAATTTCATTTTCTTGCTATGAAAAGAATTTTAAGATACTTGAAGGGCACATAAACTTAATATATTCAATTTTCCAAATGAGCATTGGATCTACATACCTTCAGTGATGCTGCCTGGGCTGGAGATCCTAATGATAGGAGGCCAACAACAGGCCTTGTAGTGTTCTTAGGATCTAATCCTATCTCTTGGTCATCAAATAAGCAAAACACATTTTCTAGGTCCTCAACTGAGGCTAAATATCATGTTATTGCTTCCACTGCAACAAAAATTGACTAGATTTAACAGTTACTTGCTTTATTGCAACTTCATGTCCTATTGCCTTCAACATTGTATTGTGACAATTTGTTTGCAATTGCTCTCACATGTAATCCAATGATGCATCAAATAACAAAACACATCGAAATTGATGTTCATTTTGTTCAAGTAAGAGTTGCTAAACAACTGATTCATATGCAGTTTGTCTCATCCAATGAACAATTTGCTAATATATTGACAAAAGGATTATCTACACCATTGTTCCATACTCATTGCTGCAATCTCAGGCTTGGTATCTCATTTCCTGAGCTTGAGGGGGGATGATAACAGTATAGGATAAATGGATGAAATATTGTAATGTACTCTCTGTATGATCATTGCCTTAATACAGAAACTTTTTCTTCTTCCTCAAGTCTAATACTTTCTGTCTCTAAAAATCTCTTATTGTTAAACATTACTGCAACACTCTCTGTTGCTTTACATCTGTCCAATACTTTCTGCAATTGAATTGGTCTATTTTTCAAAATATAAGCATACATGTCTATTGTCTATGTTGGCACCCACTAATTTATCATAGTCCTCTTCACAACATATCACACCCAAAATAGAATCTGAAAGCCCTAATCAACCTTCCCCACTATACAGTTCCCTTCAAGTCCCCGTCTTCAAGTCATTGTCTCCATCATCAATTTTTTTCTTTTAATGCATAGAATATTATATGTACTAAGGATCCTGGGATGAGTTAAGTCTCGCAATGGATTAGCCGTAATCATTTGGTTCAAATTCGTATTTGGTAAGAATCGAACCTAAAATCTTGTCTTTAGGTTATCGACGTCATGTTGTTGCCTTTAGGCCATCGTCTTTGACCTCAGAGTCAATCTTTTAGCCTAAATCTTAACATCAAAACTTGGATACCTCAGTCTTTGCTAATGACACGACTAACCCAAACCTAAACATCAATGTGATGAACCATTAAGTGGTAAGCTAGATTTTTTTTTTGGGGGGGGGGGGGGGGGGGAGGTGGGGTTAGAAATTGAGTTAAGTTCAGCCTCAATTTGTGCCCGACCCTAATCTATGTAAAGTTATACTCATTTTAATCATAGAGCTTGCAATCACTAGCCTCATTTACTCACTACTATGGCAAATCCTAAATTTTTTTTTCTTATTGTAGAACGATGAAGCTCACATGCCAATTTGTGAAGTTGACTTTATCTCCTTACTTTGCTTAAGCATGTTTAAGAATATTTGCGAAGCATATTGCTTCCATGGCATCCATACTCAAGGAGAACATCAAAAGAATATGTTTCTAGGGTGACAGTTGAATAATGCTACCATTTGACTCATGTTCTAGAATTGTATCCACTTAATAACACTTATCATAGATTCATTTAGTCTAGTTGTCCTCCAATCTTGTAACACACAGACTAGTAGCACCATGTGATAATGTCAGACTAAAAAATTTATCTACCAAATGAATATTATACAATTTCTTTTGTATAACAATAATGGAAATGGGGAACATTACATACACAGGATTGTATGTAGATCCATCCGTGATTATAGCTAGGTTAACATTGTGGAATTCAGTTAAATTAAGGCAATCTCCAACCGAAAGGGCTAAACATAGCCTCATTCGGATTTATAGCCCTTCAAGAAATTACATTTTAGGATCAGACCATATTCATATACAATCTCCAATTGAAGGAGCTAAACATAACCCACTCAATAATTTATTAGGTTTAAGTCCGGCTTTGGACATACTTCAAATCCGCCAAATAATTCTTATATAAAATTCCCTTCAATAATTCTCACGAGCTTTCTGGTTGTGAATTCTTATGATGGATTTTTAATTTCTCGTTGGGATAGATTTTAGCCCTTTATATTTTTAAAATGTCTTCATACTTTTAAAACTAAATAAGGACCACATCATAAAATCATCATAGAGCAAACTATAGTTTTTGGGAAATTCTAGCGGGAAAGCAAGTCTCTTCAGAGTTGTTTCCACATGTCAATTAACACTATTAACTACACTACAAATTGGGCCTACTTGAAAAAAATTAACAAAAATAAAGAGTTTGTTTTCTATTACACTGAAGTAACTCATGCCGTACTCCCAGGAAAAGTTCGAACGCCTTGACAGGGTGGTGCTCTGACCAATTAAACTACAATCCCACGTAAATACTACTCAATAATCCATAATCGACAATTGAAGAATCTGAGGGGTACATTCACCTACTCCACCAAATATGGTTAAACCCCCATGATCTTTGGCAATGTTCGTGTAAAATATAACTTCGACTTTCTTGTGTTAAAACTTTGGCTTGCCCTCCACTACCACTAAATCACCACCCCACAAATCAAACTGGTCCATGTTGTTGCACCAAAGAATCTCTAGATCTATGCTTATTTTCAACTCCCTGAATTGCCATTTCCAATATTGCTCCAATTGGACTTCTTATTACTCTTCGTTCCGTGCGTTAATGACACCGAATGAAAATTCAAAAGTCCCATGTTCCTTTTCTTTCCCTCCATTTGGAAAATGTCTCAGCAATCCACTGTAGAATAAAAAAAACTCATTTTATGGTTGTTAAAAGTGAACTCTAATCCAGTTAAAATCTCAATTTTAATTTCTAGTTTCCAATATTAAACAAAGAAAACATGTAAAAAGAAGAAATAAAATTCCTTTTGAATGGTTCTGGATATCCTAATGAACATAATTTCATAGATAACTACTACCGTGAAATCCAAGACCAAGAGGGAAGAGCTTTGAGATTAAGAAATATTGTGTTTTGTTATATGCACCGCCGTCTCTCTGGGACATCATAACCTGCAGTCATGTTTTTGGGACCCAACCATCGTCCGAGACTATTGGTTTCTCGAAAAATCTGCTAAGCACCGATGTTGAAACTTAGGTTTCCGTCCAAAACTAGGGTTTCAATCAAGCCCCTATGCATCACCATGCCGTAACCGACCGATGGAAGTTACCTGAAGTGAAGCCGGAGATTTTTCTGGTTCGAATCCCACATCCAGCCTACTGAGGTGTTCTGGATTTCTTGACCCTAGCCCAACTGGGCCTTAGACCCTTGGGCCTCCATTACATAGTACTATTTTGGGCTTGCTGGTTACCTTTACTGCCACAGCCTAAATCTAAACAGCCTATTGGGCTGGTCTAGACTCATGCCTGCGAATGACACCAGCCTAAGTAGGCTTTGGTGTCTCCTTCATACTTCGCATTGCACCAAATCCCACCCCTAGACGTTGGTGTATCTGTGCCAGTGTTGCATTGGATCCTAGCCCACACACTAATGTATTCGTGTGCATATCACACCAGATCAAAGCCCTTCATAGGCTTCTATTTTTAGGCTTGCGCCTACAACCCATTTATTTTGTGATGCTCGGCTTGTCTGCATGCCAGGCCCGAGCCCAACCTAGCTCAAAATTTTGGGTCGAGACCAGGGTACCAATTTGCTTAACCCGCCCATAGGTTTTTGGTCCTTGTTTTTGGGCCCTAAGCTTAATTGCTTTTTTTTTTAGGCCTTATGGGTTATATAATTTTTCACTCAAACTTTAATTTTTGCCTGAAGTTGAAATAATTAATTCAATTATAATTGTAGACCTGAAGATCTATTTGCATATTTATTGTTGCATATTTTTGTGTGTGTGTGTGTGTGTGTGTGTGTGTGTGTGTGTGTTTGTCCCCAAGAACATCTGAACCTGAAGATTCATAATTCTTTCGAAACTTAAAGTTTCTAGAAACATGCCTTGTTTGAAAACCTGAAGTTTTCCTTTAAAAACATCACCCATGAAAACCCGAAACCTTTTCAAGTAAATTTAAACCAATAAATGTCTATTAGAACCTGAATGTTCTATTCCTATGTGAATAAATTGATTTTTTTCTCCATTACACTAACCACATTCTTGTCCATTTATTTTGTGATAGGGACGTGTCGAATATGAACAAACTCGACTTCACCGCTTTAGAGGTTTCTGGAAAAACCTACCTCAAATGGGTCCAAGATGTAAAGCTCCACCTTACTGCCAAGAATTTATGTCTTGCCATTGAAGATGAGACGGACAACCCGATTAGCAAAGCTGAGAAAGCCACTGCCATGATCTTCATCCGAAGCCACATTCATGATGCACTACAAACTGAGTACCTTGCTGAGGAAGATCCACGAGCACTTTGGATCGCTTTGGTTGATCAATTTGATCACTAAAAGGATGTCTTCTTGCTTGAAGTAAGACATGACTGGCAGCATTTGCGCTTCCAAGACTTTAAGTATGTCAATGAATATAATTATGAAGTTCGTGGAATTCAATCACTTCCTAAGTTTTGTGACAAGAACTTGACCGAAGATGATCTCCTGCATAAGACATATTCGACCTTCTCTGTTACTAATGTTGTCCTGCATCAACAATATAAGGGTCAGAAGTTCACTAAGTTTTCGGATTTGAGCTCTGTTTTACTTCTCGCTGAAAAACAGAATCAGCTGTTGATGAAAAATCATCAAGCTTGACCTACTGGGGGCGATTGTTGTGCCTAAAACATATTACAACATAAACTAACAACCAAAATGCCAACATAGGGGTGGTAGAAGCCACCTCGTCAAGGTCAACAGAGCCAAGGCCCATCTAAGGGAGAAAACTGAGCCCAGAAGTGCCCTAACCTCACTCCCAAGGTCTCAAACTTCAAGAATAAAGGCAAAGCACCTGAAATCATGGAATGCAGACATGCATTATCGCTATGGTTCAAAGGACCATTGGTCCCGTGTTTGCCGTGCTCCCCAGAAAGTTGTAGATGAATATCATTCTCGTCGTAAAAGTTTTAATCAAACTTTATACAAGTGGATGAACCGGAGAGTACCAAGATGGAAGTTTCTAACTTTCAGAAGGATACCACCCCTATAGAAGATTATAATCTTAGACATAAACTATTTTTAGTTGAAATTTGGAATAATGGGGACGAATTCCACTAGTGGTCGAACCCCCCCCCCCCCCCCTTTTTGTTTTTGGTTTAATTTTGCACAATTTCCTTTATATTTGGATTATTTGTTGGTATTTTTTTGGATATTAAGTTTTTAATTAATTACTACCCTTGAATAGTTAAATTATTTTGAAAGGATATTTGTTTTTAGAACCTTTATGCAAGTGCCGATTCAAATTAATTTTTATTTCTAGGTATGATTAATAAGAAAGTTAGTTGTTTAGCAGATAGTGCACGCACATAGTTTTGTGTAAACGCATCTATTTCACTAACTTCATACCTAATAATGCACATTTTACAACTTTCTCAAGACCATCCAACCTAATCGAAGGATACGATAAGGCACGTACAACATTGTCCAATGGTACAATCTTGACCATTAATGATGCAGTCTATTCTCTAGGTTCCGAAAGAATGTTGTTGAGTTTCAAGGACATTAGATATAATAATTACCACATTGCTGATATAGAAAATGGAGTTGAATTTCTGCACATCACTTCCTACAAATATGGCCAGTATTCTAGATAAGATGGAGCGTATCTCGAGTGGTTTGTATGCCACAACCATATACCCTATAGAAAGCCTTTATGTGCCTTTATGTGGCTGGCCCTACCTCTAAGACCACGCATGAAATTACACTTTGGCATGATCGTTTGGGACGAACAATGATGCGCCGTATCCTCAAATCATCACACGGGCATCCACTAACCTGAAGTTTAGGTTCGATTCAAGGAATTGCATGTCAAACCTGCTCAATGGGAAAACTTATTATTAAGCCTTCTTATGACAAGATTTGTTCGAATCCTCTTATTTCTTTACAAAAGATTCATGGGGACATTTGTGGACCGATTCACCCTCCATGCAGACCATTTAGATATCTAATAGTTTTGGTTAATGACTTCATATGTTGGTCACACGTATGCTTATTGTCCACAAAGAACACTGCATTCTCCAAACTGTTGGCTAGGTTATCAAGTTTAGGGTTCAACACCCTAATTATCAAGCTCAGGGTTCATCACCCTAATTTTGATGACTATTACATGTCTGTTAGGGTTAAAGTTGAACATCTAGTGCCCTATGTTCACACCAAAATGGCCTGGCAGAGGCATTCATTAAGCGCTTAGAAATGATTGCTCGATTATTGGTCATACGTACCAAGCTCCCGATCGCTGCTTAAGGCCATGTAATATTACACGCAGCCATGTTGCTCCACCTAAGACCTGTTATGACCCAACCATATAGTGCCCTTCAGTTAGTTACCGAACACAAACTCGACATATTGTATTTATGAGTTTTTGGTTGTGCGGTTTATGTGTCGATTTTGCCACCCTTACGTATAAAAATGGGGCCTTAGCGAATGATGGGATTCTATCTCAGATATGATTCTCCTTCAATCATTTCTTACTTAGAACCTTTGATAGGCGATCTGTTTACCACTCGTTTCGTGGATTGTCACTTTTATGAGACAATCTTCATATCGTTAGGAGGAGATAAGAAAATCATTGTTCCTAAAGAACGACGCGAATTATTGTGGATGACTCCCACTTTGTCTCATTTAGTTCTCCACACCACTCAGTCTGAAACTAAAGTGCAACGTATATTAAATCTTCATAGCATAACTCAGAGCATGCCAGATGCTTTCATGGATCTAGCGTGAGTGACAAGATCACATATTCCAGCTATGAATGTGCTTACAAAGATGGATGTACCAAATGTGTGACGGACTTCTAGATTACGGAAACATCCTTTAAGAAACGAATCCACCTCCCGAGAATTGTGAGATTTCAATCCATTATGCTAGCTTGGATGATGTTTGGTGTATAAATGAGATGATCGTCGACAATGCATTAATATATGCAGTAACTACTAAGATCATGTTGAGCGATGACATTGAACCCCGTTTCATTGATAAATGTCAGCATATAACTGATTGGTCAAAGTGGAAACAAGCAATTCAAGTCGAACTTGGTTCGTTTGCGAAATGTAAGGTGTTTAGACCTGTAGCTCTTATTCCTCCACATGTGAAACCTGTTAGCTACAAGTGCGTTTCGTTCGAAAACGTAATGAGAATAACAAAATTATGCGTTATAAAGCTCATCTTGTTGCGCAAGGCTTCTCACAACACCCCAGGATTGACTATGACTTATTTGCCCGTTATGGATATGATTACTTTTCACTACCGTATCAGTTTGGTAGTTTCCAAAAAACTGAGTATGCAGCCGATGGACGTAGTAACTGTGTATCTTTATAAGGGTTTTGATACGAAAATATATATGAAAGTTCCCGAATGACTTACATTGATTGGATCAAATATTTCCAAACCCCAGAATAGGCTTTCAATTCAGCTGAGGCGTTTACTCTATGATTTGAAGCAATTCGAAAGAATGTGGTATAACCGTTTGAGTGAGTATTTGACTAGTCAGGGATATATGTACAATGAACTATGCCCTTGTGTGTTCACTAAGAAGTCACATACCAGTTTTGCGATTGTTGCGGTTTATGTCGACGACATGAACCTCATTGGAACTCCTAAAGAGCTCGAGAGAACTGTCGTGCACTGAAGTCAGAATTTGAGATGAAAGATTTAGGAAATACTTGATACTGTATGTCACATCCCGGCCTGGGCCCCCACCACATCCCAGGCTCAACTCCACCATAGCATGATATTGTCCACTTTGGACCCCGACCACTCCCTTACGGTTTTGTTTCTGGGAACTCACAGGATAACTTCCCAGTGGGTCACCCATCCTAAGATTGCTTTCACGTGAACTCGCTTAACTTACGAGTTTTCATGAACTCCGAAGCTAGTGAGCTCCCAAAGGCCTCGTGTTAGGTAGAGATGGGAATATACATATATGGCTTCTAGGATCCACTCGCCTGGGCGATGTGGGATGTTATAATCCACCTCCTTAGAGGCCCGATGTCCTTGTCGGCACACATCGACCAGGGATTGCCTCTGATACCAAATTGCCACATCCCGGTCCATGCCCCTACCACATCCCGAGCTTGACTCCACCGTAGCACGATATTGTCCACTTTGGACCTTGACCACGCCCTTATGGTTTTGTTTCTGGGAACTCACACAAGAACTTCACAGTGGGTCACCCATCCTCGGATTGCTCTCACATGAACTCGCTTAACTTCAGAGTTCCGATGAACTCCGAAGCCAGTGAGCTCCCAAAAGGCCTCATGTTTGGTAAAGATGGAAATATACATATAAGGCCTACAGGATCCACTCCCATAGGCGATGTGGGATATTACATTGTCTCAGTTTTGAGATAGAGCTCCATTTGGATGGAATTTTAGTACATCAATCAAACTACACCCAAAAGGTGTTGCACCGCTTTAACAAGGATGAAGTGAAGCCTTCAAGTACTTATATGGTCGTTCGATCGCTAAATGCAAAACGAGATCCATTCCGTCCGAATGAGGATAATGAAAAGATTTTGGAGCCTGAAGTTTCTTATCTAAGTGCGATAGGTGCTTTATTGTACCTAGTTTAATGCACTAGACCCAACATCTCCTTCACTATTAATCTTTTGGTAAGATATAGTAATGGACCAACACGTAGACATTGGGCTGGCGTTAACGACATTTTCTGCTACTTTAAGGGTACCACGAATCTGGGCTTGTTTTATCCCAACGAATCCTCGACTGATGCCGCATCCTCTTACCTCGAGTTGATTCTCACCTTGTTGGTTATGCCAGCACAAGATACTTATCTGATCCGCACAAGGCTCACTTTCAAACGAGTTATGTCTTTACCGTTGGAGGCACGCAATCTCTTAGAGGTCAACTAAATAGACCTTAGTTGCCTTTTCGTCTAACCATGCTAAAATTCTCGCCTTACATGAAGCAACTCGTGAATGCTTTTGGTTGAGAGTAGTTGTGGGCCATATTCAAAGCTCCTGCGATCTTCACCTATTGTTGACGTCCCGACGATCTATGAAGATAACGCAATATGCATCGAATAGCTCAAGAAGGGTAACATCAAATTGCGCCGAAGTTCTTCTTCTCACATCAACAACAAGAGCATCAGAAGATTGAAGTCATGCAAATCCATTTACAAGACAATTTGTTCGACCTCTTCACCAAATCACTACCGAAGGTGATGTTTCAGAAGCTTGTTCAAGGAATTGGTATGCATAAACTTTTTGAGTTGTAACATGTTAGTTCTCTTTGTAATTATGTTGAACTCAGGAGGAGTATCCTGAAGTATACTTGCTTGATCTTAATGTACTCTTTTTCCCTATGATTAAAAGCATTTTTCCCACTGGGTTTTTGCTACCTAACGAGGTTTTGACGAGGCACCCACCTTAGGTTGATTATATCCCTGATGATGTCCCGTGGACGTTTCATTTTACTTTGCATTTCTCAAGCATTTTTTCTTAGACTATGGATTGTTTCCCTACTCGGGTTTTACCATAGCCATAGGGTTTTTTGTGAGACTTAGTTCCATATGCAAGTTTCTACTTTACTTTGATATTAGCGTGTTCCCAGAATTAGTGTCGACGAGTCGACTTCCTCAACTCTACATGATGCCGAATCTACTTGAGTATTTGCACACTCAAGGGGGAGTGTTATAAACTTCTTATTTAAGTGTGATTGTGTAAATCCTAGATTAGATTTTATTCTAGTTATTCTTTCCTATTAGGACTTGTATTCCTTAGAGGAGAAGGATTTCTTTCCTCCCTTATTACTATCAATATAGGCATTGCTTAGGAGGAATAACACATCATTTACACAACCCTACAAACATATATCTCTCCCTATTCTCTCTCTGTGTTGCTAGCTCTATCTCCCTGTCAGTTAAATATAGGCCACAACAATTTATTTTATTTTTTTGTGAGAAAATTTTTAATTCTTTTTATTTTTCTTTTTTATTTTTTTATTTTTTTATTTTTTTGCTGAAAGAACAAAAATTTAGAGTAAGTTTAATGTAAAGGGCAATCTTAGAATTTAAAAACAAGTGAGGGGATAATGGGGAGAAAAAATGCGTTCTGATTGCCCTAACAATCTGGAATTCAATTCCCTAAATTTTAGAGTTAGATTCCAAAATGCATAGATCATACCAATTTTTTTTATTTCCCATTATTTGGTAAACACTAGAATATCATGAAATCAAAAATTCAATTCTACTTTTTTATTCCAATTACCCGTACATAAT